>NC_072393.2:11656250-12360000 GCF_028885625.2 Pongo pygmaeus
CTGGCCCCAAGTGCCTCCCCCAACTTCCCGGGCCTAAAATCCCCGGGGTCTGCATCCATCTCTACCTGGAAAAGAATCTCTCTGCTGCTGAAGTGGTTGTTCTCATCGGAGAAAATCTGCGAAAGTTTCCTGAAAGTAGATAGCGGTTCCCTGCGAGGACAAGAGAAGGGTGGTCAGGGGTCAGTGGCTTGGGAGGGTCAGACCTGGGATGGGGTGGGGAAGAGGTCCCGCCCCAGCTCACCGGCTCACGGCCCCCCAGCTGCGCTTGAGCCGGTAGATGGGGTTAGATTGCAGGGCGGACAGGATGGCGCGCAAGGAGGAGAAGTTCCGCAGTTCTCGGCAGCACTGCCAGGCGGTGGGGACGCAGGTCAGACCCAGGCATTGTCCACCTTTCATCCTGAAACTCCTTCATCTTTTTTTTTTTATTTTAATTTTTTAAATTTTTTATTTTTTTTAGAAGAGGTAGGGTCTGTGGCCCAGGCTGGAGTGCAGTGGCTCGATCATAGCTCACTTGCTGCCTGGAGCTCCTGGGCTTAAGCGATCCACATGCCTCAGCCTCCTGCCTCAGTAGATGGGACTACAGGCGCGCGCCATCATGCATGGCTTCTTCTTCTTCTTCTTCTTCTTCTTCTTCTTCTTATTTAGACGGAGTCTCGCTTTATCCCCCAGGCTGGAATGCCGTGGCCCGATCTCGGGTCACTGCAACCTCTGCCTCCCGGGTTCAAGCGATTATCCTGCCTCAGCCTCCCAAGTAGCTGGGATTACAGGGGCACACCACCACACTCGGCTAATTTTTTTTGTAAGTCTAATTTTTAATTTTTTTAATTTTTTTTTTTTTAGAAACATTGGTCTCACTATGTTGCCTAGGTTGGTCTCAAACTCTAGGGCTCAAGCGATCCTCCCTCTCCCCAAAGTGTTGGGATTACAGGCGTGAGTCACTGCGCCCGGCCCGATCCCGTGACTTGTGACCTGGGTCTTGTCTCACATCCGACAAGCTACCAAGACTCCCACTCATTCCCTAGGAGTCCTTTTCTCCCTCCTCCCTCGGGCTCCAGCCCCTCCTCAGCTGCCCCTCCAGCCCCTACCTCCGATCTTGACTTTTCCGGTCCGGGCTCCCTACTTCTCCCAGCTCCCTTCGGACCTAGTCGTGCCCGCAGCCTCTCTGCAGGACCCAGACCCTCCTCCCTGAACCCAAGTCTCACCCTAGGTATCAACTTTCCACCCCGTTCCCTCCCTCGCCTAGACTCGCCCCTATCTCTCTCCGGAGCCCTCATTTTTTCCCCTTGCCCCAGGGCCCGCCCCTGCATCCCCTCCCGGCGCCCCCAACACACCTGGGCGATGCGGATCCACTTCTCCAGCCGCTGCGCCCTCTGCGGGGCGGCCAAGCCCGGTGCTCCGAGCACGGAACCCAGCACACAGCCGGTCACTGTGTTGAACTGGGCCACGGTGGCGCGCACAGTGGGGGAGGCGCCTGCAGCCCCCGGCCGGTCCCTCTGCGACCACACGGAGCCCAGGCACTCGTAGGGCCTCACCTTGGAGAAGAGCTCCTGGGCCAGGGGAGGGGCGTGGGATTGGTGCTTAGCAGAACCTGTCCCCTCACTGTGGCTCATCCCGACCCAGTCTGGGATCCTCACCAAGTCCAAGAGGGTCAGCTGCTCGGCCACCTCGTCCACGCTGAAGTCCAGGAGCTGGGGACCTCGAGGCATGAGCCCTTCCTCTTCCTCAGCGCAGGCCTCTGAAGAGTCTGGGTCAGAAGTTTGGGCAACCCTGGGAGGTCCTGATCATTAGAAAGGGTTACAAACTCTCAAGTTTGAATCCAAGACTGGCTGTGTGACCTTGGGTGAGTCCCTGTCCCTCTCTGAGGCTCACTTTCCTCATTTCTGAAACAGAGAGCTCTCTTAATTTTTTTTTTTTTTTTTTTGAGACAGTCTTACTCTGTTGCCCAAGCTGGAGTGCAATGGTGCAATCTCAGCTGACCGCAACCTCCGCCTCCTGGGTTCAAGTGATTCTCCTGCCTCAGCCTTCTGAGTAGCTGGGATTACAGGCATGTGCCACCATGCCCGGCTAATTTTTGTATTTTTAATAGAGACAGGCTTTCACCATGTTGGCCAGGCTGTTCTCAAACTCCTGACCTCAAGTGATCTGCCCGTCTCGGCCTCCCAAAGTGCTGGGATTACAGGTGTGAGCCACCGCACCTGGCCCTGAATGTTTTTATGGATGTAACAGCAACAGTAATGTTCACTAAGCAGCTAGTGTGGATTTATTCAGTAACTCACCACACCAGTCCAGTGAGGGAGATACTATTATTTATCCACCTTTTACAGTTAAGGAAAGGGAGGCAAAGAACAATTTGTCACACCTTTGGTGAATGGCAGGGCAGGGATTTGAAGCCAGGTACTCAAAGGCCAGAGAAGAAAATAGAGCTTTATGATTTTGAACATGTATTAGGATAAGATTAATCTGACCCCTTTTTTTGGGAAGAGGTGATATGACTTCCTGGTTCAGGGAAGGCTATTGTCAGAAAGTCTCAAACTCAGATGCAAACTTGTCCACTAGCTTGCTGTGTAGAGCATGTATTTTAACCTCTCTGTGCCTTTTTTTTTTTTTTAAGACAGAGTCTGACTCTGTCGCCCAGGCTGGAGTGCAATGGCATGATCTTGGCTCACTTCAACCTCTGCCTCCGGGTTTCAACCAATTCTCCTGCCTCAGTCTCCCAAGTAGCTGGGATTACAGGCACGAGCCACCACGCCCAGCTAACTTTTGTATTTTTGTAGAGACAGGGTTTCACCATGTTGGCCAAGCTGATCTTGAACTACTGACCTCAAGTGATCTGCCTGCCTCGGCTTCCCAAAGTGCTGGGATTGCAGGGGTAAGCTGTGCCTTCTTTTTGAAACAGGCTCTCACTTGGTCACCCAGGCTGGAGTACAGTGGTGTGATCACAGTTTACTGCAGCCTTAACCTTTTGGGCTCCAGTGATCCTCCTGCCTCAGCCTCCTGAGCTGCTGGGACTATAGGCACACACCACCATGCCCAGCTAATTTTTTATTTTTTGTAGAGACAGGGTCTCATTATGTTGCCAGGCTGGTCTCAAACACCTGGGCTCAAGCGATCCTCCCTCTTGGCTTCCCAAAGTTTTGGGATTGCAGGTGTGAGCCAGTGCTCCTGGCTGTGGATTTCATTTTTGTTTTTGTTTAAGATCATGTATACCAGACTGCTATAAAGTGCTGAACAAATATGAATAATTTTACTTTAGTGGATTTTGATGGTGGCATCCCCTAGGGGAAACTTTGGAAGTTGGGATCTCGAATTGTGCCCTCCAGCCTCCAAATGTATCTCCAGACATTTGTGTCTTTGAAAAACCTGTTTGTGGCTGGTCCCAAGGTAGTGACTTATCTCAATTGTTCACAGTTACTGATCGAACTCCTTGTTCTACTCTTTCCCCCCTTCTCACTACTGCACTTGACTTGTCTTTAAGAAAGGAAGAAGGGGCCTGGCACAGTGGCTCACGCCTGTAATCCCAGCACTTTGGGAGGCCGAGGCAGGCGAATCACTTGAGGTCAAGAGTTCGAGACCAGCCGGGCCAACATGGCGAAACCCTGTCTCTACTAAAAATACAAAAATCAGCTGAGCATGGTGGCAAGTGCCTGTAATCCCAGATGCTCGGGAGGCTAAGGCTAGAGAATCACTTCAACCTAGAAGGTGGAGGTTGCAGTGAGCCAGGACCACGCCACCACACTCCAGCCTGGGTGACACAGACTTTGTCTCAAAAAAATAAGAAAAGAAAAGAAGGCCGGGGGCAGTGGCTCACGCCTGTAATCCCAGCACTTTGGGAGGCTGAGGCAGGTGGATCACGAGGTCAGGAGATCGAGACCATCCTGGCTAACATGGTGAAACCCCGTCTCTACTAAAAAATAGAAAAAATTAGCCAGGTGTGGTGGCGGGCACCTGTAGTCCCAGCTACCCAGGAGGCTGAGGCAGGAGAATGGCATGAACCGGGAAGGTGGAGCTTGCAGTGAGCCGAGATCACGTCACTGCACTCCAGCCTGGGCGACAGAGCAAGACTCCATCTCAAAAAACAAAACAAAACGAACAAACAAACAAACAAAAACAAAAAGAAAAGAAAAGAAAAACATGTTTGCAATAATCTGCACCTAGAACCTGACTATTTTGTTCATAAACACAAATTTTTTTGGCTCCAAGAATGCAAGGACCATGAAAGTCTGGGCTTTGTTTTGTTTGCAAATTGCAAATGTTGTTCACAAGTTTGGAAAATGATGTCCCCAGCACCTATGTTGCTGTCTTTTCCTCACCAGTGCCCTCCCCTGCATTAGTTGGTGCTTGTTGCTGTCAGTACAACAGCACTGTGACACTCTACTGTGACGCTAGGACAGGCAAAGACACGGGACAACCTCATCATGTGTCCTAGTGGGGCATAGCCAAGCATTACCCATTGAAAACATGGTTTATTGCTGTGTAAATTACTCTCACTTTCCTTCTCCTTTGTACTAGTTATGGCATCATACTATTATTTTATTTTATTTATTTTGTGATGGAGTCTTGCTCTGTCGCCCAGGCTGGAGTGCAGTGGCTCGATCTCGGCTCACTGCAACCTCTGCCTCCAGGGTTCAAGCGATTCTCCTGCCTCAGCCTCCTGAGTAACTGGGACTACAGGAGGTGCCACTATGCCCAGCTAATTTATATATATATATATAATTTTTTTTTTTTTTTTTAGTAAAGATGGGGTTTCACCATGTTGGCTGGACTGGTCTCGAACTCCTGACCTCAGGTGATCCTCCTGCCTTGGCTTCCCAACGTGCTGGAATTACAGGCATGATCCATAGCACCCTGCCCCAATACTATTATTTTAAAATAATCTTTGTAAATCTGTGTAATTACCTCTTTCATCTTGAATTAGGACAGGTGGCATTGCAAAATATTAGTTTTTAGAAGTGGGTACTGGGCGGGCACACCTATAATCCCAGCACTTTTGGAGATTGAGGTAGGAGGATTGCTTGAGACCAGGAGTTTGAGACCAGCCTGGGCGGCGTAGTGAGACCCCATCTCTACAAAAAAAAAATGTTTTTAAAGTTGCGCCTCCTGACGCACACCTGCCATCCCAGCTACTCAAGAGGCTTAGGAGGGAGGATCTCTTGAGCCCAGGAGGTCAAGGCTGCAGTGAGCTGTGATCATGCCATAACACTCCAGCCTGGGTGACAGAACAAGAAACTGTCTCTCCTTCCCCCACCAAAAAAAACTGGGCACTGGAAAAAAAAATGTCCTACATCTAATCAAACCTTTAAATATTACAGCAATTATGGGGATAGAGAAACATGCTGCATGAAACCATGAGGAAGCATGCTACATGAAACCATGAGGTAAGTCCAAAAGAATGTGAGACATACCTCGGGAAAAATGACCCATTTTTTTTTGCCCTCTAATGGCTTCAAACAAGAGGCAAGGGGGATCTGTTACAGAATAAAAGAGACTTAAGAACAAACAACCGGTAGGGCGTGGTGACTCATGTCTGTAATCCTGACATTTTGGAGGCCGAGGTGGGCAGATCACTAGAGGTTAGGAGTTCAAGACCAGCCTGGCCAACATGGCGAAACCCCCTCACTACTAAAAATACAAAAATTAGCTGGGCTTGGTGGTGGGCACCTGCAAACTCAGCTACTCAGGAGGCTGAGCCAGGAGAATCGCTTGAACCCAGGAGGCGGAGGTTGCAGTGAGCCAAGATCACGCCACTACCCTCCAGCCTGGACGACAGAGTGAGACTCCATCTCAAAAAAAAAAGAGAGAAGCAAACAACCAAATACCTTGAGTAGATCTTTGGATTTCAATTTGAAGAAACAACTATTCCTCCTTCCCCCAGTTCTATCGCCTGGAGTGCAGGGGCATGCTCACAGCTCATGGCAGCCTTGATTTCCCGGAGTCAAGAGATCCTCCCACCTCAGCATCCTAAGCAGCTGTGACTATAGGCATGTGCCACAACACCTGGCCAGAAACAACTGTCAAAAGAAAATTTAGGGCTGGGTGCCATGGTGGGCACCTGTGGTCCCAGCTACTCAGGAGGCTGAGGTGGGAGGGTCAGGAGTTCAAGCCCAGCCTAGGCAAAATAGGAAAACCCAGTGTCCAAAAAAAGGTTCAGGTGCAAGCAGGGGATTTGAATATTTGAATATAGACTGGGTATTTTTTCTGTTTTTGAGGCAGGGTCTCGCTCTGTCACCTAGGCTGGAGTACAGTGGCATAATCATGGCTCACTGTAGCCTTGACCCTCCCAGGCTAAAATGATCCTCTTGCCTCAGCCTCCCAAGCAGCTGGGACTATAGGCAGTCACCACCACGCCCAGCTAATTATTTGTAGATGTGAAGTTTCAACAAGTTGCCCAGGTTAGTCTCAATCTCCTGGGCTCAAGCCATCCACCTGCCTTGGCCTCCCAAAATGCTGGGATTGCCAGCAGGAGCCTCTGCATCTGGCCTGGACTGGCTTTTTTTATATTAAATATTTCTGATTTTTTTAAAATTATGAACATGAAGATTATTAAAAAATAAAAATAAAAGGGCCAGGCGCCATGGCTCACACCTGTAATACCAACACTTTGGGAGGCCAAGGTGGGCGGATCACCTGAGGTCAGGAGTTTGAGACCAGCCTGACAAACATGGAGAAACCCCCCTCTCTACTAAAAATAGAAAATTAGCCAGGCGTGGTGGTGCGCGCCTGTAATCCCAGCTACTCAGGAGGCTGAGGCAGGAGAATCACTTGAACCCAGGAGTCAGAGGTTGAGGTGAGCTGAGATCCTGCCATTGCACTCCAGCCTGGGCAACAAGAGCGAAACTCCGTCTCAAAAAAAAAAAAAAAGCAAGCCTGTTGTCAGACATGTGTACCCAAAACATTTATGTATGAACGGACATAAGCCTGGGATTTGTTTTAAAACCATCCTGAAAATATTTTTTTGTGAAATTGATCATCGTTGATGATAGGTGATGGATGTCTGAATGTTCTTCATACTATTCTCTCTACTTTTGTATATGTCTGAAATTTTCCATAGCAAAAAGTGAACCCAAAATAAAGTTGTTAAAATAAAATAGATGAGCATGGTGATCATCTACTTTCTTCTAAACTACATGGTGCAAGTGTAGTCTTAGCTACTCAGGAGGCTGAGGTAGGAGGCTCACTTGAGCCCAGGAGTTCGAGTCCAGCCTGGGCAACAGAGAAAGACCCTGTATCTAAAAATAAAATTCATAGTCGGGTGCGGTGGCTCACGCCTGTAATCCCAGCACTTTGGGAGACCAAGGCAAGCAGTTCACGAGGCCGGGAGATCAAGACCATCCTGGCTAGCACGGTGAAACCCTGTCTCTACTAAAACTACAAAAAATTAGCCAGGCGTGGTGGCAGGCGCCTGTAGTCCCAGCTACTCAGGAGGCTAAGGCAGGAGAATCACTTGATCCCAGGAGGCGGAGGTTGCAGTAAGCCAAGATCGCACCATTGCACTCCAGCCTAGGCGACAGAGCGAGACTCTGTCTCAAAATAAAATAAAAATAAAAATAAATAAAATAAAATGAAATAAAGTGTGTCCCAGGGCCTAGCACATAGAAGGTCTTAAACAAATGTTAATTTTCTCCTCTGACCTCAAAGAAACTAGGGCAGCACTTTCCATAGAATTCTCTGCAATGGTGGGAAAATTATCTATCTGCTATGTCCAGTGTGGTGGCTGAGCACTCAAAATGTGGGTAGCGGGATTGAAGACCTGAATTTTTGCCTTTGCTTGACTGGATTTTGGAAAAAAAAAAAAAAAAAAAAAAGCGGGCCAGGCAACGTAGCTCACGCCTGTAATCCCAGCACTTTGGGAGACTGAGGTGGGTGGATCACCTGAGGTCAGGAGTTTGAGACCAGACTGACCAACATAGTGAAATGCTGTCTCTAATAAAAATACAAAATTAGCTGAGTGTGGTGGCAGGTGCCTATAATCCCAGCTACTTGGGAGGCTGAGGCAGGAGAATCTCTTGAACCCGGGAGGAGGAGGTTGCAGTGTGCCGAGATGGCGCCACTGCACTCCAGCCTGGGCGACAGAGCAAGACCCCATCTCAAAAAAAAAAAAAAAAAAAAAAGGCAGGGTCAGGCACAGTGGCTCACACTTACAATCCCAGCACTCTGAGAGGTTGATGCCGGAGGATTGCTTAAGCCCAGGAGTTCGAGACCAGCCTGGGCAACGTGGCAAGACCCCATCTCTAAAAAGAAAATACTTGAATTTTATTTAATTTTAATTAATTAATTTATTATTATTATTATTATTATTTTGTTTTTTGTGTTTTTTTTAGTCAGAATCTCGCTCTGTCACCCAGGCTGGAGTGCAGTGGCTTGATCTCGGCTCACTGCAAGCTCCGCCTCCTGGGTTCACGCCATTCTCCTGCCTCAGCCTCCCGAGTAGCTGGGACTACAGGCGCTCGCCACCACACCTGGCTAATTTTTTTTTGTATTTTTAGTAGAGACAGGGTTTCACCGTGTTAGCCAGGATGGTCTCGATCTCCTAACCTTGGAGCCGCCCGCCTTGGCCTCCCAAAGTGCTGGGATTACAGGCGTGAGCCACCGTGCCCGGCCAATTTTAATTAATTTAAATAGCGACAGGGGCTAGTGGCTACCACATTGGACTATGGAGCTCTGATGACTTGGAATCAGCTGTAGAAATCATATATATATATATATATATATATATATATATGTATATGTATACATTTATATATATCTAAATAACTGAGACTTTGTCACCAGGGATAGAGAAGTGGCTGCTACTTTGTAAATTGGACAGGAATGTGGCCACTATAATCTGGAGATTAAGCGATGGGGATTAGGGATAGAGATGCTTTTGTGATGAGGATCAGATCAAATACAGATGGGTGAAAGATGATACTTCCTAAGCAGGATGCAATTATTCAGCAAACTAATCTGTGTTGTTCCTGCCCCTGGGGACAGAGCTGGGAGCAAGAACAATAGGTCCTCCTCTCATGCACTCACAGTCTATGAGATGAGCAAAAGCCAATAATCAAGTAAGGAGGCTACGCATGCACGATGGCTTATGGCTGTAATCCCAGCATTTTGAGAGGCCAAGGCAGGCAGATCACTTGAGTTCAGGAGTTTGAGACCAGCCTGGGCAACATGGCTCAACCTCACCTTTACAAAAATATTAGCCGGGCGTGGTGACACGCGCCTGTGGTCCCAGCTACTCAGGAGGCTGAGACAGGAGAATGGCTTGAGCCCAGGAGGTGGAGGTTGCAGTGAGCCGAGATTGTGCCACTGCACTCCAGCCTGGGTAACAGTGCGAGACTCTGTCTAAAAAAAAAAAAAAAAAAAAAAAAAATTAAAAAAGAAATTCAAAAATAAGAAAAATTTTACAGGCTGGGTATAGTGGCTCGCACCTGTAATGCCAGCACTTTGGGAGACCCAGGTGGGAGGATCACCTGAGCCCAGGATGTTGAGCCTGCAGTGAGCTATGATGGAGACACTGCACTCCAGCCTGAGCAACAGGGCAAGACCCTGACTCAAAAAAAAAAAAAGAAAGAAAGAAAGAAAATAAAGACAAGTATCAAGGCAATGGTTTGTAGCTAGAAACACAGAGCATCCTGACCCAATGGCACCAAGGAGGGAAAAGTATTAGACACATGCTAATATTTCAGACAAATAATTTGTTTTTTTTTTAGATGGAGTTTCGCTCTGGTTGCCCAGGCTGGAGTGCAATGGAACGATCTCGACTCACCGCAACCTCTGCCTCCCGGGTTCAAGCGATTCTCCTGCCTCAGCCTCCCGAGTAGCTGGGATTATAGGCACGCGCCACCACACCTGGCTAATTTTGTATTTTTAGTAGGGATGGGGTTTCTCCATGTTTGTCAGGCTGGTCTCAAACTCCAGACCTCAGGTGATACACCAGCCTCAGCCTCCCAAACTGCTGGGATACAGGTGTGAGCCACCACGCCTGGCTGACAAAGAATTATTATCCCCATTGTAAAGATGAAGAAATTGAGACTTAGAGTTAAAAAATCTTGCTTAAGTTTTGCAGCTCTGAGAGGGGAGAGAAAGCCCGTGTGGGAAGAAGCAGACAGGAAAGGCCTTCTCAGAACATGACTGGATCTGAAAACCCCTCACCTGTCCACACCTGAGGCAGCTCCTCTTCCTGCTCTCGCTCAGCCTCCTCCAAAAACTCTTCCAGAAGCTTCTCTGCTTTTCGAGCCTCAGCACCCCCTGGGGCTGCCCAGCCCAGAAAGGTTCGGACACTGCCCAGGTCCGAGTGGGCAGGGGGGTCTCGGAAATCCTGAGGGTGGTCCTGCAGCCAGGAGCCCAGCACTGACACCACAGCCCTGGCCAGAGAGGCAGGGTCTCAGAGCTGGGTCCAGAGTGGGGGACCTAGAATATGACTCCTGGTACCTTTTTTTTTTTTGAGACAGAGTCTTACTGTGTCACCAAGGCTGCAGTGCAATGGCCTGATCTTGACTCACTGCAACCTCAGCCTCCCAAGTAGCTGGGACTACAGGCATGCGCCACCACGCCTGGCTAATTTTTCTTTTTTTCTCTTTTTTTGTATTTTTAGTAGAGATAGGGTTTTGCCATGTTGGCCAGGATGGTCTCTAACTCCTGACCTCCAGTGATCCACCTGCCTCTGCCTCCCAAAGTATTGGGATTACAGGCATGAGCCACTGCAGCCGGCCTGACTCCCAGTCTTTTATTATCCAACCTGCAATTTTCAAGACCCCAGGCCAACTGCTAACCTTTGACCTCCGGGATTTCCCTCCCCGCACTCCCCTATCTGGATGAAGGACCCACCTCAGGTTCTTGTTGAAGCTCAGATCTTGTACCGCCGTCTTCTTGATCTCTAGCCTGGGAAGAGGCCCCCCAGCAGGTGAAGAAGGGGGAACCTAGAGGGGGCTTAGCAAGAGGGCTCTGGGTCTGGGAGGTGTTTCCAGGTTCCACACCTGAGGAGGTGGAGGGGGGTGCCCAATTGGGGTTCTAGGGTGGGTAATATGGAGGTTCTGGTTCGCTACTGACCCGGGAGGTGGGGGCGGCGGCGTTGGTGGCAGCAGAAAGCCCAGCAGGCGGGCAGTGGGTACAAAGGTCCGGTAGGTGGCCAGGAAGGCGGGCACAAAGCTGGGGTCCTGCTCACGGTCTCCAGACACCAACTCTCCCACCAGCCGCTCCAGGCGCGCCGCCCTCAGCACCCGCACCTTGCTGGTTCGATAGTGGAGGAAGGTATTGACGATGGGGCTGGGGGCCTGCGGGAGGGGAGAGGCAGCCGTGAGAGAGCAGGAGCGGTCCTCGCAGCACCCCTTCTCTAATCACATTCATCACTAGCACCACTCTTTTTTTTCTTTTTCCTTTTTTTTTTTTTTTTTTTTTTGAGACAGAGTCTCACTCTCTTGCCCAGGCTGGAGTGCAGTGGCACGATCTTGGGTCACTTCAACTTCTGCCTCCTGGGTTCAAGCAATCCTCCTTCCTCAGCCTCCAAGTAACTGAAACTACAGGCACACACCACCAAGTCCAGCTAATTTTTGTATTTTTGTAGAGATGGGGTTTCACCATATTGGCCGGACTGGTCTCGAACTCCTGACCTCAAGTGATCTGCCCATCTTGGCCTCCAAAGTCTCCCAAAGGGCTAGGATTACAGGTGTGAACCACTGTGCCCAGCCCCTAGCACCACTATCTTTTTTTTTTTGAGACAGAATCTCACTCTGTCACCTAGGCTGGAGTTCAGTGGTGTGATCTTGGCTCACTGCAACCTCCGCCTCCTGGGTTCAAGCAATTCTCTGCCTCAGCCTCCCAAGTATCTGGGATTACAGCCACCCGCCACCACGCCCAGCTAGTTTTTTCATATTTTTAGTAGAGACGGTGTTTCACTGTCTTGGCCTGGTTGGTCTTGAACTCCTGACTTGATGATCCACTCGCCTTGGCCTTCCAAAGTGCTGGGATTACAGGCGTGAGCCACCTCGCCCCACCTGTGGCACCATTCTTTCATGTGATTCCTCTGACTCCCGGCTTCTTGGAGTTATTGTTTTGGTTTGTTTTTTTTAGAAACAGGTCTTGTTTTGTTGCCCAGGCTGGGGTGCAGTGGCACAATCATAGCTCACTGCAGCCTCCAAGTCCTAGACTCAAGCGGTCCCTGCCCCAGCCTCCTGAGTAGCTGGGACCACTGCTGGGCATCACCACACACAGCTAATTTTTTAATTTTTATTTTTATATAGAGAGAATCTTGCTGTGTTGTCCAGGCTGGTCTCGAATTCCTGGCCTCCTGCCTTGGTCTCTCAAAGCGCAGGGATTATAGGTGTGTGCCCCACTCCCTGCCCGCTTGAAGTTATTATTCCTCCCCATCCACAAATAGCTCCTGCAACTTGCCCTGGAAACCCTCCATCTCCCATGCCCTGTCCCCTACTCCCTCCCCCGTCCCCCCCCCACCCCCCAACACACACTCTTGTCCACCCCGGGCTTCCCTCAGCCCTCCTGTCGCGCTTCACTGGCTGCCCCACCCGCCCTCACCTAGCTACTTCTAAACCAACCCCATTCCACCTTCCAGCCCCGGCCCTCTAAACCTGCCTTTCCCAACTCTGCCGTCCAGTTCTGTCCTTACCAAGTTGTCCCCAGGCTCCTCTCGGGAACTGCGCAGGCATCACCTGGCCCCACCCCATTCCTTGGATCTCCCCCCACTTACCTGGCCGCCCACAGGCCCCTTTCTACCTGGTCGCCTCACCTGGTCGCCTCTGAGCCCCTCCCTTCCTTCCGCCCACCGCACCTGGCGGCCTGTGCTCGGCTGTCCAGCTCCGCCCTCACCTGGTCGCTTCCGGCCCCGCGCCACCCACCAAACCCCCTCCTCACCTGGCTGCCCCCGGGGCCCTGCGCCGGGCTCCAGCGCTGACTGCTCTGCCGCCGCAGGGAGACACTGTACACCGCGCCGTCCTCGGTCTCTTCACCCCAGTCCTGCAGCGGTGCCTGGACGCACAGGCGGACTCAGGGCACCAGCGGCGCACAGGTCCTGGGGCCTCAGCCTCCTTGGCGGCTCGGACTCGGGCCGAGTCCTCCCGCTGCATCCCCACGCCCCTTCCCGGCCAGAAGCTGCGAGACTCGGGCTGAGGTCCCAGGCTAGTCCCCTCCTCGCTGCGGGTCCCCTCCTCCCAGGTCCTGAGGACATGTGGTGGCATTTGGGGATGTCCCAGGGCCCACTCTAATAGAACCTGTCTCTAGCCCTTTCTGCCGACTGCGCTCAGAGACTCGCGCCCCCATCCCTAAGAGGAACCAGTCGCTTCATTGGGTCAAGGGCCGCGAGTACCCAGGAGGGGACTCCAGGGCAAGTTCAGATTGGGAGCAGATAGCGTCCGACGGGCGGGCGCTTGGAGTTTCTGGACCTGCGGGTCACCAGGGATGCCGGGTCCGGGGATCCCTTGTCCCCTTACCAGGGCCAGCTCTTTGCCTGCTGTGCGCTCCATGGCCGGCGCCCGTCCCTCTCAGTGGCGCCGCTGAGTGAGGCAAAAGGGCCGGCGGGTGGCGGGTGGCGGGCGGCGGGCAGTGGTCAGGCGCTGAGGCCAGAGGGGCGGAGCGGCCGAGCTGCTGGGGCGGGGCGGGGCAGGGCAGGCCGGACCCAGCCTCTGGGTGTCTCCAGCAGGACCCAGAGCCAGCCCAGGAGAGGTCCTGGCTCTTCCGCTGGGTGCCTATCAATCTGTCCCCAGAAGAAAGGACACATCTGCCCCCAAGGGGTCTTTTTTGTATCCCCAGATGTGGGGGAGCTCCTGTGTGGGGGCATGTGTGTGTCCCCAAACCAGAGTCCTCTGTCCTCCAGTGGAAGGGGCTAGCTTGATCAAGTGTGGGGGCATCTTCCACTTTTTATTATTATTGCTATTATTTTGAGATGGAGTCTCGTTCTGTCACCCATGCTGGAGTACAATGGCTTGATCTTAACTCACTGCAACCTCCGCCTCCCAGATTCAAAGGATTCTCGTGCCTCAGCCTCCCAAGTAGCTAGGATTACACGCGTCGCCACCATGCTCGGCTAATTTTTGCATTTTTTGGAGAGACGGGGTTTTGCCATGCTTGCCAGGCTGGTCTCAAACTCCTGGCCTCAAGAGATTCGCCCACCGCAGCCTCCCAAAATGCTGAGATTACAGGCATGAACTACGGCGCCCAGCCTTATTATTTTTTAGAGACAGGGTCTCACTCCTGTTGCTGAGGCTGCAGTGCAGTGGCTTGATCTTGGCTCACTGCAATCTCCGCCTCCTGGGTTCAATCCATTCTCCTGCCTCAGTCTCCCAAGGAGCTGGGACTACAGGCATATGCCACCATGCTCAGCTTTTTTTTTTTTTTTTTTTTTTTTTTTTTTTGGTAAAAACTGGTTTTCACCATGTTGCCCAGGCTAGTCTGGAGCCCCTGGGTTCAAGTGACACACCCAGCTCAGCCTCCCAAAGTGCTGGGAATATAGGTATGAATGAGCCACTGCACCCCGCCCTTATTTTATTTATTGAGACAGAGTCTGGCTCTGTGGCCCAGGCTGGAGTGCAGTAGCACGATCATAGCTCATTGCAGCCTGGAGCTCCTGGACTCAACTGATCCTCCCAACTCAGCCTCCCAAAATACTGGGATTACAGGCGTAAAACCACTACATCGGGCCATCTCCCATTTTTAAGCTCCATCTGCGTCACTAGCTGATGGGAGTCATCATGACCCAGGTTGGAGGAGGCAGTCTGTGGCCCTGGGTTTTCAGGGACAGCCGTCTCTTGGGTGGTGCAGGGTCAAAAACAGATGAATACCCAGGGGCATGGTGGGTAACCTTTATTGCGCAACTCTGAGGCCGGGGCGGACCCAGCTGGGGAGATTTACTGTGGGAACGTCTGGCCCGGCCCCTTCCTCCCCTCCGGGCGCCGCTGGCCGCCTCCGCTCCCTGTCCGGGCCGCGTTCAGCCCCTGAAGGGGCCCCGTGGGGCCTGCGCTAGACCCGGAGGGATCGGGGGCTCCGATGGGGGCCGCCAGGTGGGTGTCAGGACGAGTCTAGGACCTCCGAGAGCGACGGAGCTTCTTGTGACTTTCGATTAATTTCTGGGAACGGATCTTGAGTGATGCGCGGGTCACTACCTCGTTGTCCTCCTCCTCACTCTCTTCGTCTACGGGGGGTGGGGGGATGAGCAGGGAGCGAAAAGGGATCCAGGTCCCCATCCCTGGCTCCTCTTCTCTTTACCACCCCACTCCACCCCCACCTTGGCCCTGAACAGGGTATCCGACAACCTCCTGCTACCCAGCTTGGGGCCCCAACCGCACCCCTTCATTCCCCCACCCATACTGACCAAAAAACTTGTCCTTGGAAGTGGCAAGGGGCAGGGCGATGCGGGTGTTGTATTCGGGCAGCCTTCCCTCTAAGCTGGCGAGGAACTAAGCGGGGATGGGAAGCGAAGAGGACGGTGGGCGGGGCCAGGGGCCACCGAGAAGTCACGTTCCCCCTCCTCCCTACCCCATTCCGAGATATGCCCCAGTTCCAACTGGAGACCACTGCCCACTCCCACCCGTCCTTCAGCAAGCACCTTGATATCCAGCTTCACCCCCTCATCACTCAGGTCCGCCCCTGGTCTCTGGGGCCCTGCCACTAGGCCTCTCCCCATCCGGATGCCCCAGCCGCGTCCTCTAGCCTCCCAGGACCCGCCCGCATCTCTTCTGGTTTCTTCTCTCGTGGCTCGGGCTCACGCCTGGCTCGTCAAACCTCACCCGTTGTCCCCGAGACCCCTTCCTGGCTGATCAGCCTGCAATCTGGTCTCCCGAAGTTGCCCGCGGTTCCCTGGTTTTCCGACCCAGCCCTACTCCTAGATCTCTGGAGCTCTGCCCCATGGCTGCAGGGCACCTCGCGGTTAGCGATGTGGCGCAGCATCTCCTGCACGTCGTGGCCCCCGAGCTGCGCCTGCAGTTTCAGCAGCTTTTCCTCCACGAGGCCCAGCAGGTTTGGCACATAGTTATCTGCCTGGGGATCCAGCTCCTTTCCCGCGAAGCGGCCGTCCTCCTGCGGCCAGGGTAGAGCCGGGTCAGCCGAGAGGGGTGGGGCCTCTTGGAAGGCTCCACCCAGGGGCGGGTTTTTTCTCTCGGGGGCGGGGCCTAGGAGGTAAGGGCCCACCTGCAGGGGCGATCCTAGCCATTGGGGGCGGGGACTTAGGTCAAGGTTACGTCTGTGATCGGGGAGCCTCTGAACTCTAACTCTGTATGAAAAGGTTTCGGGGAGGCCTCTTGGGAACAGTAAGGATTCGAGGGAGGCCATTATGGGATGGCCTCCTGAAGAAATGGCCCTCTGCTGCGGGCAGGATAGGGCTTCTGTCTCGGACTGCTCCAGAATTGCAGATAGGTCTGCGAGCTTTTCGGGGACTGGGTGGGACTTCTTTCCCTTGGAGGCGGAGCTTGAGACGGGACAGGGTCTCTGAAGTCTTGGGCTTCCTTGGGGAGCGAGAGCTTCCCCAGGGAGGTGGGGCGAGGACTCTGAGGAATGGGGTGCGGCTTCCCCTGTGGGCGGGGCCTCTGACGTCCGGGACAGAGGATGTGGCGGGCCACGTTCCCTAGGGCAGACTGGTGTGGCAGGAACCCCCGCTTCGTGGCTGCGCCTCTGCGGTCCCAGGAGGGCCTGGCGGGGCTTCCCCCGGGCGGGGCCTACCACAGTGATGTGGATCAGCTTGCTGGCCAGGTGCTCCAGGCTGTCCTTGGCCACTTGCATCGCCCGCAAGGCGCGCTCCAGCTGGTCCTGGGCCTCTGCGTGCCGCCGCTCCTCCTTCTTGAGACGCTCCTGCGCCTCGGCTTGCAGTTTCTGCTGGCTGCAGGGAGCCAGGAGGTCATCCCGGGGGCTCAGCCCACCCCGCCGCCCTCCCCAGGGCCCCGGTGCCTCACCTCACCAGCGTGGCCTCCCCCGAGTACTTGAGGTCTTCCAGCTCCCGCTGCAGTTGTTGTTTCTCCTGCTTCAGCCTCACCAACGTCTGCTCGTTCTCGCTCTTGAGCGTCTCCAACTGCGCGAAGGTGTCGCCCTGGGCCAGGAACCGCCGCACCAACGACTGCGGGCCACCCAGCCCCAGTCAGAGCCAGGGCCTAGGGAGCGTAGGGGCATTCCACCTCCTCTCCCCCACCCTGCGTCCCCTCGCACGCAGGACAGGTGGCCTGAGCTGGCGCGTTTTGCACAGCAATGTATGGGGACACTGTGGGTTGGATTCAGGGTTGCTTCAAGGGTGAGCAGCCCTGGATACATCCTTTTTGCGGGGCCCTTTCTGGCCTATATAAGGAATTTGAGTCAGCCCAAATTCGGGGGCAACTGGAGAGGCGAGCATAGCTTCTTTCCAAAATCAAAGTGCCATCAATTTCTGGCCGTGAATCTCGCCCGATTCCGCAGGAAATACCGCCCGTCTTCGGAGCCATCCGCTCACAAGGCCCACATCTGGAAAGGGGCCGCGCCTCGGTGCCCCAGATGACCCCATAGGTGTCCTCCTATAGGTGGGAGTCCCGGAACTCCTCAGGGGTCGGCCCCATGGGAGGAGCAGCAGGTTGGCGGACACCCAGAAGGGAGAAACAGGGTTGAGGTCCAGTGTTCACCGGCGGGAACCAGGACCCAAGGGGGACACAGCGGTCTTAGAATAATGCAAGGAAGACGCTGTAAAGTGAGGGACCCGGCGCGGGGACCCCACTTGCCAGGATCTGAGGATGGTACTGGGCGGTCTACTGGGTCCCAGACCATGTTACAGACACTGGAGACAGAACAAGAGAGGAAACTCCCAGTTCTCCTAGAGCTGGCATGGCAAAGGAGTTAGCATGGTGCAAGAGAGAACGGAAGGCTAGTGGAGAAATGACGGCGAGTGTAGACAGCTCCTAGGGGTTTTGCTGCGAAGGGCAGCAGAAAAACTGAAAGGTAGCTGGAGGGGGAAGGGATGTTTTTCAAGAAAGGAGCAGGTTTGTGAGCTGAATAACTGACCTGGCAGAGAGGGGAGACAGGGTGTGTCGGTTTCACCGGCTTAGGCACCCCTGGGGCCGGTCTGGGGTGGGGGAGGGGGCGCGGCGGAGAGGGTTGCGGGCAGAACTCACGTGCGTCTCGGCAGTGCCAGTGGCGTCCTTGACCTTGCCAAAGATCACCTCCATCTGGTACATGCTCCAGCGCTGCCGCAGCTCCTCCTCCTTGGCATGCAGGCTGTCCTGGGTGGTGTCTTCGGACTGTAGCAGCAGGTGCTCCCGGTGGGTCTGCTCGTGGGTTGAGGTCAGAGCCAGGGTCAGCTGGTGGACAGCGCTTAGGAAGGAGGCCGGGGAGGGGGATCCAGACAGGGGCCCGGGAGGGAACAGGGCTCAAATTGGAGGGAAGGGAGAGGGCAAAAGCTTGGGGCCAGATAAAGGCACCCGGGCAGGTGTCAAGAAAGTGGGACAAGGTCGGGCGCGGTGGCGGTGGCTGTGGCTCACGCCTTTAATTCCAGTACTTTAGGAGGCTGAGGCGGGAGGATTGTTTGAGCCCAGGGGTTCGGGACCAGCTTGGGCAACACGGCGAGACCCCGTCTCTACAAAAAACACGAAAATTAGCAGGGCGTGGTGGGGCGCCTGTAGTCCCAGCTACTTGGGAGGCTGAGGTGAGAGGATCACTTGAGCCCAGGAGGTCGAGACTGCAGTGAGCTATAATTAATCTGAGCGACAGAGTGAGACCGTGTCTCAAAAAAAAAACCACATATATATATGCAAAAAAAACCCCTACCAAACAACAACAACAACAACAACCCAAAAAACAAAAAGGCAGGACAGGGCCTTGGTGAGGGCTGGACGGGAGGCAGCCTCAGGGCACGTGCAGGCGTGAGGCCAAGAGTGAGGGGCGGGGCCTTAGGCAACCGTTGGCTTGCAGGCACGGTCAGATTTAGGACAGGCAGTCTAGTCAGGTGGGAAAGGATGGGTAGGGATCACCGAGTAAGGGGAAGGCTGGAGGCCATGTCAGAGCCAAAATGGTGCAGTCGCGTAGGAGGGGAGGGGAGGGGAGGAGAGGCGGGGTCAGGGATGTGGGAGGGGTCTTTGCACCAAGTGGGGGTGGAGTCAGAGAGGGGGCGGGGTTAGGAGAAATTTAGGAAATGGGAGAAGGCCTAGGATGAGGGAGAGCCAGGGTATGGCTGGTTTGTGCTGGGCTGGGCTGGAGTCACGGGCGCGCACCCCTGGGTGCGCCCACCTTGCGCTCCATGCGCTCGTTCTCCAGTTTCTTCTCCTCGGCGCGCTTCTTGCACTCACTTATGTAGCGTTCCCGCTTCTTGCGCTCTCGAACCAAGGTCTCCTCCAGGTACTGCAGCTGGTTCTGGAGGGCGGGCAGGGGAGCAGGGAGACCAGCTGGCACCTACCGCTGCCCGCCGCAGGGTGCTGGGAGATAGATGGGGGCGGGGGCGTAGGGGAAGCTCAGGGACAGCTGAGGTCAGATTCTCAAGCTGGAAGACCGCGGCAGCTGGGCAGGATGGCCGAGGGCAAGAGGGCTGGCACCTTGGCAATGTCCCGGGCATTGAGGGCCTCTTGGTTCACCACGTGCAGTGCCTCCAGCTCATGTTTGGTCCTCACCACCTCAGCCTCCATGGAGTCCAGCCGGTTCTCCAAGTTGAGGCTCTCGTCCTGGGGCGTGGTGGGGAGGGGTTGGGGAGATGGTGCAGGTCTGTGACTGCTGTCCCTAGCCAAGCCCGCCCTCCCTGCTTGTCATCTCACCCGAGCCCTCCTAGTCCCTACCATTAGATAGGCCTTGAGCTGCAGGTACACGCTGGTAATGTGCTCGGCCTCCTGCGCCTTCATCCGGGCCTTCTCCAGGCGGTTCTCCAGGTTCCGCATGGTCTGGAGAGCAGCAGGGCTGGGCTGAGGGCCCTCCGCACTCAATCCCTTCCACACGACCCTCTGCCCTGCAGGCCTCACCCGCCCCTACCTTGGCCACCTCTGTGTGTCTGTTTTGCGCCTCCGCCATCTCCAGAAGGCGCAGGCTGTGCTGCAGCTGGAGCTCCTCCAGCCGCCTCTGCCGCAACACCACCTGGTGCCGCAGGGCGTTCTGCTGCTTCACCTTCTCCCTCAGCCGGTGGTCTAGGTGCTCCAGGGCCTGCTGCAAGGAGGGGAGCGAAAGCAGGAGCCTGAACACCCTACCCCGACACACACCTAGCCCTTCCTCCCTTCTTTCTCTCATAATGTGGCTTCCAGGACTCCCCTCTCCCGTTTTCTACCCACCTCCCCGGCCACCCCTTCTGTGTTGTTTTTGGAGAGAGAGCACCGGAGTCTTCTCTCTGTCTATATCGACCACCTTGGTGATCTTACACCGGCTCAGGGTTCTAAAAAAATTTTTTTTAATTTTTCTTTTCTTTTTTTTTTTTTTAGACGGAGTCTTGCTCTGACACCCAGGCTGCAGTGCTGTGGTGCAATCTCGGCTCACTGCAACCTCCTCCTCCTGGGTTCTCGCCATTCTCCTGCCTCAGCCTCCCGAGTAGCTGGGGTTACAGGTGCCCACCACCAAGCCTGGCTAATTTTCGTTTTTGTTTTCTTTTTTTTTTTGAAACGGAGTCTCGCTCTGTCGCCCAGGCTGAAGTACAGTGGCACGATCTCGGCTCACTGCAACTTCCATCTCCTAGGTTCAAGCAATTCTCCTGCCTCAGCCTCCCAAGTAGCTGGGATTACAGGCATGTGCCACCACACCCGGCTAATTTTTGTATTTTGGGTAGAGACAGGGTTTCACCATGTTGGCCAGGCTGGTCTCCAACGCCTGACTTCAGGTGATCCACCTGCCTTGGCCTCCAAAAGTGCTGGGATTACAGACGTGAGCCACCTCACCCAGCCGACTTCTGGCCATTTTTTTCTTTTAAAAAATGTTTTAGGCCAGGCACAGTGGCTCCCGCCTGTAATCCCAGCACTTTGGGAGGCCAAGGCGGGCAGATCACGAGGTCAGGACATCGAGACCATCCTGGCTAACATGGTAAAACCCTGTCTCTACTAAAAATGCAAAAAATTAGCCGGGCATGGTGGCAGGCGCCTGCAGTCCCAGCTACTCAGGAGGCTGAGGCAGAAGAATGGCATGAACCCGGGATGCGGAGCTTGCAGTGAGCCAAGATCGTGCCACTGCACTCTGTACTGGGCAACAGTGTGAAACTCTGTCTCAAAAAAAAAAAAATTATAGAGGCAGGGTCTCGCTATGTGGCCCAGACTGGTTGCGAATTCCTGGGCCCAAGCCATCCTGCTTCCTCGGCCTCCCAAAGTGCTGCGATTACAGGCATGAGCCACTGCACCCACCTCAGTTTTGTTTTGTTTTGTTTTTTGAGATGGGGTCTCACCCTGTCACTCAGGCTGGAGTGCAGTGGCTCGATCTCGGCTCACTGCAACCTCCGCCCCTTGAGCTCAAGTGATCCTTCCTCCTCAGCGTCCTCAGTAGCTGGGACCACAGATGCATGCCACGACGCCTGGGTACGTTTTTGTATTTTTGGTAGAGACAGGGTTTCATCATGTTGCCCAGGCTGGTCATGAACTTCTGAGCTCAGGTGATCCACCTGCCTTGGTCTCCCAAAGTACTAGGATTACAGGCATGAGCCATCACGCCCAGCCTTTTAATTTTTAAAATTATTTTTTGAGACAAGGCCTTGCTTTGTCACCCAGACTGGAGTGCAGTGGCATGAACATGACTCACTGCAGCCTCGACCTCCCCAGTTCAGGTGATCTTCCCAACACAGCCTGGCAAGTAGCTGGGACTACAATCCTGTGTCAGCACATTTGGCAAATCTTTTGTATTTGTTGTAGAGTCAAAGTTTCACTATGTTGGCAGGCTCGTCTCAAACTCTTGGGCTCAAGCGATCCTCCAGCCTTGGCCTCCCAAAGTGCTGGTATTACAAGGCATGAGCCACCATGCCTAGACTGTGTTTTATTTATTTATTTATTTATTTATTTATTTATTTACCAGGCTGGAGTGCAATGGCGTGATCTCGGCTCACAGCAACCTCCACCTCCCAGGTTCAAGAGATTCTCCTGAGTCAGCCTCCTGAGTAGCTGGGATTACAGGCATGCACCACCAGGCCTGGCTAATTTTTTGTATTTTTAGTAGAGATGGGGTTTCGTCGTGTCGGCCAGGCTGGTCTCAAACGCCCGACCTCAGGTGATCCGCAAGCCTCAGCCTGCCAAAGTGCTGGGATTACAGGCATGAGCCACCGCGCCTGGCCTTTATTTTAATTTATCTTTTGTTTTTGTTTGTTTGTTTTTGTTTTTTTGAGACAGAGTCTCGCTCTGTCACCCAGACTGGAGTGCAGTGGCACCAGTCTCAGCTCACTGCAAGCTCCGCCTCCCGGGTTCAAACTATTCTCCTGCCTCAGCCTCCTGAGTAGCTGGGACTACAGGCGCCGGCCACCATGCCTGGCTAATTTTTTGTATTTTTATTTTTATTTTATTATTTATTTATTTATTTATTTTTGAGACAGAGTCTCACTCTGTTGCCCAGGCTGGAATGCAGTGGTGCGATCTCAGCTCACTGCAACTTCTGCCTCTCGGGTTCAAGCAATTCTCTGCCTCAGCCTCCCGAGTAGCTGGGATTACAGGTGACTGCCACCACACCTGGCTAATTTTTGTATTTTTAGTAAAGACAGGGTTTCACTATCTTGGCCAGGCTGGTCTAGAACTCCTGACCTCGTGATCCACCCACCTCGGCCTCCCAAAGTGCTGGGATTACAGGCACGAGCCACCGCGCCCGGCCTTTTGTATTTTTAGTAAAGACGGGGTTTCACTGTGTTAGCCAGGATGGTCTCGATCTCCTGACCTCGTGATCCACCTGCCTCGGTTTCCCAAAGTGCTGGGATTACAGGCGTGAGCCACCGCGCCCAGCCTTTTTTTTTTTTTTTTAAGAAACAGGTTGTACTGTCACTCAGGCTGGAGTGCAGTGGTGCAATTGTGGCTTATTATAGTATCAAACTTCTAGGCTCATGCAATCCTCTAGCCTCAGCCTTCTGAGTAGCTGGGATTACAGGCATGTGCCATCATGCCTAGCTAAGTTTTGTATATTTAGTAGAGACGGGGTTTCTCCATGTTGGTCAGGTTGGTCTTGAACTCCTGACTTCAGGTCATCTGCCCGCCTTGGCCTCCCAAAGTGCTGTGATTACAGATGTGGGCCACCGCGCCTGGCTGTGATTTTTTTTTTTTAACTTGTTTTCCCTATTAGGATATGAGCTGTTTTTAGAAGTGGAGACTTGGTCTGCTTTTTCACTGCATTTACCACCATGCCAGGATGCCGGATACAAGGACAGTGAGTAATAAAGATTTAATTGAATGAATGAGCACATGAATGGCAGTAGTGCGCAGGAAGGATTGGAGAGGGTGAGCCTGGAGTCCAGTGGTGAGGGGACCCAGGCTGGAAATGAAGGAGGAGGTGGGGCGAGGGTGGGCAAACCTGTCCTGTCCTGTTCTTCAGGTATGGCTTCTCCCACTTCCATTCATGAATCACTGCCTGGACCACTTTCTCATCTCCCTGCAAGGAGGGAAGTCCAGTCACCTTTCAGCATGCCACCTCCAGCTGAGGCCAGGTGCTACCTCCTTGCCACCCCCATCCCCTGCCGCAGGAACCCTACACCCACCCCTTTGCCCCTTACCTTGAGCAGGTCCAGCAGCTTTAGTTCCAGTGCCTTAGTCTCCTCGCGGAGCTGACTGATGGTCTCCTGGTTCTTCTTGATGTTCCACTGAGAGCTCTCAAAGAAAGCCTTCCGGTCACCCTCTGGCAGGCAGGTGAGGTGGACAGACACACAGTTACCGGGTGGGTGTGTGGGTGCAACATCCCAGAGGAAAGACCTTTTTTGCAATCATCGACAATTTTTTTTTTTTTGAGACGGAGTTTCGCTCTTGTTGCCCAGGCTGGAGTGCAATGGTGCAATCTCCGCTCACCGCAGCCTCCGCCTCCCGGGTTCAAGAGATTCTCCTGCTTCAGCCTCCCAAGTAGCTGGGATTACAGGCATGTACCACCACACCTGGCTAATTTTATATTTTTAGTAGAGACGGGGTTTCTCCATGTTGGTCAGGCTGGTCTCGAGCTCCTGACCTCAGGTGTTCCCAAAGTCCTAGGCCTCCCAAAGTCCTAGGATTACAGGTGTGAGCCACCGTGCCAGGCTCATCAACTTCATATTATAAGAATGCAGTCGTCGACCAGCCTGGCCAACATGGTAAAACCTCGTCTCTACTAAAAATACAAAAATTAGCCAGGTGTGAGGCTGGGCACAATGCCTCATTCCTGTAATCCCAGCACTTTGTGAGGTAGAGGTGGGCAGATCACCTGAGGTCAAGAGTTCAAGATCAGCCTGGCCAACATGGTGAAACCCCATCTTTACAAAAATACAAAAATTAGCCGGGCATGGCCGGGCACGGTGGCTCACGCCCATAATCCCAACACTTTGGGAGGCCGAGGTGAGCAGATCACGAGGTCAGGAGATCGAGACCATCCTGGCTAACATAGTGAAACCCCGCCTCTACTAAAAATACAAAAAAAAAAAAAAAAAAAAAATTAGCCTTGCATGGTGGCAGGCACCTGTAGTCCCAGCTCCTCAGGGGGCTGAGGCAGGAGAATGGCATGAACCCGGGAGGCAGAGCTTGCAGTGAGCCGAGATCGCACCACTGCACTCCAGCCTGGGCAACAGAGCAAGACTCCATCTCAAAAAAAAAAAAAAAAATTCGCCGGGCATGATGGTGGGTGCCTGTAATCCCAGCTACAGGAGGCTGAGGCACGAGAATTACTTGACCTCCAGAGGTGGAGGTTGCACTGAGCTGAGATCCTGCCACTGCACTCCAGCCTGGGCAACAGAGCAAGACTCCATTTCAAAAAAAAAAAAAAAAAAAAAACCCAAAATCCTTCCATACTCATACTCAAGTCCCGCCGTCAGCCCTGTGGAACCTGCAGATACAAACAGTTGTCCCTCTGTATACTCAGGTTTTGCATTCCATGACTGTTGACTGTTGTATTTTCTTTTCTTTTCTTTTTTGGGACTGGGTCTTGCTCTGTCACCCAGAATGAAGTGCAGTGGTGCTATCATTGCTCACTGAAGCCTCAACCTCCTGGGCTCAAGCAGTCCTCCTGCCTCAGCCTCCCAAGTAGCTAGGACTAGAGGCATGTGCCACCACATCTGGCTACTTTATTTTTTGTAGAGTTGAGGGTCTCACTATGTTGCCCAGGCTGGTCTTGAACTCCTTGCCTCTAGCAATCCTGCCTCAGCCTCCCAAAGTGCTGGGATTACAGGTGTGAACAACTGTGCCCAGCCTGCCCATCTCAATTTTTTTTAACTTGAAAGGATGAATGATATATGTGAACACATGGTGTTCAAGGGTCAACCGTACTTCACTGTGAGCATTTATTATGTGTTGGATGCTGGACTAAGAGGTTTCTGAATGCCATATATCACGTGCCAATAGGTATCCATGGCATATGCATATCATACCCCTTGCACAGATGACAAGACAGAGGCTTGGGCTGATTAAACTGTTTAAGGTCACAAGCAACCATGCAAGATTACCTTTTTTTTTTTTTAAGACGGAATCTCACTCTGTCACCCAGGCTGGAGTGCAGTGGCACAATCCTGGCTCACCGCAACCTCCACCTCCTGGGTTCAAGCCCCTCTCCTGCCTCAGCCTTCCAAGTAGCTGGGATTACAGGCGTGTGCCACCATGCCTGGCTAATTTTTGTACTTTTAGTAGAGATGGGGTTTCACTATGTTGGCCAGGCTGGTCTCAAACTCCTGACCTCAAATGATCCGTCCACCTCGACCTCCCAAAGTGCTGAGATTACAGGTGTGAGCCACCTCACCCAGCCATGATTACCTCTTAATAATATCAACAAAAACAATAATAATGGCTTACACACAAGGATTCTGCAACCTCAGGATGACCAACAACTGGGCCGAATAATTATTTGCCGTGGGGAGCTCTCCTTTGTTTTGCAGAATGTTGGGCAGCATCTTCACCTCTGCCCACTAGATGCCAGTGGCAGACACACACCCACAAAACCGACATGCATGCCACCATGCCCGGCTAATTTTTTGTATTTTTAGTAGAGACAGTTTCACCTTGTTGGCCATGCTGGTCTCAATGTCTTAGGACATTGCCAAATGGCCCCTGTGGGGCAAACCAACCCTTTTCCAACAAGAACCACTGGTTTACACCTTATGGTACTTTGCTATGTGCCAGGCACTGTTCTAAGCACTTTACACATTTCAGGTACCTATGTTGTACCGTTACTATCCCCATTTCACACATGGAGAAACTGAGAACAATTAGGTTACTCTTAGTTCCCCAAGGTTGGACAACTATTATGCAAAGCCAGAATTCCAACCCAGAAAATCTGGCTCTAAAATCTATGCTCAGGCCAGGTGCAGTGGCCCATGCCTGTAACCCCAGCACTTTGGGAGGCTGAGGAGGAAGGATTGCTTGAGCCCAGGAGTTCGAGACCAGCCTGGGCGGCATAGTGAGACCCCATCTCTACAAAAAGTAAGAAAATTAGCCAAGTACAGTGGCGTATGCCTGTAGTCCCAGCTACTCGGGAGGCTGAGGTGGAAGGATCACTTGAGCCCAGGAGGTCGAGGCTGCAGTGAGCTATTATCCAACCACTGCACTCCAGCCTGAACAGCAGAGCAAGACCCTGTCAGAAAGAAAGAAGGCTGGGCGTTGTGGCTCACACATGTAATCCCAGCACTTTGGGAGCCAAGGCTGGTGGATCACTTGAGATCAGGAGTTCGAGACCAGCCTGGCCAACATGGTGAAACCCAGTCTCTACTAAAAATATAAAAATTAGGTGTGGTGACACGCACCTGTAGTCCCAGCTAGTCAGGAGGCTGAGGCTCAAGAATTGCTTGAACCTGGGAGGCAGAGGTTGCAGTGAGCCGAGATCATGCCACTGCTCTCCAGCCTAGGCGACAGAGCGAGATCCTGTCTCAAAAAAAAAAAAAAAAAAAGAGTGGGTGCAGTGGCTCACGCCTGTAATCCCAGCAGTTTGGGAGGCCAAGGAGGGCTCACGCCTATAATCCCAGCAGTCTGGGAGGTCAAGAGATTGAGACCACCCTGGCCAATATGGTGAAATCCCTCTGTACTAAAAATACAAAAATTAGCTGGGCGTGGTGGCGTGTGCCTGTAGTCCCAGCTACTCGAGAGGCTGAGGCAGGACAATCGCTTGAACCCGGGAGGCGGAGGTTGCAGTGAGCCGAGATCGTTCCACTGCACTCCCACCTGGCAACAGAGCGAGATTCTGCCAAAAAAAAAAAAAGAGAGAAAAGAAATTACAAGAAAGTATGAAGTACAGTTCACTCGGTTCTGAACTCATGAGAAGTTTTAAGAGAGAGAGGAGGAAAAACATAAACCAAGTATGAGTTATGAGTTTTTGCCCAGAAACGGTTTACCTAGACTCATGCTGGAGAAATACCTTTGTCACACCAATGCCTGGTCTGAAGATTGGATGGGCACTGTTGACCCCTGACCTCTGTACCCTCTGGAGCCATCTTACCTAACAGTTGTATCTTTTTATGTAACTCAGCCACCTGAGAGTGCACAGAGGGCTTCCCTGCACCTCTGTGGAAGGATCCTCCCTTGGAACGGCCGGGGGGCCAGGCCTGGGCTGTGCCCTTGCCTCGGAGGTGGCTGGGTTTGCCCGAAGCCTCCCTGCCCTTGACCTTGGAAGAGAGCGTCGAAGCCTGGTCCTGAGGAGGCAGGGCGTTGGCGGAGGCCGCCCTGCACAGAGGAGATGTCATGATGGGGTTGGGGCTGAAGGCCCCTAGGGGTTAGGGGGATAACTAGGAGTCAGTCGCCCCTGTCAGGGATCCGTCAGCTCGGATTCCTAGGGCTCTGAAAAATGCACTTTCCGACCGCTAGGTGGTTGTGCTCCGCATCTCTCGGTTGCTAGGTAACCGCCTCCCCGTCTCTCCCCAGTGTTTCCATGGAGACCACCCACGTTCAGTGGCTGACACTGCGTTCTCATTGGCTGAGGCTGCAGAGAGGGGCGGTCCCAACAGTGAGCGGGGCAGAGCCGCGCCGCAGGATGCAGGGTCTGGGCACTTTGGGGTCACGTGCTCATCCCGTTTCCCTACCTCCCCCAACCTTATCCCGCCCCTGGGGGTTCGCGGGCATTTTTCAGGAACTTTCTTTCCAGCTTGAGAAGCCGCCACTCCCAAGATGGAGGTACGTTGCGCCGCCATTAAGAGCTAGCCCTCAGAACTATCCTCTCCAAGGCTTCACAGTCCTGCCCAAGATGGCCGTCTCGGCTCTGGCACCGCCCCCACTCCTGCCTCTCCCAACATGGCGACCCTGACTCTCCGTTCCCGGTGCGGAACGTACGACCGGAAGTGACGGGTCCCAGAAATTTCCGCTTTCTTTCTGCAGCAGGAACCGTGGCTGCCGGACAAGAGGGGTGCGGTGGATACTGACCTTTGCTTCGGCCTCGTGTAGGTGTGAACGAGCGGGTGAGAGGGCACCTCAATTTCTTACACGGGGCAACCGGAGGATGCATGTGTGGGTGTGGACGGGGGAGGCTGTTAAGCCCTTTGGTCTATTGGCGGGAATTGGGTCACAGTTGGGCACAGGGAGCGGAGGTTTTGAGATCTTGAGATCCTCGCCATTGATTTGAGCCAAGTGAGACTGGCCAGGATTGGGGAGATCGCTGCCCCTCGCCCCCATATCGGAAACAAAGTGAGGCTTTATTGCCTGGAAGCGATGGAGGAATCCAGTTGGCTGGAAGTAGTCCTCTCTCACTGACCGGGATCCGCTTTCTTCCTGCAGCGTGAAGACACAGCGCATCTCCCCGCTGTCGGCTTCCTCCCACAGAACCCGTTTCGGGCCTCAGAGCGTCTGGTGAGATGCTGCTGCCGCTGCTTCTGCTCCTACCCATGTGCTGGGCCGTGGAGGTCAAGAGGCCCCGGGGCGTCTCCCTCACCAGTGAGTCCTCCTGTTCACCCTCCCACCAGGCTGGAGGTGGGAGGGGCCAACATTGGGCCTTGGGGATAGGCATTTACAGCCTTTTGACTCAGTTTCCCGGTAGTGCTCCGCTGGTGGGGGTGGGAGGACAGAGATGGTATTTGGTGGAGAAGGCGCTTACGTGCCCTGGGCTGAGCTTCCTGTACCCCGCAGATCATCACTTCTACGATGAGTCCAAGCCTTTCACCTGCCTGGACGGTTCGGCCACCATCCCATTTGATCAGGTCAACGATGACTATTGTGACTGCAAGGATGGCTCTGACGAGCCAGGTGAGCTTTTTCTCTGTTCATCCATCAGATGTTTATTGAACACTGCTCAGTGCCAGGCCCTGTCTGTGTGACCAAGATACTACCTCTGCTGGCTCTCCTTTGAGTGGGCAGAAACAAGCTCAGAAGTCAGTGGTCAGTGTTTTGGCCCCGGGCAGCTGGAGGAGCCCAGAGTCCTCCTACTCCCAAGCCTAGGGGTCAGAGAAGGCTCCTCCAAGGAGGTGAGGTTTCAGTTGAATCCCGAAGATGCTGCAGATGGAGGGGTCAACACCGGCAAACCCCTGGAAGTGGGAGACAGGTTGGGGCCAAGAGCAATCCAGCAGGAGACAGAGGTGAAGCGAAACCCTGGCTTTTTGTTTTTGTGTTTTTTGAAGAGACAGGGTCTTGCTTTGTTGCTGAGGCTGGAGTACAGTGGCATGATCATAGCTCACTGCAGCCTGGAACTCTTGGGCTCAAGTCATCCTCCTGCCTTGGCCTCCCAAAGTGCTGGGGTTACAGGTGTGAGCCACCGTGCCTGGATGAGACCCTGTCTTTTGTTTTCTTTTTGTTTTTGTTTTGAGACGGGGTCTTGCTCTGTTTCCCAGGCTGGAGTGCAGTGGCGCCATCTCAGCTCACTGCAAGCTCTGCCTCCCCAGTTCACACCATTCTCCTGCCTCAGCCTCCGGAGTAGCTGGGACTACAGGCACCTGCCACCATGCCCAGCTAGTTTTTTTGTATTTTTAGTAGATACGGGGTTTCACTGTGTTAGCCAGGATGGTCTCGATCTCCTCACCTTGTGATCCACCTGCCTCGGCCTCCCAAAGTGTTGGGATTACAGGCGTGAGCCACCGCACCTGGCCTTGTTTTGTTTTTAATTTTTTTTTTTGAGATGGGGTTTCACTCTTATCGCCCAGGCTGGAGTGCAGTGGTATGATCGTGGCTCACTGCAACCTCCGCCTCCCGGGTTCAAGTGATTCTCCTGCCTCAGCCTCCTGAGTAGCTGGGATTAGAGGCACACGCCACCACAATCCGGCTAATTTTTCGTATTTTTAATAGAGACGGAGTTTCATCGTGTTGGCCAGGCTGGTCTCAAACTCATCACCTCAGGTGATCCACCCGCTTTGGCCTCCCAAAGTGCTGGGATTACAGGTGTGAGCCCCCATGCCAGGTGGAGACCCTGTTTTGAAGGGCCTCAGTGAGAAGAGGCAGGAGGTGGCACTGGAGAGCTTTATTTCGAGACCTGGGTGTGCAGTGTACAACTCTTTCCTTCCTTTGGTTTCCTTTCCTTTCTTGTGCTCTCTGTGTGCAGTACGGGTCAGGGGTTCTTGTCTGTGGATGGATGCGACATGTCGGTCCCTGAGCTGACTCCGAAAACCTTCCCTCCCTTCTTCCTCACAGGCACGGCTGCCTGTCCTAACGGCAGCTTCCACTGCACCAACACTGGCTATAAGCCCCTGTATATCCCCTCCAACCGGGTCAACGATGGTGTTTGTGGTAAGTGAAGATGCACCAGGATTCTGGAAAGGTGGTAGAGGGAGGGAGGGAGGAGGCACTGCCAGGTCTGATCTCGGCTTCTGCCTCTGCCACAGACTGCTGCGATGGAACAGACGAGTACAACAGCGGCGTCATTTGTGAGAACACCTGCAAGTACGTGGGTGACAGTACCCCTCCCATCACCCCACCCCAAGACTTTGCCTGGCTCCACCCAGTGAATCGGTCCCACTCTTTCTTCTGCTTTTCTGTATCGGGTGCTCCGTCTGTGCCAGGTGGCTTGTGAATCCTAATCCCTACCTTTCCCTCTAGTCTGGAAGCAGGTAGGATTGTTTCCCGATTCAACAGATGGGGGAACTCAAGTTTAGAAAGGGAAATGACTTCCCCAGGGTCACATAGGAGATAGCAGAGCCGACACTAGAACTCTAAACTTTCCATTGTCACAGTCTGCAGCGGGCCCTGAAAACCGAAACACCCACAGGCAGGTAAACTATACAACAGAAGGAGGCCGGGCGCGGTGGCTCACGCCTGTAATCCCAGCACTTTGGGAGGCTGAGGCGGGCAGATTACGAGGTCAGGAGATCGAGACCATCCTGGCTGACACGGTGAAACTCCGTCTCACTAAAAATACAAAAAAGCTGGGCGTGGTTGTGGGCACCTGTAGTCCCAGCTACTCGGGGGGCTGAGACAGGCGAATGGCATGAACACGGGAGGCGGAGGTTTCAGTGAGCCGAGATCGCGCCACTGCAATCCAGCCTGGGCAACAGAGCGAGACTCCGTCTCAAAAAAAAAGTATACAACAGAAGGAGGCTGAGTATGAGGCAATACGGAGGGGTGGGGATTGTGGCATCTAGTGGAACAGCTGTTCTCAATTCCTGCCAGCTGATCCTTTTGTAGTTCATAGGCATGATGATTTATTTTTGTTTATTTATTTTTTTTGGGACAGGGTCTCACTCTCGCCCAGGCTGGAGTGCAGTGGCGTGATCTCGGCTCACTGCAACCTCTGCCCTTCGGGTTCAAGCAGTTCTCACGCCTCAACCTCCCAAGTAGCTGGGAATACAGGTGTGCCCCACCACGCCCAGCTAACTTTTGTATTTTTAGTAGAGATGGGGTTTCACTATGTTGGCCAGGCTGGCCTCGAACGCCTGACCTCAGTTGATCTGCTCGCCTCAGCCTCCCAAAGTGCTAAGCCATCGCGCTTGGCCATGATGATTAGGTTTTTAGGCACGTGTGAGAGATGTGCCTCCCTTAAACCTTGTTGTGACCTTGGCACATTACCTGTCTGATGTGAAAAAACAAAAATAAGACCTGGCTTATGGTGGCTCCTGCCTATAATCCCAGCATTTTGGGAGGCCGAGGCAGGAAGATTGCTTGAGCCCAGGAGTTTGAGATCAGCCTGGGCAAAATAGCGATACCCTATCTCTATAAAAAGTAAAAAAAAAAAATTAAAAAGTAAAAATAAAAATTGGAAATTATAATTTAAAAAATTACTGGTTGGGCATGTGGCTCACACCTGTAATCCCAGCACTTTGGGAGGCTAAGGCGAGAGGATCACCTTAACCCAGGAGTTTGAGACCAGCCTGGGCAACACAGTGAGACCCGTCTCTGAAAAAATTTTTTTTTTCTTTTTTTTTTGTGAGACAGAGTCTCACTCTGTTGCCCAGGCTGGATGAAGTGCAGTGGCGGGATCTTGGCTCACTGCAACCTCCGCCTCCCGGGTTCAAGCGATTCTTCTGCCTCAGCCTCCCGAGTAGCTGGGACTACAGGCACCTGCCACCACACCTGGCTAAAATTTGTATTTTTAGTAGAGACGGTGTTTCACCATATTGGCCAGGCTGGTCTTGAACTCCTGACCTCATGATCCACCTGCCTTGGCCTCCCAGAGTGCGGGGATTACAGACGTAAGCCACCATGCCCAGATGAAAATTTGTAAAAAATTAGCTGGGTGTGTTGGTGTGTGTCTGTAGTCCCAGGTACTCAGGAGGCTGAGGCAGGAAGATTGCTTGGGCCTGGGAAGCAGAGGTTGCAGTGAGCTAAAAAGTAAACAAAAAACAAAGTCCTATCAGTTGTTGGCAGATGGTGAAAACTCTCTGGATTCCGTATCTTTTAAATAGAAGGTGGATTGAACACAGCCAACACACTTCTTTTTTTTTTTTTTTTGAGACAGAATCTCGCTCTGTCGCCCAGGCTGGAGTGCAGTGGTGTGATCTCCGCTCACTGCAAGCTCCGCTTCCGGGGTTCACGCCATTCTCCTGCTTCAGCCTCCCGAGTAGCTGGGACTACAGGCACCCGCTGCTACACCCGGCTAATTTTTTTTTTTTTTTTTGTATTTTTAGTAGGGATGGGGTTTTACCGTGTTAGCCCGGATGGTCTTGATCTCCTGACCTCGTGATCCGCCCACCTCGGCCTCCCAAAGTGCTGGGATTACAGGTGTGAGCCACCGCGCCTGACCCACACTTCTTTTTTTTGAGTTAGAGTCTCGCTGTGTTGCCCAGGCTGGAGTGCAGTGGCACAATCTTTGCTTACCCCAACCTCCACCTCCGAGTTCAAATGATTCTCCTGCCTCAGCCTCCCGTGTAGCTGGGATTACAGGCATGCGCCACCACGCCCAGCTGATGTTTGCATTTTCAGTAGAGGCAGGGTTTCACCATCTTGGCCAGGCTCGTCTTGAACTCCTGACCTCAGGTGATCCGCCTGCCTTGGCCTCCCAAAGTGCTGGGATTACAGGCATGAGCCACCATGCCCAGCCAACCAACACACTTAGTAACCAGATTGTCTTTTTGTCTGGGAGTCATGATTTCTGTTCTGTCTTCTGTGGTTTTTTTTTTTTGTTTTAATTATGTGTAAAGACAGGGTCTTTATATGTTGCCCAGGCTGGTTGTGAACTCCTGGGCTCAAGTGATCCTCCTGCCTTGGCCTCTCATTCTGCTGGGATTACAGGCATGAACCACTGCACCCAGCTGGTCTCCTGTCTCTTGAGAGTTGATATCTAGCTCCACCTCCTGGCACTCCCTAGTCCCTTCCCTGACCCCAGGGGCCTACAGAACCCACTGTCCCTCTTTCAAGGACAGGAATGAAGGATGCTGATGTCGAGAGAACCTGGGAGGAAAGTTTGCTCTCATCTTTCCCAGCATGGCTTGGTGGGAGGCCACAGCTGGATTGAGCTATTTTGGAAGAGGCAGACCTGGTGGACCCTAAGTGCCCCACTGGTGGTGCCTGTGTGTCTCCCCACCGCAGAGAGAAGGGCCGTAAGGAGAGAGAGTCCCTGCAGCAGATGGCCGAGGTCACCCGCGAAGGGTTCCGTCTGAAGAAGATCCTTATTGAGGACTGGAAGAAGGCACGGGAGGAGAAGCAGGTAAGGAGCCCGCGGGGGCTGCCCCAGGGTGATCTGGGCCTTGAGGCCTCATAGCATGGGCTTGCAAAACTGGGGAGGGGTTTGCCCCTGACGACTGTTCTGGGGCAAGTGACTGCCTTTCGGAGCTTTGCTTTCTCAGTTATGTGCTAGGCGTTTAGTCATTGGCTAAGTATAATAGTTCCCAAGTGGGAGGCTGTCGGCTTAGGTGTTTATCAGGGCCTCGGGCATCAGACTAAAGCAGGCTGGAAGGGCCTCGCTGCCTCCTGGGGATGGGAGGGTTGCTTCTCTGTACCCTGGGTCTGTGGTGCCATTGCCTGTAAGATGGGCTGATGACCAGATGACTCCCCAGTTCTGATGTTAACAAGATAACGTCAGCCAGTAGCAGCTGGATTAATTCCATAGGGTGGGTGCTTTGAGATCCCTAGGCGTGTGTCTCTCCCTGCCTTGCCTGTGTACTGGACAGGAGGCTGCAAACCGACCTGGATTTGCCTCAAGGGATTCATTGCTAGTGGGAGGGACAGACAGCCAGGGCTGCTGGACAAAGGGAAATTTGGGGTAGAGACTTCTTGCCCAGTTCCTCTCCCTCTCTGCGTTGGGGGCAGGAGGCAAGGAAGGCTTCTTGGAGGAGGAGGCGGCCTCTATCTCAAATGAAATATGTTGGATAATTTGGAGTTAGCCAAGTAGAGTGTTCCAGGCTGAAGGAACAGCATGTTTGAAGAACCGGAGGCAGAAGAGCGTTTGGGGGTCTGAATGTTGTCAGGGCAACTGGATCCTAGTAAGATAGGGATGGGGCAAATGGGGCTGGAGAATCAGGCAGGGGCCTGATTACGTGGGCCCTTGCGGGCTACATTGAGGCATTTGGGCTTCTCTGCAGAGGGCTACAGGGAACCCCAGCTCTGGAGAGAGACCCAGCGTGGTGTGTGTTTTGGAACATCTCCCTGCTGCCCTGTGGAGTAGAGGCAGGGATGTAGTAGTCAATGAGGAGGAGGCAGAACAGAGGAGAGCTGGTCTCTTGCCTTCTGCCCACCCAGAAAAAGCTCATTGAGCTACAGGCTGGGAAGAAGTCTCTGGAAGACCAGGTGGAGATGCTGCGGACAGTGAAGGAGGAAGCCGAGAAGCCAGAGAGAGAGGCCAAAGAGCAGCACCAGAAGCTGTGGGAAGGTACGACAGAAAGTGGCCAAGGACTCACCTTCAGTCCTGGGTGGGAGCAGGTCTGGGCCTAGGAGTCTCCCGCTCATTATCTGTTGTCAGTTTCAGTAGGTTTTTGATCATGCTGCCCATCACCTTGTGTGCTTTGAGGTTCGCTTGGATTGTGGCATATGTCAGGAGCCTCCTTTTTAAAAATTGGTTAAATAATTTTTTTTTTTGAAACAGTGTCTCCCTCTGCCACCCGGACTGGAGTACAGTGGCGTGATCTCAGCTCACTGCAACCTTTGCCTCCCAGGTTCAAGCAATTCTTGTGCCTCAGCCTCCTGAGTAGCTGGGATTACAGGCACCTGCCACCACATTTAACTAATTGTTTTGTATTTTTGGTAGAGACGGGGTTTCACAACGTTGGCCAGGCTGGTCCCGAACTCCTGACCTCAAGTGATCCACCTGCCTTGGCCCCCCAGAGTGGTGGGATTACAGGCATGAGCCACCTCGCCCAGCTGCCTACTTCCTTTTAACATCAATGTAGATTTTGTTATATGACTTTAGCAGGACTTACTTAATCCAGTGACCATTTTTCCTATCAGGTGTTTGGTATTTGTCTTCACTAATTGTAAGAGCTTTTTCGTGGCCGGGCATGGTGGTTCACGCCTGTAATCCCAGCAGTTTGGGAGGCCGAGACGGGCAGATCACCTGAGGTCAGGAGTTCGAGACCACCCTGGCCAACATGGTGAAACCCCGTCTCTACTAAAAGAAAAAAATACGGCCAGGCACAGTGGCTCACGCCTGTAATCCCAGCACTTTGGGAGGCTGAGGCAGGCAGATCACGAGGTCAGGAGATTGAGACCATCTTAGCCAACATGGTGAAACCCGTCTCTACTAAAAATAGAAAAATCAGCTGGACATGGTGGTGCGTGCCTGTAATCCCAGCTACTCGGGAGGCTGAGGCAGGAGAATTGCTTGAACCAGGAAGTTGGAGGTTTTCAGTGAGCCGAGATTGCACCCCTATATTCCAGCCTGGCGACAGAGTGAGACTCCGTCACAAAAAACAAAACAAAACAAAAATTAGCCTGGCGTGGTGGTGTCTGCCTGTGGTCCCAGCTACTCGGGAGGCTGAGGCAGGAGAATCGCTGGAACCCGGGAGACAGAGGTTGCAGTGAGCTGAGATCTCGCCGCTGCACTCCAGCCTGGGTGACAGAGCAAGACTTCATCTAAAAAAAAATAATAATAAAGGGCTTTTTCTATTTGGGGTTTGGCCCTTTGTCTGCAACTGAAGATTTTTTTAAATTTGTTTATTTTTGAGATGGAGTCTCCCTCTGTCGCCTAGGCTGGAGTGCCAATGGCCGGATCTCTGCTCACTGCAACCTCTACCTCCCGGGTTCAAGTGATTCTCCTGCTTAGGCGTCCTGAGTAGCCGGGATTACAGGCACCTGCCACCACAGCCAGCTAATTTTTGTATTTTTAGTAGAGGCGGGGTTTCACCATGTTGGCCAGGCTGGTCTTGAACTCCTGGCCTCAGGTGGCCTGCTTTGGCCTCCCAAAGTGTTGGGATTACAGGCATGAGCCACGGCTCCCAGCTCTGTCTGCAACTGAAGATATTATTTCCCTTGTTTATTTGTTTTTGGTGCTAGAGCCTGGTGTTTTTTGGCAAGGCCGCATTGCATGTAGAAAGGGAATTCACTGTCTGGCTCTGTCTGCCCCTGAGTCTTTGTCATGCTGCAGGCTTCCTTTCACTTGGGTCTGGGCAAGCTGAGGCCTGATTTTCCTCAGGACGTGTTCTCAGTGTGGAGCTGTGGAATCAGAGGGAAGCGCCATGTTTTGACCCAGATTCCCAAAGGGTTGGCGGGGGCTGAGCCAGGGCTCCAAGGGCAGATGGCCTGGATTGGGCCCTAGGCTACACCTCTCACTGGCTGGGTGATTATGGGCAGGTCCCTTCACCCACAGAAAGGTCAGGGACCCCTCAGGCCCTTATCTGTGAGACTCAGAACAGTGTCAGCTGGGTCTGCTGGGACATGCGGGATCTCCTGGGGTGACCCAAGACTCTCTAGAGGAAATACCAGCTGTTTTTATTGTTTGTAGAGGACCAAGCTGGAGCTTGGTATACAGTGGGAACTGAATCCTGGTATACAGTAGGAAGTTAATCATTGGAGCCGCTGTTGTGGCTGCTTTCCCCTCTGCTTAGGTTAGACAGAGTAGCGACAGACAAAGGAGGGACTTTTGGGACAGAGGCTCAGTCCCCTTCTGTCCGGGTGGCCCCTCTTCCTGGGACCAGCCCTGGGGACCCCCAAGACGCCCCCAGGACTGGTCTCCCTCCCTGTATCCTCCCCATCTCCCAGCATCCTTGGCCATGAAATCTCATTCCTGCCAGCCCTGCCCCTGACACGCCTCTGCCAGGTCCTAAACCTAAAGTCTCAGTGGTTGCTCTCCTCTCCCCAACCCCACCTCCCACCTCTGACCGTCTGCGCACCCCATCTGCGTCTCCCCAGAATCTGCCTCTGCTCCGTGCTTCTTCCTCGGCCCCGAGCCTGGGCCAGCCCTTGTTATCACCTGGCTTCCGCCCTCGTCCCCACCTCTGTCCCAAGAGTGGCCTGACAGGGCCACTCTCTGCCACCTGGGTTCCCACCTCCCTGCTGCAGCCCCATGGGTGGCCCTCCTGCCTCTGCACTCCCCACCCTGTCCCAGTCTCCCTGAACACAACCAGGCTTCAAGCATTCACCTTGCTCCTTGTCTGTCCTCCTCCGGTAAGGGCAGGGACCTTTGTCTCCTCCACAGTCGTGCCCTCAGGGTCCAGCATGGGGCCAGGCACATAGTAGGCGCTTGGTGGCAAACGACCCTGTGGGGTGCGGGGGTTGGTGGGAGCCGGTGGGTGGGCAGGGGGTGACAGAGGTGGCTTCCTTACAGAGCAGCTGGCTGCTGCCAAGGCCCAACGGGAGCAGGAGCTGGCGGCTGATGCCTTCAAGGAGCTGGATGACGACATGGACGGGACGTGAGTATCCCCAAGTTGGAGCTGGCCACCCTTCCGTGGGCCTGGGTTTCCCTCCCCGCCACCCTCGCCTCTAGAAACCAGCCAGAGCCTCCTTGGGATCCCCCGGCGTGGGGTCCAGGCTGATCCCAAGCCCCGTGTGGCCCTGCCTCTTACTCATGGATGGCCAGGTCCAGGATGCCCTGGGTAAGGAGATAGGGGGACCACCCTCTCCCCAGGAGCTGGGCACAGACCCTCAGCCTCAGGGAGTGTGTCTAGGCATCTAGTGATCGGATTGCTTTTCCCAGTCCCACTCTACTCTCTGGGGAAAGCCAGACCTGGGTTCGAATCCTGGCTGTGCCTCTGAGCTTGCTAGGTTACCTGGTGGAGGGTGGACTTTTGGGAGCCGAGGGGCACACAGGGAGCCTAGGAGATGTCGGTTGCCAAGGAGCAGGGGGCTTCAGAGGTACCAAATGGGCAGAATGTGCAAGGGTGGTTGTGGGCTTTGCTGGGTGGGGGACCAAAGCAGATGGCAGCTTCAATGTGCCGGGTCCTGGGGTGGAAGGAGGTGCCACCTGGGTGAGTTGGTAGAGAGGTCATCGGGCATTTGGGGGTCCAGGTATCTCCCAGTCCCACCCCTTACTTTGAGCTCCTTTGGGATCATGGAGTCCTGAGGAGGGGGCAGGAGGGTGGGGAGGCCCCTACACCTTGAGGTCCTGAAGCAAGTTCCAGGGTGGGGCCCTGCAGGGAAGAACAGGTGGGCCACGTGGTGCCCCCAGCTGAGAGCCATTGGGGCCTCACCCCTCCAGTCTGCTTCTGCCACGCCCCTGCAGGGTCTCGGTGACGGAACTGCAGACTCACCCGGAGCTGGACACAGATGGGGATGGGGCGTTGTCAGAAGCGGAAGCTCAGGTACCCCCGGCTGCCCCTTGGCTGGGGACTTCTAGGGAGCGTTGCCCCAGGGTGACCTCAGGGCACAGGAGGGGGACCAAGGAAAGCTCCCTGCTGGCCTGGGATGCCTCCTCTGGGTGAGCTGGGTTGGCAGCCACTCAGGGCCACTTCCCGCCTGGCAGGACCCGGGATGGAGCCAGGTCGGGCTGGAGCCTGTTTCCCCGCACCTGTCCCCACTCTCTCCACTGTTTGAGCACCCAATCCCCTTCCTCCCCCATCCCTGTCCTGCCCTATTCCCCTCCTCCCCACACCCTCCTCCCCCGTCTGTCTCCTTGCCTGTCCCCCTCCTTCCCCGTGGCCCCCGGCTTCCAGCCTCCCTTCTCTGCCCACTCCTGGGTTTGTCCCTGTCCATCTGCAGCTTGGGCCTCGGCTTCTCTCTTGGAAGGCCTGGCCCTCTCTGGTCCTGGGCTCTCTCTTCCTCCATCTGTACGTCTGTTTGTCCGTCTGCCTCTCTCTCTCTGTCTCAGTGCCCCCAACCACTCCAGCCCCCGGCCTCCTCCTCGCCTCCCACTGGCCTGTGCTGCCCCCTCCTGGCCGCAGTGCCTCACTGGCGTGGCCCTGGCCTGGTCATCAGGGCCCAGGGCCCAGCCCTCCCGTGCCTGGCACCACAGCCCGGGTGCCTGGGGTGGCCGAGGAGGGGGACACGTGGCGGCCTAGATCTTGACACCACCCTCAACACACACAGGCCCTCCTCAGTGGGGACACACAGACAGACGCCACCTCTTTCTACGACCGCGTCTGGGCTGCCATCAGGGACAAGTACCGGTCCGAGGTCAGTGGAGGAGAAGGGAGGGGACTTGGTCCTCCCCCCACACTGCCCCCACCCCGCCTCACAAAGGAGCTGCCTCCGGTTCTGGCACCCGGCCACCCTGGCCAGCTGGGCGGCCCCAGCACCCCCCACCGAGACCCCCCACCCCAGCTGTCGATCCTTCCTGCAGGCCCCGCAGGAGGGGCAGAGACACCGAGGCTGCCCCTTGGGCTGTGGTGTGAGCCTGAGGGTGTGGGTGGACCCTGAGTCCACAGCACCGACCGCGCCGCTCGCCCGCCAGGCACTGCCCACCGACCTTCCAGCACCTTCTGCCCCTGACTTGACGGAGCCCAAGGAGGAGCAGCCACCAGTGCCCTCGCCGCCTACAGAGGAGGAGGAGGAGGAGGAGGAAGAAGAGGAGGCTGAAGAAGAGGAGGAGGAGGAGGATTCCGAGGTGCAGGGGGAGCAGCCCAAGGTCCGTGTTTGGGGGAGAAGTGGAGACAGAGAGGGTGGGGGAAGGGCTACTCACTGACCCTGCCCCTTCCCCAGGAGGCCCCACCGCCACTGTCACCCCCGCAGCCGGCCAGCCCTGCCGAGGAAGACAAAATGCCGCCCTACGACGAGCAGACACAGGCCTTCATCGATGGTGAGGGTGGGCGGGGGCCAGGCTCCTCTGGTGGGCCCAGCGTTTCCTGCCGTGGTGGCACAGGTCGGGGGAAGATCCTGAACTTAGCCCCTGCTCTGACTCGGCCAGCACAAGCCCCAGTATCTTGAGTCCAGGAAGGGGGTCTAGGGTAAGCCAGTCCCACCCTCGCCAGCCCCAAGGGGCTGTTCTGCCTCCCCAAAGGCCTCAGCTTGTTTGTGTTACTCCTGGCGGGCCCCAGGGGCCCTGGCCCCATTCGCTCCGGAGCTGGGAGCCTGGGCAGCAAGTCGGGGCTGCTCTATAGCTGGTGAGGCCCTCAGGGCTGTCGGGGTGAAGTCCTTGGCCAGAGCAAAATGAGGGTATGGGAGCACACAGCCACATCCGTGGAACCCCGTTCCCCATCCTCCTGGATGGGGGTGAGGACATCTCTGACCTCCAGCCCCTCCCTCAGCTGCCCAGGAGGCCCGCAACAAGTTCGAGGAGGCCGAGCGGTCGCTGAAGGACATGGAGGAGTCCATCAGGTAGCGGGGGTTGAGGAGCGGGGACACCTGTCCCACAGTGCCCGCTCCCTGGCTCCCAGGGGAGCTGGTGATGGGGAATCACTGAGGCAACCACAGGCTGGGCCTGGTCCCTGCAGGGAGGGTCCCTGGGAGGTGGCAGGGAGGACAGCCTGGGCACCACTGCTCAGCCAGACCCTCCTGTGTCTGTCGTCCTGGGTCAGGCACTGGCGTCCCCAGCTGCCCCTTAACCGCTCCGCCTCCCCTTCCAGGAACCTGGAGCAAGAGATTTCTTTTGACTTTGGCCCCAACGGGGAGTTTGCTTACCTATACAGCCAGTGCTACGAGCTCACCACCAACGAGTGCGTCCCAGGAGTGCAGGGGCCCCCACTGGCAGGGCGGGAGGCGGGTGGCCCCGGAAGTGGCACCGGCAGTTTCCTGATGGTTGGGGAACCATCTGCGGGGTGGGGCCCGAGAGTGCTGCCCTCCATATTGAGTGGGAGCAGGAGCCGGGGGCCAGGCTTAGGATTGGTCATTGGAGTTGGAGGGCCTTGTGTGTGGGGACTGGAGGAGGCAGAGAGGGGCTGTGGGAGGAGGCTGGGATCCCTGCGTCCCCCCGCCCATATGCCCTGGTCCTCCACAGATATGTCTACCGCCTCTGCCCCTTCAAGCTTGTCTCGCAGAAACCCAAACTCGGGGGCTCTCCCACCAGCCTCGGGTGAGTGGCTTGGGCTGGCCCCTTCCCTCTGCCTTCTCCTGGTGCCCCGACACTGGCCCAGCTCTCAGCACCCTGTGTCTCTCACAGCACCTGGGGCTCATGGGCTGGCCCCGACCACGACAAGTTCAGTGCTATGAAGTATGAGCAAGGCACGGGCTGCTGGCAGGGCCCCAACCGCTCCACCACCGTGAGTGCCTGCAAGGCGGGGGAGCCGGGGCGGGGAGACCCAGGCCTGGCCCAGCCGAACCCTCTCGAGCACCCGTCTGCCCATCCCCAGGTGCGCCTCCTGTGCGGGAAAGACACCATGGTGACCAGCACCACAGAGCCCAGTCGCTGCGAGTACCTCATGGAGCTGATGACGCCGGCCGCCTGCGCGGAGCCACCGCCGCCTGAAGCACCCACCGAAGACGACCATGACGAGCTCTAGCTGGATGGGTGCAGAGGTGGGCGGGGAGGTGGAGTCTCGGCCCGCCCCAGCAAGGAGAGGCGGCGGGCTCTGAGGAAGATGGACCCACATGGCCAATCTATCAACCTGTGTCCCTGTGTTCCCTGCTTTTTTTTTTTTTTTTTTTTTGAGGTGGAGTCTCACTCTTTGGCCCAGGCTGGAGTGCAGTGATGCGACCTCAGCTGACTGCAACCTCCACCTCCCGGGTTCGAACAATTCTCCTGCCTCAGCCTCCCAAGTAGCTGGGATTACAGGTGTGCACCACCACGCCTGGCTAATTTTTGTATTTTTAGTAGAGATGGGGTTTCACCATGTTGGCCTGGATGGTCTCGAACTCCTGACCTCAGATGATCCACCTGCCTCAGCCTCCCAAAGTGCTGGGATTACAGGCATGAGCCACCACACCCGGCCATCTCCTGCCTTTTTTTTTTTTTGGATGGAGTTTCACTCTTGTTGCCGAGGCTGGAATGTGGAATGCAATGGCGCGATCTCGGCTCACTGCAACTTCCACCTCCTGGGGGTGCAAGCAATTCTCCTGCCTCAGCCTCCTGAGTAATTGGGACTACAGGCGCTGCCACCATGCCTGGCTAATTTTTTTGTATTTTTAGTAGAGATGGGGTTTCACCGTGTTAACCAGGTTGGTCTTGGTCTCCTGACCTCGTGATCCGCCCTCCTTAGCCTCCCAAAGTGCTGGGATTACAGGCATGAGCTACTGTGTCTGGCCATCCCCTGCTTTTTAAAAAAAGATTTTTTTACTTTTGAAAATAAATAGGCCAGGCGTGGTGGCTCACATCTGTAATCCCAGCACTTTGGGAGGCTGAGGCAGGCGGATCACTTGAGGTCAGGAGGTTGAGACCAGCCTGACCAACATGGTGAAACCCCATCTCTACTAAAAATACAAAAAAATTAGCTGAGTGTGGTGGTAGGTGCCTGTAGTTCCAGCTGCTCGAGAGGCTGAAGCACAAGAATCACTTGAACCCGGGAGGTGGAGGTTGGAGTGAGCCAAGATCATGCTACTGCACTCTCCAGCCTGGGCTACAGAGCGAGACTCTCAAAAAAAAAAAAAGAGAAAATAGACAAGGTCTCCAGGCTGGTCAACTCCTGGCCTCAAATGATCCTCCCACCTCAGCCTCCCAAGCAGCCGGGACTACAGGCAAACATCACCATGTCCAGCTGTCCCCAGCTTTCTAATCTGGTCTTTCTCTTGCCCCAGAACCTCAAGAAGGCATGAAGCCAGCCCCTGCAGTGCCGTCCACCTGCCCCTCTGTCCGGGCCTGCCTATGGCTCTGTTGCCCTCCTCTGGGGCGGCAGGACCTTTGTGGGGCTTCGTGCCCTGCTCTGGGGCCCAGGCGGGGCTGGTCCACATTCCCAGGCCCCAACAGCCTCCAAAGATGGGTAAAGGAGCTTGCCCTCCCTGGGCCCACCACCCCCAGCCCTGTCCCTGCCACCCCTCCTAGTGGGGACTAGTGAATGACTTGACCTGTGACCTCAATACAATAAATGTGATCTCCCACCCACACTTGCCTGTGTCTGCCTCGCTTTGCTGGGAAGTGGACCGGGGTGTGGGCAGGGGTTGCGTGCAGGAGACGCGGCTGTCTGCAGATCCTGCCTGGGCCTCCCCCACCATCTGGGGATCACTCCTGAAGATACCAGATGGATGAACCCTGGACCACTTCCGTCTGAGCATCCATCCGGGCCCGTGTCCCACCCTCCCTGGGTCTCATCTGTGCTCTGTGTGAGGCCAAGGGTTCCCTCCCGGGGCCAAAGCCCCTGCTGCAGACAGACCCAGGCCCAGAGAAGGACAGGGGCCTGGGCGCTGCTACACAGGATGCTCCTGCATGCTCCCCGCGCAGCTGTGCAGAGATGACCCAAGGCCTTAAGATTCTGAACTTTTATTTTCTGGCATGAAAAGTACAAATAATTAAACAATTCCATGTAAAAGTCTGTTACCGCGGCCAGGCCTGTGATCCCGGTAATAAATAGTCTAAACGCAACGCGAAGTGTTCTTGTTGGGTTTTTTTTTTTTTTTTGTCTTTTGTTTTGTCTTTTTTTTTTTTTTTTTTTTTTTTTTACAGTTTTTTATCACCTCCAACATGGACTCTGTCGTGATTTGAAACCTTCCGAATAAATAACAGGATGAAGGGAGGGGTGGAGGGGCTGAGCCCCCTCCCCCCTGGCCTGGCCCCTGCCCCCCAGGGACGTGGAAGACCCGAGTCCCCCTCCCCTGGGAGCCCTAGCCTGGCCCCCTGCGGGGAGGGGCTGGCCTCCAGGGAGGGGGCCTGGCTGGGCTGAGTTTTGTGTTTTAGAAAAAGAAGTCCCCTCCCAGTCTTGGGGGCGGCAGGGGCCTAGGCCTCGGTGGGGGGAGTGTGGGGAGGTGCCCCCTCTCTGGAGCCTGGCCCCCCCCAGGGTGGGGGACAAACCCAGCCCTTATTGCTCGGACGCCCTGCTGCAAGCTTCCCACGCGGACGTGCGTGTTCCCGAATGCAGAGGACGGAGGGGAGAGAGCCCCAAGAGACAGCAGGGGAGAGGGGTCCCTGCCCTGCTGCAGGCGAGAGGAGAGAGGTCGGGAGGACTTAAAACCACAAGAATAAATAGGTTCGTGTATCAAGAACAAGCTAGGGATTTCACCAGCTAAATAGGACTGAAAAAATTCTCAAGACAAGAGCAAAAAGAATCCCATTGATGACCTGGACGTCGCTGGCCGTGGGGACTGCCCCGCAGAGCACATGCCCCCGCGTGCCACTCGGCTACCATTACTGTTATTAATAATTATTATTACTTTAATGATTCCACTTCCCCTTTTATAAATAAATTAGGCATAACCATGTCTCGGCAAAACTTAAAGAAACAAAGAGAACATTGTCGTTCCTTTAACTTGCAAACCGGATGAAGTAACAGAAATATACACGGATGTCCTTACAGGGCAACGAGGAGAATAAATAGTTAACATAGCAATAAGTTAAAACTACAAGAAGCTAAATTCAGCAAAAAAGTACAAGAAAGTTAACTGGTGCCAGTTTATGTCTTTTTTTTTTTTTTCTTTTTTTTTTTTAAATCTCTTCTGTGTGTTTTCTCTTTTTGTTGCTTTTTTTTTCCTCTTCTGTTTGTGTTTTTTTGTCGCTTTTTTGATTTTTTTTCTTTTTTGTTCCTTGCAGCAGAAGCTCCACAGACGTTTAATAACAACACCGGGAGGGGTGGGGGAGAGAGAGCTGGACAGTCAGATGGGGGCGCCATAGCCAGACACCAAACGTGGGGACACCGGGGGAAGGCAACTTAACTATAGCTAAAGTCGGGGTTTTGCAATTCTCAGTTCCGATGGGGCCGCTGAGTGGGGTGGGGAGCGGTGCGAGGGCTCCCAGGGGCTCCGGCCTGTGGCTTCTGTTGGAATTTTTTTTTTTTTAAAGAAAGAAAACTAGGGCGATGCAATGTCCAGACAGAAGCCGGGGGCCAGGGCTCAAGATCGGGGGCTGTGTCCACTGCAATCTGGAAAGACGAAAAACCCAACAAACCGAAAGGGGGTAGGTAGGTGACAAGTGGACAGGAAAGGAGTGTGGGGCCGGGCCCTTGGGCCCATCCACCCCACCCTGGGCCTGGCGGGGAGTGCCGGGGTCTTGCTGCTGGGGAGGCCCAGTCCTGGTGGGGGAGGCTCAGGGCTGGGCCTCTCCCTCAGCTGCGTGGGCCAAGTCCTTGGCCCAGGGGGAGGCTGAGCCCCGGGGACAGGGGTGTCCTTTGGCCTCAAGTGTTGTGGGGGGGGGCTGCCTCCAGCCCACCGTGATGCCAAGGTGGAACGAGGTATCGTGTGTCTCAATGCATGTGCGCTGCGTGTGCACGCCTGTGTTCGTGGGCGCCAAGGAGACCACTGGGGGTCCAGGAGAGATCTCTGCAGAGAACCTGGGGGCCAGGGCGAGGGGGCCAAGAGGGTGAGGGAGCATCTGGGGCGGGGTCTGGGGTGGGACCTCCTGCCTGGGCCTGTGGAATGCTATGGGCATATGTCTGCGTGTTCCTGGGTGGTGTTTGTGTTTCTCTGTTACCTGGTGTCCAAATTTGATGTCCAAATATCTATCGCTACATTCACGTGTGCACGTGGCCAGGTGGATGGATTTGTGTGCCCACATCTGTGGTCTGTGTCCACATGGACGTAGCCCCAACTTCTGTCTCTTTCTGTCTATCCCTGTCCACGTGTCTCAGTTTGGCCAACCAGTCCCTTAACGTGTCTGGGGCATGTCGCTGTGTCCATCTGCGTCTGTCCGTGTGTCCCCGTGGTGTGAGTGTCTGCGTGGTTGTTTCTCTGTGTGGCCCCGTGGGCTGCCAGCCCCTAAGCCCTGCTCCCTGGGCCCCCCCACCCCCGCCCCAGTTGGTAAACATAACCTGCCAAAATATTTTCTTTTTTTTTTTTGTCTTTTTTTGTGTTTTTTTTTTCAAGTTCAAGAATCCCCAGTAAAAATTCTCCACGAGGTCTTTTTCCCTTTTTACAAAAATAGAGTTTTTCTTCCCCTCCCACCCCCCCTTTTTTTTTCATTTTGTTTCTGCTTCCAGCCCCACTGCCTGCTCCCCGCATTCCACCAGGGGGCACTGAGCCGGGGGTGCCCACACCCCTCCTCACTGTTCGCTTTTTTGGGGATTTTTAAACCTGTTCCTCCTACCCCAGGCCCCATCTAGGTGCTGGGGAGGCCTGGGCAAGGGGGTCTGGGAGGGCACCCCCTGGAGCCCCCCAAGCCATCCCATCGGGGGTGGTTGAGGGTGGGGGTGGGGGCACATCTCTGCATTCTTTTTAGCTGAAAAAAGAAACAAAAACCTTCACCATGAACCAAACCAAGACGAGAGAGTGAACAGCCCAGCCTGGGGTGGGGGCAGGAGGATGGGGCGGGGGATCCCCGGGCACCCCCCCATTCCCTGCAGACCCTCCCACCCCGGAGTGCTCACCCTGTGGCTTCCGCAGGGACGTGGGGCCCTCGCGTCGTCCGTGGGGCTGCCTGTGCTGTCTCTCTTGGGCCCCTTCTCTCTCTCTCTCTCTCTCTCTCTCTTTCTCTTTCTCTCTCTCTCTGCTGCCCGGGGAGGGGGTGGGAGGGCAGGCGGGGTGGGCTCACGCCTTGTGCTGTTTGCTGGTCTTGAAGGAGACCTGCAGCACGCGCTCGCCCAGGCGATAGCCGTTCAGGCTGGCGATGGCCATGGCCGCCTCGTCATAGTTGGTCATGGTCACGAAGCCGAAACCCTTGCACTTGTTGGTGGTGAAATCACGGATGACCTTGACGTTGGTGACTGCCCCAAAAGGCCCGAACAGCTGCCACAGCACGCTCTCGTCCGCCTCCGGTGACAGGTTGTACACGAAGATGCACCAGCCGGCGCCCGCCGCGCCCCCCGACAGGCCCACGCCCGCCAGGCCGCTCATACCGTCGATGGCGATCGGCGAGAACCTGGCGATGAGCGACAGGGGACTACTTTGGGGGTCACGCGGGCTCTGCCCTGACCCCCCGCATGCTTCCGACCCCGTTGTGACCCTTCACACCTTTATGACCCCTGACTGTGCCACGCATGACCTTGGAATGGTGTGACCCCTGCAATGCAATTTTTTTTTTTCTTTTAGAGACATGGTCTCGCTCTGTCACCCAGGCTGGAGTGCAGTGGTGCAATCATGGCTCACTGCAGCTTTGACCTCCTGGGCTCAAGCAATCCTCCCGCCTCAGCCTCCTGAGTAGCTGGGACTATAGGCAAGCGCCCTCACACCCAGCTAATTTTTTTTATGATTTGTAGAGACACAGTCTCACTATGTTGCTTAGGCTGGTCTCGAACTCTCAGGCTCAAGCACTCCTCCTGCCTTGGCCTCCCGAGTAGCTGGGACTACAGGTGCACCACCATGCCCCACTAATTTTTTTTTTTTTTTTTTTTTTTTTTTCTGAGATGGAGTCTTGCTTTGTCACCCAGGCTGGAGTGCAGTGGAATGACCTCAGCTCACTGCAACCTCTGCCTCCTAGGTTCAAGCGATTGTCCTGCCTCAGCCTCCCGAGTAGCACCTGCCACCACGACCAGCTAATTTTGTATTTTTAGTAGAGATGGGGTTTCTCCATGTTGATCAGGCTGGTCTCGAACTCCTGACCTCAGGTGATCCGCCCTCCTCGACCTCCCAAAGTGCTGGGATTACAGGCATGAGCCACCGCACCCAGCCATGCCCCGCTAATTTTTAAAATTTTTTGTAGAGGTGGGGTCTCGCTGCGTTAGCCAGGCTGGTCTCGAACTCCTGGCCTCAAGCAATCCTACCACCTTGGAGTTCCAAAGTGCTGAGATTACAGGTGTGAGCCGCTGCACCCGGCTTTCCTTTTCAAATCATATATTTATTGTCATCAACTTCATCTTCCCTGCAAGAGTTTGTTCCAGCCCCTGAACAACACCTAGTAAGCACTTGGGAGGTGTCTGTTGAATGAATTAATGAAAGGACAGAATTGGCTCCACTCACATTCCTCACTGGCAGTCCCGCCCTTGGATTAAACCCCTCAGCTGGGAGGGGAGGACCCAAGGGCCTGAACCATTCAATCCTGAGCACGAGGAACAAACTACTCGCTCCTTCTGGCCCTCTTTGCACAGACTGTTCCCACTGCTAGGAACTCCCTTTCCACTCTGCTTTTGTGTGGATGTTGCCTCAGATGGGACTGGGGGGTCTCTGCTGCTGGGTCTCTGTCACCCCTTCTTTTTTTTTTGAGACGGAGTCTTGCTCTGTTGCCCAGGCTGGTGTGCAATGGCACGATCTCGGCTCACTGCAACCTCCCCCTCCCGGCTTCAAGCAGTTCTCTGCCTCAGCCTCCCGAGTAGCTGGGATTACAGGTGCCTGCCACCACGCCCAGCTAAATTTTTGTATTTTTAGTAGAGACGGGGTTTCACCATCTTGGCCAGGCTGGTCTTGAACTCCTGACCTTGTGATCCGCCCGCCTCGGCTTCCCAAAGTGCTGGGATTACAGGCATGAGCCACCACGCCCGGCCCCTGTTACCCCTTCTACTTCACAGCCCTCATCACCATTCATTTCTCTGTCTCCTCCCCCACTAGACTGAAACAGATCTTCTTTTACATTTTTTAATTTTTTTTTTTTGAGATGGATTTTCGCTCTTGTTGCCCAGGCTGGAGTGCAGTGGCAAGATTTCGGCTCACTGCAACCTCCTCCTTCCATGTTCAAGCGATTCTCCTGCTTCAGCCTCCTGAATAGCTGGGATTACAGGCATGAACCACCGTGCCCAGCCACAATTTTTAATTTTTGGAGATAAGGTCTCGCTCTGTCACCCAGGCTGGAGTGCAGTGGCACCATCATAGTTCACGGCAGCCTCCAACTCCTGGGCTCAAGTGATCCTCCCACCTCGGCCTCCTGAGTAGCCTGAACTGCAGGCATGCACCACCATATCAGGCTAATCCTTAAAAAAAAATTGTAGAGAAGGCTCTCACTATGTTGCCCAGGCTGATCTCGAACTCCAGGCCTCAAGTGCTCCTTGCCCCTCAGCCTCCCGAAACACTGGGAGCACAGGCGAGAATCACCACATCTGGCTTTGATGTCACATCTCTCAATGGCCATGCTACTCCAAGACCCAGGCAAAAAAGACTAAGCCTGCAGCCCTGGGGGTGAGCTGGGGAGGGGTGCATCAGGGGCATGGATGGTGAGGGGTGGGGACAGTAGGGCGGGGGCACTGTTACCTCTTGACGCCGTAGGCCATGTTGAGCAAATTGTCCAGCCTGTGGAGGCAGAGGTGGGGGTCAGAGGTGGCTTCCAGTCATGCCCCCCTGCTGTGACACCGTCAGCCTGCCCTCCCCACCCCCACCCAACAGGCCTGCAGCAGAGCCCTGCCCCCGCCTGCCTGCTCCCCGCCCGCCCAGCTAGACACTGCCTGGCACGGAACCGTGGTCACTCAGGCACCGCCTCTCGCCTGCCCCACCGCTGTCCAGCCTGCACTGGCCTCCTCATCCATCCTCCCCCTCCTGGCTGGCGGGTCCCCTCTGGGCCCAGGCGCTGGGATCCCTGGGGAAAGGATAACTCCTAACAAAGGCAACAGTAGCTACCACAGCCAACATTCTCGCAGCACTTGAGGGGGTGGGTAACTTGCTCTGGCCACCCGGGGGCCCACAAGGGGCTTCCATTGTCTCCCCTTGGAGTGGCTACGAGCTTGGACTCCAGGTCCTGGGTTCGAGTCTCTGCTGCTTGGGCCGAGCAAACCCCAACATCTCTCTGTGCCTCAGGGTCCCCGTCCATAAAACAGGGACAACACAAGCTCTGTTCTCATCGGGTTGCAGAAGAATAAGGGTGTCTAGCACACAGCAAAGACTCATGAAATATTTGGTGTTATTACAGATGGGGAAACTGAGGCACAGAGCTACAGCCACGTGCCCGAAAGAGAAAGGGGCCACCAGAGCTGGAACCCAGTCAGATGATGCCAAAATCTTTAACACCAAGAATGCCAATCGTCGTGGCCAGTACACATTGAGGGCCTGCTGGCCTTGGTACCTGACAGATAGGCTCCTTGGCTCCCATGTGTGCGCACCCTCCCGGCATCCCTCCCCTCGGCAGGAATGGGGTTCAGGGAGGGCTGCAAGCTTGGGGGCACCCGGCCTGGGGCCATCTGGGTGGGTGGCAGGGGGCTCACCGGAAACGCTGTGTCTGATGGTGTAGGGGGCCTGCGTAGCGCCGGGCGGATGACTGGTAGAGGTGGGTGAGCAGCGCCTGCCCTGTCTTCTGACTCGGGTTGTTCGCGAACTTGACTGTGATGGGCTCAGCTGCGCCCAGCGGCTTCTGCCCGTTCAGTCCTTTGATAGCCTCCTCGGCCTCAATCCTCTTGTCAAAGCGGATGAATCCCACACCCCGAGAGACACCTGCCAGGGGGCGGGGATGTCCATCACGACGACCCTGTCCCCTCCTGTGTAACCCTACTTCTCCCTTCCCTGCCCTGGCATCTTGGTCGGTTTTCTTGTCCTTCATGCCCTGGCGTCTTGGTCGGTTTCTCCACATTGGTCCCACCTGACTGCCTTTGCCCAGCGCCCCCACCAGATGCACCCTCCCTGACTGCCTGACCTGTGACCTGGTCCACCAGGATGCGGGACGTGATGATGCGGCCGTACTGGGAGAAGAGCTGCTCCATCTCTTTCTGGCTCATGGTCTTGGGGAGCCCGCTGACGTACAGGTTAGCATCCCGGATGGATGCTGAACTGGGTCTGGCATAGGACACCTGGGTGAGGGGGTCAGACGGACAGGGGTGAGGCAGAGACCCATTTCACAGATGGAGAGAGTGAGGCCATATCTAAACCATCAGAGTTGGCAGAAGTGATCCATGTGTCAATCAATAATTATCTCTAGAGTTGTCACCATGGGTGGGGCTGAGTCAGATATGGGAGAGGGGACATGGCAGTGGCTGTAACAACTTGGCACTGCCTGTATAGAGTGATGGGGACCTGCCACCTAGGGAGGACATGTCTCCTTGGGGTGACATGTGACCCCAAAGGGATCCTTGAATACCCGACTCACATCACTATCACATGCTTGACAGTCCATCAACAAACATTAACTTTTTTTTTTCTAAGACAGGATCTCACTTTTTTACCCAGGCTGGAATGCAGTGGTGTGATCTCAGCTTACTACAGCCTTGACCTCTTGGGCCCAAGCAATCCTCCCGCCTAAGCCCTGCAAGTAGCTGAGACTACAGGCGCCCACCACCACGCCTGGCCAGCATTTTTTTTCTTTTTCCTTTTTTTTTTTTTGAGACGGAGTGTCGCTCTGTTGCCAGGCTGGAGTGCAATGGTGCCATCTCGGCTCACTGCAACCTCCGCTTTCCGGGTTCAAGCAATTCTCCTGCCTCAGCCTCCTGACTGGTGGGACTACAGGCGTGCCACCACCACGCCTAGCTAATTTTTTTTTTTTTTTTTTGTATTTTTAGTAGAGATGGGGTTTCACCATGTTGGCCAGAATGGTCTTGACCTCTTGACCTTGTGATCCGCTCATCTTGGCCTCCCAAAGTGAGCCTGGGATTACAGGCGTGAGCCACCACGCGTTGCCTAATTTTTGTAATTTTAGCAGAGACAGGGTTTCATCATGTTGGTCAGGCTGGTCTCGAACTCCTGCTCTCACGATCCGCCCACCTCGGCCTCCCAAAGTGCTGGGATTACAGGTGTGAGCCACCTCCCCCGGCCTCAGCTAATCTTTAATTATTATTTTTTTTTTGGTAGAGACAGGATCTCACTGTGTTACCCAGGCTGGTCTTGAACTTCTGGCCTCAAGCAATTCTCTCATCTCAGCCTCCCAAAATGCTGGGATTACAGGTGTGAGCCACCATGCCTGGCCTATTTTTATTTTATTGAAAGATGGAGTCTTGCTGTGTTGCCCAGGCTAGAATGCAGTTATTATTCACAGGTGCAATCATACTGCACTGCAGCCTCCAACCCCTGGATTCAAGCCATCCTCCCACCTCAGCCTCCCAAGTAGCTGGGACTACAGGCATGCACCACCACACCCAGCCACTCTTCCCATGCCTATGGAGCGTGGACCTAAGACACTAGCCCCTTCTCTTCCCAGCTACACTGGGCCCCCCAGGGACACTCAGGTCTTTAGTCATCAGCTCCCAAATGTCCCCAGTCTGCACCCCTGGTGGCACCTGCATTCAGATGCCCCACATGAGGGTGTCAAGGGCACTTCATACACAGCATGGGTGCCTCCTGCTCCCACCCGCCTCCAATCTGCCCCAACTCACTAATGGCAACTCTGTCCTCCTAAGTGCTCATGTCCCCAGGTTCAGGTTGTTCTCGACACCTGTTCTTCACATGCACATCCAACCCACTGTAAATCCTGTAGGCTCCACCTTCCTCCTTATCCAGAATCCACACACTTCACCCCACTGCCACTGTCCCACCCTGGCCCAGCCTTCACTACTGATCACCTGGACCAGTGTAGCAGCCTCCACCCTGGTCCCCCTGCTCTCATCCCCCACTGTCTGTTCCCCCTATAGCAGCCAGAGGGCGCCTGTGAACACCTGAGCCAGATCACATCCCCCACTCTGCTCAGAACCCTCTATGGCTCCCACCTTCCTCAGCAGAAAAGCCAAAGTCCTTTCCTTGGACCGCAAAACCCTGCACATTCTTCCCCATCACATCCTTGCCCTCATCTCCCCCTACTTTCTGCCCCAATTACTGTGTTCCAGCAACTTGAACTTCCCCCATTTTTCCCAAACACACCAGGCACATCTCAGCCTCAGGGCCCTGGCATTGCCTGTTCTCTCTGCCTGGAATGCTCTTCCTCCTCTTTCTTCGGGTCTCAGTTGAAACATCCTCCCTGTCGTCCTCCCCCCACCACCCCATTACTGTTTCTCAAAGCACTTCTCCCAACTAGGAATTAGACACATTTTAGCACTGTTATCTGAATCACATTTTTTTTTTTTGAGACGGAGTCTCGATCTGTTGCCCAGGCTGGAGTGCAGTGGCGCGATCTCGACTCACTGCAAGCTCCGCCTCCCGGGCTCACGCCATTCTCCTGCCTCAGCCTCCCAAGTAGCTGGAACTACAGGCACCCGCCAACATGCCCGGCTAATTTTTTCTATTTTTTGGTAGAGACGGGGTTTCACCATGTTAGGCAGGATGGCCTCAATCTCCTGACCTGGTGATCCGTCTGCCTTGGCCTCCCAAAGTGCTGGGATTACAGGCGTGAGCCACAGTGCCCGGCCCAAAATCACATTATTAATAATAGTCCAACCCAATAATGAAACACTCTGCAGGTGTTTAAAAAAATGGTGGGTCAGGTGCAGTGGCTCATGCCTATAATCCCAGCGCTCTGGAAGTTCAAGGCGGGAGGATCAAGGGAGCCCAGGAGTTTGAGACCAGCCTGGACAATATAGCAAGACCCCCCCACCCCCCCGCCACAATCTCTAAAAAAAAAAAAAAAAATTAGCTGGGTGTGGTGGCACACACCTGTGGTCCCAGCTACTCGGGAGGCTGAGGCTGGAGGATCACTTGAACCCAGGAGTTAGAGGCTGTAGTGAGCTATGATCACAGACACTGCACTCCAGCCTGGGCTACAGAGCAAGACTCTGTCTCTAAAAAAAAAAAGAGAAAAAGATGGACATGTATATTTATTTCCCAGAAATGGTGGTGAGTGGTGAGTATTGTAAAATGGGGACAGAAAAGTCTATTTACAAAGCAGGGAATATTGTGTGACCTTGTGTCATTGTGTATTTATCAATGTCCTGGAAGCATGGTAGGGAAGTCCACCTCTCAAATGCTCAGTGGGTGACCTGTCGCCAGGGTCTGGGGAAGAGGCTGGGGCGTGGTCATCAGCAATTCTCCCCCTTATGTCTGCCATATCTATTTTTCCTCCCTCCCTCCTTCCCTTCCTTCCTTTCCTCTTTCTTTTTCTTGTTAAGTGAGGTTTTTGTTTGTGGGTTTGTTTTGAGATGGGGTTTCGCTGTGTTGCCCAGGCTGGAGTACAGTGATGCAATCATGGTTCACCACAGCCTTGACCCCCGGGCTCCAGCAATCCTCCCACCTCGGCCTCCCAAAGTGCTGGGACTACAGGTGTGAGCCTTTGTGCCCAGCCTCTATTTTCTGTTTCTTCTAATTAACCTCTTGATAGGCAGGGTCATTGTCTTCTGGCTTTTGTTTGGGACAGTGCGTTGAGACAGTGAGTTGTGAGAGTGTACGCCTCTGTTAGAAATAACTAATTAAAGCTGGGCACGGTGGCTCACGCCTGTAATCCCAGCATTTTGCGAGGCTGAGGCAGGCAGATCACGAGGTCAGGAGATCGAGACCATCCTGGCTAACACGGTGAAACCCCGTCTCTACCAAAAATACAAAAAATTAGCCAGGCGTGGTGGCTGGCGCCTGTAGTCCCAGCTACTCAGGAGGCTGAGGCAGGAGAATGAGGTGAACCCAGGAGGCGGAGCTTACAGTGAGCCGAGATCGCGCCACTGCACTCCAGCCTGGGCAACAGAGCGAGACTCCGTCTCAAAAAAAAGAGAAAGAAATAACTAATTTAAAAATGAACAAAAGAGATAAAGCAGTTTGAGAGTGAATGGTGGGGGGCAGGGTCTGATTAATGCAATTTTGTGCACCTGGGGTTCTCCAGAAAAAAAAGACAATCACATCAGCCACTGTCATGTCCATAATAGTGATTTTTAAAATCACAGCCATGCCAGGCACGGTGGCTCACGTCTGTAATCCCAGCACTTTGGGAGGCCGAGGTGGGCAGATCACTTGAGGTCAAGAGTTGGAGACCACCCTGGCCAACACGGTGAAACCCCATCTCTACTAAAAATGAAAAATTAGCCGGGCGTGGTGGTAGGCGCCTGTAATCCCAGCTACTCAGGAGGCTGAGGCAGGAGAATCACTTGAACCTGAGAGGCGGAATTGCAGTGAGCCAAGAGCGCTCCACTGTACTCCAGCCTGGGTAACAGAGCAAGATTCCATCTCAAAAAAAAAAAAAATTAATTAATTAAGAAATAAATCATGTCCATGCTGGGCACCGTGGCTCACGCCTGTAATCCCAGCACTTTGGGAGGCTGAGGCGGGTGGATGATCTGAGGTCGGGAGTTCGAGAACAGCCTGACCAACATGCTGAAACCCCGTCTCTACTAAAAAAAATACAAAGATTAGCTGTGCGTGGTGGCCGGCGCCTGTAGTCCCAGCTACACGGGAGGCTGAGGCAGGAAAATTGCTTGAACCTGGGAGGCGGAGGTTGCAGTGAGCCGAGATCGCGCTACTGCATTCCAGCCCGGGTGACAGAGTGAGACTCCGTCTCAAAAAAAAAAAAAAGAAAGAAAGAAAGAAAGAAATCATGTCAATGTATTTGACGGTTTTCTCTTCTTTTTTTATCTCCCATGGGGCTAGGAGCTGTGAGGGTACTTGCTGATAAATCAGATTTGGGTTGAGGGAGTAGATTTGGGGGTAAGATCGGGGGTGGGTATTGGAGGTCCAGCACCGTCTGAGACACAGAGGAGTTTTTCACAGGCCTTTTCCATCCGCCCATGACATGGGTTTCCCAAGGGCAAGGATGGACCAAACTCCACCCACACCCCACCCTGGGATGGGGCCTGGCCCGTGGCAGGCAGCTGGAGATATTTTGGGCAGCTGCCATAGCGCCCAGTCCGGACTGACCGCGCAACACTATCACACAGGCAAAAACACCCAGGGACAGACAGAAGGCCATGCAGTGCCGCCCCACTGCACAGCCTCAGAGATGAAACCAGCCAGAGGGTGCCACAGGCCACTGTCACATTCTCAGCAACGTTCAGGAGGGAGTCTCAGAGAATTACAGTGAAGGTGATAGAACCACATACCCATCACAGCGCAGCACAAGCACACAATGTCACACTCAATCCCTCAGAGCAGGGCACAGATAGACACACCCACACAACATCGCGGTGACACACAAACATCCTGCCAGAGCCAGACGCATCCCTGAGGCCCCACCAGGTCACAGCCGGAGTCACAGTGTCACATGCACCTGTCAAATAATAAGCACCTCATCCTGGGCCGGGTGCAGTGGCTCACGCCTGTAATCCCAGCACTTTGGGAGGCTGAGGTGGGTGGATAATGAGGTCAGGAGTTCAAGACCATCCTGACCAACATGGAGAAACCCCGTCTTTACTAAAAATACAAAATTAGCCAGGTGTGGTGGCGGGTGCCTATAATCCCAGCTACTCGGGAGGCTGAGGCAGGAGAATCGCTTGAGCCTGGGAGGCAGAGGTTGCAGTGAGCCAAGATCGCGCCATTGCAATCCAGCCTGGGTGAGAGAGGGAGACTCTGTCTCAAAAACAAAAACAAAAACACACAAAAAACCTTATCCTACAGACACATAGGAATCTACCCAAAGTCTTAAATACACAGATCCACTTGACAGCAGCCTCTCTCTCTCTCTCTCTCTCTCTCTATATATATATATATATATATATACATACATATATATACACATTTTTTTTTTTTAGACAGGGTCTTGCTCTGTTGCCGAGGCTGGAGTGCAGTGGTGCAAACATGACTCACTGTAGCCTCGGCCGCCTCAGCTTAAGTGATCCTCCCCACTCAGCCTCCCAAGTAGTTGGGACTACAGGTGCAAGATGCTACGCCCAGCTAATTAAATTTTTTTTTTCTTAGGAACAGGGTTTTATCATGTTGCCCAGGTTGGTCTCAAACTCTTGGGCTCAAGTGATCCTCCTGCCTCGGCCTCCCAAAGTGCTGGGATTATAGGCGTGGGCCACTGTGCCTGGCCACAGCCACTCGCATAGACAGTGTCCCACAACCATTGTATCACAGCCAGAGCCACAGTGAGTCACGGGACACCTGGATCATAAACACTGTATCTCAGAACTCAAGATGACACACACACACACACACACACACACCACACACACCACACACACCACACACACACACCACACACACCACACACACACACCACACACACATACACCACACACACATCACACACACCACACACACATACACCACACACACATCACACACACCACACACACATACACCACACACACATCACACACACACATACACCACACACACACACACACTACACACATACACACCACACACACACACCACGCACACACATACACCACACACACATCACACACACACATACACCACACACACACACCGCACACACCACACACACACACCACACATACCACACACATCACACACACACCACACACATACACCACACACATCACACACACCACACACACATCACACACACACACACCACACACACATACACACACCACACACACACCAGACCACACACACACCACACACACATCATACACACATACACCACACACACACACCACACAGACATCACACACACACTACACACATACACACCACACACACCACACACACACCACACACATCACACACACACATACACCACACACACACACCACACATACCACACACACATCACACACACACCACACACACACATACACCACACACACATCACACACACACACCACACACACATACACACACCACACACATACGCTGCACACACATACACCACACACACACCAGACCACACACACCACACACATACACCACACACACATACACACACCACACACATACACACACCACACACATCACACATACACCACACACACACCACACACACATACACACCACACACACCACACACATACACACCACATACATACATACACACACCAAACACACCACACACATACACACAAACCACACACACACCACACATACACACACCCCACACACATACACATACACCACACACATACACACATACCACACACATACACATACACACCGCACACACACATACACACCACACACACATACACACCGCACACACATACACACACACCACACACATACACACCGCACACACACACACACCACACACATACACACCGCACACATACACCACACACATACACACATATACACACACACCACACACACATACACCACACATACACACACGCACACACACATGCATACACACATACACACATGCGTACACATACACACACACACGCACACACATACACACACGCACGCACACACACGCTGCATCTCAATGTCGCTGGGGTCTGGGGTCCTCATGCCCTGGGGCTTCTGGGTCTCACTGGCCATGAACGGACCCACTGGGTCACAACTTCACTCCCCCACCCCAATCCCCAACCCCCCACATCAGGAAAGGGAAGAGATTCCTGCACCTCTGTTCCCACGTTGAACTAGGGGCCAGATGGGCCACCCCCCCACCCTGGCTTCCTCCAGGGTCCGGGAGCAGATTTGCAGGGCGGAGCCCAAACACCCCTAGGCGAACACAGAGAGGGGGGTTTCCATGACGATTCCCCCCCAGGGAACCTGGGCTTGTAGGATCCCAGCTGCAGCTGCTGAGAAGGGAGGTCCTGGGGGAGGGGTGTTGCACAAAGTGGGGGATGGGCCGCCCATAATCCCGCCCTCCCAGACCCTAATTAGGCTCCAGATGGCAGATGGGCCCCCACCTCCATTTCCATGACAAAAGCAGGGAGGGGACTGCTCACAGGACCCTGGTCACTCGCCCTACAGGGCCTGGCTGACTCCCTGAGCCTCCAGAGATCGTGGAGCCGGTACTGTCCCCATTGACAGGTGAGGAAACTGAGGTTTAGAGAGGGAAAGCCATTGCCCCCACCCCAGCTGGGAAGCCTTGGAGGGGAGATTTGAGCCCCTCTGGGGATGAGTCCTGAAAGGCAGTGGACATGGATGTGTGGGGGCGAGTAGGTGGCAGTAGGGGGTTGGGGACAGTCAGTTGGGGTGGGTGGTCGTGGAGGGATTGGAGAAGGAGGCACCAACCTTGATGGTCTTCGTCTGTAATTTGAGGCCGTTGAGGGTGTTGATGGCTTTGTCTGCATCATTGGGGTCAGAATAGTTCACAAACCCGTAGCCAAGGCTCTGCCCTGTGGGCAGAACCAGAATGATGACCTTCCCACCCAGCCTTGACACCTGCCAGTGTCCCCCCTCAGGCCTGAGAGACTGTCCCCTCCCCACCAAGTTCACACCTTCCTGTTTCCAGATCACACCTTCGATGCTAGAGTCCCATCTGCCTCCATCGCTCCCGAGACCCTCACCTAGGGGGTACACCCATCTCCCCATCAGACCTCACATCCCTAGACCACCTCCTGCCTCGATTACCCCCGAGACACCTCAGCAAGGGTCCCACCTGCCCCCATCACCTCTGTATTTCTGAGGCTTCCACCTCTGTTCCCCCCTGCAACTCCAGCAGCCACACCTGTGATCTTGTCCCGAACCAACTTGCAGGACTCGATGTCGCCAATGCTGCCGAAGAGACTCTTGAACTCATCCTGGGTCATGTTCTGGGGCAGGTAGTTGACGATGAGGTTGGTCTTGCTGTCGTCAGTGGCTCCATTTGTACCAAGGAGTGGCCCGTTGGGCAGGGCCGGGCCGGCCGGGCCCCCCCCCACCTGAGACTCCATGGCCCCCAGTATCTGCTGGAGATAACAGGTCGCATCCGCTCACCGCCCAGTCCCCACACCAGGGGCCTGCAGGAATGAGTGGCTCGGTGGTGATGAATTAGCCATGTCTTATAGGGGCTTCGTCATGGGGAGGGGTCACTTTATTATTCTAATGATCGGAATAATGATGGGATTCCATATATTGGAATAAGCATTGGGGGGAAACAAAGCACCTGATGTTTTTACTGCAAGAAATCACTTATATGACTACTATATATGCAAACGGAGGCCTAAAATCAACCTGTGCATTTACAGAATAATAAACGCTTTCACACCAGAAACACTTTCACGTCGGGCGCAGTGGCTCACGCCCCTAATCTCAGCACTTTGGGAAGCCGAGGCGGGCAGATCACCTGAGGTCGGGTGTTCGAGACCAGCCGGACCAACATGGAGAAACCTCATCTCTACTAAAAATACAAAATTAGCCAGGCGTGGTGGCGCATGCCTGTAATCCCAGCTACTCGGGAGGCTGACGCAGGAGAATCGCTTGAACCTGGAAGGCAGAGGTTGTGGTGAGCCGAGATTGCGCCATTGTACTCCAGCCTGGGCAACAAGAGTGAAATTCCATCTCAAAAATAAAATAAAATAAATACTTTCGCTCTCAGAAAAGTAAATCTAACACTTTTAGTAGCTTTCTTTGTTTTTGTTGTTGTTTGTTAGTTAGTTGCTCTGTCACCCAGGCTGGAGTGCAGGGGTGCGATCTCGGCTTGCTGCAACCTCCGCCTCTTGGGTTCAAGCGATTCTCCTGCCTCAGCCTCCAGAGTAGCTAGGATTACAGGTGCATGCCACTATGCACAGCTAATTTTTATATTTTTAGTAGAGATGCGGTTTCAGCATGTTGGCCAGGCTAGTCTGGAACTCCTGACCTCAGGTGATCCACCCACCTCCGCCTCCCAGTGTGCTGGGATTACAGGCATGAACCACCGCGTCTGGCCCCATTTTTAGTAGCTTTTATTTTAGAAAAAGGGTCTCGCTCTGTCACCCAGGCTGGAGTGCAGTGGTGCCATCAAGTCTGACTGCATCTTCGACCTTCCAGGCTCAAGCAATCCTCCCACCTCAGCCTCCCAAGTAGCTGGAACTATAGGCGCATGCCACCATGTCCGGTTAATTTTAAAATTATTTGTAGAGATGGGGTCTCACTATGTGGCCCAGGCCGGTCTCAAACTCTTGGGCTCCAGTGATCCTCCCACCTTGGCCTCCCAAAGTGCTGGGATTACAGGTGTGAGCCATCACGCCTGGCCCTTTTAGTAGCTTTGAAGCCTCATAAGCCCTTCCCTAAACATATTTATTTGCCTGCTCCCACCAAAGGTAATTCCTATCCCAAATGTGCTAATTATGTCTTTTGCTTCATGCATAAGTTTCTTACTAGTCATTTACCTGCCTCCATCTCCCCTTGCCACCCCCAGTTTTCCCACTGAGCTATTTTGTTCTTTTGCTTTTATTGTATAACATAAAACATCTTCAAATAATAACAATTTTATTTTTTCGTCTTCATTCTATACCTGTTATCTATTTTTCTTGTCATTTCAGGGGCTACAGTGTGATAGTGGCTTCTTTATTCCTGATTTTTTTTTTTTTAAGACAGAGTCTCCCTGTGTCACCCAGGCTGGGGTGCAATGGCACGATCTTGGCTCACTGCAACCTCTGCCGCCCAAGTTCATGCAATTCTCCTGCCTCAGCCTTCCAAGTAGCTGGGACTACAGGTTTCCACCACCACGCCCGGCAATTTTTTTTGTGTTTTTAGTAGAGACGGGGTTTCACTGTGTTGGCCAGGCTGGCTAGGCTGGTCTTGAAATCCTGACCTCGTGATCTGCCCGCCTCAGCCTGCCAAAGTGCTGGGATTACAGGCGTAAGCCACCACACCCGGCCCTTTATTCCTGATGTTAAGGGAGGTGCTTTAAACATTTTGCAGCTAAACATTATCTTTGCTATGGGTTTTTTTCTAGATGGCCTTTATCAGGTTAAGAACATTTTCTTTTATTCCTAGATCCTAAGACTTTTTAAAAAAAGGATGTTGAATTTTATTGACTTTTTTTACATCAACTGAAACCATTTTTTAGCTTTAATTAATTAATTAATTAATTTTTGAGACAAAGTCTCGCTCTGTTACCCAGGCTGAAGTGCAGTAGGGCAATCTTGGTTCACTGCAACCTCTGCCTTCCAGGCTCTAGCAATCCTCCCACGTCAGCCTCCCCAGTACCTGGGGCTACAGGTATGCGCCTCCAAGCCTGGTTATTTTTTTTTTCTTTGTATTTTTAGTAAAGACGGGGTTTTGGCATATTGCCCAGGCTGGTCTCGAACTCCTGGGCTCAAGCAATCCTCCTGCTTTGGCCTCCCATAGTGTTGGGATTACTGGCATGAGTCACCGCACACAGCCCATTTTTTGGCTTTAATACATTAATGTCATGAATTATGTTAATTGATTTTCTTCTTTTTTGCGGGGGGGGCGGGACGGAGTTTTGCTCTTGTTGCCCAGGCTGGAGTGCAATGGCGCAATCTCGGCTCCCCCCAAACTCCGCCTCCCAGGTTCAAGTGATTCTCCTGCCTTAGCCTCCTGAGTAGCTGGGAGTACAGGCATGCGCCACCATGCCCGGCTGATTTTGTATTTTTAGTACAGGCGGGGTTTCTCCATGTTGGTCACGCTGGTCTCGAACTCTTAACCTCAGGTGATCCACCCGCCTCAGCCTCCCAAAGTGCTGGGATTACAGGCGTGAGCCACCGTGCCCAGCCGTTAATTGATTTTCTAATATTAAGCCAATCTTGATGGGATAAACCAAACTTGGTCATGCATATTGTAGTTTTGTTTATATACATTGCTTGATTTAATTTGCTGAATTTTTTGGTGGTTTAGCATTTTTTTTACATATATGTTGAGGAGGACATGCTGTTTATTTAATTCACACAAAGACTCTAAAATGGTAGAAGTTGGCTGGGTACAGTGGCTCACGCCTGTAATTCCAGCACTTTGGGAGGCCAAGGTGGACGGATTGCTTGCACTCAGGAGCTCGAGACCAGCCTGGGCAACATGGAGAAACCCTGTCTCTGCTAAAAATTTAAAAACTAGCTGAATGTGATGTTGTGTGCCTGTAGCAAAGATACTTGGGAGGCTGAGGTGGGAGGATCACCTGAGGTCGGGAGGTCAAGGCTGCAGTAAACCGTAATCACACCACTGCACTCCTGCCTGGGTGACAGAGTGAGACCCTGTCTCAAAACTAAATAAATAAAGCTGGGGGCAGTGGCTCAAGCCTGTAATCCCAGCAGTTTGGGAGGCTGAGGCAGGAGGATCACTGGAGGTCAGGAGTTCAAGACTAGCCTGGCCACTATGGTGAAACCCCGTCTCTACTAAAAATACAACAATTAGCCAAGTGTGGTGGCACATGCCTGTAATCCCAGCTACTCGGGAGGCTGAGGCACAAGAATTGCTTGAACCTGGGAAGCGGAGGCTGTGGTGAGCTGAGATCGTGCCATTGCACTCCAGGCTAGGTGACAGAGCGAGACTCCATTTAAAAATAATAGTAATAAAATAAATAAATAAGGCCAGGCACGGTGGCTCACGCTCATAATCCTAGCACTTTGGGAGGCCGAGGCAGACAAATCACCTGAGGTCGGGAGTTCGAGACCAGCCCGACCAACATGGAGAAACCCCGTCGCTACTAGAAATACAAAAAAAAAAAAAAAAAAAAAAAATTAGCCGGGCGTGGTGGCGCATGTCTGTAATCCCAGCTACTCAGGAGCCTAAGGCAAGAGAATTGCTTGAACCTGGGAGGCGGAGGTTGCAGTTAGCCGAGATCCCGCCATTGCACTCCAGCCTGGGCAACAAGAGCGAAACTCCATCTCAAAATAAAATAAAATAAAATAAAATAATTAATTATTAAATGGTATAAGTTAATTTTGCTATGATAGATGGAGAATCTGAGGCTTAAGGATGTTAAGGAACGTGCTGAAGTCATATAGGCTATCTGCTGTGGCACTGGAAATGAAATGCAGACCCTCCGAATGTGAAGACCACTCTACAATTTTCTTTTCTTTTTTTAGAGACAGAGTCTTGCTCTGTTACCCAGGCTGGAGTGCAGTGGTGTGATCGTAGTTCACTGTAGCCTCAAACTCCCGGGTTCAAGCATTCTTCCTGCCTCAGTCTCCCAAGTAGCTAGGACTACAGGTGGGCGCCACCATGCCTGGCTAATTTTTAAAAATTTTTTTGGGCCAGACGCAGTGGCTCATGCCTGTAATCCCAGCACTTTGGGAGGCCAAGGTGGGTGGATCACGAGGTCAGAGTTTGAGACCAGCCTGGCCAATATGGTGAAATCCCGTCTCTACTAAAAATACAAAAATTAGCCGGGCATGGTGATGTGCGCCTGTAATCTCAGCTACTCAGGAGGCTGAGGCAGGAGAAATGCTTGAACCAGGGAGGTGGAGGTTGCAGTGAGCTGAGATTACATCATTGCACTCCAGCCTGGGCAACAGAGCAAGACTCCATCTCAAAAAAAAAATTTTTTTTTTTTTTGAGCCAGGCGCAGTGGCTCATGCCTGTAATCCCAGCACTTTGGGAGGCCGAGGCGGGTGGATCATGAAGTCAGGAGTTCGAGACCAGCCTGACCCATGTGGTGAAACCCCATCTCTACTAAAAATACAAAAATTAGTGGGGTGTGGTGGCGCGCGCCTGTAATCCCAGCTACTCAGGAGGCTGAGGCAGGAGAATTGCTTGAACCTGGGAAGCGGAGTTTGCAGTGAGCCGAGATCGTGCCATTGCACTCCAGCCTGGGCGACACAGAGAGAATCTGTCTCAAAAAAAAAATTTTTTTTTGTAGAGATGGGGTGTCACTATGTTGCCCAGGCTGGTCTCAAACTCACAGCCTCAAGCAATCCTCATGCCTCAGGCTCACAAAGTGTTGGGATTACAGGCACGAGCCACTGAACCTGGCCCAATTTTCTTACTGTAACAGTCAACCAGGCTGGTACTGGCTCTGACAACTCACTATGCGTCTTTGGATATGCCTGCTAGGGCCTCTGTTTCACTTTGCTGAAAATTCAGAACAATTGGCAAGGGCTATATGAAGGGCTATGTAGAGGAGAATTTTAAAGCCACTTCAGAAATCAGCAGGAAACAGTGCTGGGATTTGACTGACCTTAACTGTCAGGGACATAAGAAGGTCAAGTAGCCAGCATTTCCTTACATCTTCTTCAGTGGCACAGTTGGCACATAGGTTTGCCCTCACTTGAAAACCTGAACTGGGCCAGGCGTGGTGGGTCACGGCTGTAATCCCAGCCAGCACTTTGGGAGGCTGAGGCGGGTGGATCATCTGAGGTCAGGAGTTTGAGACCAGCCTGGCTAACACAGCGAAACTGTCTCTACTAAAAATACAAAATTAGCCAGGTGTGGTAGTGGACGCCTGTAATCCGAGCTACTCAGGAAGCTGAGGCAGGAGAATTGCTTGAACCCGGGAGGCGGAGGTTGCAGTGAGCCAAGATCGTACCACTGCACTCCAGCCTGGGCAAGAGTAAGACTCCGTCTCAAAAACAAACCCACATACTGATTGGTAGTGTCTTCCTGGAGGAATGAATTAAGAAGAATTCAGAAACCACATTTAGGCCAGTCGTGCTGGCTCATGCCTGTAATCCCAGTACTTTGGGAGGCCGAGGTGGGAGGATTGGTTGAGCTCAGGAGTTCAAGCTCAGCCTGGGCAACACAGTGAGATCTTGTCTCTACAAGAAATCTTAAAATTAGCTAGTCATGGTGGCTTGCACCTGTGGTCCCAGGTACTCAGGATGGTGAGACAGGAGGATTGCTTGAGCCCAGGAGGTGGAGGTTGCAGTAAGCCATGATGGCACCACTGTACTCCAGCCTGGGCAACATAGTGAGACACTGTCGAACAAAAAAAAAGAAGAAGAGGGAGAGGGAGAGGGAGAGGGAGAAGAAGAAGAAGAAGAAGAAGCCGGGCGTGGTGGCTCATGCCTGTAATCTCAGCACTTTGGGAGACCAAGGGGGGTGGATTGCCAGAGGTCAGGAGTTTGAGACCATCCTGATCAAACATGGTGAAACCCCGTCTCTACTAAAAATACAAAAAGTAGCCAGGTGGGGTGGTGGGCACCTGTAATCCCAGCTATTTGGGAGGCTGAGGCGGGAGAATCGCTTGAATCTGGGAGGTGGAGATTGCAGTGAGCTGAGATCACACCACTGCACTCCAGCCTGGGTGACAGAGTGAGACTCTGTCTCAAAAAGAAAAGAAAAGAGGCAGGGCACGGTGGCTCACACCTGTAATCCCAGCACTTTGGGAGGCCGAGGCGGGCAGATCACGGGGTCAGGAGATCGAGACCATCCTGGCTAACCACGGCGAAACTCCGTCTTTACTAAAAATACAAAAAATTAGCCAGGCATGGTGGTGGGCACCTGTTGTCCCAGCTACTCCGGAGGCTGAGGCAGGGGAATGGTGTGAACCTGGGAGGCGGAGCTTGCAATGAGCTGAGATCACACCACTGCACTCCAGTCTGGGCGACAGAGTGAGACTCCCTCTCAAAAAAAGAAAAGAGAAAAGAAAAGAAAAAGGAAAAGAAATCACATACAGTTTTCAGTACGAAAGATCACTGTGATTGATTAGCAATGTCTGCTGTGGCCACACAACTAGAAACAGCCAGCAGGTACATATTATCTCAGCCATCCCTGACTCAAGCTCCAATATCTCAATTGTTCCCAAATATTGGCTACTACTGTGTGCCAGGCACTGTGCAAAGCACTCTACATGCAAGTTTTCTGTTCTTATTCACAACAATCCTAAAAAGAGAATTTTTCCTCCCCCACTTCACCCCCACTTAATACATGAGGAAACTGAGATATTTTAAAAATTGCCAAAGATCATGCAGCATATAAATGGTGGAACAGGGATTTGCATATGAGTTTTTCTGATCCAGAGTGTGCATTTCCAACTTCCACTGCCAACCAAGAACGGTGCCAGCTCTAACATTTCCCAGCTGTGTGTCCTCAGATAGACTACTTAGTGCTTCTGAGCCTCTGCTCCATTTTGCTGCAAACTCCAAATTATAGTCACACTGGCCTGGGGTAGGAGCTAAAGCCATATGCTGGAAAGCATCTGGAATTGGTTAGTTATGTCTGTCATGGGCATGATCATGGGAATTAAAAGCAGGCTTGTCACATCCATCATCCGTACCTCATAATACACCTACATTATTTATTATTATTATTAGAGACGGGGTCTCGCTCTGTCACCCAGACTGGGGTGCAGTGGTATGATCATGACTCATTTCAGCCTAAACCTCCGGGGCTGAAGTGATTCTTACACCTCAGCCTCCTGAGAAGCTGGGACTACAGGCATGTGCCATCATGCCTGGCTAATTTTCTTTATTTTTTGTAGAGATGGGATCTTGCTATGTTACCAGGCTGATCTCAAACTCCTGGCCTCAAGTGATCCTCCCACCTTAGTTTCCCAAAGTGCTAAGGATTCAGTTGTAGCCAGGCACGGTTGCTCACGTCTGTAATCCCAGCACTTTGGGAGGCCGAGGCAGGCAGATCACGAGGTCAGGAGTTCCAGACCAGCCTTGCCAACATGGTGAAACCCTGTCTCTACTAAAAATACAAAAAAATTAGCCGGGCGTACTGATGGGTGCCTCTAATTCCAGCTACTAGGGAGGCTGAGGCAGAATTGCTTGGGAAGCAGAGGTTGCAGTGAGTTGAGACCATGCCATTGCACTCCAGCATTGCACGCCAGCCTGGGTGACAGAGTGAGACTCTGTCTCAAAAAAAAAAAAAATAAATAAATAAAAATAAAGAATTCAGTTGTGAGCCACCATGCCTGGCCTATTATTCTTTTATTTAAAGATGGGGTCTCTCTATGTTGCCCAGCCTGGAGTGCAGTTATTATTCACAGGTGCAATCGTAGCGCACTGCAGCCTCCAACTCCTGGACTCAAGCAATCCTCTCATCTCAGCCTCTCAAGTAGCTATGACTACAGGCATGTGCCATTGCATGGGGCAATACTGCTATTTTATTTTATTTTTTATTTTATTTTTTTGAGACGGAGTCTCACTCTGTCCCCCAGGCTGGAGTGCAGTGGAGCGATCTCGGCTCACTGCAAGCTCCGCCTCCCGGGTTCACACCATTCTCCTGCCTCAGCCTCCGGAGTAGCTGGAACTACAGGCGCCCACCACCACGCCTGGCTAATTTTTTGTATTTTTAGTAGAGACGGGGTTTCACCGTGTTAGCCAGGATGGTCTCAATCTCCTGACCTCGTGATCCGCCTGCCTCGGCCTCCCAAAGTGCTGGGACTACAGGCATGAGCCACTGCGCCCGGCCTAATACTGCTATTTTAATGAGCATTTCACTACACTGAGCATCTACTGTGTGCCAGGCACTGTGGGAAATACTTTGAGGCATATTTTCAGTTACTCTCCAAACAACCTTAAAAGACTGAGAACACATTCTCCATTTTACAGGTGACAAAAGTGAATTCAGAGACATATGAATAGGGAACTTCATTTCAGTCCTGGATCTGTTTGCAGAGCTGTTTTTGTTGCCCAGGCTGACCCTGAACTCTCAGGCTCAAGTGATTCTCTCACCTCAGCCTCCCCAGTAGCTAGGACTACAAGTGCAATACATCATGCACAGCTAATTTTTTATTTTTTGTAGAGATGAGATCTTGCTACGTTGCCCAGGCTGTTCTCAAACTCCTGGTCTCAAGGGATCCTCCTGCCTCGGCCTTCCAAAGTGTTGGGAGTACAGGCATGAGTCACTGCACCTAGTCACCATCTACTTTTTTTTTTTTTTTTTGAGACAGAGTCTTGCTCTGTCACCCAGGCTGGAGTGTGGTGGCACAATCTTGGCTCACTGCAACCTCCACCTCCCAGGTTCAAGCGATTCTCCTGCCTCAGCCTCCGAAGTAGTTGGGACCACAGGCGCGGGCCACCATGCACAGCTAATTTTTTGTATTTTTAGTAGAGACATGGTTTCGCCATGTTAGCCAGGCTGATCTCTAACTCCTGACCTCAGGTGACCCGCCTGCCTTGGCCTGGTATTACAGGCATGTGCTAGTATTACAGGCATGAGCCACCATGCCTGGCCCATTTACTCTTGTAAAACAGATGGCACAGAAGGTCAGCTCCCCTGCATCTCCAATTGGCTGAGTTGCTCCTGGGAGGGCTGCCTGGAGGACTACTCTGAAGACACATCCGGCCTCAAAAGGAACATGCATTGGGTTGATTAGCAATGTCTGCATGGCACCTGCAGTGATGCAGTAACGTGCACTGCACAGCTCTGCATTCCCGTCTCCTAACATTAATACTTAACTGATCGCATAACCATGTATTGAGGTGCCTGTTGTGTGCCAGGAAAAATTCCTCATGTGAAACTTCCAGGTGGTTCTCCTGCTGTTGAACATGACGAGATTCCTTTCTCCATTTAATACACGAGGAAAGAGAGTCTCAATGAAGGGACAGGGTGACTGGGGAGGCTGAGACAGGAAGATCACTTAAGCCTAGGAGTTTGAGAGCAGCCTGGGCAACACAGTGAGATCTTGTTTCCACCAAAAAATTTCCAAAAAAATTAGCTGAGTGTGGTGGTGCATGCCTGTAGTCCCAGCTACTTGGGAGGCTGAGGTGAGAGGATCAACTTGAGCCCAGAAGTTTGAGGATGCAGGGAGCGTGATCATGCCACTACACTCCAGCCTAGGTGAGAGGGTGAGACCCTGACTCTTAAGGAAAAAAAAAAATAATGAAGGAATAGGAACAGGGTTGCACAGGTGGCAAATGGTGAAACAAGAATTCAGGCTGGGCATGGTGGCTCATGCCTGCAATCCCAACACTTTGGGAGGCCTAGGCGGGAGGATCACCTGAGGTCAGGAGTTCGAGACCAGCCTGGCCAACACAGCGGACTCTCATCTCTACTAAAAATACAAAAAGTAGCCAGGCATGGTGGTGGGCACCTGTAATCTCAACTACTTGAGAGGCTGAGGAAGGAGAATCACTTGAACCTGGGAGGCGGAGTTTGCAGTGAGCCGAGATTTCACCACTGCACTCTAGCCTGGGTGACAGAGAAAGACTCTGTCTCAAAAATTAGAAAAATAAAATAAAAAATAAAAAAAAAATTCAGTTTCAGGGTTTGGACTTTAGAGCCCACTCTCCTAATGAAAAGACCAGTAATATAATAACAAAATAATAACAGCAAAGTGAAGCCGAGTACCTGCTCTCTGCCGTGCGCTGGGCATCACGACATTTAAACCCACTCCATCGGTTGAGTCTATTAATTCAATTCAACAAATATTTACTGAGGGCTACACATGCCAGACTCCACCCTCCTCATGCTGTCCTCTGACAGTTAGGTCACCTCTCTATGCTTCTCTGTTCTTCCTTAAGGAAGGTATGGCACAGAGATCTCACATGTATGGAGCTGGATTCTGAATTTGCATCCTGGTTCATTAAGAGTTTTGTGGGGTTTTTCTTTTCCTTGTTTATTTTTGAGACAGGGTCTTGCTCTGTTGCCCAGTCTAGAGTGTAGTGGTGCGATCATGGCTCACTGAAGCCTTAACCTCCTTCTGCCTCAACCTCCGAAGTAGCTGGGACTATAGGCTTGCACCACCCAGCCAGCTAATTTTTCTCTTTTTCTGTAGAGATGAGGTTTTGCCATGTTGCCCAGGCTGCGATCCTCCTGCTTTAGCCTCCCAAAGTGCTGAGATTACAGGTGTGAGCCACCATGACTGGCCCTGGAGGTGGATTTTGAATTTGCATTTAAGCTCATTGAGGTAAGAGTTCTATGTTGAATTGTTGATATTTGCTATAAGAGCCCAGTAAGCAGTTGGCAGTACACAAGCCACTGCTTCTGGACATGCTACATCCCTATTTTTTTTTTTTTTTTTGAGATGGAGTCTTGCGGTCTTGCCCAGCCTGGAGTGCAATGGCATGATCTTGACTCAGTGAAACCTCTGCCTCCCAGGTTCAAGCAATTCTTCCACCTCAGCCAGGTAGCTGGGACCACAGGTGTGCACCATCACGCCCAGCTAACTTTTTATATTTGTAGTAGAGACGGTGTTTCGCCATATTGGCCAGGCTGGTCTCGAACTCCTGACCTCATGTGACCCACCCACCTTGGGCTCCCAAAGTGCTGAGATTACAGGCATGAGCCACTGCGCTAGATCCTATTTTTTAACTCCACTGAGCATGTGCAAAGTTTTCATTGACCTCCCACAAGAAATGGAGGAGACAGTATGAAGGGTCTCCTCCATTTCTCAGATGGGGACACTGAGGGTTAGTCACAGGGACCTATGATTTGTCCAGGGTGACAGGAAGAGGTGGAGGGGGTGGTGTCAACATCTGACTCCTGATCCAATGACCCCAGAGCCGAAAGAGTTACCGGCTGCCCCCCTCCCATGATGTCCCCAACCTGAGCAGAGTGAAGAGATGACTGGGTGGTTCAGACCCAGGTTCTTGAGGCCCAGCCTGCTAATCTGGCCACCACCCGTTCTCCCTCCCATCTGTGCCAGAGCTTAGCGGGACCAGTGTCGCGTTTCCTCTGTGGCTGAGCCGGCTGAGCTGATAATGGGGATCAGATTGATGGAGGCCACACCCGCCCAGCCCCAGCCCGCAGTAAGTGCACAGCCTGGGATGGTGGCTACATGGGCATCAAAGGGACTTCAGCGACTGGCCCCAGACAGAGATGGGGGGGTGGCAAAGTCAGGGAGGAGGAGGGCAGATAAAAGATGGAGGGTTAGGGAAGCTTCCCATTCTCTCCAGTGCTGCTTCTAAGTCTCCCCCGACTTTTGGTTTCTCTCTCCCTCTTTCTTCCTCTGTTTCCCTCTCTTCTCCACTGTCCTGCCCTCTCTCTGAACCGTTCTGTGTCCCTGGCCTCATCATTCTCTCTTCCTCTTTTCCACCATCGCACATACATCTGACGTACGGGTTTTGCAGGGAACACACCTGAGGCCACTTTTTTCCTAGAACCTCCTGTGTCTGACCCCCACGGCCCCCAGCTGCGCCCCCTGGCCCCAGTCACAGTGACAGATGCCTGGGTACCGGCGACAATAGGGCATTGAGTGGCTATGCATGGTGAGGCTGGGCTACCACGTGGTGCTGACTGAGCCTCCTACTTCTGGGCCCTTCTTCAATGCAGGGTCCTCCTGGTCTTAATTTATCACCTCTCTTCCTCCCAGCCTGTCCCCATGATACATCTCTGCCCAAAGGCTCGCTCACTGGAGAACCTAGGTCCTCAAGGCCCTTGTGTGACCTCTGACCACACCCTCTTTCCCTTTGTGCATTAGTTTCCTTTTTCAAATGAGAGAACCGATCAGAGGACGTCTAGGAGATGCTGGACTGTTGCGGGAGTTCTGAGATCCTCAGGAGGCCACACTCCGGTTCCCAGACCTGGGTGAACAGCACGAGGCCCAGAGAGGGAAAGGAACGGCCTGAGGTCACACAGCAGGTGAGCCAGGCCTCCGGGACCTCATTTCTCAGAGCCAGGTGGGCGGGTCCCAGGGTCCAGGAGGGGAGAGGCTTAGGCATGGAGGGAGCGCCAATCATGCCCCCACCCCCAGTGCTAGCCACGACTCGAAAAAGGGGCCCGGAAAGAGACACAATGCACAGAGACACACACGCAGAGACGGAGAGATAGGAAGAGTGGAAGAGGGAGGCCCAGGCGCCGGGACCAGACAAAGGACGCGCGGCGGCGCGGGGAGCGGAGTCGCGCGGCAGGGGCGGGGGTGGAGCCGGGGTGGGGCTATAACTGGCCAGCCCCGCCCCCGGGATACGCCCGGGCTGCCGAGTGGGAATCCGAGGGCTCGGGCGAGGCCGGGCCCCCGGGGCCCTGGGGGCGGGGCCTAGATGGGCGTGCCAGGGCGTGGCCAGGCAGGGCGTGGCCGGGCGGGAGGGGCTGCGCGCTCGGGAGCTGACCAGCTCCGTGGCTGCTGAAAGCACCGAGCGCGGGGCTAGCGGTGCGGGCGAGCAGGCGGGCGGGCCGCGCTCAAGGTCACCTCGCGGCCCAGAGCCTTGGCGAGGTGGGGAGCCTGGACCTGGCCTAGGGGGGCTGTCTCGGCCTCCCACCCCATCTCCCGGGGGGCAGAGACCCGAGAGCCGAGAGGTGCCCCCCCAACCCGCAGGCCCTCCTCTCCCCTCCCCCTCCCCGCAGCCCGAGGCGCCCGCGCGAGGCTGCGGCCCGCGAAGAAGCGCCGAGAAACAAAGGGACGCGGCAGCGGCGGCGGCGGGCCCGCGGGGCCTCCGGGCGCGCCCCCTCCTCTCCCCTCCCCGCTTGCCGCAAGGTCGACGGGCTCGAGGACGAGACGCCCGCCTCCCGGGTGCGGCCGAGGCCCAGGGCGCGCGATCCGACGCCACCCGCTTTCCCAGGGCTCTCGGGGACGCTTTGTCGCTTTGGCTTGGCCCAGCACCAGTGATCGGGCCCTGCGTTTGCCTGGGCGGCCTGCGGGGTCTGGGCCTGGATGGAGGAAGCATCCTTAGCCGCCGCGGCCCCTCCCCCATCAGGCCTGCTGGAGAGGGGGCAATCCCGCCTCCAGGGCGGCGTCGGACGCCTCCCGAATCGCAGTCAGGCTCCCTAAGGCCCCCTCAGACCAAGCTCTAAGCGCCCTCAGCACTCTGGGCGCGGCCCTGCCCACTCTCAGGCCCCGAGGCTTGGTCCTACCCCCCCAACCCGGGCCTAGCTAGGCCTGGTCCTACCCCCCCCCCGCCGCACCCGCCCAATCTCCGCGGAGCCTGGGCCCAACTCCTCCCCGTCCCGATTCCCTTTCGGCGACAGGGGAATACCTACAGTGACCATTCTTGTGTGCCCGGCGGGCGCGGTCCGTGTTGAGGGGGGCTCCGGGGGTCGTGCACTCCTAGGGGGGCGCCCGATGCTCACGCTGGGGTCCCGCCCGGGCGGCCTCTGGTGCGGCCGCTGCAGATGTGGCGATGAAGGCGGCGGCTCCCTCGAGGGCCAGGGACGGGCCCGAACCCGGGGATGCGCGCTCGGATGGCCGGGCCCCGGGGTGGCCTGCGGGCGGCAGGGGATGGAAAGAGGGAGCGGGCGCGAGGTTGAGGACGCCCCCTGCGCGGCCCCGCGGGGCCCGGGGAGGTTGCGCTTCCCGACAGAGATCGCGGCGCTCTGCCTTTCGCCGCCGCCCCTCGGTCGGTCCTGTCCGGTCCCGTGTGTTCAAGTCCTCTCCCCTCGCCCACCCTCCCTCCCTCCCTCCGGCCCGCGCTGCGCGCTCCGCGCTCTGGACCGCGCCGCCGCCGCCCCCAGCCCTTTATAGCAGCAGCTGCCAGCGCCGGCGTCGCTCATTGGCTGCGGCGACCGAGCTCCGCCTTTTCGCGGCTCCCGACGGCGCGGCAGGTGGAAGTGAGAGCGCACTGGTCGGGACTCTGAATCCCCCAAAAGCGCATCCTAGGTGCTCGGGTTGCCAGATTTGGGCCCTCCTTCCCTCGAGGCCCTTGCTTCCTACCTTGGCACCCCTTCTTGGGCTGGCTTTCGGGCCAGGAGACGGGCTCCCCTCCTCCGTCCAGCTCCTAGAGCTGGAGGAGCCAACAGAGCGAGGAGGTATTAGTGGCCTGAATATGCGACCTTCCAGAGGTGCTGTCCACTGAGGGAACTGGAAAGGGGATCAGGAACCAATATTTTAGTAGGCAGAGGCCTGGGTCCCCAGATTTGGAGGCACCAGGTGTAGACCACCTCAAGACCACGGGGGAGGGTGGCTACTGTGGCCCTAGTCTTCTGCAGAAGGAGACTGGGACGCTGTTGGTTTTGAGTGAACTGGGTCCTTCTAGGGTTCAAAAGGTAAGGACTGGCACTCTCCAGTGCAAGGAAACTCCGCACTGCTCCGAAGGGGGTGAAAAGGTTTGGGGCTCAGTGTTCTGGACGATCATCGCTGGAGCCATGCAGCTCTGGGAAACCACGGATCCTTCTCGGACCCCACAGAACTGGGGTGGGTGGATCTGCCACATAAATGTCCTGGCTTTCTGGGCTCGTGATTGGTCCTCCTGACTGTGGAGTCATGCTCGCTCTCTGCTAGGGGGAACCTGGCCTCTCTCTAAGGCGTTGGGGGTGGCGCAGCCTCCTTTGGTGCGCGGGCGCAGGTGCATGTTTACGTCGGGGCGCGGGAACTAGCACACACTGGGGCGGGGTCGCCAGCGCGTGAGACTTCAGCACCACAGACAGCAATCCGACAGTCCGGTCGAGGGCGCTGCCGGCGAGGTAGCCCAGACCCCCTAACTGGAGAGCGGCAGTCCCCACCCTATCCTCATTCCTGCACGCCCTTTAGGCTCCAGACTGTCAGAGAGCGCCACCAGCGAGGAGAGCCTAATTTGCCCAATCAGGGGCGGCCCTTGAGATAACCAATTACTGGAAGATGCCCTAGAGATCGAGCCAATGGGAGTGCGCGCACCAGGGGATGCTGCCACGCCTGGAGAGGGCAGGCCAATCGCAGTGGCCCGCGCAATAGGGGCGGTGGCGGTGCGGGTCCCCGGGTGGCCCCTCTTGGGCTCGCCGGGGCGACCTGGCTGCGGGCGCTAGGGGCCCCAAGCGATGGTCTGTTCCCCACCCCGTGTTCCTCCCGGTTTCCGTCATCGGAAGCTGAGCTAGGAGGGGGGCTGCTCCTGGGCGCGCGGACCCCGCTGCGGTTCCCATGGAAACCTGCCGGCTCCGGCAGTGCTGGGAGAGTGGAGGGGACCTGCCTCGCGGGGGGAGGGAGCTCGCGGGGGCGGCCCCTGCGGCCGGACTCGCTCATCCTTGCCGATTCTTCTGTCCCCGGCTGGGGTAGCCCCCCCGGTCCGCAGCAGGAACTGAGGCGTAGCTGGGGCCCCGCCCCATCCCCCGAGCTGGTGAGGAGCCGGCGAGACCAATCTGCGCGTGGCGCCACAGGGCTCCCTCGGGCACGTGCCTGAGCTCGCGGCAGCGGTCCCCAGGGTCACGTGGCTGCGGCCACCAGGGCCTACGCGCCTCGCACGCCACCTAGCGGCCGCGCCTCGCTCCCCGCCCCTCTCTCTAGCGGCCCGCAGGAGGCGGCGGCCTCAGCATCCTCCTCCGGGAAATGGGGCCAGGGCAGCCGCCGCCAACTCCCCTTCCCCCCGCGGCTTCCTGTTTTAGGAACACGCCGAGCTGGTTCTACCTCGGGGTTTTGGCACTGGTTGTTCCCCTGGCCTGAGAATTTCCTCCCCCAGCTTTCTTCAGGGATAGATCTTTGTCATTCTGGCCGAAGCACAAATGCCACCTCCTCAGAGGCCCTCCCTGACCACCGACCTAAACAGCATCCCCGGAAAACAACGCATCACTCTCTCTTTTGCATGGCGCTTGTCGCTAGCTGCAGATGTTTCTCATTTTAGGGGTTTACTGAACACCTCCCCATCTCATCCCGGAGCTCACTGAGGATGGGAGATGGGTGCCCCATAAAACAGGAGGAAGTAGAAATTAGGGTCCTGAGTTCCGGGAGATGCCCAGAGACCCCAGACCCCCAAGCCCCACCCCATCCTGTGGGAGCAGGGGCTGTGCGGGGCTGCCAGGCCCAGGTACATCCCTCGTTCCCGGCCTCGCTTAGGAAGGGATCAAGTAGGCTGGAGACAGAAAGGGACCTGGCACCCCAAATCATTCAGGCCTAGGGGAAGGCCATCTCCTTTCTCGCTCTTTAATCTCACTCTGCTCTCTTGACACAGTTCCAGCAATGCAGCCCCAGGCACCAGCTCAGAGAAGGATGCGGTGGGGCGGGGTGGGGAACCCGCCCAGGGGGCCCAGCCCTGGGGCGGGGCGGGGGCGCCTCCTTCCGGCCTGCGGTCCGGGCGGCCCTCGCAGCTGTCCAGGCCCCGGCAAGCCTGGGTGTGGTGTCCGAGCGGACGAATAAATAGGGGCGGTCAGTGGTCAGGTGGGTCAGGTGGGCTTGTGATCCGGGTGGCTTTTGAGCGTGTGGAACTTGACGCTGTCCAGCTTCTCGAAGCGCTTCCCGCAGCGATCGCACGTGAAGTTGTACTGCACCTCCGCAGTGTGCTTCTTCATGTGCCAGTTGAGCGACGCGCGCTGCCGGCACTGGTAGCCACAGATCTCGCACCTGCCGGGAGCCCGTGGCGGCACGGGGCGGGGTCAGAGTGGGCGGGGTGGGGCGGGGCCCTACCAGGACGAGCGCAGGTGGAACCGGGCCCAGGCACTGCGTTGGGGCGAAGCCGCCCCTGGGACCTGCTGGGATCCCCTCCCACCCAATCCTCTAGCGGCACGGGGCGGCCTGTCACTCACTGCAGGGGGGTCTCGCCGGTGTGGGTGCGCCGATGTACCTCCAGGTGGTTCTTCCTCTTGAAGGACTTGCCGCAGGTCTCGCAGGTGAATTCACGGACACCTGGGGGCGGTGGGGACCGAGGCTGAGGACGGTGGGCTATGGGGTGTCTCTGATGTGCTACAGACTCTGATGCTAGAAGGAGCATCGGGCCGTCTCCTTGGATCTCCCAGGACTGCAGGTGCAGGCCAACCAAACCCTACGTCCTTCCCGTGCATTTGCCCAAAAACGCAATCAAGCAGAACTGAGATCGAACTTGGGTCCCTGAGGGGCATAGGGTGCACACTGCCAAGCCAACGTGGGTCTGAATTTGTAGTGTGTGTGTGTATATATATATATATTTTGAGACGGAGTTTTGCTCTTGTTGCCCAGGCTGGAGTGCAATGGCCCGATCTCGGCTTATCGCAGCCGCAACCTTGGTCTCCCGGGTTCAAGCAATTCTTCTGCCTCAGCCTCCTGAGTAGCTGGGATTACAGGCATGTGCCACCCACCATGCCCAGCTAATTTTGTATTTTTAGTAGAGACGGGGTTTCTCTATGTTGGTCAGGCTGGTCTCGAACTCCTGACCTCAGGTGATCTGCCCACCTCAGCCTCCCATAGGGCTGGAATTACCACCATGCCCGGCCTTGTCCCCAATATTTGAACTTTGAACTTTGGGTGATTTCGCAAAAAAAAAAAAAAAAAAAAAAAAAAAACTTCTGCCCAGCGCGGTGGCTCACACTTTGGGAGGCCAAGGCGGGCAGATCGCCTGAGATCAGGAGTTGGAGACAAGCATGGCTAACATGGCGAAACCCTGTCTCTACTAAAAAAACAAAAATCAAAAATTAGCTGGCGTGGTGGTGAGCGCCTGTAATCCCAGATATTCGGGAGGCTGGGGCAGAAGAATTGCTTGAACCCGGGAGGCAGAGGCTGCAGTGAGCCAAGATCGGATTCCAGCCCGGGCAACAGAGTGAGACTCCGTTGCAAAAAATAACCACACACACATTAAAAAAAACAAAACAAAACAAACAAACAAAAAAACCCCAAACTTCTGACCTCCTGCGATATCAGAAGCTCTGGCCCTCAGGGCCATGCCCTATCGCTGCACACAGGCACCATGGCTCTCCACTATGTCCCCAGCCCACACAGAAGACCTGCATCTCTGCCACAAGTGGAAACAGAAGCCCAGTCCCAAGCCAGCTGCTCCTCTTTGCCTGGCTCTCCTTCCTGCTGCTGCTTGGGTGGGCACTGGTCTAGCCTGTGGCCCCAGGTGCTGCTATAGGTTCCAATCTGGAAGAGCAGTGGTGGTGTCAGCTGCTCCCTAAGTCTCCCATGAGACCTGCTCTTGGGGTCATGGGGCATGGGGTCGCAGGAATAGGAGGGAAGACGGCCAGCCCCGCCCAATTCCTGTAATTGATTGGTAATAGTCCCTGTCGCTGTGGCTCACGTAGCTACAGCTTACTGAGGACAGGGAGGAGGCTCCTAGGGGTGTAGTCCTGTGCCTGGAGACCCAGCACTGGGCTTTGACCCGCCAGCTCTGGCCCAGGCTCCCAGGCCCATGTCCCTGTGTCCCCCGCTCATGCCGCCAGCTGGCCCAGGGCCTGACCTGAATGGATGATCATGTGCCGCCGCAGGTGGTTGGATAAATAGAACTTCTTGCCACAGCCAGGATGAGGGCACACTTTGGTCTTTCCTTTCCGATGCACAAGATTGACGTGGTTCTGGGGACGAGACAGGCAGAAGTGGGTCCCATAGGCCCACAGAAGGGGCTCTGGGAGGTGGGAAGGCAGGCTGGGGCTGGCCTCCCCAGGAGGAGGGAAGAGGGGTACCCTTGCCCAACTCAGAGATTCCCAGGGGCACAACTGGGGTCAAAGGGTAGCTTTTTAAAAAAATTTTTTAAATTTTTTGAGATGGAGTCTTGCTCTGTCACCCAGGCTGGAGTGCAGTGGTGTGATCTCAGTTCACTGCAAGCTCCACCCCCTGGGTTCACACCATTCTCCTGCCTCAGCCTCCTGAGTAGCTGGGGCTACAGGCGCCCACCACCACGCCTGGCTATTATTATTTTTTTCTGTATTTTTTACTACAGAGAGGGTTTCACTGTGTTACCCAGGATGGTCTCAATCTCCTGACCTCGTGATCCGCCCGCCTCGGCCTCCCAAAGTGCTGGGATTACAGGCGTCAGTCACCGTGCCTGGCCAAGGGCAGCTTTATTGAACACCTACTATATGCCAGGCTCTGGACTGGGGTATCTGTTAACTCTGTGAAGGGCCCAGCTGTTAGCCCAATTAATCGATGGGGAAACTGAGGTTCAAGGCTCAGTGGTTTGGCCAAGGTCTCACAGGTGGCCAGTGGCAGGACTGGGACTGGAGTTGAGGGCTGCCAGCCCCTGTGGGCCTGGAACAGGCAGCCCCAATTGATTCATCCCTTTGTTCCTTCACTCAAGTTACTAGAACAACCCTGGCTCCAGCTTGCAGGCCTGGCTTGCACTAAGTGCTTAATACATGCTCAATCAATGCATGGCACGGCACATTCAAAGGCCTGTTGTTGCATCCTCCCATGCCAGGTGTGGGGTGTGACAAGTCCCTGTCTTTGCCTTCAGGGACACCTTGTCAAATTCCAAGGGGCAAACTAGAGGTAGGACATCCTGGTGGTGCCATGGCCTGGGCCTTGTGAGCCTGGCCCAGGCTGCTCCGGGTGGCGGCCTCACCTGGAAGCTGCTGAGGGCCACGTAGACTTGGCTGCAGCCCTCATATGGGCAGTGGAACATCTCGAGCAGGCCGTCAGCGTCCATCACCCGCGACCGCTTGCTCCGCCGCCTCCTGGAGGGGAAGGGGCCATGACATTGGGGCTCCCCCACCAGGCAGGCTGGGGGCCTGCAGGCCGCTCCTAGCCCTCGCCCTCACCCTTGTCCGCCCCGGCACCCACTTCTCAGGCTCCTTGGGGATTTCATAGATGATGGCTGACATGTCGCTGCCGTCCAGCTCCTCCTCGTCCGCCTCTGCCTCGGGCTCTGCGCTCTCAGGCACCGTTGTTGCCAGCTCCGGGGCTACTGGCTCCTCCTTCTCCTCCTTCTCGAGCAAGCACAGGTCCTCCTTCTCTACGGGGTGGACACAGGGTGGTGTCCGCAGGGGACGAAAGCTGCCGAGGTGCCCACTTCGAGGGCCACTCCTCGCCCGGCCCCTCCCAGGCCCAACCACCCCTAGCCAGAGGCCATGGCAGGTCCCCCAGACCTTTCTTGGTCTCGATGCCCGCTACTGCGGTGGCGTCCGTGGTGCTAGGCTGGCTACCCTCAGGCTCTGTCTGGGTGTAGGCTGCCACACCCTCCATCATGGCACAGGGCACCTCCTCGCCCAGGCCACCGCCGGGGGCACCGCTGCCCGCTGCCATGTTGAGGTGAATGCCCTCGGCCGCGAGAGCGTCGTAGCCAGGGCCCGCAATGATGATCACCTGTGAGCCGGGCACCATGCCTGGCATGGGGCAGCTGGCCACCACCTCACCCAAGGCCTCCTGGGGCACGTTCTCAAAGAGGGCGCCGGGGCCTGCACCCACTTGCACAGGCACCGGCACACACACCACTGTCTCCAGGGCTTCAGGCCCACTGCCTGCCGGGTTGGGGCACAGCGGGGTACCCTGCTCGGCCAGGCTTTCCACGTGGTGGACGTCAAAGGGGATGTGCACGCCCTCCTGAGTGATGAGCCCGCTGCTGCCCACCGGGCTGGTGGGCGTCACTGCCGCTGCCGCTGCCGCAGCCTTGACCAGCTGGCCTTCAGGGGGCTCCTCAGAGTCAGAGGCAGAGCCAGAGCTGGATGAGTCAGAGCCGCCAGCCACCAGCCCATTGCCCACTGTGGGGACAGAAGAAAGGGAGTGGTTATGATAGCTGCAGCCACTGGTATTTGTTTATTTAGTTTTATTTTATTTTATTTATTTATTTTTTTGAGACTGAGTCTCACTCTGTCACCCAGGCTGGAGTGCAGTGGTGCAATCTCAGCTCACTGCAACCTTGGCATCCCCGGTTCCAGTGATTCTCCTGCCTCAGCCTCCCGAGTAGCTGGGACTACAGGTGTGCGCCACCACACCCGGCTTTTTTTTTTTTTTTTTTTTCCTGAGATGGAGTCTCACTCTGTCACCCAGGCTGGAGTGCAGTGGCACGATCTCCGCTCACTACAAGCTCTGCCCCCCAGGTTCATGCCATTCTCCCGCTTCAGCCTCCCAAGTAGCTGGGACTACAGGCATGTGCCGCCATGCCCGGCTAATTTTTTGTATTTTTAATAGAGATTGGGTTTCACCATGTTAGCCAGGATGGTCTCGATCTCCTGACCTCGTGATCCACCCGCCTCTGTCCCCCAAAGTGCTGGGATTACAGGCGTGAGCCACTGCGCCCGGCCCACACCCGGCTAATTTTTGTATTTTTAGTAGAGACAGGGTTTCACCATGTTGGCCAGGCTGGTCTCAAACTCCTGACCTCAAGTCATCCGCCCGCCTCAGCCTCCCAAAGTGTTAGAATGACAGTCATGAGCCACCGTGCCTGGCTGAATTTTTCTTTTTTTTTTTTTTTTTGAGATGGAGTCTTGCTCTGCCACACAGGCTGGAGTGCAGTGGCGCGATCTTGGTTCACTGCAAGCTCCGCTTCCCAGGTTCACACCATTCTCCTGCCTCAGCCTCCCGAGTAGCTGGGACTACAGGCGACCGCCACCACGACCGGCTAATTTTTGTATTTTTAGTAGAGATGGGGTTTCACCGTGTTAGCCAGGATGGTCTCAATCTCCTAACCTTATGATCCGCCTGCCTCGGCCTCCGAAAGTGCTGAGATTACAGGCATGAGCCACTGCGTCCAGCCTGAAGTTTTCTTTTTTTTTTTTTTTGAGACAGAGTTCCGTTCTGTCACCCAGGCTGGAGTACAATGGTGCGATCTTGGCTCACTGTAACCTCTGCCTCCTGGGTTCAAGCGATTCTCCTGCCTCAGCCTCCCAAGTAGCTGGGATTACAGGCGTGCACCACCACATCTGGCTAATTTGTGTGTTTTTAGTAGAGACGAGGTTTTGCCATGTTGGCCAGGCTAGCCTCGAACTCCTGACCTTGGGTGATCCGTCCACCTCGGCTCCCCAAAGTGCTAGAATTACAGTCATAAGCCACCACATCTGGCCCGATTTTGTTTTTGTTTTTGTTTTTGTTTTGAGATGGAGTCTCCCTCTGTTGCCCAGGCTGGAGTGCAGTGGTGCGATCAGGGCTCACTGCAACTTCCACCTCCCAGTTTCAAGCAACTCTTGTGCCTCAGCCTCCTGAGTAACTGGGATTACAGGTGCATGCAACCACACCTGGCTAATTTTTGTATTTTTAGTAGAGACGGGATTCCCTGTTTTGGCCAGGCTGATCTTGAAATTCTGACCTCACATGACCTACCCGCCTGGGTCTCCCAAAGTGCTGGAATTACAAACATGAGGCACCTCTTGTGGCCCTGATTTTTCCAAGTAGAGATCAGATCTTGTTATGCTACCCAGGCTGTGGCCTTGAACTCCTGCGCTCCAGTGATCCTCCCACCTCAGCCTCCCAAAGTGTTGGGATTACAGGCGGGAGCCACCGTGCCCGGCCAGCAGTTGGTATTTGTTGAGGGCTCTTCAGGGGCTGGACACTGTGACCCTCTCACTGCCTAAAACAGCAGTCACTTCTCAATCCCCACTGTCCCTAACTGTTCCAAGATGACCGACCCAGCTGACCACCCCTACTCCGGGGGACACTCTCCTCTCTTAGCCCCCAGACCCACACTCTGGTATCCTGGGCCCTTCCTTGTGGCTCCTTCCAAGTTTATTTGGTTCTTGCAGGCCTGGAAGGCTTGGCCTGGGGCCTCTCCTCAGCGCTCACCTTACCCCCAGGCTTGCCCAGGCTGATGGGGTTAAAGGCCACCCTCCGATTCTCGATGCCAACTGAATGTCCAATAATTCAATCAAATCTGACATTATCTTCCTGGGGTAGGCGTCAAATCCTCCAAGTTAAAGGCTCAGTCCCACAAGACCGCCGGACTTCAGATGTCAGCTGCAAGTCCTGGGCTACCCTGTATGTTTGACCAATGGGCTCTAAATGGGGGGTTTCCATGACCCCATCCTCAGGTTGGATAATTTGTTAGAACAACTCACAGAACTCAGAAAATAGCTCTACCTACGATTACAGCTTTATTATAAAGGATTCAATTCAGCAACAGCCAAAGGGAAGAGATGCACAGGGCAAGATACGGGGGGATGGTACGGGCTTCCATGCCCTCTCCGGGGGTACCACCGTCCCAGCATCTCCATCTGGAACTGTTCACCAATCCGGGACTGTTCAAGAGGGTTTTTGTTGTTGTTGTTGTTTGTTTTTTTGAGACAGAGCCTTGCTCTGTTGTGTAAGCTGTAGTGAAGTGGCACAATCTTGGCTCACTGCAACCTCCGCCTCCCAGGTTTAAGCAATTCTCCTGCCTCAGCCTCCCCAGTAGCTGGGACTACAGGCACACGCCACCATGTCAGGCTAATTTTTTTTTTTGTATTTTTAGTAGAGATGGGGTTTCATCATGTTGGCCAGGCTGGTCTGGAACTCCTGACCTCAGATGATCTGCCCGCCTTGGCCTCCCAAAGTGCTGGGATTACAGGTGTGAGCCACCGCGCCCGGCCAAGTATGTATTCTTATTATTACTACAACCATCCATGGCCTGGTGACTCCATCTGCAGCTTCTGCCTAGACCTCCATGTCGAGCTCCAGATTCTTCCATCTCATTGGCTCCCTAAGAGTGTCTCACAGGCATCTCAAACTCAGATCTGCAACACTGGGCTCTGTATCTTCCCTTCTACAAAGCCTGCACTGCTCACGGGTGTCCCTGACTCAGCGGAAGGCAGCTCAGTCTCTGCAGTGGCTCAGGCCAAAGTCCTGGGGCTTTTGTTGACTTCTCTCTCTCTCACACCCACTTCCAATCTGTCAGCAAAACCTGTTGGTGCTGCATCCAAAATACATCCGCCCGCAGCCTGAACACTTCTCCCACTTCCCCTGCAGATGCTAGTTGCGGCCCCACCAGCCCCCTGCCAGGGCCAGTGCAGTCCCTTCTTTTGGGTGCCCGGCTCCTGAGAACCTACTCTTTACCTCCTGTGAAAGAGGCAGGCCAGCTACTCACTAAATCCCTCTCTTCCTGGCACCAGCACCGACTACATTTCCCAGCATCCCTTGCAGGTAGGTGTGGCCATGTGGCTGAGTCCCAGCCAATGGAATGCAAGTGGACAGGTGCTCCCAAGGTTGAGCCTCCACTTTTCTCCCCACCAGCAAGCCAGGACCCAGGAGGAGGCTGGAGCCACAGGAAGCAAAGAACCTGGGTCCAGGGATGAAAGGCAGTCTGCAGGATGGCAGCACCAGGCTTTGTGTGTGGGAAACAAACTACTGTGCCAGGTCACGAGAGCTGCAGTGTGTCTGTTTCAGGAGGTGTTCCATCACCTCCTGTCCTCACCTCCTCTCCTAATGTCCTTGGAGACACTAGATAGGTTCCTGCCTCAAGGCCTTTGCACCTGCCATTCCCTCGGCTTGAATCCTCTTTTTTTTTTTTTTCTTTTGAGACGGAGTCTCGCTCTGTCCCCCAGGCTGGAGTGCAGTGGCACGATCTCAGCTCACTGCAAGCTCTGCCTCCCAGGTTAACGCCATTCTCCTGCCTCAGCCTCCCAAGTAGCTGGGACTACAGGCGCCGCCACCACGCCCGGCTAATTTTTTGTATTTTTAGTAGAGACGGGGTTTCACTGTGTTAGCCAGGATGGTCTCGATCTCCTGACTTCGTGATCCGCCCACCTCGGCCTCCCAAAGTGCTGGGATTACAGATGTGAGCCACCGCGCCCGGCCGGCTTGAATCCTCTTCTGTCTGACACCTGAGAGGGCTCCTCCCTCCCCTCCATCAGATCCTTCATTAAAGGTATTTTTTCAGGGGGAATTTCCTGACCATTCTGTCTCAAATAGTTTCTTTTTCCCTCCTTTATTTTTTCCCAAAGCACATACCACCTTACAGTGCACTCTATATTTTATTTCATTTTTGAGATGGAGTTTTGCTCTTGTTACCCAGGCTGGAGTGCAATGATGCAATCTCGGCTCACTGCAACTTCCACCTCCCTAGTTCAAGTGATTCTCCTGCCTCAGTCTCCTGAGTAGCTGGGATTACAGACACACCTCACCATGCCCCGCCAATTTTTGTATTTTTAGTAGAGACGATGTTTCACCATATTGGACAGGCTGGTCTCGAACTCCTGACCTCAAGTGATCCACTCACCTTAGCCTCCCAAAGTGCTGGGATTACAGGCGTAAGCCACCACGCCCGGGCTGTATTTTAATTAATTTATTTTTTTGAGACGGTGTCTCCCTCTGTCACCTAGGCTGGAATGCACTGGCACAGTCATAGCTCACTGCAGCCTTGAGCTCCTAGGTTCAAGCGATCCTCCTGCTTCAGCCTCCTAAAGCACTGGGAGAGGTGCACCACCATGCCCAGCTAACTTTTTCATTTTTTTGCTGGAGATGGGGTCTCACTATGTTGCCCAGGCTGTTCCCTAAGTCCTGGCCTCAAGCAATCCTAACTTGGCTTCCCAAAGCACTGGGATTAGAGGCTTGAGCCACTGTGCCCGGCCTGCACTCTATATTTTTATTGGTTTATCCTGCTTACAATCCACTTCCCCTCTAGAATGTAAACTCCGTAAGGTTGCGGCGTCCCAGTGCAGAGCCCCCAGTGCTGAGAAGGCTGTGTGGTGCACAGTGAGGGTTCGTTCCAATAAATGAATGAATCTCTGTTCCCTGATCTTGGCTCACTGCAGCCTCTGCCTCCCAGGTTCAAGTGATTCTCATGCTTCTGCCTGCCAAGTAGCTGGAAGTACAGGCACGCACCACCACACCTGGCTAATTTTTTGTATTTTTAGTAGAGACCGGGTTTTGCCATGCTGCCCAGGCTGGTCTCGAACTTCTAGCCTCAAGTGATCCAACTGCCTTGTCCTCCCAAAGTGCTGGGCTGGCATTACAGGTGTGAGCCACTGTACCCGGCCCTTGGGAGTGTTTTGTTTTTTTTTTTTTTTTTTTTAGACAGAGTCTTGCTCTGTTGCCCAGGCTGGAATGCAGTGGTGCGATCTTGGCTCACTGCAACTTCCGCCTCCTGGGTTTCAGTGATTCTCCTGCCTCAGCCTCCCAAGTAGCTAGGATTACAGGCATGCGCCACCATGCCCAGCTCATTTTTGTATTTTTAGTAGAGATGGTGTTTCACCATGTTGGCCAGGCTGGTCTTGAGCTCCTGGCCTCAAGTGATCCACCTGCCTCGGCCTCCCAAAGTGCTGGGATTACAGGTGTGAGCCACTGTGCCCAGCCTTTGTTTTGGGTCTTTAATGAGTAAATATGTATAAGTGTTTAGAACAGTAGGAGGTTCAAAGTAGGCACCCTGTAAGTTTCCTATTATTATCTCAGTGCCATTCAGGGCAGTGAGATGCCCACTGTTGATGGACCTGGGGTGGCAGCAGGGTTGGGGATAAGGAGGATCAGCCCCTCTTTCTAGATAATTTCCCCTTGTCCTGTATTCTGCAGGGTGGGCAAACCCTCTGGTACCATCCCGAAGGAGGGCGCAGTGGCCTAATGAGTGGAGGGAAGGGCCAGAGCTAGCATCTGGGTCCACCTGACTGCAGCGCCTGCTAAGTTTGGCTGACCCCAGACTTCTCCTCAGGTAATGACAGCACCAACAGAAATAGCCATGGGCAAGGCCCAGTGGCATATGCCTGTAATCCCAGCACTTTGGGAGGCCAAGGCAGGAGGATTACTAGATCCCAGGAGTTTGAGACCAGCCTGGGCAACACAGTGAGATCTCATTTCTACAAAAAATTTAAAAATTAGCTGGCTGTGCTGGTGTGTGCCTGTGTTCCCAGCTACTCAGGAGGCCGGGGTGGGAGGATCACTTGAGCCCAGGAATTGGAGGCTGAAGTGAGCTATGACTGCACCACTGCACTCCAGCCTGGGCAACAGTGAGACCCTGTCTTAGAAAAAATAAATAAAAAGTTAGCCGGGTACGGTGGCTCACACCAGTAATCCCAGCACTTAGGGAGGCCGAGGCAGGAGGATCACTTGAGGCCGGGAGTTCGAGACCACCCTGGCCAAAGTGGTGAAAACCCACCTCTACTAAAAATACAAAAATTAGCTGGGCATGGTGTCTCACGCCTGTAATCCCAGCTACTGGGAGGCGGAGGTGAGAGAATTGCTTGAACCTGGGAGGCAGAGGTTGCAGTGAGCCAAGATTGCACCACTGCACTCCAGCTTGGGTGACAGAGACAGAATCTGTCTCAAAAAGATAAAATAAAGTAAAATAAAATAAAATAAAATAAAATAAGGCCGGGTGCAGTGGCTAACACCTGTAATCCCAGAACTTTGGGAGGCTGAGGTGGGGGGGATCAACTGAGGTCAGGAGTTCAAGACCAGCCGGCCAACATGGTGAAACCCCGTGTCTATTAAAAATACAAAAATTAGCCGGGTGTGGTGGCAGATGCCTGTAATCCCAGCTACTAGGGAGGCTGAGGAAGGAGAATGGCTGGAACATGAGGCTTGCAGTGAGCCGAGATCGTGCCATTGCACTCCAGCCTGGGCGACAAGAGCGAGACTCTGTCTCAGATAAATAAATAAATAAGTAATAAAAAGTTGAGTTGGGGCGTAAGGAAGCTGCTCTGGGCACCACCCACACCCCAGCCTGACCCATCACCAAATGGGCCAGTCAGATCACTCCTGGGGCTTGGGGTTCCTTGACTGCCAAGTGGGGCTGATGACAAGGCCATGGGGAAGACTCATGGTGGCTCTGGGCAGGGCCAGGAGTGGCACACAGTGAGGGGGCAGTAAAAGGCAGAAGAGGGCGGAATGCAGATCATGGGACGGGGCAGCTGAGGGGCCACTGCACGCTGAGAGCCTGGCCGACACTTGGTGGGACGGTCGTTGGCGGGGGCGCCCACCTGGAACACCTCTCGCCCCCGGCTTCCCCTCGGCCAGCTGGGATGCCACCTGCTCCGAGATGCCAGCCAGCGCAGGCTCAGCCCCGGTGACCGCCCCACCCTCAGCCCTGACAGGATGCCTGGCAGTGTGCCCTACACTCATTCTCCAGCCAATGCCGAACCCCTGAGGCTGCCGGCAGCCCCCTCACCACTCACCGGGGCCAACTGGGCCTCCCTCACTGAGTCCTTGCCCCCTGGGATGGGAAGGAGAGAGGCAGGGACCGCGAAGGTGGGGAGGGAGGAGGAGAAAGGGGAATGGAAGGAAACAAGAGAAAGAGAGGGAGATGAGACAGAAAATGAAACATCAAGGAAGGAGGAGACAGAGGCAGCTCAAGGGAGGAGAAATGGGGAACAGGAGGGGAACAGAATGGAGGGGGAAGGCAAGAAGTGAAGCCTGGAAAGGCAGAAGGCAAGAGAATGCAACTGGGAGTCAGAGAAAATCGAGAAGGAGGTAGCGGTCAGCTTAGCCAGGGCTCAGGAGAGCATCACAGCCTATGCAGCCATAAGGCCTGGGTGGTTTAGGCGGCCGTTTCACCGTGGGGGCCGAGCCCTGCCCCAGCAGGCCTGCCCCCGCCCCAGCTGCCAAGCCAGGGCTCCTGGGCCCTCAGCCAGCCCTGCTTGGGACTGGCCTTGGGCACAGATGGGCAAACTGCTCCGTAAAGAGGGACTGCCTCCCCACTCAGGCTCCGTAAGGATGCAAAGAGGGCAAGGCCACGAAGGGCTCAGCCTGGCCCACCGTGTCCCTGCTCTGTCCCAGTGCCAGAGCCAGAGCCAGAGCCACTGTGGCTGCTATTCTGTTTGTGATGCTAGCCTAGGGCTCGTAAGAAGCCCCCAGACATGGGCGGCCCCCCATGTGCCCTCGCCCCGCAGACCTACCTTTGTCACTGTCAGGGTCTGAGTCACTGAGGGGCTTCAGGGGCGAATGCAGGTCCTGGAAGTAGCGGTGGCCAGCTTCGCACTGCCACACGGCCGTGGTGTACAGGCCGAAAGTGGGGTCTAGCTCCGCCAGGTGTGGCTCGTACGGGCAGCGGTGCTTGTGGTCCTCGTACCAGATCACCACGTTCTTCAGGCAGTTCACGTTGCGTCGCCGCCCTATGGACACAGGGCCGAGGGGTGGGTATAAGGGACAGGGCTCAGCCCATGGTGACATGGCTGCCTGAACCACCGGGGCCTTATGGGTCCCATGGGTTGGGAGGCTCTCCTGAGTGCCATCCAGGCCTGCACCCAGTTTAGAGGAGGAAACTGAGGCTGAGAGAGACGAGGCACCCCCTGGAGGTAACGGGGACTGTTCTATTGGCAAAGTCATGTAAACAGTGGAGGCTGGTGCACAGTAGGTGCATAATAATTGTTAGCTGCTTGTTAATTGTTCTCATCTTCATCAAACACCTAGACCACCGCAGTCCTCAGGCCCAGGACTCCCAGGCTCCCGCCCTAACCACCCCCTACAGCCGCAAGGGGGCGCCTGTGAACGCCCGAGTCAAGTCTGTTCCCTCCTCTGCTCAGACTCCACCCAGCCAGGCGCAATGACTCACACCTGCAATCCTAGCACTTTGGGAGGCAGAGGCAGGCGGATCACTTAAGGCCAGGAGTTTGAAACCAGCCTGGCTAACATGGCGAAAACCCATCTTTACTAAAAATACAAAAATTATCCAGGCATGGTGGTGCATGCCTTTTGTCCCAGCTACTTGGGAGGCTGAGGTAGGAGGATCGCTTGAGCCTGGGAGGTGGAGGATGCAGTGAGCCAAGGTCGCGACACTGCACTCCAGCCTGGACGACACAGCAAGACCACCTCCCTCGGAGTAAAAGCCAAAGTCCTCCCTTCGGCCCACAAGGCCCACTGTGACTTGTCACCTCCCCGCCCTCATCCACTTGACGACTCCACTCCACTCCAGCCACATGGCCTCCTTGCTGTTCCTGGAGCGGGCTAGGTGTGGCCCTGCCTCAGGGCCTTGGCACAGGCTGTGCCTGCTTCCTCTAGATAACTGTCTTGCTCCCTCCTCACTTCACTCAGGTCTCCCCCAAATGCATCCCCTCTGAGAGGCCACTCCCTGCCCAGTCACTCTAGCCGACCTTAACTTGCTGTCTGTTTTCTCCAAGTAGTACCTAGATGCCATCTGCGGCCATTTGTTTACATGTGCCCTGTCCGTCTCTCCCACCAGAATGTCAGCTCCTCAAGAGCAGGAACACTGCTGTTTTGTTCCTCCTGTACCCCCAGTGCCCCCAAAGGGCCTGGTTCATAGCAGGTGCTCCAGGAACATTTGCTGGATGAGAGAACGCTCCATAGGGGGCAGGCATGGTGGAGCCAGACCGCCTGGGTTTGAATCCCGGCTCTGCCCCTTCCAAGCTGGGTAGCTCCGGGCAAGTGACTCGGCTTCTCTGAGCCCCAGGTGCCTCCTCTAGGCTGGGGAGAATAAGGGATTCCCATCCCTGAGGGCTGCCAGGCAGGAGGGAGGGAGTGAAGACATCACCAGGACACAGAACAAGGCTGGGCACACAGTAAGTGCTGGGAAATGGTATCTGACTCGTGTGATGGTCCTGGTGCCTCGGCCAAGTGCGAGGACAGCATGTTCCCCACTCCTACCCTGTGGGCCGGGAGATGAAGAGGGGCCCAGAAGAGGTGTTTGGGTCTAGGGAATGCGCCCACAGTCTCCAACCATAAGGGCAACAGAGTCATCACCCACAGCCGCCTCTCCGGCCCAGCCCTTTCCCTCCTCATTGCACTCCTCATCCCTTGAGGATTCAGGGTCAAGGTCATAGCTCACCCCTGCCTCTGGAGAATCCTAAGAAGGGGAGGGGCTCACTGCCACCAGCTGGCCTTCACCCTGCTGGACACGGCCTGGGACCCCCAGCTCCAGGGCTCAGAGCTGTGCAGACCCTGGCTGTTCAGACTCCCACTGACTGGTGGCCAGCAGGACAGGAGGGGCAAGCTCCAGACCTCCCCTCTAACCACCAGTGCTTGGCTCCCCCTGTCCTTAGGGCTCTGCAAAAGCTGTTCCCCCTGCTCGGCTTTCCCCTGGCTGACTCCCATGCCAGGAGCAAGAGACTGAGGGAGCCAAGGACACTGCGCCTGAGACACAAGACATGCAGACCTGGGTTTGAGGTCTGGCTCTGCCGGTTCCAACTGTGCTGCCTAGGGCAGCGACCTGGCCTCTCTGGGCCTCGATCTCCATATTCCCACCGCTCCCAACTCTCCCCACCTCCCCCAGGCTGAGCCTCCACTTACTTTTCTTCCGCTTTGGCTTTTTGGGGACCTGCTCCCAAGGCTTCCTGCAACAGAAAGAGGCAGCGAGGGTGAACGTGGGGCCAGCGCTGGGCCTGTCTGACCCATAAGTAACAACACTGGCTACAGCCACTGCTCATTGTGCACTGAAACGAAATCTGAACTTTTTTTTTGAGATGGAGTCTCGCTGTGTCACCCAGGCTGGAGGGCAGTGGTGAGATCTCGACTCATTGCAGCCTTTGCCTCCCAGGTTCCAGAGATTCTCCTGCCTCAGCCTCTCAAGTAGCTGGGATTACAGGTGCACGCCACCACACCCGGCTAATTTTTGTATGTTTAGTAGAGACGGGGTTTCACCATGTTGGTTAGGCTGGTCTTGAACTCCTGACCTCAGGTGATCCACCCACCTCGGCCTCCCAAAGTGCTGGTATTACAGGCATGAGCTGCCACGCCTGCCCTGAACTTTTTTTTTTTTTTTTTTTTGAGACAATGTCTCTCTCTGTCGCCTAGGCTGGAGTGCAGTGGCACTATCTCGGTTCACTGCTACCTCCGCCTCCCAGGTTCAAGCTATTCTCCTGCCTCAGCGTCCTGAAATAGCTAGGATTACAGGCTAATTTTGTATTTTTAGTAGAGACGGAGTTTCACCATGTTGGCCATCCTGGTCTCAAGCTTCTGACCTCAGGTGATCCGCCCACCTCGGCCTCCCAAAGTGTTGGGATTACAGGCGTGAGCCACCATGCCCAGCCTAGAATCTGAACTTCTAGGTACCTGTCCCCAACTCCAGCACTGTGTCACCAGGCCCCTCGCTTGGACTCTCTCCCCAACTGCCACCAGCCCTGGGAGGGGGTTCTAGCATCATCCACCTCAAGGAGCAGGAAAAACAGGTTTGGAGGGGTGAGGCCACCTGCCCTGGGTCCCACAGTCAGGGAGCAGAGAAGTAACAAAGTGGGTATGAAAAGCTTGTGTGGAAGCAGAATTCCAAGATGGCCCCCACAGTTCCGCTGGGACACATGCCCTGTGTGATCCTCTTCCCCTGAACGGGGCAGGCCTGTGAGTAGGACTGGATGTCAAGCCTTGGTTAGTTGACTGTGAGTTAATCAAACAGGAACATATCTTGTAGGGCACAGTGGCTCAAGCCTGTAGTCCCAGCTACTTGAGAGGCTGAGAGTGGTCTTGGCCCACAGCCAGCAAGACAGTGGGTACTGTCTGGGTGTGGTGTCTCACACCTGTAATCCTACCACTTTGGGAGGCTGAGGCAGGAGGACTGCTTGAAGCCAGGGGTTCAAGACCAGCCTGGGCAACATAGCAAGATCCCACCTCTATTTATACATTAAAAAAATAAAAAATAAAAAAAAAGGCCAGGCTCGGTGGCTCATTCTTGTAATCTCAGCACATTAGGAGTTAAGGCGGGTGCATCGCTTGAGGCCAGAAGTTGGAGACCAGCCTGGGAAACACGGTGAAACCCCATCTCCACAAAAAATACAGAAATTACACAAAAAATACAGGGGTGGCATGCACCTGTAGTCCCAGCTACTCAGGAGGTTAAGGTGGGAGGATCACCTGAGCCTGGGGAGGTCAAGGCTGCAGTGAGCTATGATCACACCACTGCGCTCCAACCTGGGCAACAGAGTAAAACCCTGTGTCAAAAACAAAGAAACAAACAAAAAACGATCTTCGTCATGGTACAGCCCTGTCACTTAATCATCAATAAGCAAATGGTACAATGATCATTATGATTATCAGTATCATCGTGGAGCCCGGGCCCCCTGGCCTCCCTGCTGTGGCCCAGACCTGCTCTTGCCACAAACATCCTGACAGCCAGTCTAGTGTCTCTTATCAGCAAAACTGTCCACCCCCTCTGACTCCTGCCCAGTCCTGTAACAATTCTCAGTCCCACACCCGTCTGGTTCCCAGGACTGCACCTTGGGGCTCTTCCACCCTTCCTGCCCCAGGCTCTGGCCCTGCCTCTGGCTCTGCTACTCCAGGTCCCATTCCATGGGATTCTATCCCTTCCCGTGGCTCCACCCTCCCCTGCAAAGGACCACACTGGCTGTGGAGACCTTCGCCCAACCCAAGACCCAAGTCTGGCTCTGTCACCCAGGTTGGAGTGGAGTAGCGCTATCTCGGTTCACTGCAACCTCTGCCTCCTGGGTTCAAGCGATTCTCCTGCCTCAGCCTCCCGATTAGCTGGGATTATAGATGCCCGCCATCAGCCCAGCTAATTTTTCTATTTTTACTAGAGACAGGATTTTGCCATGTTGGCCAGACTGGTCTCGAACTCCTGACCTCAAGTGATCTGCCTGCCTCAGCCTCCCAAAGTGCTGGGATTACAAGTGTAAGCCACCATGCCCTGCCCCAAACCCAAGTCCTATGTCCACAGCCACCTCCATCCACTCACCGCTGGAGGCTGGGAGTGTCACATTGCAGTGGGGACAGTCTTGGGTATCAGCCAGACCCAAGTTCAAGACTCAGCTCTGCTCTCAACTGCCTGTGTGACCTCAAGCAGGTCTTGTCCCCTCTGAGCCTCAGTCTCCATCTGTGAAGTGGAAATAGTAGTAGTGCCTCTGACACACGATCACCATGGGGACCAAACAAGGTCATATGTAACCTGGTGAGCGCCACTTTCCAACCCCCACACAGGGCTTTCTCCCTCAAACTGCCTTCCCTCTCCTGTCCACTTCTCCAACTTCTGCCACTTCTCTGTGACTCCCAGCAGAGGCCACTGGCATCAAGGACCACAGCTACTGGGGCTACTTAGGCCCTGGCTTGGCTGTTCCCTGCCATTTCCTTTCAGTCTTCAGTCATTCCCACCAGCATCTAAATATGCCATGATTTCTCCCATCTTGGATTAAAATCATTTTGATACCCACCTTCCCCACCAGCCCCTTCCCCATATCTTTTTTTTTTTTTCTTTTTGAGACAGGGTCTCGTGGTGTTGCCCCAGCTGGAGTGCAGTGGCGCCATCACAGCTCACTGAAGCCTCGACCTCCAGGGCTCAACTGATCCTCTCGCCTCAGCCTCCTGAGTAGCTGGGACCACAGGCACGCACCACCACGCCCGGCTAACTTTTGTACTTTTTGTAGAGGTCGGGTTTCGCCATGTTGCCCAAGCTGGTCTCAAACTCCTGAGCTCAAACGATCCTCCTGCTTCAGCCTCCCAAAGTGCTGGGATTACAGGCGTGAGCCACTGCACCCAGCCTCCTTCTTCATTTCCCTGCTTTGCCACAGTTGTCTACACTCGCTGTCTCCATGTCCTCTCCTCCATCTCACTGGAACTCCTCCAGTCACAGCTTTGCTCCATCACGTCACACACTCTCCCATCACAGTCACCAGTGACGGCTTCACTCGGCCCAACAGCACTGGACGTGACAGACACTTCCTTCGGCCTCCTGGGTGCTGCCATTGCCCAGTGCTCCACTGGCACTGGGACTGCTGCTTCTCCCTCACCTCCCTTACCAAGGAGAGCAAGCACCACACTCAGGCCTGTGTTTTCTGTCTAAAAGTATCCCTTTAGTAACTTTTTTTTTCTTTTGAGATAGAGCCTCGCTCTGTTGCCCAGGCGGGAGCGCGGTGGTGCGACCTCGGCTCACTGCAACCTCTGCCTCCTGGGTTCAAGTGATTCTCCTGCCTCAGCCTCCTGCGTAGCTGGGACTATAGGCGTGTACCACCACGCCCAGCTAATTTTTGCATTTTTAGTAGAGACAGGGTTTCAATATGCTGGCCAGGCTGGTCTCGAACTCCTTACTTCGTGATCTGCTCACCTTGGCCTCCCAAAGTGCTGGGATTATAGGTGTGAGCCACAGCGCCTGGCCTATTTTTATTTTACTTTTGGAGACAGCCTTGCTCTGTTGCCCAGGCTAGAGTGCAGTGGTGCGATCTTGGCTCACTGCAACCTCCACCTCCCGGGTTCAAGTGATTCTCTTGTCTCAGCCTCCCGAGTAGCTGGGATTACAGGCATGCACCACCATGTCCGGCTAATTTTGTATTTTTAGTAGAGATGGGGTTTCTCCATGTTGGTCAGGCTGGTCTCAAACTCCCGACCTCAGGTGATCCGCCTGCCTCAGCCTCCCAAAGTGTTGGGATTACAGGCATAAGCCACTGCGCCCTGCTGACAAATTTTTTTTTTTAATTGTTGACAAGAGTCATGAACCTCCTTGGACTCATCATTAGCTTTACCAATTGTTAACTCTTGGCCAACCCTGTATCACAATGTGTACCCCATCCATTCTTCAAGCCACACACATCCTAGAGACAGTTTCTTCTAAAATATAAACCAGGCTGTGTGTGACTTGTAGTCCCAGCTACTCTGGAGGCTGAGGTGGGAGGATCTCTTGAGTCCAGGAGTTCAAGACCAGCCTGGGCAATATAGCAAGACTGCATCTCAAAAATAAATAAATAAGGAAATAAAAGGCCGGGCCCGGGCCTGGGTATGGTTTCATCTTTACATTTAAATCTGCAACCCCGCCGGGCGCAGTGGCTCACACCTGTAATCCCAGCACTTTGGGAGGCCGAGGCAGGCAGACCTCTCGAGGTCAGGAGTTCGAGACCAGCCTAGCCAACATGGCGAAAACCCGTCTCTACTAAAAATACAAAAATTAGCCGGGCATGGGGGTGCACGCCTGTAATCCCAGCTACTCGGGCGGCTGAGGCAGGAAAATCACTTGAACACGGGAGGCAGAGGTTGCAGTGAGCTGAGGCTGCGCCAATGCACTCCAGCCTGGGTAACAGAGCGAGACTCCATCTCAAAAAAAAAAAGGTGGGGGGGGGGGCGCAGCAGGGGAAATAAAGGCAGACCATACCCCTTCTTTCTCTGTACAAAATCTTGCACTTAAGAAAAGGCTCCCACCTCACTGGGAGGAAAAACTGGAGTCCTCTCCATGTCCCTGGATGACCTTCCCTGTCACCAATCTGTCCTTGTCTTCCCTTCTCCCCCTCACTCATTGCAGTCCAGCCACACAAGCCTCTTCAGTGTTCCTGGCACACAATAGGCAGGGTCCTGCCTCAGGACCTTTGCCTTTGCTATTCCCTCCGCCTCAACTCTTCCCCAGAGATCTGCATGGCTCCTCCTAGGTTCCTTCATGTCTTTACTGAAATGCTGTCTTCTGACTGTGACCACCTTAACTCCCTATTTTAACTTCCAACTCACACTCTTCATTTCACTTTTGTTTTTTCCGTAGCCCCTATCTCTCTCTCATGGACTACATAATTTACTTATGTTTCTGGTCTGCAGTAAACAAGCCTTTTGCCAGGTATGGTGGCTCACGACTTTAATCCCAGCACTTTGGGAGGCTGAGGAGGGAGGATCCCTTGAGCCGCGGAGTTCGTGACCAGCCTGGGCAACATGGTGAGACCCCCATCTCCATAAAAAATAAAAAAATTAGCCAGGCGACGTGGCTCCTCTGTAGTCCCAGCTACTTGGGAGACTGAGGCAGGAGGATCCCTTGAGCCTGGGAGGTTGAGGCTGCTGTGAGCTATGAACATGCCACTGTACTCTGGCCTGGGTGACAAAGTGAGACCCTGTCTCAAGAACAAACAAACAGGGCTGGGCACAATGGCTTAGCTGGGCACAATGGCTTACACCTGTAATCCCAGCACTTTGGGAGGCTGAGGCCGGAGAATCACTTGAGCCTAGGAGTTTGAAATCAGCCTGGGCAACACAGGGAAACCTCTGTCTCTACAAAAAGTACAAAAATTAGCCAGGTGGAGTGACGTGCACCTGTGGTCCCAACTACTCAGGAGGCGGAGGTAAGAGTATCACTTGAACCCATGAGGTTGAGGCTGCAGTGAGCCGCGATCATGCCACTGCATTCCAGTCTGGGCGAGAGAGTGAGACCCTGTCTCAAAAAGAAAAACGAGGGCCGGGCGCGGTGGCTCACACCTGTAATCCCAGCACTTTGGGAGGCCGAGGCGGGCGGATCACGAGGTCAGGAGATCGAGGCCATCCTGGCTAACATGGTGAAACCCTGTCTCTACTAAAAATACAAAAAATTGGCCGGGCATGGTGGCGGGCGCCTGCAGTCCCAGCTACTTGGGAGGCTGAGGCAGGAGAACGGCGTGAACCCGGGAGGCGGAGCTTGCAGTGAACGGAGATCGTGCCATTGCACTCCAGCCTGGGCGACAGAGCAAGACTCCGTCTCAAAAAAAAAGAAAAGAAAAGGAAAACGAACAAAAAAATCCCCCAGATCTTTGAACAAGCCATCCCCTCTGCCCACCAGAATGTCCACTCCATGAGGCAGCTATCTTTGCGCTCCCAGCATTTCCAGTCCTGCTCTTGAGCATGTAAGCCAGGCTGCTGTCCTGGGAAAGGGGTGGGTACAACTCAGCAGGATCTGTTTGATTCTTGACTCTCAAATCTCCCCCCAGAGAAACATGAGAACATGTATACCTGAAAACCAGGGCAGAACAAGGATTTCCTTACGGCACTGCTTGTGATAGGGAATAAACATCAATCCTCGTAAAAGTTAATACTTAGGGAACCCACTACCTGCCAGGCACTCTTCTAAGCTCTTTGCCTATTTTAACTCAATCATCACATCAACATATAAGGCAGGAAGGGAAAAACTCCATCCACACTGCTCCTTCTCAAGACTGAGAATTTACAAAGACAGGCCTCTTTGCCCTCCACCTGCCCAGATAACTAGGGGTTTCCTCTTCATCCGAGTCTCCCTGGGCTGAGTTGCTTCACAGAAATAGGTTTAGGGGAGTGCAGTCCAGGTTGTGAAGGGTCCCCCGGGTGTGTTGGATCTAGGGTTGTGGGAATGGGGCCATACGGAGTCCCAGATGTGGCACCAGAACTTTAAGAAGGGCAGGGCTGAGTGCCCCAGGGTGTCCAGAGTCCCAGGCCAGGTGGGGAATTAAGCGGGGGAGGATGAGACCGGTGAGGGGGCGGGGCTGCCCCTCCAGGGACTGGGTAGTTACGAGGCCTGGAGGTGGGGCCAGTCCCAGGATTGGGCCGCCAGAGTTCTAGGGGGCGGGGCCAAGCGCTCAGAAGGCGGGTCGAGGGGCTGGGTGCACCCTAGGATTGGGCAGTCGGAACGATGGGAGGCGGGGCCACGAGCCAGGCGCGTCCCAGCCCGGCAGTCCGAGACCCAGGCCGCCGGCCCGGCTCCTGGGCGGGGTCCGCAGGTGCCAGGGGCGGGGCATCGAAGCGGAGGGGGCGGGGCAAAGCCCGGCGGGGTCTGGGGGCGTCTCCTCCCTCCCTCCCTCGGGGCCAGGCCCCCTCACCCGTGGCGGCCGCTCCGCTGGCCGCGCTCCAGAGAGATGAGGTAGGCGGCGAGCTTGGCGTCGCTCCAGCCGCTGCGGCGCCGCAGGTCCACCCAGGGCCCGTGCGCCTCGCCCAGGTACACGCGCCGCACGTCGTACTTCTTCCGGGACTCGAGCCGTCGCCGGGCCCGGTCCGACTCCGTGAGTCGCGGCCGGCCCCGCGCCTTTCGGCCTGCTGCGCCCTCCTCGGCGGCTGCCTCCCCGCCCGCGCCCGCCTCAGCATCCGCCTCCGCCTCGGGCTCCGGCGCCCGCTCCGCCATCCCCCCCACCTTGGTTACCAGCCTCCCCCGTTGTTAGGAGCCCGACCGGAAGTGGCGCGCATCTTCAGCGTCGCGGAGAAATTTCTCACGGTCTCTCGCTGCCCCAGGGCGCCAAAAGGAGACCAAGAATGGAAACTGCGCATGCGCGTAACCAACAGCGCCCCCACCCCTTTTTATTTAAACTCGGAGAACCAGAAGCGCCTGCAGACGCTGGAGGGGTCTCGCCTGCCCATCGCTGGCAGCCTGAGATCCTGGGGAGGGGATGCCATACTGCTAGGGATGAGGGAAGAGCGCCCCAAGCAGGAAAACATTGATTTGCTGTACACTCAAAGGGCATCTCATGCCTTCAGTCCACCGCCTCCTCGGGCCACAGCCCGTGCCCTCGCGCCAGCTCAGACTCAGCTCTGGCCCTGCTGCTGTCGCTGCAGGTTGTCGTCGTCTTCCTGGTGGTCATCGGGCAGGGGCGGCTCCTCCAGCCCTGCAGAGGATGTCTGCAGCTCCCCGGTGGACCTGGCCAGGCGGAAGACCACGGGGATCTGGGCCAGGGTTGGGTTGGTGTCCTGCAGGCCCTGGATCCACTTAGCCAGCGTCGCCTGGTCGTGGGCACCCGCCATGCACATGGCGAAGATAGGGCCTTCCTCCACTGTTGGAAGACATGCACCCTTAAGGTTTGCACAGTGGGGGCTGCAGCGGCTAACCCATGCCTACACCTTTTTGAGGTATTTTACACTCCCTTCCACTTATTTTTTTTTTTTGAGACGGAGTCTCGCTGTGTCACCCAGGATGGAGTGCAGTGGCGAGATCTCGGCTCACTGCAACATCCGCCTCCCAGGTTCAAGTGATTCTCCTGCCTCGGCCTCCCGAGGAGCTGGGATTACAGGTGCACAGCACCACGCCGGGCTAATTTTTAAATTTTTAGTAGAGATGGGGTTTCACCATGTTGGCCAGGCTGGTCTCGAATTCCTGACCTCAAATGATCCACCCACCTCAGCCTCCCAGAGTGCTGGGATTACAGGCATGAGCCACTTCGCCTGGCTTCCTTCCACTTTCTTGTGCCTCCAAACCTTTGCACAAGCTAGCCCCGCTGCCTAGGCTGCCCACTCCACACTTCACCCGAGCGATGCCTCCTGGGTCTTCTGTATTCTGCCAGGAAGCCCTCCTGACCCCCCACTCAAGCCATGCTCCTCTCCTAAGCTCCCCAAAGTGTAATTTGCCTGTTCCCTTGCTGACTCGAGGTACTAGGTTTGTCCTGGTGACACCCAGTAGCCAGCACAGAGGTGTGGAGGGAGGGAATGAACAAGGGCCAACAGGGCTGGGTGACCTCAGGTCTGGAGCCCCTGGGGCAAATGAGTGTGTGTGGCCGGAGGACGAGGACATAAGTGGACTGCGTCTCAGCCTGGGCCTACCCCTTGACCCCAGAGGCCGCCCCTCATCCTGGGTGGTGTTTGGAATGTTTGGAAGTCCTGCCTGTCCAGGTTTTTGCCTTTTTTTTTTTTGGACACAGGGTCTATCACATAGGCTGGAGTGCAGTGGCTCTATAATAGTTCACTGCAACCTCAACTCCCGGGCTCAAGTGATCCTCCCACCTCAGCCTGTTGGAGGGCTGGCATTACAAGCACACATGAGCCATCGCACCTGGCCCAGTTTTTACCTTCATCGATGTCAAACTCGTAGTTGTCCCAGCCACTCCTCACACACTCCAGGTCCAGCTGCATCGGGTAGTAGAGGTTCCACTCCTCCGGCGTCTCTTCCACTTCCTACTCCAAGGTGGGGAGTGCAGGTGGGGTCAGAGGCCGGGGCTGTCGCGGTCTCCCTCCTCCAACCTCTCCCATGCACCCTCAGGGTGGTGCCAGCCCACTCCCCAGCCCCGACACATGCTTTGCTTTAAGCCCTCACCCTCTCCTCCGGGGGCAGCAAGTCAGCTCTGAGGATGTGGTAATACACACACTTGTTGCGGAGCCACAGGGAGAAGGGGCCCTCAACAAAGACAGGCCGGGCTGGATTGTGGCGGGCCAGGGCAGCCTGCTGATCAGGACTCTGGATTCCTGGTGTGGAGACATACATGCCCTGTGCCCTGCAAGGGACTCGGCCCAGAGGCCCAGGGAGCCCAGCCTAGGCCCAGCGGGAACCTGGCAGGGCCTGGGTCAGGTTAGAGACGTGGCTGCCCCCATGCTCGCGGACTTACCTACGATGTGGGGCTGGGGGGGATCTGCTGCACCTGTTGAGTCTTTGGGCAAAGGAACCTGCAAGGGAGAGTAGGGATATAATCTTGTAACCCCAATCCCCTACAGAGGAATTGGGGACACAGAAACAGAAAGGGGGATACCAGTGAATTCAGGACACCTCTCCTGGATCTGGTACACGGCCCTCCAACCTGTCCCCTCCTCCCTCTGTCCCATTTGGCAATAACCACCAATCTTTAGGATGCTCACCCTGAGGGAACCACCCTGGAACCAGCCCACCTGTGTCAAAATCCTGGCTCTGTCACAAGCTGTGTGACCTTCGCCAAGTCACTGTACCTGTGTGCCTCAGTTTCTCCAGATGCACAATAGGGATAACAGCACTTAATTCCGATTTTTTTTTTTTTTCGGGATGGGGGTCTCCCTCTCTGTCATCCATGCTGGAGAATGGTGGCATGATCATAGCTCACTGTAGCCTTGAACTCCTGGGCTCAAGTGATCTTCCCACCTCAGTCTCCCAAGTAGCTGGGTCTATAGGTGCACACCACTATGCCTGGCTAATTTCATTTTTTTAATTTTTGAAATGGAGTTTTGTTCTTGTTGCCCAGGCTGGAGTGCAATGGCATGATCTCGGCTCACTATAGCCTCCGCCTCCTGGGTTCAAGCGATTCTCCTGCATCAGCCTCCCGAGTAGCTGGGACTACAGGCGCCTGCCACCATGCCCGGCTAATTTTTTTGTATTTTTAGTAAAGATAGGGTTTTGCTATGTTGGCCTGGCTGGTCTCAAACTCCTGGCCTCAGGTGATCTGCCTGCCTTGGCCTCCCAAAGCACTAGGATTATGGGCATGAACCTAACTTTGGGTGGTTGTAAAATATGTAGAACAGTCCCTGGGAAATAATAAGTGCTCAGTGCTTGTGAATTAAAAAAAGAAAAATAACTTCACATATACAGAATATCCCAGGAAGGAGACACTAGAAGCAAATGATAGCTTTCACCTCTGTGGAGGACAGGGTGGGAAGGAATACCTTTTATATCTTTTAAAATTTTATACCTTGAACATAATTCAAAAACACTAGACAATTTTTTTTTTTTTTTTTTTGGAACAGAGTTTCGCTCTTGTTGCCTAGGCTGGAGTGCAATGGGGCTTGATCTCGGCTCACCACAACCTCCACCTCCTGGGTTCAAGTGATTCTCCTGCCTCAGCCTCCCGAGTAGCTGGGATTACAGGCATGCACCACCACGTCCGGCTAATTGTATTTTTAGTAGAGATGGGGTTTCTCCATGTTGGTCAGGCTGGTCTCAAACTCCCGACCTCAGGTGATCCGCCTGCCTCAGCCTCCCAAAGCGTTGGGATTACAGGCATAAGCCACTGCACCCTGCTGACAATTTTTTTTTTTTAAACAAAATGCACTTGCTTTTGAACCAAAACAGTGGACAGCTATTAGAACATATATCATTCATCCTTTCAAGTTAAAAAAAAATTGAGATGAGCAGGCCAGGTACGGTGGCTCATGCCTGTAATCCCAGCACTTTGGGAGGCCGAGGGTGGTGGATCACTTGAGGCCAGGAGTTCAAGACCAGCCTGGCCAACATGGTAAAACCCCATCTCTACTAGAAATACAAAAATTAGCTGGGCGTGGTGGCACATGCCTGTAGTCCCTGCTACGTGGGAGGCTGAGGCACAAGAATTGCTTGAACCTGGGAGGAGGAGGTTGTAGTGAGCCGAGATTGTGCCACTGCACTCCAGCATGGGCGACAGAGCAAGGCTGTGTCTCAAAAAAACAAACAAAAATTTGAGATGGATCAGTGACTTCTAGTTGTATTAAGTGAAATTTGCAAAAGGCAAGGTACATGTATATAATGCCCTGCTACTAAAGAAACTTTTTTTTTTTTTGAGATGGAGTTTCGCTCTTGTTGCCCAGGCTGGAGTGCAATGGTGCAATCTCGGCTCACTGCAACCTCCACCTCCCGGGTTCAAGTGATTCTACTGCCTCACCCTCACAAGTAGCTAGGATTACAGGCATGCGCCACCATGCCTGGATAATTCTTTTTGTATTTTTAGTAGAGACGAGGTTTCTCCATGTTGGTCAGGCTGGTGTCGAACTCTCAACCTCAGGTGATCTGCCTGCCTCGGCCTTCCAAAGTGCTGGGATTACAGGCGTGAGCCACCACGCCTGGCCAAAGAACTTCTTTTTTTAAACAGACAGGATCTTGCTCTGTCACCCAGTCTGGTGTGCAGTGGTAATGATCACGGCTTACTACAGACTTGACTTCCTGAGTTCAAGCCATCCTCCTGCCTCAGCCTCCCGAGTAGCTGGGGCTACAGGTGTGCACCACCACTCCCAGCTAATTTTCATATTTTTTTGGTAGAGACGGGGTCTTGCCATGTTGCCCAGGCTGGTCTCGAACTCCTGGGCTCAAGCAATCCATCTGCCTCAGCCTCCCAAAGTGCTGGGATTAAAGGCATGAGCCACTGTGCCTGGCTGTATTTTACTCCATAAGATGGGGGAGAAGGATATTTAAATACAAAGGATACAGATGCCCCAAAAAAAAAAAAAAAAAAGAGAGAGAGAGAGATCTGCTTGCAAATATATAGAACCTCTCTGGAAGGAGACATGGAAATAGTCACCTCTGGGGAAGGAGATGGGCGGCAGCGGGGCGGCGCATAGGGCCTGGGTAGAAGCAGAGGACTCGTCACCGTGTGCTTTTACATGCTGTTTGGCTTTTTAGTGCATTGCTTTGCAAAATGAAGAAATGAACTAAAAACAACCCTTCCCCCTACATTCTTCTGCTGGTCTCAAGGCGTCTCTCACCTGGACCCACAACCCTGGTCCCCTAGCCCCTCTCCCCATCCAACAGCATCCACACGGCCGCCAGGAGACGCGTTTCCAATTGCAGATTCTTCCAGAAACATGATTCCAACCCCATTCCTTCTTCTTAAATCTCTGCCCCCCAACCCCCGGCATAGCTCTCCCCACCAACCAAGAGGTTTGAGATCAAGCTCTTTAATCAGGTGCCCCCACTCACTGCACTGCATTTCCTGGTACACACTGCTTCCTCTGCCCAGTGTCCTCTGCTCTCCTTACCTCCCCCAGGAAGCCCCACCTGCCCACTCGGCTCCCACAGCACCCTGGGCTTCTCCATCTCAGGACCACTGGCTCTTAAGGAAACTGTTATCCGTCCAGGACCACATGACAAATGCTGTGAGGGGCTCTCTTTGGATCCCTTGTGTGATCTGGCATGAGTGGGGGCTCCCAGGACACTGAGATGAGGGTGTTATTCCACTCAGTCATTCAACAAACCACTGCCAAGTGTCAGCTTTGTACCAAATCCTGTGCTCAGCCTTGGGAGACAGGAGGGAGACTGAGTCATGGTGAATGAGGAACCCAGCCAAGCACGGTGAAGGGGTGGTGCCTTGGCCAGGGAGGTCAGGAAGGGCATCCTGATTAGGAACAGTGGAGCTGAGACCGGAATAACATGAAGTCCATGGGGAACAGTGTTCCTGGCAGAAGGAACAGAGAACGCAAAGGCCTGTGGTGAGAATTGGCACAGAAAATAAGGAAGATGCCTAAAATGTAGGAAGTGTTGGGAGAAGGATGGGAGGGTGTTATGGTCTGAATGTTTATGGCCCCCTGAAATTCATATGTTGCAATCTATCTCCAATGCAATAGGATTAAGAGGTCAGGCCTTTGAGAGGAGAGGCACTTAGATCATAAGGGCTCTGCCTTCATGAATGAGATTAGTCCCCTTATACAAAAGGTCTGGGCCGGGCACAGTGGCTCACACGTGTAAGCCCAGCACTTTGGGAGGCCGAGGTGGGCGGGTCATGAGGTCAGGAGATCAAGACCAGCCTGGCCACCATGGTGAAACCTCGTCTCTACTAAAAATACAAAACTTAGCTGGGCCTGGTGGTGCATGCCTGTAATCCCAGCTACTCGGGAGGCTGAGGCAGGAGAACTGCTTGAACCCGGGAGTCAGAGTTGCAGTGAGCCAAGATGGCGCCACAGCACTCCAGCCTGGCGACAGAGCGAGACTCCATCTCAAAAAAAAAAAAAAAAAAAACAAAGGTCTGAGGGGGCCAGGCGTGGTGGCTCATGCTTGCAATCCCAGTACTATGGGAGGCTAAGGTGGGTGGATCACTTGAGCTCACGAGTTTGAGACCAGCCTGGGCAACATGGTGGAACCCCATCTCTACAAGAAATACAAAAATTAGCCGGGCGTGGTGGTGTATGACTGTAGTCCCAGCTACTCGGGAGGCTGAGGTAAAAGGATGGCTTCAGCCCGGGAGGTGGAATTTGCAGGGAGCCAAGATAGTGCCACTGCGCTCCAGCCTGGGCAACAGAGCCAGACCTTGTCTCAAAAAAAATATAAAGAGGTCTGAGGGGCTTGTTTGCCCCTTATGTGAGGACACAGCAAGAAGGTGTCATCTTTGAAGCAGAGAGCAAACCCTCACCAGACCTAGATCTGGTGGCACCTTGATCTTGGACTTCCCAGCCTCTAGAACTGTGAGCAATAAATGTTTGTTGTTCATAAATGACCCAAGCTAAGAGATTTTGTCAGAGCAGCCTGAACGGACTGAAACAGAGGTCACTCAAGCTGTGCTAGCAGTAAGGACCATGGGAACCTACCAGGGGACTCAGCCGGAGAATCAGAACTTAATTCATGGCCAGGCACAGTGCCTCATGCCTGTAATCCCAGCACTTTGGGAGGCCAAGGCAGGAGGATTGCTTGAGCCCAGGACTTCAAGGCCAGCCTGGGCAATATAGTGAGACCCTGTCTCTGTAAAAAAAACCAGTTTTTTTAATTAGCCAGGCATAGTGGTATGTGACTGGAGTCCCAGCTACTCAGGAGGCTGAGGTGGAAAGATCGCTTGAGCCTGGGAGGCAGAGGCTACAGCGAGCCGAGATAGTGCCACTGCACTCCAGCCTGGGCAACAGAGCAAGACCCTGTCTCAAAAAAGAACTTGATTCACCACAATCACTAGAGTGAGAGAAGGGGAGCCCAGGGGAGGAATGGTGGGAGCCTGGCCTGGGGTGGCAGCTGAGACTGTGGACAAGGGCAGATACCTGGTAGATGGTGACCCTGGCACTAAGGTCAGGCTCCATGTGCCGCAGGCCAAACATGGCCAGCTCCACAGGGTCCTGGGGCAGGTCCCGGGGCACTGAGAAGGGGTTGATGTTCATGAATCGAGGGAACCACAGCTTCAGGCGCACCAACTTGAGCATGGGGTAGCTTTTGCGTCCAAATATCTGAATCAGCAGGAACTCCGTCTCCTTGTTGGGCATCACACCTGTGCTGGGCAGATGCAGGCAGAACCTCAGAGGTGGAGGGGGAAGGAGGGAAGGGAAGAGGAGAAAAGAAAACATTGAAGTCAGGGAATTGATCACAGACAGGGAGAAAAGAATCAGAGAGAATTAGAAAGAAAAAGGCTCATGCCTGTAATCCCAGCACATTGGGAGACCAAGGGGAGAGGATCACTTGAGCCCAGGAGTTTGAGACCAGCCTGGGCAACATAGCGAGACCCTATTTCTAAAAGAAAGAGAGAAAGAGAGGAAGGGAGGGAGGGAGAGAGAGAGGCAGGGAGGAGAGGAGAGGAGAGGAGAGGGGAGGAGAGAGAGGGAGGGAGTGGGGAGGGGAGGGGAGGTCAGAGGAAGGCAAGAGAGAGAGATGAGTGATGAAAAGAGGGACTGGGAGAGGGAGAAGAGCAAGAGAGACAGAGACGGAACCATGGAGGAAGGAGGGGCTGAGACCCAGGAGAGGTGCTGCCAGCTATCAGTGTAGCCCACTCCCCACCCTGCGCCAGCCTCCTGGCCTCACCGTGGTTCTCCATCTGCTCCAGGACAGCAATCCCACACTCCTGCTGCCGAGGGTAGTGGACGAAGATGCGCTGGATGATGTTGCGAGGCCGGAAGACCTCCTTGGGGAAGATGTTGAGCAGGTGGTTGTACACAGCCAGGTCCCGCTCGACACCATACTCCTGCATCTTGCGCAGGGCCAGGTAGATGAAGTCAACGTGGCCCCGCTTACGCACGCTGTGCTCCTCAAATCTCTGCACCACCTGCAGGAAGCTCGCCTTGTCCCGTTCCCCACTAGGCGCCTGCCCAAACAGGTCCTCAAAGGGCACCAGAGCCTTGGTGGGCCTCTGCCGGGGTTCCAGTGGGCTGGGAACCAGGGACCGTTCAGAGCTATGGGCGGCTGCGCTGCAGTGGAGGCCCCGAGGGAGCTGGCGAGGGACCTGGGGAGGGAGGAGAACTGCTGGAATCTGGCACCTCCCAGTGTCTATGGGGGGCCGCCAGGCTGGCTCTTTCCTCAGAGAGGTCCCAGTGGCCTCCCTGAGGACTTGGAGGTATGGAACTGTGGTTACAAACCCAAGATTCGAGGCCATTACAAAGTGCGATAAAACACAATGCTGGCACAGTAGGGAGGAAACAGGCACTGTTAGCCATGGCTACGGGGAGCTGGTAAAAACTGCCACGGAGGCAACTTGGTAATATTCACAGTGATGACACACACATGCCCTGTTTTTTTTTTTTTTTTTTTTTGAGACAGGGTCTGGCTCTGTGGCCTAGGCTGGAATGTAGTGGTGCTACTATGACTTACTGCAGCTTTCAACTCCTGGGCTCAAGCAGTTCTCCTCCTCAGCCTGTCCAGCAGCTGGAACTACAGGTGTACACCACCGCACCTGGCTAATTTTTAAATTTTCAGCAGAGACGGGAGTTGCACTATTTTGCCCAGGCTGGTCTTGAACACCTGGCTTCAAGAGATCATCCCATCTCCACCTCCCAAAGTGTTGGGATTACAGACATGAGCCACTGTGCCTGGTGGCCCTTTTTGCTTTTAATTTTTTTTTTTTTTTTTTTTTAGACAGAGTCTCATTCTATCACCCATGCTGCAGCGCAGTGGCGTGACCTCAGCCCACTGCAACCTCTGCCTCCCATGCTCAAGTGTTCTCATGCCTCAGCCTCCCAAGTAAGCTGGACTACAGACGTGCTCCACCACGCCCTGCTAATTTTTGTATTTTTAGTAAAGATGGGGTTTCATCATGTTGGCCAGGCTGGTCTCAAACTCCAGGCCTCAAGTGATCCACCTGCCTCAGCCTCCCCAAGTCTTTTTTTTTTTTTGAGACAGAGTCTCACTTTGTCACCCAGGCTGGAGTGCAGTGGCGCGATCTCGGCTCACTGCAAGCTCCACCTCCTGGGTTCACGCCATTCTCCTGCCTCAGCCTCCTGAGTAGCTGGGACTACAGGTGCCTGCCACCACGCCCAGCTAATTTTTTGGATTTTTAGTAGAGATGGGGTTTCACTGTGTTAGTCAGGATGGTCTTGATCTCCTGACCTCGTGATCCGCCCGCCTTGGCCTCCCAAAGTGCTGGAATTACAGGCATGAGCCACCGCGCCCAGCCTAGCCTCCTTAAGTCTTGAGATTACAGGATGAGCCACCGTACCCAGCCCCTTCTTTCTTTTACTTTTTTTCTTGAGACAGAGTTTCACTTGTTGCCCAGGCTGGAGTGCAATGGCATCATCTCAGCTCACTGCAACCTTTGCCTTCTGGGTTCAAGCGATTCTCCTGCCTCAGCCTCCCAAGTAGCTAGGATTACAGGCGCCTGCCACCATGCCCAGCTAATTTTTGTGTTTTGTTTGTTTTTCCTGAAACGGAGTCTTGCTCTGTCACCAGGCTGGAGTGCAGTCGCACGATCTCAGCTCACTATAACCTCTGACTCCCTGGTTCAAGCAATTCTTCTGCCTCAGCCTCCCAAGTAGCTGGGATTACAGGCACATGCCACCATGCCCAGTTAATTTTTGTATTTTTAGTAGAGACAGGGTTTCACCATGTTGGCCAGGCTGGTCTTGAACTCCTGACCTTGTGATCCGCCCACCTCAGCCTCCCAAAGTGCTGGGATTACAGATGTGAGCCACCGTGCCCGGCCTAATTTTTGTGTTTTTAGTAGAGACGGGGTTTCACCATGTTGGCCAGGATGGTCTCGAATTCCTGACCTAAGGTGATCCACCCATCGCGGCCTCCCAAAGTGCTGGGACCCTTTAAGAGATGGAGTCTAGCTATGTTGCCCAGGCGGGAGTGCAGTGGTTATTCACAGGCATGAGCCAACTGGTCAGCACAGGAGTTTTGACCTGCTGTTTCCAACCTGGGTCAGTTCACACTTCCTTAGGCAACCTGGTGGTCCCCTAAGTCCCAGGAGGTCACAATATTCAGGCAAAACTTAGTGCAGGACACTCCATCAGCATAGTGCACAACAGCCCAGAACTCCTGGGCTCAAGGGATCCTCCCACCTCAGCCTCCGGAGTAGCCAAACTCGGTTATAGATGACACAGTAACAAATTTCTTATTTTAAATTGAATTTTTAAATTAGAAGGGTTACATATAAGGCATCTTAAAAATATACAGCTAGTTATCAAGGCTGTACTGTGCTTTGATTGCACCACCACATTGCAGCCTGGGCAACACAGTGAGACTACATCTCTCTATGAAAAAATAAAAAAATAAGCTGGGCGTGGTGGTGTATACCTGTAGTCCCAGCTACTCAGGAGGCTGAAGCGGGAGGATTGCTTAAGCCCAGGAGTTCCAGGCTGCAGTGAGCTACGATTGTGTCACTGCACTCCAGCCTGAACGAGAGAGTAAAACCTTATCTCTAAAAAATAAATGAATGTGTGTGTGTGTAACACACACACACACACACACACACACACACACAACGCTAACAAGTAAGAGCCAATATTAGTCCAGGCTCGGTGGCTCACACCTGTAATCCTAGCACTTTGGGAGGCTGAGGCAGGCAGATCACCTGAGGTCAGGAGTTCGAGACCAGCCTGGGCAACCTGCTGAAACCTCATGTCTACAAAAAAATACAAAAATTAGCCGGGCATGGTGGTGAATGTATGTAGTCCCAGCTACTCAGGAGGCTGAAGTAGGCAGATCAATTGAGACTGGCGAGTCGAGGTTGCAGTGAGCCAAGATCACGCCACTGCACTCCAGCCTGGGCAACAGAGCGAGACCCTGTCTCAAAAGAAAGAGACAATACTTACCAAATATTCTTCCACTGTAGACACAGTTGAGCACTTTATAAATGTGAGGCCCTAGGTGGGGGGTACTCTTACTGCGCTCATTTTACAGATGAGAGAAACCAAGGCTCAGGAAGATGAAGTGGGATGCACAGTGTTACACAGCTGCAAAGCATCAGAGCTGAGAATGGAGTCAATGCCCTCAGTCCTCCTACTCTGGGGTCCCCACAGCCATCCCATATCGTTCTTTGATAAGGCAATGTTAAAAAAAAAAAAAAAAAAAGGCATTCATTTACAGTAAAATTTCAGGTTGGGCGCAGTGGCTCGTGCCTGTAATCCCAGCACTTTTGAGAGGCGGTGGATCACTTGAGGTCAGGAGTTTGAGACCAGCCTGGCCAACATGGTGAAACCCCATCTCTACCAAAAATGCAAAAATTAGCCAGGTGTGGTGCCGCACACCTGTAATCCCAGCTACTCAGGAGGCTGAGGCAGGAAAATCACTTAAACCCAGGAGGCAGAGGTTGCAATGAGCTGAGATCACGCCACTGCACTCCAGCCTGGGTGACAGAGGGAGACTCCATCTCAAAAAACAAAAAACAACTGAAATTTCAGTCAATTAATACTATAGGTGGTGTAGTATTATACCACTTTGGGGTAAAAATCAGAAAGGAAGCTCTAAAATGCCTAACGAGGGGGAAACACTGCAAAGGAGGTAATGTAAATGAAATGCATAGCACGGGCCCGGGCACAGAGTAAGTGCTCGATACGGGAACTATCAATACTCCCACCATCATCGTTATTGCTATCTATGGCTGTCAGTCTGCTTTCGCCATCTGGTCACTACGGGTATGGGAAGGAAATTCAATTTTCTGCCCCATCTTCACAAGTAGATGCAGGAGGAGCTGCTCACAGTCACCACACAAATCCACCGAGCTCATACATCCTTATTTTCAAAGTCAATTCCCTCACCCACGTGGGCACTAGCATCTCTTAAATTAGGGTCCAGGCACAGTGGCTCACACCTGTAATCCTAGCACTTTGGGAGGCCAAAGTGCAAGGACTGAGGGCCCAGAGGTTCAAGACCAGTCTGGGCAACACAACAAGACCACATACTTAAAAAAAAAAAAAAATTAGCGTCCGAGTGCGGTGGCTTACGCCTGTAATCCCAGCACTTTGGGAGGCCAAGGCGGGTGAATCACCTGCGGTCAGGAGTTCGAGACCAGCCTGGCCAACATGGCAAAACCCCGTCTCTACTAAAATTACAAAAATTAGCTGGGCGTGGTGACGTGTGCTTGTAATCACAGCTACTCGGGAGGCTGAGGCAGGAGAATCGCTTGAACCCAGGAGGCAGAGGTTGCAGTGAGCCAAGACCACGCCACTGCACGCCAGCTTTGGCGACAAGAGCAAAATTCCATCTAAAAAAAAAAAATTAGCTGGGCATGGTGGCTCAAATCTGTGGTCCCAGCTACTCAGGGGGCTGAGGTGGGAGGCTCATTTGAGCCCAGGAGTTTGAGGCTGCAGTGAGCCCTGATTCCACCACTGTACTCCAGCCTGGGTGATAGAGCAAGACCTTGTTTCAAAAAAATAAATAAATTATGGACTTTTGGCCAGGCACGGTGGCTCACGCCTGTAACCCCAGCACTTTGGGACGCTGATGCAGCTGGATCACTTGAGCCCAGAGTTCAAGACCAGCCTGCCCAACATGGTGAAATCCCATCTCTACAAAAAAAATACAAAAATTAGCTGGGCGTGGTAGTATGTGCCTGTAGTCCTGGCTACTTGGGAGGATGAGGCGGGAGGATTGCTTGAACCTGGGAGGTCAAGACTACAGTGAGCTGTAATCACACTACTGTACTCCAGCCTTGGTGACAGAGTAAGACACTGTCTCAAAAAACAAACACATAAACATACATATATACATAAACTAAGGACTTTTAATGGGACCTCAGCACTGATAGGCCAGCCTAGACTCACCAGAACTGGCTTCACAGAGTGGACTCTGAAGGGTTTGGGAGCAAATCCCAAGCTTACCTCCCTCTACCCAAAAGACTGCCTGGCTGCTGCTTACCTGAGAGATGGAGGTTCCTGTGAGGGCGGCCCCGCAGCTGCCTCCCCAGGCCCTACAGAGGCCTCGGGCCAGTAGGGTGGCCTGGACCCAGCTCATGCCTCTGCTTGTCAGACAATCACCTGGCCCAAAAGAAGATTCAGCATTAGCCTGGCACCTTACAGACACTAACAGACGCAAGGGCCCCGCAGGGTCGAGGGCACACTCCAGATTATGTGGCTAACTCACCAGCCCCAGTGTTTACCTTACCCAAGAAATGGGCTGATGACTCAAAGACTTTGTTCCTGGAACAGCACCCCAATCCTGCTGCCCCAGGGGCGTGATCATAGCTCAATGCAGCCTCCAACTCCTGGGCCCACGTGATCCTCCAGCCCCAGAGCGTCGAGAAGCTGGGACTACAGACGCATGCCACCATGCCCAGCTAATTTGAAAATAGTTTGCAGAGACCCAGGGTCTTGCTGTGTTGCCCAGGCTGGTCTTGAACTCCTGGCTTCAAGTGATCCTCCCATCTCTGTCTCCAAAAGTGCTGGGATCACGGGTGTGAGCCACCACTCCTAGCCACTACAATCTAATTTTACAAAATTTGTGTTACTCCAACAAGAATCCCTGTACCCGGCCAGGTGCGGTGGCTCACGCCTGTAATCCCAACATTTTGGGAGGCTGAGGCAGGCGGAAGTCGGGAGTTCGAGACCAGCCTGACCAACGTGGAGAAACCCCATCGCTACTAAAAATACAAAAAATTATCCGAGCATGGTGGCGCACACCTGTAATTCCAGCTACTGGGAAGGCTGAGGTAGGAGAATTGCTTGAACCCAGGAGGCAGAGGTTGCAGTGAGCCAAGATGACGCCATTACACCCCAGCCTGGGGAACAACAGCAAAACTCCATCTCCAGAAAAAAAAAAAAGAAGAAAAAAAAAGAAAGAAACCCTCTACCCATTAGCATTCAATTTCCCTTCACTCCCAACTCCAGGAAACCACTCATCCACTGTCTCTATAGAACTCCCTATGCCGGGGCATTTCATACAAATGGAATCACAAGTGCTCTTTTATGACTGGTTTCCTTCACTTGACATGTTTTCTTTTTTTTTTTTTTTTTTTTGGGCTGCAGTCTCGCTCTGTCACCCATGCTGGAGTGCAGTGGCGCAATCTCGGCTCACTGCAACCTCCACCTCCCGGGTTCAAGCGATTCCCATGCCTCAGCATCCTGAGTAGCTGGGATTACAGGTACATGCCACCACACCCGGCTAATTTTTGTATTTTTAGTGGAGACGGGGTTTTATCATGTTGGCCAGGCTGGTCTTGAACTCCTGACCTCAAGTGATCCGCCTGCCTCAGCCTCCCCAAGTGCTGGGATTACAGGCGTGAGCCACCGCACCTGGCCCATTGACATGTTTTCAAGGTTCATGCATAGATTTTTTTTTAAATTTTTATTATTTTTATTTTTAGACAGGATCTTGCTTTGTTTCCCAGGCTGGAGTGCAGTGGCACAATCTCAGCTCACTGAAACCTCTGCTTCCCGGGCTCATGATTCTCCTGCCTCAGCCTCCTGAGTAGATGGGTCTATACATGTATGCCACTGCATCCAGCTAATTTATAGATTTTTTTGTAGAGATGGGGTTTCGCCACGTTGCCAAGCTGGTCTCAAACTCCTTACCTTGTGATCCGCCTGCCTCGGCCTCCCAAAGTGCTGGGATTATAGTCGTGAGCCACTGCGCCCGGCCTTTTTTTTTTTTTTGAGATGGAGTTTCATTCTTGTTGCCCAGGCGGGAGTGCAATGGCACAATCTTGGCTCACCGCAACCTCTGCCTCCCGGGTTCAAGCGATTCTCCTGCCTCAGCCTCCCGAGTAGCTGGGATTACAGGCACCCGCCACCATCCCCAGCTAGTTTTTGTATTTTTAGTAGAGATAGGGTTTCTCCATGTTGGCCAGGCTGGTCTTGAACTCCCGACGTCAGGTGATCCACCCACCTTGGCCTCCCAAATTGCTAGGATTACAATCATGCCCGGCCAATTCCATTCTTTTTGGAATGGACTATAACCAGGTTTTGTATGGCTATAACCATATTTTATTTATGCATTCATCAATTGATGGACATTTGGGGTTGTTTGCCAAATGTTTTTGACTGTTATAACTACTACTGCCATGAACATTCGTGTAGAAGTTTTATGTGAACATATGTTTATACTTCTCTTGGGTATATACTTAGGAGTCGAACTGCTGAGACATATGGTAACTACATGTTTAGCATTTTCAGGAACTGCCAGACTGTTTTTGGGGATGACTGCACCATTTCACATTCCCATCGGCAATGTACAGTTGACCCTTCATCAACAAAGGTTTGAACAGCATGAGTCCATTTATACGTGGATTTTTTTTTTTTTTCCAGTAAAAGTTATGGCTGCACGTGGTGGCTCACGCCTGTAATCACAGCACTTTGGGAGGTCGAAGCAGGCAGATCACCTGAGGCCAGGAGTTCGAGAGCCGCCTGGCCAACATGGGAGAGACCCCATCTCTACTAAAAAAACAAAAAAAACAAAAAAAAACAAAAATTAGCCGGGCTTGGGGGCATGCTCCTACAGTCCCCAGCTACTCAGGAGGCTGAGGCAGGAGAATTGCTTGAACCCAGGAGGCAGAGGCTGCAGTGAGCCAAGATCGTGCCACTGCACTCCAGCCTGGGCGAAAGAGCAAGACTGTCTGAAAAATAAAAATAAGACCAGGTGTGGTGGCTCACGCCTATAATCCCAGCACTTTGGGAGGCCAGGCAGGAGAATCACTTGAGGTCAAGAGTTCAAGACCAACCAACCAACGTGGCAAAACCCCATCTCTACTAAAAATACAAAAATTAGCCAGGCTCCTTTTGCAGGTGGCGGCAAGTGTGGAGAGGATGCCATGAAGGCCTCGGGCACACTACAAGAGTACAAGGTGGTGGGTCGCTGCCTGCCCACTCCCAAATGCCACACACCGCCCCTTTACCACATGCGGATCTTTGCACCTGATCATGTCGTCGCCAAGTCCCATTTCTGGTACTTTGTATCTCAGCTAAAGAAGATGAAGTCTTCAGGGGAGACTGTAAACTGTGGGCAGGTGTTTGAGAAGTACCCCCTGCAGGTGAAGAACTTCGGCATCTGGCTGCGCTATGAACTCCTGGAGCGGCACCCACAACATGTACCAGGAATATCGGGACCTGACCACCACGGGCACTGTCACCCAGTGCTACCGAGACATGGGCGCCCGGTACCCTGCCTGGACCCATTCTATCCAGATCATGAAGGTGGAGGAGATAGCAACCAGCAAGTCCCGCCGGCTGGCCATCAAGCAGTTCCAAGACTCCAAGATCAAGTTCCCGCTGCCCCACCGGGTCCTGCGCCATCAGCACAAGCCACGCTTCACCACCAAAAGGCCCAACACCTTCTTCTAGGGGTAGGGCCCTCGCCCAGGTGTGCCCCACATAAACTCAGGAATGCCCCAGTAAAAAAAAAAAAAAAAAAAAAAAAATTAGCCAGGCATGGTGGTTCGTGCCTGTAATCCCAGCTACTCAGGAGGCTGAGGTGGGAGAATCGCTTGCACCTGGGAGGCGGTGTTACAGTAAGCTGAGATCGCGCCACTGCACTCCAGCCTGGGTGACCCAGTGAGACTCTGTCTCGAAAAAATTAATTAATTGAATTTAATTAAATAAAAGTTACAACTTTAAACACTGAGAGGCTAGTACAAAGAAAAAAGGTCGGGCACGGTGGCTCATGCCTGTAATCCCAGGACTATGGGAGGCCGAGGAGGGCGGATCACGAGGTCAGGAGATTGAGACCATCCTGCTAACATGGTGAAACCCCGTCTCTACTAAAAATACAAAAAAATTAGCCGGGCATGGTGGCAGGCACCTGTAGTCCCAGCTACTCGGGAGGCTGAGGCAGGAGAATGGCATGAACCCGGGAGGCGGAGCTTGCAGTGAGCTGAGATCGCGCCACTGCACTCCAGCCTGGGTGACATAGTAAATTAAATGTGTTTTCCTAATTTTCTTAATAACATTTTCTTTTCTCCAGCTTATTGTAAGATTATAGTATTATATATACATAACATAAAAAAGTACGTTAATCACTCTTTCCCTGCCACTGCCAAGTTGCGCGGAGGCGGAGGCTTGGGTGTGTTCAAGATTCAGCTTCACCCGTAACCCACCGCCATGGCCGAGGGAGGCATTGCTGCTGGAGGTGTAATGGACGTTAATACTGCTTTACAAGAGGTGCTGAAGACCGCCCTCATCCACAATGGCCTAGCACGTGGAATTTGTGAAGCTGTCAAAGCCTTAGACAAGCACCAAGCCCATCTTTGTGTGCTTGCATCCAACTGTGATGAGCCTATGTATGTCAAGTTGGTGGAGTCCCTTTGTGCTGAGCACCAAATCAACTTAATTAAGGTTGATGACAACAAGAAACTAGGGGAATGGGTAGGGCTCTGTAAAATTGAGAGAGGGGAAACCCTGTAAAGTGGTTGGTTGCAGTTGTGTAGTAGTTAAGGACTATGGCAAGGAGTCTCAGGCCAAGGATGTCATTGAAGAGTACTTCAAATGCAAGAAATGAAGACATAAATCTTTGGCTCCATAAAAAAAATAAGTTAATTGACTGTTTACGTAATCTCTGAGGCCTCTGACAACAGTGGGCTATCAGTAGTTAAGATTTTTTGTTTTGAGACAGGATATCACTCTGTTGCCCAGGCTGGAGTACAGTGGTATGATCATGGCTCACTGCAGACTTGACCTCCCAACTCAAGCAATCCTCCCACCACTGCCTCCTGAGTAGCTGGGATTACAGGTGTGTGCCACCACACTCAACTAATTTTTAAAATTTTTATAGAGGCTGGGTTTCCCTCTATTTTCTAGGCTGATCTCAAACTCCTGGGCTCAAGCAATCCTCCCCCCTTGGCCTCCCGAAGTGCTGGAATTACAGATGTGAGCCACTGCACCTGGCTGGATTTCAGGGGAGTCAAAAGTTATATGTAGCCTGGCACGGTGGCTCACACCTGTAACCCCAGCACTTTGGGAGGCCGAGGTGGGCAGATCACGAGGTCAAGAGATCGAGACTATCCTGGCCAACATTGTGAAATCCTGTCTCTACTAAAAGTACAAAAATTAGCTGGGCGTGGTGGCAGGCGCCTGTAGTCCCAGTTACTCGGGAGGCTGAGGCAGGAGAATCGCTTGAACCCAGAAGGTGGAGTTTGCAGTCAGCCGAGATTGCGCCACCGCACTCCAGTATGGGTGACAGAGCGAGACTCTGTCTCAAAAATAAATAAATAAATAGAGCACCCTACTGAAGGCTGGGCACAGCGGCTCATGCTTCTTATCCACTTTGGGAGGTCAGAATGGGAGGATCACTTGAGCCCGGGAGATCAAGACCAGCAAAAAAAATAAATAAATAAAATAAAATAAAATAAAATACCAGCTGGGTGTGGTGACACTCATTTGTAGTCCCAGCTATTCAGGAAGCTGAGATGGGACGATCACTTGAGCCCAGCAGTTCAAAGTTATATGAGCTATGATTGTGCTACCACACTCTGGCTTGGGTGACAGAGTGAGACCCTATCTCAAAAATAAAAAATAAAAAGCACTCTGGCCAGGCACAGTGGCTCATGCCTGTAATCCCAGCACTTTGGGAGTCCAAGGCGGGTGGATCACGAGGTCAGGAGTTCAAGACCAGCTTCGCCAAGATGGTGAAACCCCGTCTCTACCAAAAATACAAAAATTAGCGGGACCTGGTGGTGGGTGCCTATAATCCCAGCTACTAGGGAGGCTGAGGCAGGAGAATCACTTGGACCCGGGAGACGGAGGTTGCAGTGAGCCGAGATCGCACCACTGCACTCCGGCCTGGGCAACAGAGTGCGACTTTGTCTCAAAAAAAATAAATAAATAAAAATAAAAATAAAAAGCACTGCAATGACTTTCATATGCACCTAGGATTAAGACCTTAATTTAAATTTTCAGGGCCAGGCTCGGTGGCTCATGCCTGTAATCCTAGCACTTTGGGAGGCCAAGGTGGGAGGACTGGTTGAGCCCAGGAGTCCAATACCAGCCCTGACAACATAGCCAGACACTGTCTCTATAAAAAAATTTAAAAATTAACCAGGCATGGTAGCATACACCTGTCTGTGTTCTCATTCCTCGGGAGGCTGAGGTGGGAGGACCACATGAGCCTGGGAGGTCCAAGCTACAGTAAACCAAGTTCACGCCACACACTCCAGCCTGAGCAACACAGCAAGACCCTGACTCAAAACAAAAAAACAAAAACAAAAACAAAAAAACCACAGCTGCTTAAAGTGTGTTCTAGGGACTGGCAGCGTCAGTGACATTCGGAAGTTTATTAGAATAGCAAAATTTGGTCGGGCATGGCGACTCATGCGTGTAATCCCAGCACTTTGGGAGGTCCAGGCGGGCTGATCACCTGAGGTCAGGAGTTCGGGACCAGCCTGACCAACATGGAGAAACCCTGCCTGTACTAAAAAAAAAAAAAAAAAAAAATTAGCTGGGTGTCGTATGCCTGTAATTCCAGCTACTTGGGAGGCTGAGGCAGGAGAACTGCTTGAACCTGGGAGGCAGAGCTTGTGGTGAGCCAAGAGCACACCATTGCACTCCAGCCTGGGCAACAAGAGCGAAACTCCGTCTCAAAAAAAAAAGCAAAATCTCGGCCCTATCCCAGACCCACTGAACTGGAATCTGCATTTTTTTTTTTTGTCCAGATGGAGTCTTGCTCTGTCGCCCAGGCTGGAGTGCAGTGGCACGATCTTGGCTCACTGCAACCTCCATATCCTGGGTTCAAGCAATTCTCCTACCTCAGCTTCCCGAGTAGCTGAGATTACAGGCACATGCCATCATGCCCGGATAATTTTTGCATTCTTAGTAGAGACAGGGTTTCACCATCTTGGCCAGACTGGTCTTGAACTCCTGACCTCGTGATCCACCCGCCTTGGCCTCCCAAAGTGCTGGGATTACAGGCGTGAGCCACCACGCCAGGCCCAAATCTGCATTTTAACGAGTCCCTGGTATCTCCTGTGAGCATTAAAGTTTGAGAAGTGGCGATCTGTGTGCTGATGGCTCCCCAATGTTCACCTCAATCCCTGGGCCCCAGCCTTTATACCTAACTGCCACTTTGACATATACCCAGCCATCTCAAACATAATTTGCTCCAAACTGATATCCTTGCTTAAACTTGATCCTCTCCATCCTATGCAATCGCACTACTACTACTAGCCATTCAGGCTACAAACCTAGGAGACACTTCTGAGTCCACTATGTTCCTCACTCTCCCATTCAATCCATCAACTAGTCTGGGTGACTACTTCCAAATCCATCCCAAATGCATCTCTTTCTATCTGAAGCCACCACCTCAATCTATGACTTGGATACCTATCAAGCCTCCCACTTTTGCCCTTCCTGCCTCTAGTCAGTTCTCCCCACTATGGCCAGAGGGAGCTTTTTAATTTTTTTTTTGGAGACAGAGTCTCACTCTGTTCCCCAGGCTGGAGTGCAATGGCGCAATCTCAGCTCACTGCAACCTCTGCCTCCCCAGTTCAAGTTGGTTCTCGTGTCTCAGCCTCCCAAGTAGCTGGGACTACAGGTGTGTGCCACCACACCCAGCTAATTTTTTGTATTTTAGCAGAGATGGGGTTTCATCATGTTGCTCAGGGTGGTCTCGAACTCCTGAGTTCAAGCAATCCACCCATCTTGGCCTCCCAAAGTGCTAGGATTACAGGTGTGAGCCACCACACCCAGCCAGAGGGAGCTTTTAAACTAAAATTAGGCCAGGCGCTGTGGCTCACGCCTGTAATCCCAGCACTTTGGGAGGCTGAAGCAGGTGGATCACAAGGTCAGTTCAAGACCAGCCTGGCCGAGATGGTGAAAGCCCGTCTCTACTAAAAATACAAAAATTAGCCAGGTGTGGTGGCAGGCACCTGTAATCCCAGCTATTTGGGAGCCTGCGGCAGGAGAATCACTTGAAACTGGGAGGCGGAGGTTGCAATGAGCCGAGATTGTGCCACTGCACCCCAGTCTGGGTGACAGAGCGAGACTCCGTCTCAAAATAAATAAATAAATAAACTAACTAAAATTAGTGATTTCTGCCTAAAATCGCTAACAGCATATCACACTTAAAATCAGGGACTGGGCACACTGGCTCATGCCTGTAATCCCAACACTTTGGGAGACCAAGGTAGGAGGATCACTTAAGCCCAGGAATTCAAGACCAGCCTGGGCAACATAGCGAGACCCCATCTCTACAAAAAAATTAAGAATTACCCAGGCATGGTGGCGAATGCCTGTCATCTCAGGTACTCAGGAGACTGAGGCTGGAGGATCCTTTAAGGTCAGTAGTTAGAGGTTGCAGCGAACCATGACTGCACTTGTGAATAGCCACTGCACTCTAGCCTGGGCAACATACTGAGACCCTGTCTCTAAAAATAAATAAATAGCCAGGGAGCAGTGGCTCATGCCTATAATCCTAGTGCTTTGGAAGTCCAAGTGGGGAGGATCGCTTGAGCCCAGGAGTTCAAGACCAGCCTGGACAATATAGCAGGACACGATCTTTACAAAAATTATTTTAAAAAATTAGCTGGACCTGGTGGTGTGCACCTGTAGTTCCAGCTACTAGGAAAGCTGAGGAAGGAGAATCACTTCAGCCATAGAGTTTGAGGATGCAGCGAGCTATGATTGCACCACTGCACTCCAGGCTTGACGAACAAGTGAGATCCTGTCTCTAAAAAATAAAAATAAATAAATAAAATCAGACAGGGTCTACCCCTCTAAACTCAACCCCTACCACTGGCAGCTTCAGCTACACTGTTTCTGAAAGAAACTAAGTTTATCCCATCTCAGAACCTTTGTACTTGCTTTTCTCTCTGTCTAGAGCTTTCTTCCTCCAGATCTGCCCACAGCTGTCTCTGGCCATTTCAATGAAAGGTCTTCTTTGACCACCTCCCATTCCCCACATTCTAAAAGCCCTCATCACCCTATTAATTTTTGTTTGTTTGTTTCTGAGACAGGGTCCTGCTCTGTTGCCCAGGCTGGGGTGCAGTGGCACAATCACGGCTCACTACAGCCTCGACCTCCTGGGCTCAAGCAATTCTCCCACCTCAGCTTCCCGAGTAGCTAGGACTACAGGCGTGCACCACTACGCCCAGATAATTTTTTGTAGAGAACAGAGTCTTGCTATGTTGCCAAGGCTGGTCTCGAAACTCCCGGGCTCAAGCGAAATTCCCGACACCATTAACGCATTTTTAGTAACTTATCAGTATCTGAAATCACCTGTTTCGTTTATTTCTAATTTGTTCAAAGTCTGGTTCCCCCAGGAGATGAGAGATTTTTATCTATCTTCCTCATTGCTGTGTCTCCAGCACCCAGGACAGTGCCTGGTATATGACAGATACCTAACAAGTATCAACTAAACGGAAACAAGCCTCAATTTCAACAAAACACCTATAAATCTGAACCCCGAGGTATGGTGTACGTACAGCAGCTTTGAAACCGGCTGCCAGGATTCTGGGTCTCCTGGGGGAAAAAGGCAGACGCGGATTCCAATTCCTGCCCGGTTGCCGACTGGCGGCGTGACCTCTCGCGAGGTCATCTGCAAAATGGGAGACTGGGGGCGTGAGGCGGCTGGCACAAGACAGGCGGCCTTTCCCAGCGCGTCCCCGCCCCCACTACGAAAGGTCATGGCGCCCTGGCCCTGCAGCTGGGTCCCTCCAGGGCTGCCCTCTCGCGCTGCCGGGTCCTGAAGGGCCCGCCTGCAGCCCGGCAGTTCGCGTTCGCCTACCCGCGCGCGACCTACCTACTCACGCGGCCAGCCGCGCACTCCAGGCCAGCTCTGTCTTGTTGCTGGGCGCTGCCATATTGGCCCAGAAAGCGTCCGGGTCAGGGAGCGCCAGGGAGGTAGCAAATCAAGAAAGCCGGTGTAATAGGTCCGGCCCACAACGCGAGGTGGGCCAATAGGAAGGCGGAAGTGCCTGGGATCCGCCTCATAACGAGCCAGGCCCCGCCTCTAATGAGGCAAGGCGCGCTCCAGACCTGGGAACCTTGAAATGGCCTGGAAGGCTGGACTTGGGAGTCATAGTCGATGAATGCAGTCGTAGGCCCCAGCGACTGAAATGAGAAAATGAATTAAAAAAAAAAAGTGAAAAGGGGCCGGTACGGTGGCTCATGCCTGTAATCCCAGAACTTTGGGAGGCCAGAAGTTCGAGACCAGCCTGGGCAACATAGCGAGACCCCCTTATCTACAAAAAATTTAAAAATTAACTGGGCGTGATGGCGCGTGCTCATAGTTCCAGCTATTCGGGAGGCTGAAACGGGAGGATCGCTTGAGCCCTGGAGGTCGAGGCTACAGCGAGCCATGATTGCACCCCTGCACTGCAGCCTGGGCAACAGAGTGAGACCCTGTTTCTAAAAATACTAATAATAAATAAATAGGGCCGGGCTCGGTGGCTCACGCCTGTAATCCCAGCACTTTGGGAGGCCGAGGCGGGCGGATCACCTGAGGTCAGGAGTTTGAGACCAGCCTGGCCAACATGATGAAACCCCGTCTCTACTAAAAATACAAAGTTAGCAGGGCATGGTGGTGGGCGCCTGTAATCCCAGCTCCTCGGGAGGCCGAGGCAGGAGAATCACTTGAACCCGGGAGACGGAGGTTGCAGTGAGCCGGGATAACGCCACTGCACTCCAGCCTCAGCAACAGAGCAAGACTCTGTCTCAAAAAATAAATAAATAAAAAAAAATAAAAATTAGTGGGGTGTGGTGGTGTGCTCCTGTGATCCCAGCTACTCGGGAGGCTGAGGCACGAGAATTGCTTGAACCCAGGAGGTGGAGGTTGCAGTGAGCCGATATAGCACCACTGCGCTCCAGCCTGGGCGAGTGAGACTCCGTCTCAATAAATAAATAAATAAATAGGAAGGCCTCAATGAGGTGGCCTTTGAGTAAAGACCGGAGGAAGTGAGTGAGCCATCTGGATATCTGGGGAACGCTTTTGGCACTGGGAACAACAGCAAAGACTCTGTGTGGTTGGAGTGGAGTCTTTGGAGGAAATGTGATAAAACGAGGTGAGATTGAGTAATGGGGGCTCATGGTCTCCCCCAGAAAGCACCAGATTTAGGCTGTTAATAACTAAGGTGGATAAGCACATAAAATGGGCTATTGGCAATAACAGTGGCCCCCGGGAAGGAAGGCTATCTGCCCTCATAAGCCCATTTCTGCAGTCCCTCAGCCTCTGTGGCACAGGGAGCTGGCATGGGGACTAGGATGCAAGAACCTACCCTTAGGATGCCTCAAGGACTCTGCGCAGCCGCAGGACAGCCACCTCATCAGAACTCCTGTGATTGGGCAAGCTGAGAAAACCTGTAGCCAATCAGCTGCTTGGCTGGAGCACTCCTCTCTGGCAAGTTGACAGGCACGTGGGCAGCGGCTGGGAGCGCTACTGCCCTCTGCCAGGCTCCGGCAGCTACAAGCAAGCAGAGTCAACTCTGCTTAGCTGGGGAGTGGGTAAGATGATGGGGTCGCTGACCTGGCTGTGGCCTTCAGAGTTACTGGTGTCCTTCTCTTGAGGTGGTCATGGCTTTTGTTTTCTTATTTATCCTTCCAGAACTAGTCTTTTAATATTTTATTTTATTTTATTTTATTTTTGGAGACGGAGTCTGGCTCTGTCGCCCAGGTTGGAGTGCAGTGGTGCAATCTCGGCTAATTGCAACCTCCGCCTCCCACATTCAAGCAATTCTCCTGCCTCAGCCTCCCAAGTAGCTGGGACTACAGGCGCATACCACCATACCCGGCTAATTTTTGTATTTTTAGTAGAGACGGAGTTTCACCATGTTGCCTAGGCTGGTCTCGAACTCCTGGGCTCAAGCGATCCTCCCACTTCAGCCTCCCAAAGTGCCAAGATTACAGGCGTTAGCCACCGTGCCCAGTCATATTTATTTATTTATTTATTTATTTATTTATTTATTTTTTGAGACGGAGTCTTGCTCTGTTGCCCAGGCTGGAGTGCAGTGGCACAATCTCAGCTCACTGCAAGCTCCGCCTTCTGGGCTCATGCCATTCTCCTGCCTCAGCCTCCCCAGTAGCTGGGACTACAGGCGCCCACCACCATGCCCAGCTAATTTTTTTATATTTTTAGTAGAGACAGGGTTTCACTGTGTTCTCCAGGGTAGTCTGATCTCCTGACCCCATGATCCGCCAGCCTCGGCCTCCCAAAGTGCTGGAATTACAGGCGTGAGCCACCGCGCCCGGCCTATTATTATTATTTTAAAATAGAGATGGAGTCTTAATATGTTACCAAGGCTTGTCTCAAACTCCTGGGGTACAACGATCCACCCATCTTGGCCTCCTAAAGTGCTGGGATTACAGGCATGTGCCACCACACCAGGCCAGTAGTCTTTTAAAAACAAGTATGTACAGGCCGTGCACGGTGGCTCACGCCGGTAATCCCACCACTTTGGGAAGCCGAGGCGGGCGGATTACGAGGTCAGGAGATCGAGATCATCTGGGCTAACACGGTGAAATCCAGTCTCTACTAAAAAAAATACAAAAAAATAGCCAGGCGTGGTGGTGGGCACCTGTAGTCCCAGCTACTTGGGAGGCTGAGGCAGGAGAATGGCGTGAACCTGGGAGGCAGAGCTTGCAGTGAGCTGAGACTGCACCACTGCACTCCAGCCTGGGCAACAAGCGAGACTCTGTCTCAAAAAAACAAACAAACAACAACAAAAAAGCCAAGTATGTACATATTTTATGTACTGTATGTATTAACACAGAACACCATATGTGAGGCCCTGGTGCAGAATCTTTAACATTGCAGTGCCAGAAAGAACCCTATAAAAAGTAGTAGCTTCACAGTGAAAGATCCTAGCAGACACCACCTTAACCAAGGGACCAACATTAATATCACCAGCAATGAGTCATGGTGATATCATGAAGCCCGTGGTATGACACACTTAGAAGGGTACATCATCACCTCTCTGGTATTCTTCCGGTAATGCAAACACCTCAGTTTATTCAAGACAAACCAAACTCAAAGACAATCTACATAATAACTGACCAGCACTCTTCAAAAGTGTCAAGGTCCTGAAAGACCCAGGGACTATTATAGACTGTAGGAATGTATGGAGATATGACAATTAAGTGCAATGAGGGCCAGGCACGGTGGCACTGTAGTCCTAGCTATTTAGGAGGCTGAGGCAGGAGGATCACTTGAGCCCAGGAGTTCAAGTCCAGCCTGGGCATCATAGTGAGACCTCATTTCTAAGATAGATAGATAGATAGATAGATGGAAATGCAATGGGCTGGGTGCGGTGACTCACACCTGTAATCCCAGCACTTTGGTAGGCCGAGGTGGACGGATCACAAGGTCAGGAGTTCAAGACCAGCCTGACCAACATGGTGAAACCCCCTACCTCAGCCTCCCGAGTAGCTGGGATTATAGGCTCCTGCCATTACGCCCAGCTAGTTTTTGTAGTTTTTGTAGAGATGGGGTTTCACCATGTTGGCCAGGCTGGTCTTGAACTCCTGACCTCAGGTGATTCACCCGCCTCAGCCTCCCAAAGTGTTGGGATTACAGGCGTGAGTCACTGCACCCAGCTGGAGTCCCCACTCTTAACCACAGCGCTACAGTGTCTTCATTTAGTTGAAACAACGTCCTATATGTTTTAACTTCAACTTTGTCTATCTCCCTTGTCCCAGGTTGATGGGATTTATACAGTGATTTATTATGACAAGGCCACTGCAATAAATGTTCCTGCACATATGTCATTCTTCACACCTACATTTGTACTTCTGAGGAATATTCTAAAATAGAAGATATACTTGTTCAGAAGGTAAGGACATTTGTCATTTGGGAAACTATCAACAAATTGCCCACACTCATCAACAATGTTCCCACAGCCTTCTCTGCATTACATGTTGTCAAGCATTTTTATTTTTTTGTTGTTTTTTTATTTGTTCTTTTTTCTGAGACAGAGTCTTGCTCTGTCGCCCAGGCTGGAGGGCAGTGGTGCGATCTTAGCTCACTGCAAGCTCTGCCCCACAGGTTGATGCCATTCTCCTGCCTCAGCCTCCCGAGTAGCTGGGACTACAGGCGCCCGCCACCATGTCCGGCTAATTTTTTGTATTTTTAGTAGAGACGGGGTTTCACCGTGTTTGCCAGGATGGTCTCGATCTCCTGACCTCGTGATCCGCCTGCCTTGGCCTCCCAAAGTGCTGGGATTACAGGCGTGAGCCACCACACCCGGCCGTCAAGCATTCTTTTCTTTTCTTATTTATTTATTTTTCACCCAAACTAAAATGCAATGGCATGGCTGGACACAGTGGCTCATGCCTGTAATCCCAGCAGTTTGGGAGGCCGAGGCAAGCAGATTACCTGAGGTCAGTAGTTCGAGACCAGTCTGGCCAACATGGTGAAACCCCGCCTCTACTGAAAATACAAAAATTAGCCTGGTATGGTGGTGGGCACCTGTAATCCCAGCTACTCAAGAGGCTGAGGCAGGATAATTGCTTGAACCTGGGAGGTGAAAGGTGCAGTGAGCTGAGATCATGCCACTGTACTCCGGCCTGGGTGACAGAGCGAGATTCTGTCAAAAAAAAAAAAAGAAAAAAAAAAAAGGCAGTGTCATGATCATAGCTCACTGTAGCCTCCAACTCCTGGCTCAAGCAATCCTCCTTCCTCCTGCCTTGGCCTTCCAAAGTGCACTTTTTTAAAAAGCTCTTTTTTTTTTTTTTTTGGTAGAGGCAGGGCCCTGCCATGTCTCCCAGGCTGGTCTTGAACTCCTGGACTCAAGCAATCTGCCCATCTTGGCCTCCCAAAGTGCTGGGATTACAGACACAAGCCACTGCACCCAGACTATAAGTGAACAACAGCTCCCTCCCTGTCCACCCACTCACAGTCAGTCTGGGGGTGAGAGATGCTGTTATTTTATGGCAGGTGGTCAGGGAAGGCCTCTCTGAGAGGTGATATTAGAGCAGAGACTGAATGAAGTTGGGGAGAGGCCATGCAGGCATCTTGCAGAAATGTGTTCCAGGTGGCAGGAAGTGCTATTGTAAAGACCCTGAGGTGGGAACGTGCTTGGAGATTCAAGAAACACATCTGTAGCCCAGTGTGGTAGCGGGTGCCTGTAACCCCAGCTACTTGGGAGGCTGAGGCTTCAGAATTGCTTGAAACCAGGAGATGGAGGTTGCAGTGAACCGAGATCATGCCACTCCAGCCTGAGCGACAGAGCGATACTCTGACTCAAAAAAAAAAAAAAAAGGAGAAGAAGAAGAAAGAAGGAGAAGCGAGAAGAGAGAAGGGAGAAGGGGAAGAAGGAGAAGGAGGAGAAGGAGAAGGAAGAAAGAAGAAAGAAAAAGAAGAAGAGGAAGAAGAAGAAGAAGAAGGAGAAGGAGAAGGAGAAGGAGAAGGAGAAGAAAGAAGAAGAAAAGAAAGGAGGAAGAAGGAGGAAGAAGAAGAGGAGGAGGAGGAAGAAGAGGAGGAAGAAGAAGGAGTAGGAGAGGAAGAGGAAGAGGAAGAGAAGAAGAAGAAGAAGAAGAGAAGAAGAAGAAGAAGAAAAGAAGAAGAAAGAAGAAAGAAGAAAGAAGAAAGAAGAAGAAGAAACAGCACATCTGGAAGGACTTGGAAGAAAAGGTAGGAACAGTGTTACCCTGGGAGGGTGGCTTGGCTTCTCTGAACCTTGAGTTTCCCATCTATAAAATGGACCTATGAGTTTCCACCCTGAGAAGGTGATGGTGAGGATTAAAAGAGATTATGGCTGGCATGGAGTGAGTGTTCCCATAACAGAAGCCTTTAGGAACAAGAGCCTCTGCCAGATTTCTGGATAGGAAAGCTTGGTGAGGAGGGGGCTTGCAGAGCAGGCTGCCAAGATAGGCTGGTGCAGAGCAGGGCTTTGACTTTCCCCAAAACACACAGACAAACACGTGTGAGTGTGGGTTTTATTTTTATTTTTACATTTTTTGAGTCAGAGTCTCACTCCCGTGGCCCAGGCTGGAGTGCAGTGGTGTGATCTTGGCTCACTGCAACCTCTGCCTGCCATGCCAGGTTCAAGCGATTCTCCTGCCTCAGCCTCCCAAGTAGCTGGGATTACAGGCATGTACCACTATGCCCGGCTAATTTTGTATTTTTAGTAGAGACGGGGTTTCACCATGTTGGTCAGGCTGGTCTGGAACTACTGACCTGAGGTGATCCACCCGCCTCGGCCTCTCAAAGTGCTGGGATTACAGGCGTGAGCCACCGCGCCGGGCTGGGTGTGAGTTTTAAATGTTTCTGAGCATCAGGAAGGTTTAGAGGGTCCCCTAAATTTGAGGAGAGGCATGGCTTTCCTACAATGAATGTCCTAGACCCTTCAGGAAACCGTGCCTCTTACAAGATCCCACACTTCTCATTTAGATGGTAAACCGAGGCACAGAGGGGCTAGAGCCTGGAAAATGCCTGAAAGGAGCGAATAAGGGATGATACTCGGGTGTCTACTGGGATTGGGGCCTGGATATGGGATCAGCCCCCTCTAATGCCTATACCCCCATCTATCAGACAGAGACGCGAAGAGAGAGACAGGGACAATACAGCGACAGCGACATGAAGAGAAACAGAATGACTCAAAGACCAGGAACAGAAACAGAGACACAGAGACAAAGGCAGAGAGAGAAAAAGGCTCGGCGACCCAGAGACGAAGATACAGAGACACAGACCTACTACAACCAGAGGGACAAGGCAGTCCCAGAAAGGGCTGCCCCCTGGGGGTACCCGGGGCTGCCCCGTTGGGGGGCACGCCAAGAGCTCCCCCACCCCGCCCCCGTCGTGCCTGGGCCGTGACTTCAGAGCCCGTGCAGATTCTATAAATGGCCAAGAGGCCGCGGGCCGAGGGACGGGGCCGAGTGAGTCATCGCGTGACGTCACCGCCGCCTGGACCTCGCCAGGTCCCGCCCCCGCCCCTCCCGGGCCGCCAGGGGGCGCCGGCTGCAGGTCCTCACATGCGCAGTAGCGACCTGCGGCCCCCCCGAGGGCTGCTCAGTTTGGGAGGGATCCAGGAATCTGCGCGTTCGAATCCCGCCCCTGCCACCCTCGAGCTGTGTGACCCGGCCATTCGGCTTCACCTCTCTGTGCCTCGTATAGACCCACCTCATAAGGCTGTCGTGAGGAATGAGTTAACAGACTCAAAGCGCTTAGTACGTAGCAGGTGCTAATTGTTAGCTCATTTTATGTACTTTCTATTTTTTCTTTTTTTTAAAATAGAGACGGGGTCTCGCTATGTTGCCTAAGCTGGTCTCAAACTCCAGGGCTCAAGCGATCCTCCCGCCTTGGCCTCGTATTTTATGTATTTTCGTTTATGTTCGACATATCATGACATGCCATCAACTAGCACATTGCCTTAGCTCAGTGGTTTGCAAACAGGGGTGATCTGCTTCCACCACGACCCCAATCACGGGACATTGGCAATGTGTGTAGACATTTCTTCTTTTAATTTTTCTTTTTTAGAGACCATGGTCTTGCTATGTTGGCCAGATGGGTCTCAAACTCCTGGGCTCAAGCGATCCTTCCACTTCAGCCTCCTTAGTAGCTGGGACTACAGGCTCCTGCCGCAGTGCCTCAACATTTCTGTTTATTAGGACTAAGAGAGTGCTACTGGCATGTAGCAGGTAGAGGCCAGACATGCTGCTTGAAGTCTTACAATGAATGCCCAAGGCAGCCCCCCAGCCATGAAGAATTATCCAGCCTCAGCTGTCAACAGTGTGGAGGTTGAGAAAAACTCCACCTTAACCTCATAGTTGAGGTTCATGGAGCATGGTCTCAAATTCTCCTCTGCCCCTGGCCTGCTGTGTGATGCTGGAAAAGTGATTCCAAGCCCCTGTGCCTCAGTTTCCCCACCTGTAAAGCACAGTACTTATATTAATAATAACAGTGTCAGCTGGGCACGGTGGGTCACGCCTGTAATCCCAGCACTTTGTGAGGCCGAGGTGGGCAGATCAACTGAGGTCAGGAGTTCGAGACCAGCCTGGCTAACATAGCAAAACCCCGTCTCTACTAAAAATACAAAAAAATAGCCAGGTGTGGTGGCAGACACCTGTCATCCCAGCTACTCGGGAGGCTGAGGCAGGAGAATCGTTTGAACCCAGGAGGTGGAGGTTGCAGTGAGCCGAGATAGCATCACTGCACTCCAGCCTGGGGAATAGAGTGAGACTCTGTCTCCAAATAATAATAATAATAATAATAATAATAATAATAATAACAGTGTCCATCTCTGAGGGCGTCATGAGAATTGAATGGATATATGTACAGAGTTGGAACGTGGCCTGACATAAGGGCTGTAGTCATCTGGCATACTGCAGCCATGCCATTAGCATGTGACTGATAAACTGCATATCCTTAACATATCATTAGCATGTGGCAGGTTGCAGACATGTCATCCAAGTGTCACAAACATGGCCTTGCCATGTGGGGCATGATGTGAGCATAGCATCCACCCCTGTGGTCTAGGGGTGAGATCTGGCTGGGTAGGGCTGCTTGACAGGGACACAGTTCACGGCCTGGGACTTGCCAACAAAGTCACCCTGTGGTTCAGGTGACACACAAGTGGATGGGGAGGGTGAGACTCAGGATCTCTGCTCCCCCAGGTCCTTATGAGGGGCTGGAGGAGACAGAACTGGGGTGCTGGACCCTCAGCATAAAGAATGCTATGGGCTGGGCATGGTGACTCATGCCTGTAAATCCCAGCATTTTGGGAGGCCAAGGCGGGCAGATTGCTTGAGCCCAGAAATTTGAGACCAGCCTGGGCAACATAGCGAGACCCCATCTCTAAAAAAAAAATAAAATTAGCCTGGTTGGTGACACAAGTCTGTAATTCTAACTACTTGGATGGGCTGAGATGGGAGGATCACTTGAGCCTGGGACGTCAAGGCTGCAGTGAGCTGTGATTGTGCCACTGCACTCCAGCCGAGGGGACAGAGTGAAACCTTGCCTTAAAAAAAAAAAGAATGCTATGGCCCGAGTCCCTCTGCTGTGCCGGGTACTGTGCTGGGCATGTAACAGGCATATTCTTCTGATCTTTACAACTCTCCCATGAGGCAGGCACGATCATTAGCCCATTTTACAGATGTGGCCATAGAGGCCCAGAGAGGAGAAGGGGCTTGCTTAAGGCTGTAGACTGTTGGTATCTGGAGATAAACCCGGGATGGTGCTCACTAAACTACCATGGGTGTCAGTCCTGCCTCAAGACTCCAGAGAGAGAAAGAGAGATGACCCCAGAGACAAAGAGACTCAGACCCAGCCAGAGGCCCAATGGACAGTGGGAGGGGTGGGTGGAAGAAGGCTGGTCTCTGTCTGACCAAGCCCCCCCAGAATAACGCAGGCTGCCCCCCTAGGTGGAAACAATGACACAATCAGCTCCCAATACCAAGGGCCTGACATCACAAGGAGGGGGAAGGCAGCCGAGGTTGGGGAGGGTGCCCCGCCCCTTGGCAGGCCCCTACAGCCAATGGAACGGCCCTGGAAGAGACCCGGGCCGCCTCCGGAGCTTCAAAAACATGTGAGGAGGGAAGAGGGTGCAGACGGAACTTCAGCTGCTGCCTTGGTTCTCAGCGTCAGTGCCGCCACTGCCCCCCACCAGAGCCCACCGGCCAGCATGTCCTCTGCTCACTTCAACCGAGGCCCTGCCTACGGGCTGTCAGCTGAGGTTAAGAACAAGGTAGGGCTGGAGGGCCTCCCTGGCCTGGCTCACACGTCCTGCCAGGCCAGTGCCCTGAGCTTGGGGTCCCTTGAACCCCCTCCTGCCTATCCTATGTGACTTGGAAACTGAGAGGGGAAAAGGGAGTGATATGGGATAGGGGCTGCCTGTCTCCCCCTGAACATCCCAGAGCCCCCAGCTATGGTTGGGGGTGGAATGAGGGGGCACACAGCCACACATAAACAGAGGGGGTCAGTCCATTGCAAAGATACCCACCTGATCAGTCTTCTGTTAACCCTTCGTGTTCTTGGGGGGAACAACATAGGGGGAAGACTTGTTGATTTTTCCATACCCCCCAGCCTGACAAAGAAATTGGGGAGCGCTGGAGTGCTGGGATACCTGGGAAGTGACGCCGTGAAAGTGTGGGAGATCCTGAAGGCAGAGGGGGACGGTGAAGGGCAGGAAGCGGGCATCAGAAGTGCGGCAGGGGTCTCCTAACTGTGGAGCTAGGAAGATACCTGGACACCACCTTCATGCTATGGTTGGGTAAACTGAGGTTCGGAGAGGAGAGGCAAATAGCTGGGGTCCCAGGTAAAGCAGGTACAGCGCTCGGACCCTGGACTCACCCCCCATACACCAGGATGGGCTCAGCTTCTCCCAGCTGGAGAACTTGAAGTTTCCAGCCCACTGGAATCGCCCCAACAGTATTGCCGAGGGAGGAGTTCCTGCCCCATTTGACAGAGGGGAACACTGAGGCTCAGGGTGGCTTTTCCCAGGGTCCCACGGTGAGGAAATGGGGGACTGGGTTGGAACCTGGGTCGAGGGATCCTCAGGGCTGGAGGAGGGGGCTGGTGGGGGGCGGGTCCTCGGGCGAGAGACAGATCCCAGCGCCGCCCTCCTCCCCCCAGCGCCGGCCCCAGAGCCGCACAGAGCCGCCGCGCCTTATAAGGCGGCCTCGGGGAGCCCAGGCCACGCTATATAAGGGCCGGTTTGCTTTATAAAAGCGGGCCGGTGGCGTGGGGGCGGCAGGGCCGGGGCCAGGTGAGGGGGCCGCCCCTCCCACCTCCCCCCACTCACCCGGGAGAAGAGGCAGCCCGGTCCCCTAGGGGCTGGGAGCCTGGCTGGGCTGGGGCGGAGGGTTCTGGAGAAATGGGAGTAGAGTGGGGGAGGGGGGGACAGTGGAGAGAGGGAAAAGCGGGGAGGTGGGGGCAGAGGCAGACAGAGATACTGGGAGCCTGAGACACCCTAGGGACAGACGGGGGAGGGCGAGCCAGGAGCGAGATAAGACCTAGACAAGGATGGAGGGGCAGAGAGGGGAGACAGAGCCCCACCTCCCACCCCAGGCAGGAAACCTGGAGACAGAGAAAGACCTAGAGAGGCAGAGATGCAAGACCCAAGAGCCCTACCCCTGGCCAGACAGGGACTAGCCACCCAGAGAGATGGGGACCCAAGACTGGGCCAAGGAAAGACAGCGCCGGGGAAGAGAGAGACAGAGGAGTCGGGGGGATAAGAGGGAGAGAGACATACAGATGTGCAAGGGGTGGGGGCTAAGACAGAGACAAGCCCCCACCCCTAACCGGAGACAGAGCCCTGGAGCTGAAGACCTGGGGGACACGGAGAGACAGAGATGTATGACAGCACTCCTCTACAAGCTAGCACCCAGGGGCACCTCCTTAGACCTCCTTCTTCCCTTCCTGAGGTGCCCCCTCTTCCAACAGGGGGCACAGAGGGGGGCAGGGCTAGAGGAAGAGAAGCCCCAAGTTTGGCCTGGACGGAAAACCAGGGGGCCGGGCACCACCCCTCTAGCTCAGAGGATCCAGCTCCCCACACCCCACCCCTCATCTACATTCCCTGGTGCCAAACCTCAGAATGCCCGGAATGGCCCCCTGGGCAGGTGCCACCTCAGCCCTGGCTCTCAGCCCTCCCCAGCCCCCACCCCCCAACTATGGATCTGGGGCAAAATTGCCTTAGTTGGGAAGGACGAGGGAGATCAGGCTCTAGGAGGCTCGGTTAGGACCCAGGGAGCCCAGGCTGCCCCCACTGCATCCTCACCCCTTTCTCTGTGCCCCCTGCCCTCCCCTCGCCCCAGCTGGCCCAGAAGTATGACCACCAGCGGGAGCAGGAGCTGAGAGAGTGGATCGAGGGGGTGACAGGCCGTCGCATCGGCAACAACTTCATGGACGGCCTCAAAGATGGCATCATTCTTTGCGAGTGAGTGAGGCTCTCGAAGCCCAGACCCTGCAACATCCCCCAACTCCATGCAGCCCCTCAACCCCCAAAACAACCATGATCCTGGAGCTGAGTTGAACACTTTCTATCGGATACCTTTGGGGTGGCCAGTAATCATTGCGCCCATTTAACAGGCACAGAAAAGTGAGGCTCAGGTGAAATGCATTGCACCAAGTCCCACGCTGTTTCAAGGGAAATGACTCTGGAATCTTAACCACCATGCTATACAGGGTGGGCCCATCTATGGCCACCAGAGTCCCCAGAAAGAGGGGTCACAGCTAAAAGGCAGCAGCCAACAGCTGTTCATGGCTGGCTTGGTGACGTGAGGAGAGATGTGCAGCAATAATTAAAGGAGGCCCTGGTTTTCTTTCTGTTTTCTTTTTGTTTTTTGAGATACAGTCTTGTTCTGTTGCCCAGGCTGCAGTGCAGAGGCACAATCTTGGTTCACTGTAACCTCCGCCTCCCGGGTTCAAGCGATTCTCCTGCCTCAGCCTCTCCAATAGCTGGGATTACAGGCACACACCACCATGCCCGGCTAATTTTTGTGTTTTTTTTAAGTAGAGATGGGGTTTCACCATGTTGGCCAGGATGGTTTCAAACTCCTGACCTCAAGTGATCCACCTACCTCGGCCTCCCAAAGTGCTGGGATTACAGGCACATGCCACCAGGCCAGGCTAATTTTTGTATTTTTTTTTTTTTTTTTTTAGTAGAGATGGAGTTTCACCATGTTGACTAGGCTGGTCTTGAACTCCTGACTTCAAGTGATCCACCTGCCTTGGCCTCCCAAAGTGCTGGGATTGCAGGCACGTGCCACCACACCTGGCTAATTTTTTTTTTTTTTTTTTTTGTAATAGAGACAGTGTTTCACATGTTGACCAGGCTGGTCTCGAACTCCTGACCTCAAGTGATCCACCTGCCTCGGCCTCCCAGATTGCTGGGATTACAGGCTTACAGGCATGAGCCACCTCGCCCGACCTTCTTCTTCTTTTTTTTTTTTTTGAGATGGAGTCTTCCTCTGTCGCCTAGGCTGGAGTGCAGTGACACGATCTCAGCTCACTACAACCTCTGCTTTCTGGGTTCAAGTGATTCTAGTGCCTCAGCCTCCTGAGCAGCTGGGATTACAGGCGCCCACCACCTTGCCCGGCTAACTTTTGTATTTTTAGTAGAGATGGGATTTTGCCATGTTGGCCTGGCTGGTCTCGAACTCCTGACCTCAAGTAATCCACCCGCCTTAGTCTAACAAAGTGCTGGGATTACAGGCATGAACCACTGCACCCTGCCGGCCCTGGTTTTCTCTTCGCCTCAAAACCTCATCGCTGAGGGAGGTGAAAACCCTAACAGCTCCCAAGCCCCAGTTCCACTGCAATCTTTTTTTTTTTTTTTTTTTTTGAGATGGAATCTTGCTCTGTCGCCCAGGCTGGAGTCCAGTGGCGTGATCTCGGCTCACTGCAAGCTCTGCCTCCCAGGTTCACGCCATTCTCCTGCCTCAGCCTCCCCAGTAGCTGGGACTACAGGCGCCCGCCACCACACCTGGCTAATTTTTTTGTATTTTTTAGTAGAGACGGGGTTTCACCTTGTTAGCCAGGATGGTCTCGATCTCCTGACCTCGTGATCCGCCTGCCTTGGCCTCCCAAAGTGCTGGGATTACAGACGTGAGCCACCGCGCCCGGCTCCACTGCAATCTTAATGCATAGCAGGGCCCTAAACCCAGCCTGCGCCCGATCTGCATTTGAGTCTGACCCAGGGCAGAGTGACTGTGAGTGCCCTCGGGAAGACTTTGAAGCTGCAGCTTCATCAAGTCCTAGATGCCGGGAAGAAGGGGTGTGGGGGGTGTTTACCTTGTTCCATTCCCATCCACTAGGAACAAGGAATTGGCAGGTGGGGAGGTAGGCATGCTGGTGGTGTCCCATCTCAGGCAGAGGACTGCTCAGACGTCAAACAGTGCAGTCCCAGCCTGGGCAACATAGTCAGATCCCATCTCTACAAAACATTTTTGTTTTAATTAGCTGAGCATGGCGGCATGCGCCCGTGGTCCCAGCTACTTGGGAGGCTGAGGTGGGAGGATCACTTGAGCCCTGGAGGTCAAGGCTGCAGTGAGCTATGATCGCACCACTGCACTCCAGCCTGGGCGACAGTGAAACCCTGTCTCAAAAAAAAAAAACAAAAAACTAATGTAAATGACAAGTTGATGGGTGCAGCAAACCAACATGGCACATGTATACCTATGTATCAAACCTACACATTGTGCACATGTACCCTAGAACTTAAAGAATAATAATAATAATAATAATAAAAGAGTGGGCCGGGCGCGGTGGCTCACGTCTGTAATCCCAGCACTTTGGGAGGCCTAGGCGGGCGGATCACGAGGTCAGGAGATCGAGACCATCCTGGCTAACACAGTGAAACCCCGTCTCTACTAAAAAAAATACAAAAAATTAGCTGGGTGTGGTGGCAGGCACTTGTAGTCCCAGCTACTCAGGAGGCTGAGGCAGGAGAATGGTGTGAACCCGGGAGGCGGAGGTTGCAGTGAGCCGAGATCGCACCACTGCACTTCAGCCTGGGTGACAGAGCGAGACTCCGTCTCAAAAAAAAAAAAAAAAGACCTAATGTAAATGACGAGTTGATGGGTGCAGCAAACCAACATGGCACATGTATACCTATGTATCAAACCTGCACATTGTGCACATGTACCCTAGAACTTAAAGTATATAAAAAAAAAAAAAGAGTGTAGTGCAGTCACCCACGCACTCGGTCATTCACTCATTCATTCATTCATTCATTCATTCACGCAAGAAGCATTTATGAGTTCCTGCTGTGTGCCAGGCTCTGGCCTAGGCGCTGGGAACAGTGAACAGAACAGACTCGACTCAGAGCTCAAGGACTTTTAGTCCAGTTGAGGAGATCAATCAAATAATTGATCAAATAATCACAGATTTGTGGTCGTAAGTGTCCTGGGGAAAACTTAAGCGGAAGGGAAGATGGGAGGGTCAGGAATATGTCTGCGGGTGGAGAGTCTGCAGTTTCCTAGGGAGTGCTCTGGGAGGCCTCTCTGAAGAGGTGACATTTGAACAGAACCTTAGATGAAATGAGGGAGGGCTCAGGGGACCTGAGAGAAGAGTGAGCAAAGCAGAGGGGCCACCAGTGCAAAGGCCTGAGGTAGGATCATGCTTGGGGTGTTCAAGAAACAAGAAGGAGGCTGGCGTGACGAGCACCAGATGATTGAGCAAAAGTGGAGATGAAGTCGCAGAGTGAACTGAGAGTCAGATGGTGGAGAGCATTTTATTTCATTTATTTATTTAGAGACAGAGTCTTGCTCTGGTGCCCGGGCTGGAGTACAGCCTCGACTTCCTAGGCTCAATTGATCCTCCCACCCTAGCCTCTTCAGCCCCAGCCTCCTCAGTAGCTGGAACTACAAGCACACATCACCACACCCGGTGAAGTTTTCGGGTTTTTTTTTTTTTTTTTTTTGTAGAGACACGGGTCTCACCATGTTGCCCAGGCTGATCTCAAACTCCTAGGCTCAAGCCATCCTCCTGTCTCGGCCTCCCAAAGCACTGGGATTACTTTGGGATTACTAGTGTGAGCCACTGCGCCCAGTTCTACAGAGGGCATTTTAGTCATGCAGAGGACTTAGGATTTCATTCTGAAGGCAATGGGAGGCTCCTAGAGGATCTGGAACTGGATGGTAACTTGAACTGTTTAAAAAAGGCCATTCTGGGCCAGGTGCAGTGGCTCATGCCTGTAATCCCAGCACTTTGGGAGGCTGAGGTGGGCGTATCACTTGAGGTCAGGAGTTCGAAACCAACCTGACCAACATGGTGAAACCGTGTCTCTACTAAAAATACAAAAAATTTAGCTGGGCATGGTAGCAGGCACCTGTAATCCCAACTACTTGGGAGGCTGAGGCAGGAGAATTGCTTGAACCCAGGAGACAGAGGTTACAGTGAGCCGAGATCCTGCCACTGCATTCCAGCCTGAGTGACAGAGCAAGACTCCATCTCAGAAAAAAAAAAAAAAAATTCTGGCTGCTGGATGAAGAAGGGTGGGTCTGTAGGGGATGAAGTGGAAGTTGAGAGCCCATTACAAGAGGCCAGGAAACAGACTCTGGTGGCTGAGACCCAGGTGGAGGTGGCAGGGAGCAGTGGGTGGGCTTCTGGACTCATTAAAAGGCAGAGCCAAAGAACTTTGGAGGGACTGGATATGAGGCTGAGAGAAGAAGAAAGCGGGAGTTGGGGGGCAAGTCCAAGGGCTCTGGCTGAGCACCTAGAAGGGGGCACTGCTAGCCAGGGAAAGTTGGGGGAGGGGGGTCTGGAGGGGGAAGTTGCATGTCAGGAGTCTGGAGCAGGGTGAGTTTGATTTGAGACACCCAGACACCCATGGAGAGAGCTGGATGAGATGGTGAGAAACCCAGGCTGCAGGGAGATGAGGGAGTTGCTGGCATATGGAGGCACTTAAAGTCAAGAGACTGAATGAGGCCAGGTGCTATCGCTCATGCCTGTAATCCCAGTACTTGGGAGGCTGAGGCAGGAGGATCGCTTGAGCCCAGGAGTTCAAGACCAGCTTGGGCAACACAGATACAGTGAAACCCCATCTCTACTAAAAAAAAAAAAAAAAAAAAAAAAAAAAAAAAAAAAAAAAAAAAAGACAAAAAAGATAGCCAGGCATGGTGGTGCGCACCTGTGATCCCAGCTACTCGGAAGGCTGAGGTGGGAGGATCGCTGGAGCCTGGAGCCTGGAAAGTTGAGGCTGCAGTGAGCTGTGATTGCACCACTGCTCTCCAGCCTGGGTGACAGAGCCAGACCCTGCATCAAAAAAAATAATAATAATAAAGAAAAGAAAAAAGAGACGAGATCATTAAAGGAGTGAGTCAGAGAAGAGGCCCCTGTGGGCTTCCTGCTGTCTACAAGAGAAAAGGACGCTGAGACACGCCTGCCAGTGAGGATTGGGAGATCCCGGAGACTTGGACACACCTTGGATAAGCAGGCTTTCTGACTGGGACCTGAGTCTAGCTCCTTGGCATCAGCGTCCCATTTGTGTGTGTGCTTGGGTGGTTTGGAGGGGCTGCAGCTGAGAGCTGACTGCAGGGAGAAGTGACGCTAGGGTATGGCATGGCCCCTTGTGGTCATCCCGTCACCCTCCTTCTGCTGGGCTGGGCTGGAGAGGGGGAGTGGGGGACACCTTTCTTTCTTTCTTTTTTTCTTTTTCTTTTTTGAGACGGAGTCTCGCTCTGTCCCCAGGCTGGAATGCAGTGTTGCAATCTCAGCTCACTGCAACCTCCGCCTCCCGGGTTCAAGTGATTGCCTCAGCCTCCTAAGTAGCTGGGATTACAGGCATGTGCCACCACGCCTGGCTAATTTTTGTATTTTTAGTAGAGATGGGGTTTCACCATGTTGGCCAGGATAGTCTTGCTCTCCTGACCTCGTGATCCACCCGCCTTGGCCTCCCAAAGTGCTGGGATTACAGGCATGAGCCACCGCGCCCAACCCTGGGGGGACACCTTTCTTAACCCCCTCCCCACTCTTCTCAGATTCATCAATAAGCTGCAGCCAGGCTCCGTGAAGAAGATCAATGAGTCAACCCAAAATTGGCACCAGGTGAGCCCAGACCCAATCTCTTCCATCCTTGCCCACAAGCCCCTCAGACCTCCCCCCTCCCCCCAGTGACCACCACCTGCCCCCCTCTAGCTGGAGAACATCGGCAACTTCATCAAGGCCATCACCAAGTATGGGGTGAAGCCCCACGACATCTTTGAGGCCAACGACCTGTTTGAGAACACCAACCATACACAGGTGCAGTCCACCCTCCTGGCTTTGGCCAGCATGGTGAGTGTGGTTGCAGGCTGGGCAGGGGGCGGTGGACAGCCTGGGCTGGGATGCAGGTGTGGCCACTTGTGCCCCTGAGCCCATTGAAGGTGGCTGGGGGCGGGGGGCAGGGATGGGGGAGCAGGTGCTGTCAACAGCGTCCAAGGGGGCCGGGCGCGGTTGCTCACACCTGTAATCCCGGCACTTTGGGAGGCCAAGGTGAGCGGATTGCTTGAGGCTGGGAGTTTGAGACCCACCTGGCCAACATGGTGAAATCCCGTCTCTACTAAAAATACAAAAATTAGCTGGATGTGCTGGCGCATGCCTGTAATCCCAGCTACTCAGGAGGCTGAGGCAGGAGAATCTCTTGAACCCGGGAGGCGGGGTCTGCAGTGAGCCGAGATCTCGCCACTGCCCAGCCTGGGTGACAGAGCAAGACTCCGTCTCAAAAAAAAAAAAACAAAAAAAAAAACAACAAAAAAAAACAGTGTAGGCCAGGCACGGTGGCTCACGCCTGTAATCCCAGCACTTTGGGAGGCCAAGACGGGTGGATCACAAGGTCAGGAGATCGAGACCATCCTGGCTAACATGGTGAAACCCTGTCTCTACTAAAACTACAAAACAAAATTAGCTGGGCGTGGTGGCAGGTGCCTGTAGTCCCAGCTACTAGGGAGACTGAGGCAGGAGAATGGTGTGAAGCCGGGAGGTGGAGCTTGCAGTGAGCTGAGATCACGCCACTGCACTCCAGCCTGGGCAACAGAGCGAGACTCCGTCTCAACAACAACAAAAAAACAGTGTCCAAGGGGACTGTGCAGACTGGAGGCCCCCTTGTCAGTCCCTGCTTTCCCTGCCCCACCTAGGCGAAGACGAAAGGAAACAAGGTGAACGTGGGAGTGAAGTACGCAGAGAAGCAGGAGCGGAAATTCGAGCCGGGGAAGCTAAGAGAAGGGCGGAACATCATTGGGCTGCAGGTACCGCCCTGTCCTCACCACGCAGAGGTTATAGGGGCCAGGAGGGCACCCTGGTGTCTGAAAGCTTTTGGGGACAGGATATTTGGCAATAACTATACTATAGGCCGGGTACTATGCTTATCCACATCTTCCATTCACAAACTCACTCACTCTGCCAACATCCCTAGCAGAGAGGTGCTTGTTATCACCATACCCTTTCCACAGATGAGAAAACTGAGGCCCGGAGAAGCTGGCTCGCTTTTGCACAGATCTTCCAGCTGATGCGTGGCAGGCTGGGACTTGAATGCTAGAAGTCAGTCATGTGATAGGCCCACTCTGGGCCTCAGTTTCCAGTCTCGAAAGGGTGCCTCAGGCGGGGTGCAGTGGCTCACACCTGTAATTCCAGCACTTCAGGAGGCTGACGCAGGAGGATTGCTTGAGGTCAGGTGTTTCAGACCAGCCTGGGCAAAATAGAACCCCCCTCCACCGCCATCTCTACAACAAATTTAAGAGTTTAGCCAAATGCAGTGGTGTCTGCCTGTGGTCCCAGCTACCTGGGAGCCTGAAGTGGGAGAATCACTTGAGCCCAGGAGTTCAAGTTTACAATGATTGCATCACTGGACTCCAGCCTGGGCGACAAAGTGAGACCCTGTCTCTAAAAAAATGAAAATGGGCCGGGTGTGTTGGCTCATGCCAGTAATCCTAGCACTTTGGGAGGCCGAGGCGGGCGGATCACTTGAAGTCAAGAGTTCAAGGCCAGCCTGGCCAACGTGGTAAAACCCTGTCACTACCAAAAATACAAAAACTAGCCGGTGTGGTGGGGCACGCCTGTAGTCCCAGCTACTCAGGAGGCTGAGGCAGGAGAATTGCTTGAACTCGGGAGGTGGAGGTTGCAGTGGGCCGAGGTTGTGCCACTGCACTCCAACCTGGGCGACAGAGTGAGATGCTGTCTCAAATAAAATAAAATAAAAAAATAGAATAGAACAAAATAAAATATAAAAATAAAATAAAAAATGGGCCAGGCACAGTGGCTCACCCTTGTAATCCCAGCACTTTGGGAGGGTGAGGTGGGTGGATCACTTGAGGTCAGGAGTTGGAGACCAGCGTGGTCAACATGGTGAAACTCCATTTCTACTAAAAATACAAAAAATTATCTGGGCGTGGTGATGCCCACCTGTGATCCCAGCTGCTCTGGAGGCTGAGGCAGGAGAATTGCTTGAATGTGCGAGGTGGAGATTTCAGTGAGCTGAGATCGTGCCACTGCACTCCAGCCTGGGCAACAGAGCAAGACTCCATCTCAAAAAAAATAAAGTAAAAAAAAAATTTAAAAAAAATGATAAAGCGGCACCTCATCCTCTCCCATCAGCTATGCCTCATGGCCCATGATGAGGTCTGTAATTATTGGTGTGATTCTCCTTCTGGCTTCCTAGATGGGCACCAACAAGTTTGCCAGCCAGCAGGGCATGACGGCCTACGGCACCCGGCGCCACCTCTACGACCCCAAGCTGGGCACAGACCAGCCTCTGGACCAGGCGACCATCAGCCTGCAGATGGGCACCAACAAAGGAGCCAGCCAGGTGAGTGGGGGCCCCCGGGACACGCCGTCAAGGCCCGGGACCCTGGCCACCCCACAGCCTGACCACACCACCCTTCGCAGGCTGGCATGACTGCGCCAGGGACCAAGCGGCAGATCTTCGAGCCGGGGCTGGGCATGGAGCACTGCGACACGCTCAATGTCAGCCTGCAGATGGGCAGCAACAAGGGCGCCTCGCAGAGGGGCATGACGGTGTATGGGCTGCCACGCCAGGTCTATGACCCCAAGTACTGTCTGACTCCCGAGTACCCAGAGCTGGGTGAGCCCGCCCACAACCACCACGCACACAACTACTACAATTCTGCCTAGGGCCACAAGGCCTTCCCTGTTTTCCCCCCAAGGGAGGCTGCTGCTGCTCTTGGCTGGACCCAGCCAGGCCCAGCCGACCCCCTCTCCCTGCATGGCATCCTCCAGCCCCTGTAGAACTCAACCTCTACAGGGTTAGAGTTTGGAGAGAGCAGACTGGGGGGGCCCATTGGGGGGAAGGGGACCCTCCGCTCTGTAGTGCTACAGGGTCCAACATAGAGCCGGGTGTCCCCAACAGCGCCCAAAGGACGCACTGAGCAAAGCTATTCCAGCTGTCCCCCAACTCCCTCACAAGTGGGTATCCCCAGGACCAGAAGCTCCCCCAGCAAAGCCCCCAGAGCCCAGGCTCGGCCTGCCCCCACCCCATTCCCACAGTGGGAGCAAACTGCATGCCCAGAGATCCAGCGGACACACGCGGTTTGGTTTGCAGCGACTGGCGTACTATGTGGATGTGACAGCGGCGTTTGTAACTCGAGCACTTTCTTTTTTTTCTATTTCACTGGAGCACAATAAATGGCTGTAAAATCTCCTGAGGCCTCAGAGCTGCTGTTTTGGATATGCTCCATGTCCCGCACACACATCTGCACGGACACACATGCCCACACGCACCCTAAGATGCACATACACACTTACATGCACCCTAAGACACACACCTCACTGTAGCCACTCAGCTAGACACAGGACAGGCACCCCATCACACTCACATGCAAAGTCCACACATACACACTCCCCCCTTTCACACACACATATGCACACACAGGCAGTACACACTCCCTACGACGTGTAAAAAAGGCATAGCCAGCCAGGCACAGTGGCTCACGCCGGTAATCCCAGCACTTTGGGAGGCTGAGGTGGAAGGATCACTTGAGGTCAGGAGTTCGAGACCAGACTGGCCAACATGGTGACACCTTGTTTCTACTAAAAATACAAAAATTAGCAGGGCGTGGTGGCGCATGCCTGTAGTCCCGGCTACTTGGGAGGCTGAGGTAGGAGAATCACTTGAGCCCTGGAGGTCTAGGCTGTAGTGAGCTGAGATGGCGCCACTGCATTCCAGCCTGGGCAACACAGCAAGACTCCATCTCAAAAAAAAAAAAAAAGGCACAGCCAGAGAGCCACAGCACGTGCGCACACACACACGCGAGCGCACACACACACACGACCCACACTGTTCTCCCAGAGGCTTGTGGATGGTGGTGACAAAGAGACTGATTACTGGGACAGGCTAGATGGCATGTGACTCACAGCAGCTGCCTGGGTGACCTTGGGCAATCACTTCCCCTCCCTAGACCTGTTTTCCCATCAAAATAATGGGAACAGTAAGCCTCATGTGGTCATGAAATGCCACCCCCAGATAGGGTGATGTTCTACATGTTTAATCGCTGGTAAAGACCAGGCATCAATAGAGAAAGGATGACAAGTAGGGGTCCTGGTGGGCCCTGTGGGCAGGGTGAACCCTTTAGCCCCAGACTGTGGGGAGGGGAAAGGGGACAGGGAGAGGGGCACTTCTGAGCCAGGGCAATGGCCCTTTACTGACTGGCACAGGGCACCATAGGGCACGGTTAATTCTGTGCACCCCGCCCACTCTCAGCCCTCTTAAGGCTGAGCCTGCCAACCCGGGACCCTAAAAGGCTGTGTCCAGGGCCTCAACCTCCTCACATTTCAGAGGGGACCCTGTTATCCCCGAGAGGAGGGAGAGGTCCCCAACCATCAGGATTCCGAGGAGGAGAGAAGGCAGAGAAGCGAGGAGCGGGGCACGGAGCTGTCTTCTCCCCAGGGAGGGCAGGGTTTGAGGCTGGAACGTGGAGACCTGCGGAGGCAGACACCAGAAGACCCGCGCACAGACGCACGCAGCCCCTGGGGCCTCGTAAACCGGATTCCAGGCGCTCTTGGCCTGGCTACCGCAAGTCCTGCTCCCCCAGGGCCGGCGCGGGGAAGCTATGCTGAGGAGGATCCGGGCCTGGCCCAGGGCCCTGCCTCCTCGGGAAAACAGCACCATATTAGCACTTAGCCTGTGAGGCTGGGGTGGGCGGGCGGCAGGAAGGGCCTCGGGTGCCAGAGGAACGAGCCCCCTTTCAGCTGGATCGCAGAGGGCCACCACCCTAAATCTAGGTGCCTGTCCACCACTCTGCGCATGTCTGCCGGCTCCTCCCAGGGATAGCAGACCTTACCTGGGATCTTGGAGGTGGCGGGATCACCAGGGAAGACATGTCATGGCAGAGTGGGCTTGCGGGGGTGCACAGGCCAGACCCAGCAGCCCAGTCTGGCAGCCAGGGCTTCTGGGCCAGCTCAACGTCTTCCCCCGGCTGTTCACATTCGTCAGTGCCCTGGGTGGGCCCCAGAGCCGTTTAAACCGTGTCTGGCACTTCCATCCTCAGCATGGCTCCGGGAAGAAGGTGCTTTCATCCTCTGCACTGTAGCAACGAGGACTCTGAAGCACAGGTCACCTGCCACCTGGGCTCAGGAGGCCAGGTGGAGGGTCTGGCACTGCCCCAGGTTGCTGGGTGTTGTGGTCCTTGTCACTCGTGCGACCAGCTGAGGGGACATCAGCCCTCAGGTGCTCCCCATCGGCCACACACATCCCGCCCCCACACCAGCCTTCTGAGAGTCCTCACCACCCTTGAATAAAGGTCCCTTTCATGTTTCTCTCCCCAGTGTCCCTCTTCCACTCACTACCTCCAGGATGGCCTGTAAGCTGTTCCCTCAGCATGGACTCTGGGCTCACAAGAAGTCAGACTGTAAGCTGTGGAGCCTCATCCTGGGTTCAAATCCCCCCTGTGCCACTTTCTGGCTGTAGGGTCTCGGGCCAGTGACCTCCTTCACCTCTAGCCTCCATTTCATCTTTGAACTTGGGGTTAGCTTGGCACCTGCCCCACAGAGTGGCTGTCAGGACACTGGGGTGACACGGGCAAGGCCAGAGGTCAGCGTCTGGCTAGAGGTGGCCCTACGGTGTCACTGCTTCAGCCTGCCCCTCCCAGAAGCCTCCTCTGACCACCTGTTCTCTCACCTCCCCCATTTCCTATTGTGACTGCTGTAAACACCTGGCCAGATGTCTGCCTGCTCCACCACCCTGAATGCTTACTGACCGAATAAAACACTGGGTGGTTTGAAGGGCTGGTCACATGGGCCACCAGGCCACCCCCTGAACGCCAGAGCCTCAGGTCCCCTCTCCTTCTTCTGGTGACCAGGCAGACGCAGAACCCAAGACATCACAGACAGCAAAGGAATGTGCGCTGGCTGCTTTATTTAAGGGCTTGTGATTGACAGCTGTCCCCACCCCAGCCCTTGCTTCCTCTACAAAAGCAACTGAACATGAAACGGGCTTCCTGGTTATCACGGGGAGGGGGGCGGCTCCCTGTCAGGGCCCAGCCCAGGGACCTGGGAAACGGTGGCTTTGAATCCCAGGCCACGGGCACTAGAAGGTGGAGAAGGAGGGCGGGAAGTCCAGTTGAGATGGGCACGGTGCTGGTGAGGAGGCTGGAAAGGTCCTGTTCCAGCCTCTAGTGGGCTTCCCTTGTCCAGGATACCAGGAAACAGTCCCCCAATTCTGCCGGGGGTAGCCAGAGCCCCAAAGCTGGGGGGCCAGGGGCTGAAGGGAACACAGCAAAGGCTTTCGGAGCCAAGTGAGGTCAGTTCAGGCCCCTCGGGCCCAGGAACCCGACACCACCACGTACCTGTGAGCACACACTCACGGCCACCCCAGTGACACGTGCAGCCACATACACCCACACCCATTCCACACCCGCACACACACCCACTCACACCCACACCCACTACACACACACACACACAGGGCTGTGACAGCCCAGGACCCACACCCTGGACCCCTGGAATGTCTCTGGACCAGAACGAACAGCTGGGTCCACAGTAGGCGGGGCTGCTCAGGGGGCGGGTCCTCTGTGTCGCTACTGATTGGCTGCCTCGCAGGCGTCTATCCAATCACTGTACACATCCACGGGTTCTGACAGATCTGAGCCACTTAGGTCAAGGGCGATCATTGGCATTGGAACCCTGCCCTGCATCTTCTCACCCCACAGAAATCACTAGGTGGCACCCGTTCCTCTGGACGGCCTCGGCCCTGCACCAGGGCAAACAGTGGGCCAGAGGAGCACGGTCCGGACTCCAGCCCCCTCCCCACCCTCTGGAAAAAGCCCAGGTTTCCAAGGATACACGTTATGGGCGTCTGGAATTCCTCTAGGCACACGGTACAAGAGATGACTCCGGTGTTGCGGGCACGGTCCCTGAAACAGACCAAGAGAAGGGACTGGTGAGCAACGCGCCCTGGCCCTGTGGGTGATGATGTCTTCACCAAGGAAGGCAACGGGCAGTATGGATAACAGCGGGGAGGAGGCAGTGGGGAGGCTGGATCCCTTGCCCTGTTCCCCACTCACATTTTCACATCACAAGATTTCTCGTGGTTGCAGAAGGGGCAGGTGAACTGGGTCTCGAGGGTGCCTGTCATCTTCTTCTTGGGAGGCGGCTTTCGTTTTGACTTTCTGCGCCCCATGTCTGCAGGTGGATGAGCCTGTGGGTAGTGGCAGATGTCAGTGGTTTGAGGAAACCACGCAGCACCCCAGCTCAATGCTCTAGAAAGCAGGCTGGAAAGAGGGTCTGGGACTTGCACCATGGTCCCAGGGCCTCTGCCCTTGAGGGATGAGGCCCTCAGTCCTGATGCAGGAGGACAATTCCCTGTCTCCCCCTGGACGGAAGGGGTGAGAGGAGGCTCTAACCCCATCTCTCTCACTTACTGTGTGACCTGGGCAGGTTATTTAAGCTCTCTGTGCCACAGTTTCCTGGTCTATAAAATAGAGAGAAGGCCAGGCATGGTGGCTCACACCTGTAATCCCAGCCAGCACTTTGGGAAGCTAAGGTGAGAGATCACTTGATGCCAGGACCTGGATACCAGCCTGGGCAACATAGTGAGGCCTCATCTCTACAAAAAAAATTAAAAATTAGCCAGGCATGGTGGTGCAGGCCTGTAGTCCCAGCTACTTGGGAGGCTGAGATGGGAGGATCGCTTGAGCCCAGGAGTTTCAGGTTTCAGTGATGATCCAGAGTTTTGATCCAGGCACTGCACTCCAGCCTAGGCAACAGGATGAAACCCTGCATCAAAAAAAAAAAAAAAAAAAGGCCAGGTACAGTGGCTCACACTTGTAATCCCAGCACTTTGGGAGGCTGAGGCGGGCGGATCACGAGGTCAGGAGTTCGAGACCACCCTGACCAACATGGTGAAACCCCGTCTCTATTAAAAATACAAAAATTAGCTGGCCATAGTGGTGGGCGCCTGTAAGCCCAGCTACTCAGGAGGCTGAGGCAGGAGAATCACTTGAACCCGGGAGGCGGAGACTGCAGTGAGCTGAGATTGCACCACTGCACTCCAGCCTGGGCGACAGAGTGAGACTCCGTCTAAAAAAAAAAAAAAAAATCGAAATAAGGTTGCTATCTCAGAGGAGACTTGTGGGGCTGACATCAGGAATGGTAAGTTAAGTACTTAGCACAGAGCTGGCCCATCATCGCTGGCGCCAATACAAGGAAGCCACTATTCCTGGGGAGGGTGGCACAAGAGACTCCAAGACAAGCCAGCTGTTCAGGGCCGGGCGGAGCCTAAGAGCCTAGGAACTGGTGATTTTATTCTCGCTGCTCCTCTTGGCAAGGGACAAAGAGACATGTAAGTACCATCCAGGAGGAGTGACACTCAGGTCATCTGATGGCCTCAATCCAGATGACAGACTGCAGGGCAGAGAAGTGGGGACAGGCACTTCTGAGTAGAAGAACACTGTGTGAAGGCTCGGGGCAGCTGTCTGTCCCCTGGCAGGTGAGGGAGAGAGGAGGGACAGGTGGGAGGGTTCTTGGTGTTTGGATGGATCCTGGGAGGTACAAGGAGTGAAAGGACAAAGTCACCCTGTGCTTTTGAGGGACTGCGGTGTGAGTCACAATCTGGATGAAGACAAAGTCACAGCCAGGACAGGGCTGTTGGGGTAGAGATGGCAGAGGGTGAGAGAAACAGAGGAGACATGGCAGCAGAGCGAGTGAGTGTGACGAGAGAAGCAAAGTCCAGGATGACTCCCAAGGTTGTGGCAGGGACATAGTGGCTAGGGGGACAAGGTGGCATCATTCTCTGATGTCTAACACATAGGAAGGACAGGGTTTTGGAGAAAATGATGGGGTTGGGTGGCAGAGGGATATCTAGGAACAGATGTCCAGGAGGCAGGTGGGTGGGGAAACAGCAGCAGTTACCACTGAGCCCAACTCCCCTGTGAGGCACGGTGCTCAGGGCACTGTGTTTGCCATCCCTGAGCCTCCTATGGCACCTCCTCCAACACACACACACACACACACACGACTGCTGGTTCTAGCATCGTTGCACTGTGACAGGGGAGGTCAGCAGCCTGCCAGGGTCTTCCAGAATAAACAGTGGAGTTTTATTCATTATCTGCTGATTACTTCCTACGTAACATCCTCTTTTTTTTTTTTTTTTTTTTTTTGAGATGGAGTCTTGCTCTGCCGCCCAGGCTGGACTGCAGTGGCGTGATCTTGACTAACTGCAACCTCCACCTCCCGGCTTCAAACGATTCTCCTGCCTCAGCCTCCTAAGTAGCTGGGACTACAGGCATGCACTACCACGCGTGGCTAATTTTTTGTATTTTTAGTAGAGATGGGGTTTCACCTGTGTTAGGATGGTCTCGATCTCCTGACCTCGTGATCTGCCTGTCTCGGCCTCCCAAAGTACTGGGATTACAGGCGTGAGCCACCGCGCCCTGCCAACACCCCCAACTCTTAACTGTGATGCTTCCAGTTCACTGAGTAAATAGAAGCAATCCAAAGACAGCTCCTAGGATCAACTCATTCAGCCATTCACCCACCCTCTTTATTTATTTAAGAGATGAGGTCTCGCTCTGTTGCCCAAGCTGGAGTGCAGCGGCGTGATCACAGCTTGCTGAAGCCTCAATCCTCTGCCCTCAGCCTGCCCAGTAGCTGGGACAACAGGTGTGCGCCACCACGCCCAGCTTTGGCATGCCTCCTTTACTATGAAAGTAAGTTCCTGCAAAAACAATTTGTTCACTCTGCTCTGGCTCCCATCCCCTTTTCTTTGAGCAACATCAAATTTTCCAGCTCCACTGGGTCACTCTCACACACTTGTTATTACCTCTCTCCTCATTTAAAAAGGGGAAAAAAATCTCTTCATCCTCTTCCAGCTATGATCCATTTCTCTGCAGGCTGTTTTAGTGTACAGCCATCTGCATTCCCACCCATCTCTCTACACCCCTTGCCTCCAAACTTAGGTCACTGGTGGCTCCATACTGCAAATCCCAATGGCAGTCCTTCCATTCCAGAGGTCCTTCCTCCCCTGAGAGCACATGTGGCTCTCAGGACCCCATGTGCTCCCTGTCCTCTACCTCACTGGTGGCTCCTGCTAGTCTCCTATGCTCCTGCCTCTCTGCCAACTTGCTCCAATGAAGAGAGCACATGAGTTTGGGCCAGGCGCGGTGGTTCACGTCTGTAACCCCAGCACTTTGGGAGGCCAAGATGGGCAGATCACTTGAGGTTAGGAGTTGGAGACCAGCCTGGCCAACATGGTGAAACCCCATTTCTACTAAAAATACAAAAATTAGCTGGACATGGTGGCACACGCCTGTAATCCCACCTACTAGAGAGGCTGAGGCAGGAGAATCACTTGAACCTGGGAAGTGGAGGTTTCAGTGAGCTGAGATCGTGCCACTGCACTCCAGCCTGGGCAACAGAGCAAGACTCCATCTAAAAAAAAAAAAAAAAAAAAAGCTGGGTGCAGTGGCTCACGCCTGTAATCCCAGCACTTTGGGAGGCCGAGGTGGGCAGATCACGGGGTCAGGAGTTCAAGACCAGCCTGACCAACATGGTGAAACCCCATCTCTACTAAAAATACAAAAATTAGCCAGGCGTGGTGGTGCGCGCCTGTAATCCCAGCTACTCAGGAGGCCGAGGCAGGAGAATCACTTGAACCCGGGAGGTGGAGGTTGCAGTGAGCCGAGGCACTCCAGCCTGGGCAATAGAGCAAAAAGCCCATGAGTTTAATTGTTGGATCCTCTCCTTTCTGGCTATACTCACCTACATGAAGATTTCACCCAGTCTTAGGGCTTTATGCCTACTCTACACTGAGGACACCTGCTTCTCTAGCCTTGAGTCTGAATTGCACACTCTGATCTATCTGCCTCAGCCACACCTCTACCTGACGTCTAACTTCCACCTAAGATTAAACATAGCATGTCCAAAACCAAGCCCCTGACATCGCAACCTGCTCTTCCAGTCTTCCTCATCTCAGCTAACAGCAATTCCATCTTTCCAGATAATCAAATCAAAAGCCTTGGATTCATCCTCAATGTCTTTTTCCCTCACACATCCCTTATGCGATCCTCCCCCTGCCCCTCTACCTCTGAAATATAAATTAGCCCCGGCACCACGCCCAGCTAATTTTTGTATTTTTTATAGAGACGGGGACCCACCATGTTGCCCAGGCTGGTCTAGAACTCCTGGGCTCAAGCGATACTCCCGCCTCGGCCTCCCAAAGTGCTGGCATTACAAGCATGAGCCACCGTGCCCAGCAATAACCATTATTGAATAAATCAATCAGTTTGCTTGTAACTCTATCACTTTGGGAGGTCACGCCTGTAATCTCATCACTTTGGTAGGCCCAGGTGGGAAGATAGCTTGAAGTCAGGAGTTCCAGACCAGCCTGGGCAACAGAGTGAGACCCCTCATCTCTAAAAAATTACAAAAATTAGCCGCGAGTCTGTAGTCCCAGCTACTCAGGAAGCTGAAGTGGGAAGCTTGCGCCCAGGAGGTCGAGGCTGCAATGAGCTATGATCGCGCCACTGCACTCCAGCCTCGGCGACACAGCAAGACTCAGTCTCAAAAAAGAAAAAAAAAAAAAGGGCCAAACAAAATCTACGGATGAGCCCCTGAACCTCATTTTGCCCAGGGACTACAGTCCCCCCAACCCATGAATGGTGTCTGGCTTGCACAAGGAATGCAGAGGCCTCAGCCTGTCCTGTGACAACGTTAAGTCCAAGCGCGCCAAAAGGGGATGGCAGAGGAGTCATCCCCCGAATCTGCTCGGACCCAAGAGGTGGGGGGTTGGCTGTTCCTCCAGACTCACTAAAGCTTCGGCATCGCCTCCCGACGGCCGCTGGGAGAAGCCAGGCGTCCCGGTAGTCGCGCTTGGAAGGATGGGGTCGGGGGAAGTCAGTCTCCCCGACCTACTTCCCCCCAAGCTCGAGGTCCCAGGAGCCTCCTCCAGGATCCCGTAAACGCACGGAGTAGAGGAACTCCCAGTCCTGCCCGGCCCCAACGCCCACTCGCACGAGCCGCACCGGCACTCACCTTCTCTAGCTGCGAAAGCTCCGTTCACCCAGGAGACAGTGACTTCCGACTCTTGCCGGAAGCGGAAACCCCTCTCCCCCTTTCAGGTCCCGGTCACCCCCAGCCGGGACAGCCCAGCAAATAGGCCCGGCCTCCTTCGCCTCTGCTCTGAGCGCACGCGTACTCAAATAGGAGCGCTTCGACGGGGGCGCAGTGCGCCTGCGCAAGAGCCGGTGCGTATTTGCCTGTAGCTGCGCGCAGTACCAGTACTTCTGGTCAGTTCCCAGGAGCGGCAAGTAAGGAATATGAAATACCCTTATGGCTGAATCAGGGTGAAGGGGAAGCTTGTAAGCGTGGAAGACGCTCTACTCAAACTAAAAAGTTCGGGTTCTAATCCAGCAGATGAAGAGAGAGGCCTGAGAGGCTGCTGTTTTAACTTGCTCCCAGGTGACTTCCATGCTGCTGATCCGCAGACCACATTTTGAGTGCCCAGGTTGTAATAGATGAGGTTGAGTGGACAGGCTGGGGCCAGATTCCATGGAGCCTCGTGGGCCGTGTTAAGGATTTTTATTTTTTATTTTTATTTTATTTTATTTTTTTGAGACGGAGTCTCACTGTCGCCCAGGCTGGAGTGCAGTGGCTCGATTTTGGCTCACTGCAACCTCCGCCTCCCAGGTTCAAGTGATTCTCCCACCTCAGCCTCCCGAGTAGCTGGGATTACAGGCGCTGGTCACCGCGCCCGGCTAATTTTTGTAGGGCTTTTTTTTTTTTTTTTTGGTAGAGATGGGGGTCTCACCATCTTGGCCAGGCTGGTCTTGAACTCGTGACCTCGTGATCCACCCGCCTCGGCCTCCCAAAGTGCTGGGATTACCGGCGTGAGCCACTGCGCCCGGCCAAGGACTTTTATTGGTTTTTGTGTTTGGTTTTGGTTTTTTCTGAGACAGGGTCTCCCTCTGTCACCCAGGCTGGAGTGCAGTGGCGCGATCTCAGCTCACTGCAACCTTAGCCTCCCGGGTTCAAGCGATCCTCCTGCCTCAACCTCTTGGGTAGCTGTGATTACAGGTGCGCACCACCATGCCTGGCTAATTTTTGTATTTTTAGGAGAGATGGAGTTTCACCATGTTGGTCAGGCTGGTCTCGAACTCCTGACCTCAAGTGATTCATCCGCCTCGGCCTCTCAAATTGTTGAGATTACAGGCGTGAGCCACCACGCCCGGCCTGAAAAAGATATTTCAAGATGGAGAAAGAGAGGGGTTAGCTGTGTCACGTGTCCCTGAGTTGAAGAAGATGAGGAAAGAGATTTGACAGTTGAGTTTGGCAAGGGTCTGGTCCCTGGGGACCTTGATAAGAGCTGTTGCATTAGAGTGTTCAGGAAAATAATTTGTAATGAAATTTATTTCAAATACAGATGTTCCTTGACTTACGATGGGGTTACATCCCGATAAACCCATCATAATAAAGTTGAAAAATCTTAGAACCGTCAAGTCAGGGGCTGTCTGTAGAGGGATCTGTAGGATATCCCCTAGGGGGCAGTGTTACCCTGGGAACTGTCAAGTGTAACCAGTAGAACTGCCCTCCTGTGAGACCCTTTGTCAGTGCTGGCGCAAACTAGAATACACACAGCATGGAATCATACTATGCAGTTACCGTGCAACTTGCTATTTCCACTTAACCGTCTATACACGTATACTTAACTCTTGTTTTTAGTAGCTACACGATTCATAGTGCAACTCTGCCATAGTATAATCAACCGTTATCCTACTGATGGACAATTCCTGGATTTTCCTGAGTTTTGCCACTGCGATGATGCAGTAAAGGTCCCTGAATCAATATCCTTAAGACTGGATCTTTAGTGAAGCATAGTTTTCAAAAAATGACATTTGTGAGTACAGTGTCTCACCCCAGTAACCCCAGCACTTTGGGAGGCCGAGGTGGGAGGACTGCTTGAGCCCAGGAGTTTGAGGCTAGCATGGGCAACATAGTGAAATCTTGTCTCTAAAAATAAAATAAAAAACAATAAATGATGGCCGGGTACGGTGGCTCACCCAGCACTTTTTTGTCTTTGCTTTTTTTTTTTTTTTTTTTTGAGACGGAGTCTCGCTCTGTGGCCCAGGCTGGAATGCAGTGGCGTGATCTCGGCTCACTGCAACCTCCGCCTCCCGGATTCAAGCAATTCTCCTGCCTCAGCCTCCTGAGTACCTAGGATTACAGGTGTGCACCAACATGCCCAGCTAATTTTTGTATTTTTAGTAAAGATGAGGTTTCACCATGTTGGCCAGGCTGGTCTCGAACTCCTGACCTCGTGATCTGCCTGCCTTGGCCTCCCAAAGTGCTGGGATTATAGGTGTGAGCCACCGTGCCCGGCCCACCCCAGCACTTTGGGAGGCCAAGATGGGTGGATAACCCGAGGTCAGGAGTTCAAGACTAGCCTGACCAACATGGTAAAACCTTGTATCTACTAAAAATACAAAAGTTAGCTGGGCATGGTGGCAGGCACCTGTAGTCCCAGCTATTCAGGAGGCTGAGGCAGGAGAATCACTTGAACCCGGGAGGCGGAGGTTGCAGTGAGCCGAGATCACGCCACTGCACTCCAGCCTGGGCAACAAGAGTGAAACTCCATCTGAAAAAAAAAAAAAAAAGACATTTGAGTCACAGGATGTATATATCTTTCATTTTGTTCATGATTGCCACATTAGTTTTCTCTTTTTCTCTCCTTTCATCCCTTCCCTCTCTTACTTCCCTCCTTCCCAGCATTGTTGGATGTAGTTGACTGAACACGAATTGCTCATATTTAAACCATGCCTGGCCAAAATTGCATGTTTTGACATACAGGTATATCATTAAAACATGACCATAATCAAGACAATTATTTCCATCACCCTAAGAAATTTCCTCTTACCAGTAGCCGAGCGTGATGGCTCATGCCTGTAATCCTAGCACTTTGAGAGGCCGAGGTGTGCGAATCACGTGAAGACAGGAGTTTGAGACCAGCCTGGGCAACATAGTGAAACCCCTTGTAGTCTCTACCACAAATACAAAAATTAGCCAGACATAGTGGTACATGCCTGTAGTCCCAGCTACTCGGGAGGCTGAGGCTGGAGAATCACTTGAACCCGGGAGGTGGAGGCTGCAGTGAGCCAAGATTGTGCCACTGCACTCCAGCCTGGGTGACAGATCAAGACTCAGTCTTAAAAAAAGAAAAAAAAGAAATTCTCTCTTGCCCTTTTGTGCTCTGTCCCCTACTCCAGCCCCTGGCCCTAACTGATTTGTTTTTGGTTCCTATAACTTTGTCTTTTTCAGAAAGTCATATAAGCTGAATCATACAACGTGTAGCCTTTTGAGTTGGGCTTCTTTCCCCAGCATATGATGTTTGAAACTCACTCATGTTCCCAGCACTTTGGAAGGCCAAGGCAGGTGGATTGCTTGAGGTCAGAAGTTCAAGACCAGCCTGGCCAACATGGTGAAACCCTATTTCTACTAAAAATACAAAAATTAGCCAGGTGTGTTGGTGTGTGCCTGTAATCCCAGCTACTTGGGAGGCTAAGGTAGGAGAATTGCTTGAAACCAGGAGGCAGAGGTTGCAGTGAGCCAAGATCGCGCTATTGCACTCCAGCCTGGGTGACAGAGCCAGACTCTGTCTCAAAAAAAAAAGAAAAAAAGAAACTCAGTTGTGTTGTTTGATATGTCAGTGGTTTGTTTCTTTTTTGTTTTCTTTTGAGATGGCGTCTCACTCTGTCACCTAGACTGGAGTGCAGTGGCACCATCATGGTTCACTGTAGCCTCAACTTCCCAGGCTCCGGCAATCCTCCCACCTCAGCTTCCCGAGTAGCGGGGATTACACCTGTGCACCACCACGCCCAGTTAATTTTTGTGTTTTTTGTAAAGACAAGGTTTTGCCATGTTGCCCAGGCTGGTCTCGAACTCCTGGGCTCAAGCAATCCACCTGCCTTGGCCTCTCAAAGTGCTTGGATTATAGGCACAATTATTATTCAGTTGTATTCTGTTACCTGAATGTCCCACACTTTATCTTTTCACCTGTTAGTGACCTGTTTTTGCATTGTTGCCGGTGTTGAGCAATTATTAGAGCTGTTATGAACCATCTCTTTCATTTTGAGGGTGGCAGACGACACCACTTGAAAATATGCCACTTTGGCATATGGATTGTTTTCAGCTAAGGGCACTTGAAAAACAGTAGGTGCAGGAAAAGCACTCTGACCTCCCTCTTTTCTCTGGAAAACGAGATAAACCCCCATATGGAAGATGCCCTCCCCATCCCAGAAAGAAAGTAAAATTCTTTTTAGACAGAGTCTCATCCTGTTGCCCAGGCTGGAGTGAAGTGGTGTGATACCCACTTCCTGCAACCTCACTGCAACCTCCACCTCCTAGTCTTAAGCGATCCTCTCACCTTGTCCCCAAAATAGCTGGGATCACAGGCGCCCACCACCATGCCCAGCTAATTTTTGGTATTTTTGGTAGACACAGGGTTTCATTAAGTTGCCCAGGCTGGTCTTCAGCTCCTGAGCTCAAGTGATCCACCTGCTTCTGCCTCCCAAAGTGCTGGAATTACAGGCCTGAGCCACCGCGCCCAGCCCTAGAGCGTACAGTTCTTATTACCAGAAGACAGGGAGTCAAAGCTGAGGAAAAAATGCACAAACAAACCTTGTTAAATGAACCCTTATTTTTCTAGTTATTTTTCCACCATTAACTGCCCTAGCCCAAACACCTTTGTCTTGTCACATTTTCATAATTTACTACCCTTTTAAAACTTTATTTATAATATTTATTTGTAATTTTTAAATTTATTTATATATTTATTTAGAGACAGGGCCTTACTCTGCTGCCCAGGCTGGAGTACAGTGGCACAATCATAGCTGATTGCAGCCTCAAACTGCTGGGCTCAAGCGAAACTCCCGCGTCAGCCTCCTGAGTCCCTGGGACTACAGGTGCGTGCCACCCAGCTAATTTTACTTTTTGTTGTTTTAGAGATGGGGTCTCCCTGTGTTGTCCAGGCTGTTCTTGAACTCCTGGTTCCAAGCAATCCTCCCACCTTGGCCTCCCAAAGTGTTGGGATTACTAGTATGAGCCACCATGCCCATCTATAATTTACTACTTTTTTTTTTTTTTTTTTTTTGAGAAGTCTGGCTCTGTTGCCCAGGCTAGAGTTCAGTGGTGCAATCTCAGCTCACTGCAACCTTTGCCTCCCAGATTCAAGTGATTCTTCTGCCTCAGCCTCCCAAGTAGCTGGAATTACAGGTATGTGCCACCATGCCTGGCTAATTTGTGTATTTTTAGTAGAGATGGGGTTTCTCCATGTTGATTAGGCTGGTCTCAAACTCCCAACCTCAGGTGATCCGCCCGCCTTGGCCTCCCAAAGTGTTGGGATTACAGGCATGAGCCACCATGTCCATCCATAATTTTCTGCTGTTTGTCCAATACAGTAAATGAGTGTTTGACTCTAACTGCCTCTTTGGGTCTTCAATTCCTTTTCAGGGCTCCCATGTCCCATAGAACTTATGTTAAATATATTTCTGTGCTTTTCTCCTATTAATTGATCAAATGTCAGTTTAAGTCTTAGGCCCAGCCAGAGATCTAAGAGGGTAGAGGAGAAATCTTGCCTTCCCTCCACAGGTCTTTGTGTGGATGTTCATCTGCATCTTTCCCTGTGATTGCTTGCTTGATTGGTTGATTGATTTTGAGACAGGGTCTCACTCTGTGGCCCAGGCCGAAGTACAGTAGCGTGATCATGACTCACAGCAGGCTTGACCTCCCAGGCTCAAGTGATTCTCCCACCTCAGCCCCTGCCCCACACTCTCCACCCCACCCTCTCAGCCCCCTGAGTATCTGGAACTACAGATAAGCACCTCCATGCCTGTTTACTTTTTTTTTTTTTTGGTAGAGATGGGATTCACTGTGTTTCTCAGGCTGGTCTTGAACCCCTAGGCTCAAGAAATCCACCCACCATGGCCTCCCAAAGTTCTGGGATTACAGGCATGAGCCACCACATCCTGCCTCCCTGAAATATTTGATTCCTTCGGAATTTATTTTTGTATGTGGTCTAAGGTAGAGTTCAGGTTTTGTCTCATTCCAGTGCAAACTGATAAGGTAAGTAACACCTCCTTTTCCATGAACTTGCAATGCGACCTTGAATCTATATTATGTTCTTATATAAATCTTCCTGAATTTGTTCTTGAATTCCCTCGGTATTTTCCTGAGTCAATGCTATATTGTTTTTGTATTTGTTTCTACTTTCTCTCTTGATATTTTCCTGAGCCAATGTTTTGTTTTGGTTTTTTTTTTTTTTTGGCTTTTTTATTTTAGAGACAGGATCTCACTCTGTCATCCAGGCTCAGGCTGGAATGCCGTGGTGTGATCATTGCTCACTGTAGCCTCCAACTCCTGGGCTCAAGGGATCTTCCCACCTCAGCCTCCTAAATAGCTGGAACCACAGGCGTACACCTCCATGCCTGGTTAATTTATGTATTTTTTTTAAAGTTGGGGCCTTGCTATGTTGCCCAGGCTGGTCTTGAATTCCTGGCCTCAAGTGATCCTCACATCTTAGCCTTCCAAAGTGCTGGGATGCTGGGATTACAGGTACGAGCCACCACAGCTTACCCTGAGTCAATGTCAATGTCTTTTTTTTTTTTTTTTTTGAGACACTGGCTTGCTCTGTCACCTAAGCTGGAGTGCAGTGGCGCAATCTCGGGTCACTACAACCTCTGCCTCCAGGGTTCAAGTGATTCTCGTGCCTCAGCAGCCTCCCAAGTAGCTGGGATTACAGGCACCCACCACCACACCTGGCTAATTTTTGTATTTTTAGTAGAGACAGGGTTTCGCTACATTGGCCAGGCTGGTCTTGAACTGACCTCAGGTGATCCACCCACCTCGGCCTCCCAAAGTGCTGGGATTACAGGCGTGAGCCACCACACCTGACCGTGAGCCAGTGTCTTACTATTTTGATGACAGTATGTTTTGCTATTTGGTAAGGCAGGTATCTCACCATTATTCATGATTCTTGGCCTGGGATGCTGTTTAGGAAGTGGACATGGCCTGAGCGTCAAGTGACAGACAGCCTACTGGCTGCATGAGAATGCCAGTCCGTTTCCCAGCCTCTACTTTGACAAGCAGAGTGGCAAGATGGTAGTATCTGTGACAGCTGAAATCAGGAGTGGTTGGTTGCTCAGGAGGATCGAGAAGAGATGAAACCCTGCCACTTGCCTGAGGGACTCTGCTGTCTTGTTTCTTGCAGGTTAAAAGGCATCTTTCCAAAAATGGCTGAACCTGGTGTGGTGGCTATGCCTGTAATCCCAGCATTTTGAGAGGCCGAAGTGAGAGGATCACTTGAGGACAGGAGTTCAGGACCAGTTTGAGCAACCTAGGGAGACTCCATCTCTCTTTTTTTTTTTTTTTGAGATGGAGTCTTGCTCTGTCGCAGGCTGGAGTGCAGTGGCACGATCTTGGCTCACTGCAAGCTCCGCCTCCCAGGTTCACACCATTCTCCTGTCTCTCGGCCTCCCGAGTAGCTGGGTCCACAGGCGCCCGCCACCATGCCTGGCTAATTTTTTTTTTTTTTTTTTTTTGTATTTTTAGTAGAGACAGGGTTTTACCCTGTTAGCCAGGATGGTCTCGATCTCCTGACCTTGTGATCCGCCCGCCTTGGCCTCTCAAACTGCTGGGATTACAGGCGTGAGCCACCGCGCCTGGCTTTTTTTTTTTTTTTTTTGGAGACAGAGTCTCAGTCCATTGCCCAGGCTGGAGTGCAGTGGCGTGATCTCGACTCACTGCAACCTCCACCTCCCGGGTTCAAGCAGTTCTCCCACCTTAGCCTCCCAAGTATCTAGGGCTACAGGTGCGCACCACCGTCCCTGGCTAATTTTTGTATTTTTTGGTAGAGGAGGGATTTCACCATGTTGACCAGGCTAGTCTTGAACTCCTGACTTCAGGTGATCCGCCCACCTTGGCCTCCCAAAGTGCTGGGATCATAGGCATGATGTACCATGCCTGGCCCCCATTTCTTAAAATAAATAAATTAGGCTGGGTGCGGTGGTTCATGGCTGTAATCCCAGCACTTTGGGAAGCCAAGGTGGGCAGATTGCTTGAGCCCAGGAGTTCAAGACCAGCCTGGACAAAGTAGTGAAACCCCGTCTCTACAAAAAATACAAAAATTGGCCGGGTGCAGTGGCTCACGCCTGTAACCTCAGCACTTTGAGAGGCCGAGGTGGGTGGATCACGAGGTCAGGAAATGGAGACCGTCCTGGTCAACATGATGAAACCCTGTCTCTACGAAAAATACAAAAATTAGCTGGGCATGGTGGCACGCTTACCTGTAGTCCCAGCTACTCAGGAGGCTGAGGCAGGAGAATCAATTGAACCTGGGAGGTGGAGGGTGCAGTGAGCCAAGATCAGGCCACTACACTCCGGCCTGGTGACAGAGCAAGATTCTGTCTCAAAAAAAAAAAAAAAAAAATTAGCCAGGTATGGTGGTGTGTGCTTGTAGTCCCAGCTGTTCAGGATGCTTAGGTGGGTGGATCGCTTGAGTCCCTGAGATAGAAGTTGCAGTGAGCTGTGATCGCACTACTGTACTCCAGCCTGACAGCCTGGGCAACAGAGTGAAACCCTGTCTAAAAAAAAAGAAAAGTAAAGAAAAAAATAAAATAATTAATTAAGATGTCTGAGTGCTGGCTGGTGTTGTCTCCTCAGCAAGACAGAAGCTCCCTGAGGGCCAGCGCCCACCCTGATGTATTCCTCCCAGTGTCCTTGGGTCCCCAGCTGCCTGGCACAGAGCTTTGGTCCTTGGTGCTCGGTAGAAGTGTCTGGCTGATGTAGAGGAGGGAGCCTGAGTTACAATGCCCCCTCCCCTGCCACTCAGTCTTCGTGTGACATTGGATGTGTCACTTCTTCTTTCTGTGCTCTGGGCCGTGGGAACAGGGTCCTTGGGCTATGATGGTGACCTCTGATTCAGACTCCTGCCTGTCTGGTGCCTCTGAGTCAGTGAGAAGAGACAGGGCAGCTGTGACCTCCCTAGACTGTTGTGGTTAAGATTAAGGGACTGCCTCTTCCTAGAAATGACCTTGGTCACAGTGGTTAATCCGTCCAATCTAAGATAAATATTGTACCAAAAAAAAATTAAGAAACAAAAACCCACAAAAACACGTCTGAGCTTCTGTAATATCCTCTGAGAAGCAAGGATGATTCTGGCCCCTGCCTCATGGGCCCGGATCAGAAGTGACGGTAAATGGCAGCTGGAATAAACTCAGGATTGCATTTTGGGGATTTGTTTGTTTGCTTGAGACAAGAGTCTTGCTCTGTCGCTCAGGCTGGAGTGCAGTGGTACGACCTCAGCCCACTGCAACCTCCACCTCCTGGGTTCGAGTGATTCTCCTGTCTCAGCCTCCTGAGTAGCTGGAATTACAGGCGCCCACCACCATGCCAGCTAATTTTTGTATTTTTAGTGGAGACAGCGTTTTGCCATGTTGGCCAGGCTGGTCTTGAACTCCTGATCTCAAGTGATCTGCCCACCTCAGCCTCCCAAAGTGTTGGGATTACAGGTGTGAGCCACCACCCCTGGCCAGGATTGCATTTTGGAAAGATCACTGCTTAATTATAACAGTTGGTCAGACATGATGGCTCACACCTGTAATACTGCATTTTGGGAGGCTAAGGAGGAAGGATCACTTGAGGTCAGGAGTTTGAGACCAGCCTAGGCAACATAGCAAGACCCCGTCTCTACAAAACACACACACACAAAATTAACCAAGAGTGGTGGAGTGAAGCTGTGGTCCCAGCCACTCAGGAGGCAGAGGCAGGAGGATCCCTTGAGCTCAGGAGGTGGAGACTGCAGTGAGCTATGATTGCACCATTGCACTCCAGCCTGGGCAACAGAGTGAGACACTGTTTAAAAAAAAAACCAAAAAATTACAACAGTAACACATACACCTTGTAACAAATTCAACAGTATTGACATCTATAAAGTAGCAAATGATACCAATATGCGCACGCACGCACACACACACACACACACACACACACACACACACACACACACACACAGAGTAACAAATAAGCCAGAGCAGTGGCTCATGCCTGTAATCTCAGCACTTTGGGAGGCCGAGGTGGGTGGATCACCTGAGGTCGGGAATTCAAGATCAGCCTGACCAACATGGAGAAACCCTGTCTCTACTAAAAAATACAAAATTAACCAGGCGTGGTGGCGCATGCCTGTAATCCCAGCTACTCAGGAGGCTGAGGCAGGAGAATTGCTTGAATCTGGGAGTCAGAGGTTGCTGTGAGCCGAGATCACGCCACTGCACTCCAGCCTGGACAGCAAGAGGGAAACTCCATCTCAAAACAATAAATAAGTAAAATAACAAATGAAAGGTGACAATTTCACCAAGTGCCTCTCCCCAGAAGTAACCTCAGTTACTTTTTTTTTTTTTGAGACAGTCTCCCAAACTGGAGTGCAGTGGCGTGATCACAGCTCACTGCAGCCTCCACTTCCCAGACTAGAACGATTCTCGTGCCTCAGCCTCCCAGGTAGCTGGGATTATAGGCATGCATCACCAGGCCTGACTAATTCTTTTTGCTTTTTTTAGTAGAGGTGGGTTTTTGCCATGTTGGCCAGGCTGGTCTTGAACTCCTGTCCTCAAGTGATCTGCCTGCCCCCGCCTACCAAAGTGCTGGGATTACAGGCGTGAGCCACTGCGCTCAGCCCTGTTACATTTTGTCCAGGTTTATTTCACTCTGCTAGGCAGGCAGCTGGAGCCAAACAATTGGGTTCCTGCCGTGTAAGTAGTTGCAAGCGGCGGTTGAGGGTGGGCCAAAGGAGGGGTTCCTGTGCCTTGGCTAGCGCTAATGTCCTGGGTTGCCTGGGGTGGGTGTTACTTAACTCTCCCTCAGAGGGGAACTGGGCTCCCCTGCAGCTGTCACATCAGGTCTAGCACTCTGCTTTCAGTATTTATGAAAGAAACAGGCCCTGAGATAATTCTTTTTTTTTTTTTTTTCCCTGAAACGGAGTCTCATTCTGTTTCCCAGGCTGGAGTGCAGTGGTGTGATCTCGGCTCACTGCAACCTCTGCCTCCTGCGTTCAGGCAATTCTCCTGCCTCAGCCTCCTCAGTAGCTGGGACTACAGGCACGTGCCACCATGCCCGGCTAATTTTTTGTATTTTTAGTAGGGACGGGGTTTCACCATGTTGGCCAGGCTGGTCTCCAACTCCTGACCTCAAGTGATCTGCCTGCCTCAGCCTCCCAAAGTGCTGGGATTACAGGTGTGAGCCACTGCGCCCGGCCCTGAGAAAATTCTGCTTCTAGAAGTTTTCTTACACATTACTTTCACAGCATTGGTCCAGGGACCACCACTGCAGCCTTGTTGGTAAGAGGGAAAGAATTATTTATTTATTTATTTATTTATTTATTTTGAGAAAGAGTCTCGCTCTGTTGCTCAGTCTGGAGTGCAGTGGCATGATATTGGCTCACTGCCAACCACCGCCTCCCAGTTTCAAGCAATTCTCCTGTCTCAGCCTCCCAAGTAGCTGGGACTACAAGCACATGCCACCATGCCCAGCTAATTTTTGTATTTTTAGTAGAGACAGGGTTTCACTATATTGGTCAGGCTGGTCTCAAACTCCTGACCTCAGGTGATCCATCTGCCTCAGCCTCTCAAAGTGTTGGAATTACAGGTGTGAGCCACCGCGCCCGGCCTAGAAGGAAAGATTTAAAAAGACCATGGCTGGGCGCGGTGGCTCATGCCTGTAATCCCAGCACTTTGAGAGGCCGAGGCGGGTGGATCACGAGGTCAAGAGTTCAAGACCATCCTGGCCAAGATGGCGAAACCACATCTCTACTAAAAATATAAAAATCAGCTGGGCATGGTGGCGTGCGCTTGTAGTCCCAGCTACTTGGGAGGCTGAGGCAGAGAATTGCTTGAACCCAGGAGGCGGAGGTTGCAGCGAGCCAAGATCGTGCCACTGCACTCCAGCCTGGGTGACAGAGCGAGACTCCATCTCAAAAAAAAAAAAAAAAACAAAACTTCAACGAGGCTGAGCACTTTGGCTCACGCCTGCAATCCCAGCACTTTGGGAGGTTGAGGCAGGAGGCTCACTTGACCCTGGGAATTTGAGGCTGCAGTGAGCTATGATCCCGCCATTGCACTCTAGTCTGAGTGACAGAGCAAGATTCTGTCTCTCAAAACAACCCCCAAAACCAATAAAATCCTGCAAGGAGTACTAGCAAGGAGCCAGTGACATAAGGCAGAAGCTTCGTGGCTGTCAAAAAGAAGGGCGATCTTGTTCCTTGTTCCTGGGAATCCTGCAAACATGTCTGCCCCATAGGTAATGCATGGACAAGGTCATTTGTTATGGCATTGAGGATTGCAAAATTGTTGGAAGTGTTACAGGAAAGGGATCTCAATCCAGACCCCAAGAGAGCGTTCTTGGATCTTAAGAAATAATTCAGGACTGGGCGCGGTGGCTCTTGCCTGTAATCCCAGCACTTTGGGAGGCCAAGGCAGGTGAATCACCTGAGGTCAGGAGTTCAAGACCAGCCTGACCAACATGGTGAAACCCCGTCTCTATTAAAAATACAAAATTAGCCAAGTATGGTGGTGGGGGCCTGTAACCCCAGCTACCTGGGAGGCTGAGGCAGGAGAATTGCTTAATCGGTTGAACCCAGGAGATGGAGGTTGCAGTGAGCCAACATCACACCCATGTACCCCAGCCTGGGTGACAGAGTGAGACTCCATCTCAAAAAAGAAAAAAAAAAAGTGGAGTGCAGTAACAGGAATGTGTGCAAAACTATGTGTATATTGTGTTGCTTTTGGTGTAAAAAATGGGAATGTGTTTACAGTGGCATGCCCCTGTAATCTCATCTACTCGGGAGGCTGAGGTGGGAGGATCACTTGAGCCCAGGAGCTCAAGACCAGCCTAGGCAACATAGCAAAACTCTGTCTCTGAAAAACAGTCTGGAAGCAATAAATAGCTCATGCCTGTAATCCCAACACTTTGGGAGGCTGAGGCAGGAGGATTGCTTGAGCCCAGGAGTACAAGACCGGTTTGGGCAACAGAACAAGACTCCCATCTCTACAAAAAAAAATTTAAAAATTAGTTAGAAGTGGTGGTGCCTGCCTGTAGTCCTAGCTAGTTGAGAGGCTAGGGTGGGAGGATTGCTTGAGCCCAGGAGTTTGAGGCTGCAGGGAGCTATGATTGTACCACTGCACTCCAGCCTGGACAATACAGCAAGACCCTTCTCCCTAAAGAAATAATAGGCCGGGCGCGGCAGCTCACACCTGTAATCCCAGCACTTTGGGAGGTTGAGGCGGGCGGGTCACGAGGTCAGGAGATTGAGACAATCCTGGCCAACATGGTGAAACCCCATCTCTACTAAAAATACAAAAATTGCCAGGCGCGGTGGCTCACTCCTGTAATCCCAGCACTTTGGGAGGCTGAGGCAGGCGGATCACGAGGTCGGGAGATTGAGACCATCCTGGCTAACACGATGAAACCCCATCTCTATTTAAAAATACAAAAAATTAGCTGGGCGTGGTGGCGGGCGCCTGTAGTCCCAGCTACTGGGGAGGCTGAGGCAGGAGAATGGCGTGAACCCAGGAGGCAGAGCTTGCAGTGAGCCGAGATCACGCCGCTGCACTCCAGCCTGGGCGACAGAGTGAGACTCCGTTTCAAAAAAAAAAAAAAAATTAGCTGGGCGTGGTGGCGCGTGCCTATAATCCCAGCTACTCGGGAGGCTGAGGCAGGAGAATTGCTTGAATCTGGGAGTTGGAGGTCGCAGTGAGCCGAGATCACGCCACTGCACTCCAGCCTGGCGACAGAGTGAGACTCCGTCTCAAAAATAAAAAAAGGAAATAATAAAGGGAATGTTTTGATTATGGAGGCATAGACTATATAGAGAAAGAAAATGATTAATATTAGTTGCCCCTGGGGTGGAGGAAGACTTGCTTTATGTTGTACCCTTCTTTCTGCTTGGATTTTATTTAATTTTTTTTTTGAGACAGAGTCTTGCTCTATCACCCAGGCTGGAGTGCAGTGGCACAATCTCAGCTCGCTGCAACCTCCGCCCTTACCTCCCCACCCCCCTTACCCCCAAACCCCCCAGGCTCAAGCAATTCTCTCGCCTCAGCCTCCCAAGTAGCTGGGATTACAGGCATGTGTCACCATGCCTAGATAAGTTTTGTATTTTTAGTAGAGATGGGGTTTCACCATGTTGGCCAGGCTAGTCTCGAAATTCTGTCCTCAAGTGATCCAACCACCTAGGCCTTGCAAAGTGCTGAGCCATCGTGCCTGGCCTGTTTTCTTTATTTTTTTGAGACAGATTCTTGCTCTGTCACCCAGGCTGGAGTACAGTGGCACAATCTCAGCTCATTGCAACCTCCGCCTCCTGGGTTCAACCAGTTCTCCTGCCTCAGCCTCCTGAGTAGCTAGGACCATAGGCTCCTGCCACCACAACTGGCCAATTTTTTTTTCTTTAGACAGAGTTTCACTCTTGTTGCCCAGGCTGGAGTGCAGTCGTGCAATCTTGACTCACTGCAACCTCCACCTCCCAGGTGCAAGTGATTCTCCTGCCTCAGACTCCCGAGTAGCTGGGATTACAGGCACTTGCCAGCAAGCCTGACTCATTTTTTGTATTTTTAGTAGAGATGGGGTTTCACTATGCTGGCCAGGCTGATCTCGAACTCCTGACCTCAAATAATTCACACGCTTTGGTCTCCCAAAGTGCTGGGATTACAGATGTGAACCACTGAGCCTGGCCTCTGCTTGGATTTTATTTTTTTTTTTATTTTTGAGATGGAGTCTCGCTCTTTCGCCCAGGCAGGAGTGCAGTGGCGCTATCTTGGCTCACTACAAGCTCCGCCTCCTGGGTTCACACCATTCTCCTGCCTCAGCCTCCCGAGTAGCTGGGACTACAGGCGCCCGCCACCATGCCCAGCTAATTTTTTGTATTTTTAGTAGAGACGGGGTTTCACTGTGTTAGCCAGGATTGTCTCAATCTCGTGACTTTGTGATCCGCCTGCCTCGGCCTCCCAAAGTGCTGGGATTACAGGCCTGAGCCACCGCGCCCGGCCGGATTTTAAAATCACATCCATGGATAAGGCAACTTGGTCATGGATGGGGTAAGAGATGGAGGCAAGGAACAGCAGCTCAGGGGAGCCCAGCCACTCTAACCAGGAGAACATAACACACCAGTGGCACTGGTTCAGCCTTGGCAACTATTCTTTTATTGAACATCAGTGACAGAAAGATGCTTGATTTAGGAGGAAGCTTTCCCTCCCTCCCCCGTTGCACCCCGGAACTCAGCAAAAGTGAGCCAGCCATAGAGCGTAACACTGTGGCTGGGACACATGTCCATGTCTGTTTCACATACGTGGGCATCTGTGCCACAAGGGTCACGTGGCACCACAGTTCATCAGCTGTGTTCCCCCTTCCTGCCCTGCTGCAGCGCCACAGGTCAGAGGAAAAGCTTGCCTGTGAGCAGGCTCCCGGCAGGGCCCACCCACCCAACAGTGGAGATCGGGCCTCAGAGCTGGGCAGTCATGGGGGTTCAGGGCCTGGCTCGCCTCGGCAGGCTGGTCTTAAAGAGGGACTTGCCCGAGGCCTCGATGTAAGTGACAGTCATCTCTTTGGAGCTGATCTCCACATAGGCAAAGCCACCCAGTGAGTCTTCAGTCCCATAGTGGAAGCGCAGATAGCCGTTGGGGACCTTGCGCTGGTGCCGCTTCGAGGGGTCCATGAAATTCCCAGCCCCACTCAGCACGTAGCCCACCCCGTTCTCATCTTGCAGGTACTGAGGATGGAGGACAAGGGGTCAGTAGAGACCCAGCTTTGAGCAGAGCCCTGCCTAAGGTCTAGGGCTTGATCTGGCCCTAACCACAGTCACCTTGAGGTATGTAACCCCTCCTGGCTTCAATTTCCTGACTTTTAGGAGTGTATTAATCCTATTTCATAGGTAGAGCACTTAGTAAGAAATTGGTGGCCAGGTGTGGTGGCTCACGCCTGTAATCCCAGCACTTTGGGAGGCTGAGGGGGTTGATTGCTTGAGCCCAGGAATTTGAGACCAGCCTGGGCAACATAGTGAGACCTTGCCTCTACAAAAAAATGCACAAGGGCCGGGTGCAGTGGCATATGCCTATAATCCCAGCACTTTGGGAGGCCGAGGCAGGCAGATCACTTGAGGTCAGGAGTTCGAGATCAGCCTGGCCAACATGGTGAAACCCCGTCACTACTAAAATATAAAAATTAGCAAGGATTGGTGGCCCATGCTTGTAATCCCAGCTACTTGGGAGGCTGAGACAGGAGAATTGCTTGAACCCAGGAGGCAGAGGTTGCAATGAGTCGAGATCGTGCCACTGCACTCCCTCTCAAAAAAAAACAAAAAACAAAAAACAAAAATTAGCTGCACGTGGTGGCCCACGCCTGTAGTGTCAGCTGCTCTGGAGGCTGAAGTGGGAGGATCACCTGAGCCCGGGAGATTGAGGCTGCAGTAAGGCCTGATTGCACCACTGCACTCCAGCCTGGGCGAAAAACAGTGAGTGAGACCTTGTCTCCAAAAAAAAAAAAAAAAAAAAAAAAGAGATTAAAAAAAGAAAGAAAGAAATTGGCAATTCAAAGATTATTCTGGCTTCGGAGTGTTTTCCTGGTTAGACAGCAAGATTTGAGGGACAGTCTAGACATTCTGAAGGCCACAGGAGCCCCTCAAACAGCAGGAGGACCCCAGCCATGTGGACATCAGCTGGGATGGGGACCCCCCTCACCCAGCCCCCACCCCACCCACAGGGCCCTCACCTGCAGATTGTGATCGTGGCCGCACAGGTAGGCGGTGACCCCGTATGTGGCCAGCAGTGGCCGTAGCTGCTTGACCAGGCAGTGGGTAGGCCCGTGCTCGGCTATGGACCACACGGGGTAGTGGCCAGCCACCAGCACGTAGTCCTCCCTGGCCGCCGCCAGCTGTTTCTTGAGCCAGGACAGCTGTGTGCGGGCCAGCTTCACGTCTCGGGGCCTCTCAGGCTGCTGGCTGAGGAAGTCATCCGAGTTGCCACATAGTGTCACAGTGTCCAGCATAAAAATGGCCACAGACACATTGGTCCGTGGGATCTTGAAGTGCAGGCGGTAGAAAGGGCTGGGGAAGTTCCTATGGAGGGGATAGAGGTCGTGGGTGCACATCTTGGGCACAGAAGTCCCAGGGTCCCCTCAAGCCACAGGGCCCCTGTGTCCCTGCTGTGTGAGGATCTGGGGGAGGCAGGGCTGAGGGTGGCTCACCAGCGCTTAGAGATCTTAGAGTATGCAATCTGGGCAGAGACGTTGCCAAGGTGGTCATGGTTTCCGGCCAGCACGTACCAGGGCACTTTGCGAAGGGAGCGGTCAGAGAATACGTCCTCAAAGGTCTCCTGTAGCAAACAGATAGGGCAGGCCTCTTCCCTGGGGTCAATGGCTACGCTGATCCTCCCACCAAGTCAGGATAAGGGAGATATTGAATGCTCCCGGCGCCCAAAGGTGCCCCATCACCTTCCCTCTGCCCTCTCCAAAGGAAGGTCACTAGGTAAGGCGGCTTCTTCCCACTGCCCGCCCCCACCTCCTGCCCCACTCTGTTGGGCACAGACCTGGAACCTCTTGTCATTGACGTCTTGCACACCAGTGAAGTAAAAATTGTCCCCTAGAGACAGGATGAAGTCTGCACCCAGGATCTGCACAGTCCGAGCGATCTCCTTGGCATTGGCCATTTCCCGGGCCGTGTGGAATGGGGCATTGGGGACGCCTCCCCAGTCACCCACGGCTACAAAGCGCAGGGCAGGGGTGGCACCATCAGCCAGGGAGGGTAGCAACAAGGCTTGCAGGATGAGCAACGCCGTCCACATGTCCATCTGGGAGAAGAGAGACAAGCATAGGTGGCCCGGGCTGTGACAAGGGCAGGGAGGCCTTGAGACCCCTGCCTGCCCTGAGATAGAGGGAGACTGCTTGCTGCAGGCTGCCCCTGCGGGAACCCCTTGGTGCCCTAATTCTCAGGACGCGGCTGCACAAGCTGGCTTAGGGTAGGGGGGGCGGTCTGTGAGAGGGCGAGCTGCACCAAGATGGCCCCGCAGGCGCATTTCACCCTCCTTCCACCTAGCCTGCCCAGCACTCACCCTGGGGGAGACACAGGCCAGTCACCGGAGGCTCTGAGAGGCTGGTGGGCTCCAGAGCAGAACTGCCAGTCCCTGAGCCTTTATTCCCTGAGGAGGAAGTGGATCATTAGTGAGGATGATGCAGTTTCTCCGAGGGCTGTCCCGGGAGCCCTCCCCTTGGGTCATGTGAGCCCTGGACTTCTCTGGAGCAGGACACCGGATTGGGGTGGGGGTGGGAGGATCTGGGCACACGTGTGCAGCAGCCTCGGCCCACACAGCCTCTGGGTCTACCTGCAGGGGCCTGTTTGTGCTGTAGGGTTGACACGTCCAGGTATTTCTGTGTGTCTGTGTATCTCAGTGTGAGTGTGTGTGTGTGTGCACGCTGGGATTACCCAAGACACATCTCCTGCACCTTCTTTCTCTGAGTAAGGGCTTGCCTGTGTGTGTCTGGGTGTGTCTTGCTTCCTGCATGCAGCTGCGCATGACTACCTGGGCCTCGGCTCTGTACCTGATGGTGTTGCTGCAGACCTGTATGCTGAGCCTGCGAGGCCTGTGTGGCTTGTCTGCGATGCACGCCTGTGTTCTCACGTGGCTCTGGGTGGGAATCCCTATGGATGGAGTTTTGTGTGTGTCCACGTGTGTGTGCCTGGGTTGCGTCTCTAGGATGGGTTGCATATCTGGTGTGGGAGCTGTGTTTGACAACATCTGAGTGCGGGACTCCGCGTGTGTCCCCGTCCTCCCCCGCCCTCTCTCCACCCCACACATAAACACCAACGGGCCTCCCTTTTCCAGGAAGTCCTGCCCACACCCTCCCCTCTCCCCAGACTCCCATTCCTGCAGGAGGAACCAGGCAGGAGGCAGCTAGCTGGTGATAGCGCGCGTGACCACAGACCTCTGACCCTCATAGTCTCAGCAGCTGTCTGCAGGCCCTCCACGGGACCGCAGCCTGGGAGGGCAGGAGGCCCTGTACCTAAGGCCGGTCTGACCTGCTCCTCACCTCCCTGCCTGCCTCCTCCGTGCTGGGCGCCGCCGCGACACGTCCCGCGGACATTCACGAGTCCCTTCAGTCCCTGCGAGCGCGGACCCGGGAGAGAGCTCTCATTCAACGCTGAGGCCACTGGCTCACAGATCTCCCCGGGTCACCCTGCGAAGTGCTTGTTCCCCCCTATTCCCAGCCCTGCAGCAGCAACAAACGGGAAGGAAGTGGGTGACGAGGACAGGCAGAGACCCCTCCCACGGGGCCGCCCGCATCTCACCTGCCGTCGGCGGGGCGGGCGTTGCGGCCGGTGCCCAGCTGCAGATCCGCAGGCGATCGCACTCCTGTGCGGCCCCAGCTTTAAGCAGGCAGCGGCCGATCCGTCCTGCTCGAGGGCTCGGGGCTGACCCAGGTGAGCCCCGGGGGGGAGGGCGGGCGCCTCGGCCTCCCCGCCCCGGAACACTGCACCGCCCAGAGCCGCCACGCCTCCTGGCTGTAGGCTCCGCATCTGTAAAATGGGCCGATGAACCCCAAAGGTCGGCTCAGACCCACGGACTGCAGCTGCAGCTGGGCCAGAAGGGGTGGCCCAGCTTCATCGGAAAGGAGCCGATTTCATCCTTTTCCTTCCTCCATGCCAACCAGGAGCCTCCATCTGCCTGGGACCCTTTGGGGGCACCCATGGGCCCACAGCCCCAGGACCACAGCACTGGGTGGGGTTTCAGCACTGGGTGGGGTTTCAGCCCTGGGGCCAAGCTCTTGTAAGGTCTGTCATCATCTTCTCCTGTTGTTTTGTTTTTGTTTGTTTGTTTGTTTGTTTTGAGACGGAGTCTCGCTCTTTCACCCAGGCCGGACTGCAGTGGCGCGATCTCGGCTCACTGCAAGCTCTGCCTCCCGGGTTCACACCATTCTCCTGCCTCAGCCTCCCGAGTAGCTGGGACTACAGGCGCCCGCCACCGCGCCCGGCTAATTTTTTGTATTTTTTAGTAGAGACGGGGTTTCACCGTGTTAGCCAGGATAGTCTGGATTTCCTGACCTCGTGATCCGCCCGCCTCGGCCTCCCAAAGTGCTGGGATTACAGGCGTAAGCCACCGTGCCCGGCCTGTTTTTGTTTTTTTTGAGACAGTTTTGTTCTGGTTGCCCAGGCTGGAGTGCAGTGGCGCAATCTTGGCTCACGCAACCTCGGCCTCCCGGATACAAGGGATTCTCCTGCCTCAGCCTCCCTAGTAGCTGTGATTACAGGCACGCGCCACCACGCCCGGCTAATTTTATATTTTTAGTAGAGACAGGGTTTCTCCATGTTGGCCAGGCTGGTCTCCAACGCCCGACCTCAGGTGATCTGCCCATCTCAGCCTCCCAAAGTTCTGCGATTACAGATATGAGTCACCGTGCCTGGCCAGTCTCCTGTTTTTTTTAAAAAACTTATTATTTAGCCGGTGCGGTGGCTCACACCGTAATCCCGGCACTTTGGGAGGCCGAGGTGAGCGGATCACTTGAGGTCAGGTGTTCCAGACCAGCCTGGGCAACATGGCGAAACCTTGTCAATACTAAAAAGACAAAAATTAGCCGGAGGTGCTGGCTTGAACCCAGGAGGCAGAGGTTGCAGTGAACTGAGACCGTGCCACTGCACTCCAACCCAGGAGGAGGAGGAGGTTGCACTGAGCTGAGATCGTGCCACTACACTCCAGCCTGGGCGACAGAGCAAGACTCTGTCCCCAAAAAAAACAGAAAAAAAAAAAAAAAAAAAAAAAAGAAAAGAAAGAAATCTGAAGCAATTATGACCAAATGTTAACATCTGTTTCTTCACGTGGTGGGTACAGGCGTGTTTTGGAAGCTTCTATGCTTCCTGTATTTTGAGATCACACAAAATTATGTTTATTATCTTATTGTGCTACATGATCTTTGTAGAAAAGTTGGTAAATTCTGGAATGCACGAAGAAAAAGATTATAATAGCCAGTAATACCCCTGCCCAGAGAGACAGTATCCATTAATTTTTCTCTGCCTATGTTTGTCTTCGGAAAAATGGGATACTATTGGCCCTATTTTATAACTTTTTAATTTGTATTAACACTTTCTATATTTTTTAAATTGAAAAAGCTGGCCAAGCGTGGTGGCTCAGGCCTGTAAACCCAGCCAATGTGGGAGGATTGCTTGAGCCCAGGAGTTCAGGAACAGCCTGGGCATCATGGCGAGACCACATCGCTACAAAAAAACAAAACAAAACAAAAAAACAAAATTAGCCAGGCATGGTGGTGCACACCTGTGGTTCCATCTACTCAGGAAGCTGAGATGGAGGATCGCTTGAGCCTGGGAGTTTGAGGCTGCAATGAGCTATGATTGCACCACTGACCTTCAGCCTGGGCAACACAGCTAGACTCATCTCAGAGAGAGAGAGAGAGAGAGAGAGCACAATGAAAAAAATAAACCTGATCTTGCACAGAGCATGTAATAAAACCTGTGGGTTCTTGGCTATCTCTCTCTGGTCTCCAGGGTTCTGAATAAGCTCTTTTCTCTCCATTCACCCAGGAGAACTCTCTTCTGCTGATTTTCTGTGGAGCTAGATCAGGATGTGACTCAAAATCTCCTTCCACCTCCACCCTTTCCTATTTTCCCAACACGAGTGTCAATCTCAGATGTCAACAACCCCACGAGTGAGTTCCTCCTTTTGCCAATACATCCAGGTCCTGTTCTCCGCTGCTGTCTCTACCCAATCCCTTTCCTTCTTTCCTCCTGCCAATCCTGCTTTCCCTGTTTCTTGCTCCTCTGACCTCCTTCGCATTGCTTGACTCTCAGATACACTCTGGCTTCAGGGTCTTGGCACTTTCTGTTCTGCCTGCCTGGAAGAGTCTTCCTTAGTCAGATACTGAGGTCACCCATTGTGTTCAAGTTCCTTTAATTTATCTGAAATGAGTCTGGGTGTGGTGGCTCACGCCTGTAATCCCAGCACTTCGGGAGGCCAAGCCGGGTGGATCACTTGAGGCCAGGGGTTCGAGACCAGCCTGGCCAACATGGTGAAACCCCGTCTCTACTAAAAATACAAAAATTAGCTAGGTGTGGTGGAACAAACCTGTGGTCCCAGCTACTCAGGAGGTCGAGGCAGGAGAATTACTTGAACCTGGGAGGCGGAGGTTGCAGTGAGCCAAGATCATGCCACTGTACTCTAGCCTGGGTGACAGAGTGAGACTCTGTCTCAAAAAAAAAAAAAAAGAAAAAGATAATTTATCTGAAATTATCTGAAATGCACCACCCTGCCCCCATCATTGTCTGACTCTCCTGTTGCTGCAGTTTTCTCTGCAGCACTTACCAGTGCTTGAGAAAACCACCCACTCGTTTATCTTGCTTTCAGTTTATCTTGCTTTCAGTCTGTCTTCGGTTAATGAAAGCTTTTTTTTTTCTTTCTTTTTTCTTTTTCTAAAACAGAGTCACCCAGGCTGGAGAGCAGTGATGCGATCACGGCTCACTGCAGACTCAACCTTCTGGGCTCAGGGGATCTTCCCACACCCCTCGGCCTCCTGAGAATTGAGACTACAGGCACACACCACCACACCCAGCTAATTTTTGTATTTTTTGTAGAGGCAGGGATTTGTCACCTTGCCCAGGCTGCTCTTGAACTCCTGAGTTCAAGCAATCCTCCCAAATCAGCCCCGCAAAGTGCTGGGATTACAGGTGTGAACCACTGCCCCTGGCCTGTTTATTTAAAAAATTAATATTCATTCTCAGTTTATTGGCTAAGCTTAGAAGTAGTATCAGAATGTTTAAGAGAACTTACTGTTCTCCTTTTATTTGTATGTTTGCATTGTAAATTTTTAATAACTGATAAGGACTTCTCAAGGTGTTTGCTTGGTGGAGACATTTAAAAAGATTAAAGAATAGGCCAGGTGCAGTGGCTCACGCCTGTAATCCCAGCACTTTGGGAGGCCGAGGCGGGTGGATCATGAGGTCAGGAGATTGAGACCATCCTGGCTAACATGGTGAAACCCCATCTCTACTATAAATACAAAAAATTACCTGGGTGTGGTGGCACGTGCCTGTAGTCCCAGCTACTCAGGAGGCTGAGGCAGGAGAATCGCCTGAACCCGAGAGGCAGAGGTTGCAGTGAGCTGAGATTGCACCATTGCTCTCTAGCCTGGGTGACAGAGCAAGACTCTGTCTCAAAAAATAATAATAAATTAAAAGATTAAAGAATAAGCTGGCACAGTGGCTCACACCTGTCATCCCAACACTTCTTGTAGAGACCTCATTTCTTAAAAAAAAATTAGCTGGGCGTGGTTGTGTGCACCTGTAGCCCAGCTACTTGGGAGGCTGAGGTGGGAGCATTGCTCAGGAGGTCAAGCCTGCAGTGAGCCATGATTGCACCACCGCACTCCAGTCTGGGTGACAGAGCTGAGACACTGTCTCTAAAAAATAATAATAATTGGCCGGGCACGGTGGCTCACACCTGTAATCCCAGCACTTTGGGAGGCTGAGGCGGGTGGATCAGGAGGTCAGGAGACCGAGACCATCCTGGCTAACACGGTGAAACCCTGTCTCTAGTAAAAATACAAAAAAATTAGCTGGGCATGGTGGCGGGCGCCTGTAGTCCCAGCTACTCGGGAGGCTGAGGCAGGAGAATGGCATGAACCCGGGAGGTGGAGCTTGCAGTGAGCCGAGATCGCGCCACTGCACTCCAGCCTGGGTGACAGAGAGAGACTCCGTCTCAAAAAAAAAAGTAATCATCATCATCATCATCATCATTATTATTATTATAGTAGTAGTAAAAGAGTATAGAATAAAGTGCATCACACTTATAAAATGTAAAATGTTAATTTCAATCCACTAAACTTATAAACAGACCCAAATATGCATCCAGTGACCTCTTAAAGTGATACTTATTTTTCTTTTTGTTGAGATGGAGTCTCACTCACTCTGTCACCCAGGCTGGAGCGCAGTGGTGTGATCTTCAGCTCATCCCAACCTCCGTCTCCCAGGTTCAAGTGATTCTTCTGCCTCAGCCTCCCAAGTAGCTGGGATTACAGGTGTGTGCCACCATGCCCAGCTAAGTTTTTTGTATTTTTAGTAGAGATGGGGGGTTTTACTATGTTGGCCAGGATGGTCTGGAACTCCTGACCTCAAGTGATCCATCTGCCTTGGCATCCCAAAGTGCTGGGATTACAGGCCTGAGGCCAGGCCCTGAATTAATTTTTTGATGTTTCACTTTGCCAGGTATATAAGTAACATGTTAGTTGTGATTGTAACTAAATAAAGGCTTAAGGGAAACTGTGTTTCTAAATTTCTAAATTGACTACACATTTACAAAGGAACCCACAAAGATGGATTTTTGGGCCGGGCGCAGTGGCTCACGCCTGTAATCCCAGCACTTTGGGAGGCTGAGGCGGACAGATTGCCTGAGTTCAGGAGTTCAAGACCAGCCTGGGCAACAAGGTGAAACCCTGTCTCTACTAAAATACAAAAAAATTAGCTGGGCATGGCAGCGAGCACCTGTAATCCCAGCTGCTTGGGAGGCTGAGGCAGGAGAATTGCTTGAACCGGGGAGGCAGAGGTTGCAGTGAGTCGAGATCACGCCACCGCACTCCAGCCTGGGCGACACAGTGAGACTCGATCTTAAAAAAAAAAAAAAAAAAGATGGATTTTTCGGGGCCCCAAGCCTTCAAAATTCCAAACGCTGTCATGAGTTAGTTTGATTTGAGGAACCAAAAATTGGCTTTTGTGGGTGGAGCAGAGTGAGCAAGGGGGAAGTGAGTCCGGAAGGTTGAGTCTGCAAGGTCAAGGGCAAGGAACAGAGAAGGGGGTGGTGGGGCAGGTTGCATGTGCTCTTGGGGGCTGCAGGCAAGGGGGCTTTTATCTGGGTGAGGTGGGAGCCACAGAGGGTTCTGATCAGAGGGACAGATCTGACTTAGATTTTGCATGATGTCCCCCAGCTGTGGGCTGCAGGGCATGGGCTGCTGAATAGGTGGTTTAGGTGGGCAAAGATGGGTCATGGTGCCCCCCACCCTTTAAAAATTAAAAGACAGGGCCAGGCGCAGTGGCTTACGCCTGTAATCCCAGCACTTTGGGGAGCTGAGGTGGGCGGATCACCTGAGGTCAGGTGTTTCAGACCAGTCTGACCAATAAGGTGAAACCCCATCTCTACTAAAAATACAAAAAAATTAGCCAGGCGTGGTGGCAGGTGCCTGTAATCCCAGCTACTCGGGAGGCTGAGGCAGGAGAATCGCTTGAACCCGGGAAGCGGAGGTTGCAGTGAGCCAAGATCGTGCCACTGCACTCCAGCCTGGGTGACAAGAGCAAGACTGTCTCAAATAATAATAATAGGCCGGGCACGGTGGCTCACACCTGTAATCCCAGCACTTTGGGAGGTTGAGATGGGTGGACCACTCGAGCCCAGGAGTTTGAGACAAGCCTGGGTGACACAGTGAGACCCCATCTGAATTTTTTTTTTTTTTTTTTTTGAGACAGAGTCTCACTCTGTCGCCCAGGCTAGAGTACAGTGGCGCGATCTCAGCTCACTGCAAGCTCCGCCTCCCGGGTTCACGCCATTCTCCTGCCTCAGCCTCCTGAGTAGCTGGGACTACAGGCGCCCGCCACCACGCCTGGCTAATTTTTTGTATTTTTTAGTAGAGACGGGGTTTCACCATGTTAGTAAGGATGGTCTGGATCTCATGACCTTGTGATCCGCCCACCTTGGCCTCCCAAGGTGCTGGGATTACAGGTGTGAGCCACCACGCCCAGCCTGAATTTTTCTTTTTTTAAAGATTAAAAAGGCAGAGCCTCTCTGCTCCTCCCATTTGACAGACAGCCACATCTTTTCATGCAGTGAAAAAGGCATGTCCCCGAGACACTGTGGTGAAAGTGAAGGCAGGAGTAAATGGATTTGGCCATATTGGGTGCCTGGTCACCAGGGCACCAGAGCTGCTTTTAACTCTGGCAGAATGGATGTTGTCACCTCAATGACCCCTTCATTGACCTCAACTACATGGTCTACATGTTCCAATATGATTCTACCCACGGCAAGTTCCACGGCACCATCAAAGCTGAGAAGTGGGCTGGGTGTGGTGGCTCATGCTTGTAATCTCAGCTACTTAGGAGGTTGAGGTGGGAGGATCACTTGAGACCAGGAGTTCAGGACCAGCCTAGGCAACATAGGGAGATCCTCTCTCTCTTAAAAAAAAAAAAAAAAAGACTGAGAAAGAGAAGGGAAGCTTGTCATCAATAGAAAATGGGAATCTCAACCCCATCTTCCAGAAGCCAGATCCCAGCAAAATCAAATCGGGTGATGATGCTGGCACTGGTTATGTCATGGAGTCCACCACTAGCATCTTCACTACCATGGGGAAGGCTGGGGCTCACTTAGAGTGGGCAGCCAAAAGGATCACCATCTCTGCCCCCTCTGCCCATGCCCCCATGTTTGTGATGGACGTGAACCATGAGAGGTACAAAAACCTCATGATCGTCAGCAATGTCTCCTGCACCACCAACTGCTTACCACCCGGCCAAAGTCATCCGTGACAACGTTTTTTTTTGGTTTTGTTTTGTTTTCTTTCTTTTTTCTTTTTTTGTTTTAAATAAGGATGGAGGCCAGGTGCAGTGACTCATGCCTGTAATCCCAACACTTTGGGAAGCTGAGGTGGGAGGATCACTTGAGCCTAGGAGTTCAAGACCAGCCTGGCCAACACAGCAAGACTCTGTCTCTACAAAAAGTTTAAAAAAAATTATCCAGGCCTGGTGGGGTGTATCTGTAGTCCCAGCTATTCGAGAGGCTGAGGTGGGAGGGTTGCTTGAGCTTGGGAGGTTGAGGCTGCAGTGAGCCGGGTGACGGAGTAAGACCCTATTTCATAAATAAATAAATAGAGACGGGGGTCTCACTTTGTTGCCCAGGCTGGTCTTAAACTCCTGGGCTCAAGCGATGCTCCCACTTTGGCTTCCCAAAATGCTGAGATAACAGGCTGAGCCACTGACCCTGGTCATCCATGACAATTTGGCATCATGGAGGGGCTCATGACCACAGCCCCTCTGGGAAACTGGCGTGACAAACATCATCACTGCATCTACTGGCGCGGCCAAGGCTGTGAGCAAATTCCTGCACTGAACAGGAAGCTCACTGGCACAGCCTTCCGAGTCCCTGCCGCCAATGTGTTGGTGGTTGACCCGACCTGCCGTCTGGAGAAACCTGCCAAATATGATGACCTCAAGAAGGTGGTGAAACAGGCATTAGGGGGGCCCCCTCAAGGGCATCCCAGGCTACATTGAGAACAAGGTTATATCCTCTGCCTTTATTTTTAAATTATAGTTATTTATTTTTTTGATATGGAGTCTCGTTCTGTTGCCCAGGCTGGAGTGCCGTGGCGTGATCTTGGCTCACTGCAACCTCCGTCTCCTGGGTTCAAGCGATTAATTCTCCTGCCTCAGCCTCCCGAATAGCTGGGATTACAGGCGCATACCGCCACACCCAGCTAATTTTTTGTATTTTTAGTAGGGACGGGGTTTCACTGTGTTGGCCAGGCTGGTCTCGAAATCCTGACCTCAAGTGATCCACCCGCCTCAGCCTCCCAAAGTGCTGGGATTACAGGCCTGAGCCACCGCGCCCGGCCGTCTCCTCCGACTTTAACAGCGACACCCATCCTTCCACCTTCTGTGCTGGGGCTGGCATTGCCCTTGATGACACTTTGTCAAGTTCATTTCCTGGCATGACAATGTATTTGGCTTTAGCAAAAAGGTGGTGGTCCACACTGTCTCCAAGGAGTAAGACCCTCAGACCAGGAGCTCCAGTGACAGTATGAGAGGAAGACAGAGGCCCTCAGCTACTTGGGAGTCCCTGCTGCACTCAGCCCCCCACCACACTGAAAATCTCCCCACACACAGTTTCCATGCCAGACTCCCTGAAGAACAGGTAGGGGCCTATCAATAAAGCAATAAGGTCCTCTGTACTTAGAGAAAAAAACAAAAAACAAAAAATGAAAATTACTCTTGCCTGTAATCCCAGCATTTAGGGAGGCTCAGGCGGGAAGATTGCTTGAGGCTAGGAGTTTGAGACCAACCTGGGCAATATGGTGAGACTTTGTCTCCAATACAGATAGATGATAGACTGTCTCCAATAGAGATAGATGATAGACGGATGGATAGAAGATAGATGATTAGATAGACGAGAGAGAGAGAGAGAGAGAGAGAGAGATAGAAGATAGATAGATTAGATAGACGAGAGAGAGAGAGAGAGAGAGAGAGAGAGAGAGAGAGAGAGAGAGAGAGAGCGCGAGCCTTTTACAGACGTTCAGACGTTTTTACCTGTCCACTGCTGCCCCTATATGGCCACAGCCTGAACTGCAGCACCGTCCGCAGACCCAGTTTCCCTTTTGGAGAAGAAGTTAATGCTCCTTCCAGCCCCACTTGCCACTAGGCCTGTGCAGGGCGTGGACAGATTCTACAGTGGATCCAGCCAGAGACTGCCCCAGAGAAACTTCCAGGGGTAGGATAAGTAAGGTACGCTGGGATTGGAATGTTTGTAGGATAACATGATGAGCAGCCAGATTCCCAGGAAATTGCAAACCATGTCTGCTCTGGTGAGATTCTCAGAGGAGGGGATCTTTAGGCAGTTCTGAGCAGGCACCGGGTAAAAGCCTGGAAAGAGGACCCTGGCTTGGATGGGGCTCTGCCTCACTCACCATGAGCTCCTTGGCGCTATCAGTCAGCACAGTTCAGCTGCATGGGTGTGAGGGTGTCCTGGTGACTGGCTACCCCCATGCCTGCCTCAGTGCACGGGAGGTGGAATTATGGATTTGGTGGGGCTCGCAGAGGCTAAGGGACTGAGTTTCAGTCTGGAGAATGGGAGGGCAGGATGAGCTGTGGAGGGTCAGGCTGGTGGTTTGGAGGGTGGCATGATGTAAACGTAGCTGTTCGCTGTTGTAGTTTGCCACCACCAATTCAGTCTGGCTAGGTTCCAGGTGGGTCAATAATCTCAAATGGGGCCAGGCGCAGTGTCACACCTGTAATCCCAGCACTTCGGGAGGCCGAGGCGGGTGGATCACTTGAGGCCAGGAGTTCGAGACTAGCCTGGCCAACGTGGTGAAACCTCGTCTCTGCCAAAATATAAAAAATTGGCCGGGTGTGGTGGTGGGCACCTGTAAGCCGAGCTACTCAGGAGGCTGAGGCAGGAGAATCGCTTGAACCCAGGGGGTGGAGGTTGCAGTGAGCCAAGATCGTGCCACTGTACTCCAGCCTGGGCGACAGAGCAAGACTCTGCCAAAAAAAAAAAAAAAAAGAAAAAAAAGTCCCAAATCGGGAGAGGTGAGGTGGGATCTGTCATGCCAAGGAGTTGTTTTTATTGTTTTTTTTGTTTTTTTTTTTCTGAGACGGAGTCTCAGTCTGTCACCCAGGCTGGAGTGCAGTGGTGCCATCTCAGCTCACTGCAAGCTCCGCCTCCCGGGTTCATGCCATTTTCCTGCCTCAGCCTCCCGAGTAGCTGGGACTACAGGCAAGCACCACCATGCCCGGCTAATTTTTGTATTTTTAATAGAGACGGGGTTTCGCCACATTGGCCAGGCTGCTCTCAAACTCCTGGCCTCAAGTGATCCACCCGCCTCAGCCTCCCAAAGTGCCGGGATTACAGGCGTGAGCCACCGCGCCCGGCCAGGAGTTGGTCTTTATATTACCTGCCTCCCACCTCTTTCCTCAATGATTTGAACGTTTGATCATTTGAATGTTTGAATGTTTGATCCTCGTGATCAAACATTCCCCTGTTACTCTCTAGACCCTGTCATGCTCCCCCAACCCCTCCCCACATCCTCTCAGATATCCACCAGCTCTAGCCCCCAGGGTAGAAACATCTATCTGTCTCCATCATCAAGTGAAAGCAAATGGTGAGTTCCTCGCCTCAGCCATTGTTAAGCCAGTTGGATGGCAAGGAGGAAAACCCCACCCAAGCCCCACCTAACCCCTGCCCTCCTTTTCATCCCAGCCGGTGCCCACTGATCCCATGGTTACCTGACTTATCCACTGCAGCTCCTGGTCCTTCTATCCTGGGTACCGCTGAACCGCTTGGGAGTAGCAGGCTGAGAAGGCTGTCGGCGGGGACGGGAGGATGTGGGGACCGGCTGGAGTAAGCCCTAGCCAGGGCAGGAAGGAGCGCCACGCAGATGTCCCTCAGCTGTAAACTCCACAATGACCCACCTCACAGTCAGCAACACCAATGGACACTTGTTCCTCTACTCCCGTTATTACTAGGCACCCATTTCTCTCCACCCAAGTTTTTGTTCACCATCCTCAATTATTTATTATTTTTTTGAGATGGAGTCCAGGCTGAAGTGCAGTAGCGCAATCTCGGCTCACTGTAGCCTCCGCCTCCCGGGTTCAAGCGATTCCCCTGCCTCAGTCTCCCAAGTAGCTGGGATTACAGGCCCCCGCCACCACGCCTGGCTACTTTTTGTATTTTTAGTAGAGATGGGGTTTCACCATGTTTGCCAGGCTGGTCTCAAACTCTTGACTTCAGGTCATCTGCCTGCTTCGGCCTCCCAAAGTGCTGGGATTACAGATGTGAGCCACTGCGCCCAGCAGTACCCCCAATTATTTCAGTATTCATGATCCGCAGGAAGGAATACATATGTCTTGTTGTTGTTGTTTTGTTTTGTTTTGTTTTTTGTATTTTTAGTAGAGATGGGATTTTGCCATGTTGGCCAGGCTGGTCTCAAACTCCTGACCTCAGGTGATCCTCCTGCCTCGGTCTCCCAAAGTGCTGGGATTACAGTTGTAAGCCACCATGCTGGGCCATGAATACATATGTTTTATTGAGTTCTTTTTTTTTTTTTGAGATAGGGTCTCACTCTGTTGCCCAGGCTAGACTGCAGTGGCACCATCTACTCACTCCAACCTCGACCTCCCAAGCTCAAACGATTCTCCTACCTCAGCCTCCCCAGTAGCTGGGACTACAGGCGTGCACCACCATACCTAGCTAATTTTTGTATTTTTTGTAGAGACAGGGTTTGGCCATGTTGCCCAGGCTCCTTGTTTTTCAATGAATGTATTTACAGCTATAAATTTTTCCTTCTAGCACTGCTTTCTCTGCATTCCATACATTTTGATATGCTGGATTTTCATATTTGTCTCAAGGTTGTTTTTATTTTTTATTTTATTTATTTTTATTTTTATTTTTTTGAGACAGTTTCCCTCTTGTTGCCCAGTCTGGAATGTAGCGGCATGGTCTTGGCTCACTGCAACCTCCGCCTCCTGGATTCAAGCGATTCTCCTGCCTTAGCCTCCCGAGTAGCTGGGATTACAGGTGCCCGCCACACCAGGCTAATTTTTGTATCATTAGTAGAGATGAGGTTTCACTATGTTGGCCAGGCTGGTCTCGAACTCCTGACCTCAGGTGATCAGCCTCCCAAAGTGCTGGGATTACAGGCATGAGCCAATGTGCCCGGCCTCAATAGCCTCAAGCAATCTTGTCACTTCAACCCCCTAAGCCGGGACTACGGGGAGGCACCACTGTGTCTGGCTTGGATCATATTTTAAACATCTACTCTGCCTATCTCTGTTTTTTGATTGGAAAGTTTAATCCATTTCAATTTAAAGGAATTCCTGAGGTGGAAGGCCCAACTTCAGCCATTTTACCATTTGTGTTCTGTGTGTCTTGGAGCTTTTTTGTTCTTTATTTCTTCTATTACTGCCTTCTTTTCTGTTTGACTTTTTGTAATGAGACTTTTTGATTCTCTTCTTATTTCCTTTCGTGTATTTTCTATAGATATTTTCTTTATGGTTACTATGGGGATTACATTTGACATTCTAAGTTATAATAATATAACTTTATTTTATTTTATTTTGAGACAGAGCCTCATCTGTCACCCAGGCTGGAGTGCAGTGGTGTGATCATGGCTCACTGCAGCATCAACCTCCTGGGCTCAAGCAATCCTCTCACCTCAGCCTCCCGAGTATGTGGGACTATAGGTAAGGCCCACCATCCCTGGCTAACTTAAAAAAAAAAATTTTCTACAGACAAGGTCTTACTACGTTGCCTGAGCTCTTGAACTGGTGAGCTCAAGTGATCCTCTCGCCTCAGCCTCCCAAAGTGCTGGGATTACAGGCATGGGCCACTGTTCCCAGCAAAGGTTTAAATGATACCAATTTAACTTCAATAGCATAGAAATATTCTATTCTATTAATTGAGAACTAGTCTTGCTATGTTGCCCAAGCTTAGATTTGAACTCCTGGGCTCAAGTAATCCTCCTGTTTCAGCCTCCCGAGTAGCTGAGACTACATGCATGTGCCATTATGCCTGGTTATGGTATAAACATACTCTATTTCCTTTTTTCTTTTTTTTTTTTTTTTTTTGAGACGGAGTTTCGCTCTTGTTGCTCAGGCTGGAGTGCAGTGGTGTGACCTCGGCTCACTGCAACCTCTGCCTCCCGGGTTCAAGCGATTCTCCTGCCTCAGCCTCCTGAGTAGCTGGGATTACAGGTGTGTGCTATTACGCTCGGCTAATTTTGTATTTTTAGTAGAGACAGGGTTTCTCCATGTTGGTCAGGCTGGTCTCAAACTCCAGACCTCAGGCAATCCGCCCGCCTCGGCCTCCCAAAGTGCTGGGATTACAGGCATGAGCCATCACGCCTGGCCCAGATACTCTATTTTTATAGTGTCCTCTCCTTTTATGTTATTTTTTAAATTTTTATTTACTGATTTATTTGAGATAGGATCTCACTCTGTGACCTAAGCTGGAGTACAGTGGTGTGATCATGGCTTACTGCAGCCTTGACCTTCTGGGCTCAAATCCTCTCACCTCAGCCTCCCAAGTAGCTGGGACTATAGGTGCCCGCCACCATGACCGGCTAATTTTTTTATTTTTCCACAGAGATAAGGTCTCACTATGTTGCCCAGGCTGGTCTTGAACTCCTGAGCTCAGGCGATCCTCCTGCCTGGACTCCCAAAGTGCTAGGATTACTGGCGTGAGCCACTGCCCCGGGCTCTTTTATGTTATTAATGTCACAAATCACATCTTTGTATATTGAGTGCCCAATATCATAGAAATATAATTATTTTTATTACTTTTCTTGAGAAAGCATCCCACTCTTGTTACCCAGGTTGGAGTGCAGTGGCGTGATCTCAGCTCACTGCAACCTCCACCTCCCGAGTTCAAGCGATTCTCCTGCCTCAGCCTCCCAAGTAGCTGGGATTACAGGCATGCACCACCATGCGTGGCTAATTTTGTATTTTTACTAGAGACAGGGTTTCTCCATGTTGGTCAGGCTGGTCCTGAACTCCCGACCTCAGGTGACGCGCCCGCCTCGGCCTCCCAAAGTGCTGGGATTACAGGCATAGGCCACTGTCCCCGGCTTTCTTTTTGAGACAGAGTCTTGCTCTGTCACCCAGGCTGGAGTGCAGCAGTGCGATCTCAGCTCACTGCAACCTCCGTCTCCCAGGATCAAGCGATTCTCCTGCCTCAGCCTCCTGAGTAGCTGGGATTACAGGCATGCTCCACCACATGTGGCTGATTTTTGTATTTTTAGTAGAGATGGGGTTTCACCATATTGGCCAGGCTGGTCTCGAACTCCTGACCTCAAATGATCCACCCACCTCGGCCTCTCAAAGTGCTGGGATTATAAGCATGAGCCACCGTGCCTGGCCAGTCTTAATTCTTTCTTTCTGGGCCTCTGTGGTAACTGTAATTTCCTCTGTGGTTGCCTTTGAATGACCTAATTGTCAATGTCTGGGTCCCAGGAGAAAAACAAAATAACAAAAGTACAAAAATAAAATAAAATTTCAGCTAAGCGAGGTGGCTCTTGCTTATAATCCCAGCACTTTGAGGGGCTGAGGTGGGAAAATCGCTTGAGTTCAGGAGTTCGAGACCAGCCTGGGCAACATAGCGAGACATTGTCTCTACTAAACCTAAAAAAAAATTATCCACGTATGGTGGCACTTGCCTGTGGTCCCAGTTCCTCGGGAGGCTGAGGTAGGGGGATTGCTTGATCCCAGGAGATCGATGCTGCAGTGAGCTACAATAGCACCACTGCATGCTATCCTGGGTGACAGAGCAATACCTTGTCTTAAAAAAAAAAAAAAGAAAAAGAAAAAGAAAAAAAAACCAATACCTTCCAAATTCATTATGCCAAGGGGAAAAGTTAAGTACTTAAGTCCTAGAAACTGAGTCTTATAATACAGCTTCTCTGATGCATGACTGATGCTTCCTGACCTTGTTTTGAGACTGTAGCCATCACTCTTTGTTCTTCATTCAAACCTATACTAAATGATGTAGGATATATATACCCTTGCGACTGTTACTGCTTTACAATAGAATGTTAAGCAACCCCCATAGAGTGTAATCAACGGTAGTCAATCACATCTTTTTTTTCTAATTTTTAATTTTTTTTTATTTTGAGACAGAGTCTCGCTCTGTCGCCCAGGCTGGAGTGCAGTGGCATGATCTTGGCTCACTGCAACCTCTACCTCCTGGATTCAAGCCATTCTCGTGCCTCAGCCTCTTGAGTAGCTGGGATTACAGGCATGTGTCACTATGCCCAGCTACTTTTTGTATTTTTAATAGAGACAGATTTTCCCTATGTTGGCCAGGCTGGTCTTGAACCCCTGATGTCAGGTGATCCACCTACCTAGGTCTCCCAAAGTGTTGGCATTACAGGCGTGATCCATGGCACCCAGCCTCAAATCTTATGTCTGTATATTAACATCTGTATGGAAATGTATTTCTGTTCAGCACCTCTGTTTTTGCCTATATAGACAATCTTCACTTTTCCCCACACTGGGATCATTGATCACTATTCTTTGGTGTCAGCATGTCCCTGATGACCACCTTTGTACTTTGTGTTTGAATAAGCTCTTTTTTTTTTTTTTTTTTTGAGACAAGGTTTCGCTCTGTCATCCAGGCTGGAGTGCAGTGGTGCCATCATAGCTTACTGCAACCTCGATTTCCTGAGATCAAATGATCCTCCCATCCTAAGCCCCAAGTAGCCGGGACTACAGGTGCACCCTATCATGCCCAGCTTATTAAAAACAATATATTTTTTTGAGAGATAGGATCTCACTATATGGTCCAGGCGGGTCTCAAACTCCTGGGCTCAAGCCATCCTCCAGCCTTGGCCTCCGAAAATGCTGGGATTATAGATATGAGCCACTGTGCCTGGCCTTGAATAAACTATTTTAACTGGACCTTGAGCCTTTTGATTATTTTAGGTTGACAAAGGGAAAAAAATAAAAGGCATCAGCTCTTTATATCCCCCACCACGCCTGGCTAATTTTTTGTATTTTTAGTAGAGACGGGGCTTCACCGTGTTAGCCAGGATGGTCTCAATCTCCTGACCTCGTGATCCACCTGCCTCGGCCTCCCAAAGTGCTGGGATTACAGGCATGAGTCACCGTGCCCGGCCAATTTTTGTATTTTTTTGTAGAGATGGGGTGGGAGGGTTTATTTACTATGTTGCCCAGACTGGTTTCAAACTCCTAGGCTCAAGCAATCCTCCCGTCTTGGCCTCCCAAAGTGCTAGGATTGGAGGCATGAGCCACTGTGCTCAGCCCCTGGCTAATTTTCATATTTTTTAATGGGGTTAGGGGTTGGTCTCACTATGTTGCCCAGGCTGGTTTCAAACTCCTGGGCTCAAGTGATCCTCCTGCCTTGACCTCCTAAAATGCTGGGATTATAGGCATGAGCCACCATGCCTGGCTACAGATTCTTTATGATTTTTATTCTGCCATCTTCCCTGAATCCTCCAACCTGCTTTTCTTTGTTTTCAGGCGAAGTCTTGCTCTGTCGCCCAGGCTGGTGTGCAGTGGCATGATCTCAGCTCACTGCAACCTCCACCTCCCGGGTTCAAAAATTTTTTGTATTTTTAGTAGAGACAGGGTTTCACTATGTTGGCCAGGCTGGTCTCGAACTCCTGACCTCGTTATCCACCTGCGTCAGCCTCCCAAAGTGCTGGGATTACAGGCATGAGCCACTGCGCCCAGCTTAACCTGCCTTTTTTTTTTTTTTTTTTTTTTGTTGAGACGGTTTCACTCTTGTTGCCCAGGCTGGAGTGCAATGGCGTGATCTTGGCTCACCGCAACCTCCACCTCCCCGATTCAAGCAATTCTCCTGCCTCAGCCTCCCGAGTAGCTGGGATTACAGGCATGTGCCACCAGGCCCGGCTAATTTTGTATTTATTTATTTATTTATTTATTTATTTATTTATTTATTTTTGAGACGGAATCTTGCTCTCTCTCCCAGGCTGGAGTGCAGTGGCGCGATCTGGGCTCACTGCAAGCTCCGCCTCCCAGGTTCACGTCATTCTCCTGCCTCAGCCTCCCGAGTAGCTGGGAGTACAGGCACCCGCTGCCACGCCCGGCTAATTTTTGTATTTTTAGTAAAGACGGGGTTTCACTATGTTAGCCAGGATGGTCTCGATCTCCAGACCTCGTGATCCGCCCGCCTCGGCCTCCCAAAGTGCTGGGATTACAGGCGTGAGCCACGGCGCCCGGCCTAATTTTGCATTTTTAGTAGAGACGGGGTTTCTCCATGTCCCGAACTCCCGACCTCAGGTGATCCGCCTACCTCGGCCTCCCAAAGTGCTAGATTACAGGCGTGATCCGTCGCACTCGGCCCGACCTGCCTTTTAATACTAATACATTACTTTGGGTCTCATCCCACATCACTTCATCAGAGAGCATCCTTCCTCTCACCTCAGTTACTTATACTTTTTTTCCACGTATAGATGTTTTTTCAGGGACCGGAGGGTATGGGAGGAAGCCTTGGCACGCCTCATCCCAAATCCCCGCTTACCCGAACATCAGGCCCTCCCTCCTCTTCCTGTCCTCCCTGGCCTAGCCTGGGCTCCCTCCTGTTCTGAGGCAAGGCGATTGCTCCATTTCACAGTGAGTGTGGAGTTTCCTGCACATACTGGTGACCTGGTGTCCAGAAGGAATTAGAAGGAAGAGCTCATGGAGTGCCAGAAGAAGACAGTGCCTACTCTGGCAAGCTAGAAGCAAGCTCTGCATTAAATGCAAATATTGGCCGGGCACGGTGGCTCACATCTGTAACCCCAGCACTTGGGGAGGCCTAGGCAGGAGGATCATTTGAGCCCAGGAATTCAAGACCAGCCTGGTCAACATAGTGAGACCCCTTCCCCCCGCCCCCCCTCCCTGGTCACACACACAGCACCAACAACAAAAACAAAATTAGCAGAGTGTGGTGGGGCGTGCCTTTTGTCCCAGCTACTAGGGAGGCTGAGGCAGGAGGATCGTTTGAGCCCGGGAGATTGGGGCTGGAGTGAGCCGAGATCATGCCACTGCAGTTCAGCCTGGGTGACAGAGCAAGACCCTGAAAGAAAAAAAAGAAAGAAAGGAGGGAGGGAGGGAGGGAGGGAGAGAGGGAGGGAGGAAGGAAGGAAGGAAGAAAGAAAGGAAGGAAGGAAGGAAAAAAAAAAAAAACAAGGCCAGGAGCGGTGGCTCACGCCTGTAATCCCAGCACTTTAGGAGGCCGAGGCGGGCGTATCACTTGAGGTCAGGAGTTCGAGACCAGCCTCGGTAACATGGCGAAACCCCGTCTCTACGAAAAGTACAAAAATTAGCCAGGCGTGGTGGGGGGTGCCTGTAATCCAGCTACTCGGGAGGCTGAGAATCGCTTGAACCCGGGAGGCAGAGATTGCAGTGAGCTGAGATCGCGCCACTGCACCCCAGCCTGGCGACAAGAGCGAAACTCCGTCTCAAAAAACAAACAAACAAACAAACAAACCTTCAAATATCCCTCGGGCTGGGTGCAGGGAGGAAACTCGGCTTGAGAGGCGCAGTGGCTAGAGCCACTCAACACTGCTCCGCACGGCCACGTTTCCATGGCTTCCTACGTCACTCAGGCGTAGGGGGCGGGGCATGGCACCCTATCCAATCAGGGGCGCCGGGGCGGGGCCCTGCCAACTGTGCATTCAGATGCGCCCGGGAGAGGAGGGCAGGGCCTGCGCCTCCCTACGGAGCCTTTGTTTCTGGCGTCCGCCCCCGCCCGGGCTCGCGTCTCCGTTTCTCCGAGAGGCCCAAGGTGTCTCCGCCGTAGCTTCTGTCGCGCCGTGACCTGTACAGGTCGCGGGAGTCGTAGGGAGGACGCCGGGACACCTGGAAGCCGAGAAATGGTGCGTGTGAGGGGCCAGGCGTCCCCAGACCGGGGGGAGGGGCTGGTTGGAACCGGCCGGAACCGGCCGGTACAGGCTGTGGAGGGACCTAGGCCTCCCTGCGGCGTCTCCGGGGTCTGGGACCCGAGTTCCCTCGGCCGCAAGGTGGGGCTGGGCCAGGAGCTGGGACCCCGGGCGTCCTGTCCTGTCCCTGCGCGACGCCTGCGGCCCCGCAGCCCCGCGTCTCCCCAGATGGTGCGGGGGCCGCGGGAGGGTCATGGGGGGAATCCCGCCTTGGATGTGGGGTTCGTGTGACAGGAGCTGCGGTCTGTGGCCGTCCCCCACAGTCCCGCCTTTCTCCCGTTAAAAATTAAGAGTTTATTTGAGCAAACAGCGGTTCATCGATGGAGAAGCTCCCGGTCGTGGTTTGTGGCTTGGGGATCCGTTGGAGGGAATGGAAGGAAAGGCTGTAAGGTGCAGGAGGAAGCGAACCAAATTCAGTACTTGGTTGGTGACAGTTATGTAGTCGCCTTATTTGCTCTATCCAGGTGGATATTTTCTGCTTATGTAGTCAGAGGTGGATTGGTGGTTGTGGTTTATTAACGCTAAATTTTATTTCCTTATAAATGGTAATTTATAAGAATTTCATTTGAGGCTGGAGCGCGGTGGCTCACGCCTGTAATCGCAGCGCTTTTGGAGGCCAAGACAGGAGGATCGCTTGGGCCCAGGAGTTGAAGACCAGCCTCGCAGTATAGCGAGACCCCGTCTCTGTTAATTTTTTTTAAATGAACATATTCAGACTGAGACCAAAAAACTACTACAAATTTTTAAAATATAAAATCAAATAAAAGAATTTCATTTGACTTAGATTTCTGTTTCCTTGGCTAGGAAACCAGGACACCATAGCCACAGCCCTCTAATTGTCTCCTAATTAATTATTTTAACACTCCCCAGGGGGACAGGGTCCCAAATCCTTGACCTTGTTCCCCTAGCCTGACTTTATTTGGGGCTTGCAAATAATTCTTGATACCACTTCTTTCACCATATTCCCAAAAGGTAACTCCAGTCACGACATTATCAATTCTTTGTCCTTTATTGCACATTTCAAACTAATTAATTTGTATTATTTTTTCAAGGAGCAATCGATTGGTCTTTTAAAAATATTTGCTTTCTATTTCTGAACATTTCACAGGAGAGGAAAGCAGAGAATACATGTATGAGACCCTGCTGTAAAAAAGCCTTTGTGCCTCTTCTTCTTTTCTCTATCCTAGGCACAGGGATGTTCTCAGAATGTCTTTTGGTTGGCCTGGCGCCATGGCTCATGTCTGTAATCCCAACACTTTGGGAGGCCAAGGCGGGAGGATCACCTGGGGCCAGGAGTTTGAGACCAGCCTGAGCAACATAGTGAGACCCGGACCCTAAAATAAAAAAGCAAAAAACAGTGTCTTTGGGTTGGGGTTCCCGTTTGGAAACTTTAAACTGTGATGTGTCTTCAGAGCATCCTCCTTTCCTGGTCCTGGGCTTCAGGGCTGTTTGGGCTGACATAAGATGCCCACAGCAGCCAGATCTCTTGAAGGGTCTGGTGAATATCAGCCTGCTCCCACTGGACAGCCTGAAGTACGGGGTGGGGCCCCTTAGTGGAGGAGCTGGGTGTCCTGGGGTCGGAGGAATCTCTTGATATCCCCTCCCTCTCAAAGCTCACCCCCTGGGACACTCAGCTTTTCTACCCCTAATTCCAGATCCCATTCCTTGGGGGACACATTTGTGTCCAGCCAAATGGATGATGGTATTGAGGGGAAAAACAGATATGATTCTTGCCCTCTGGATTCTTTTAGACTAGTGAAGTGACAAAACTTATCCCAAGGACAGGAAAACCCATCCCATTGAGGTGATGCAAGAACCTGAAAAGCAAAATGTACTTCAGGCAGACGGGGGCAAAATGCAATGTCTCTTGGAAGGGTGGTCACTGAGCCCTTCAGTGAGCAGGTTAGGGGATGGGTGATATCCCAGGTGATAGAATGACCTGACCTAGGCCGGGCGCAGTGGCTCACACCTGTAATCCCAGCACTTTGGGAAGCTGAGGTGGGCAGATCACTGGAGGCCATGAGTTCGAGACCAGCGCAGCCAACATGGCTAAACCCTGTCTCTACTAAAAATACAAAAATTAGCTGGGTGTGGTGGCAGGTGCCTCTAATCTCAGCTACTGGGGAGGCTGAGGCATGAGAATCGCTTTAACCTGGGAGGCAAGGGTTGCAGTGAACCGAGATCACGCCACTGCACCCCAGCCTGGGTGACAAAGCGAGACTCTGTCTCAAAAAAAAAAAAAAAAAGAATGGTCTGAAACTTGAGTCAGACGTACCTCTGTTCCCGGTTAGTGCAGCCCCTTCCTGGGTTTGTCCCCTGCAAAAGATTTGTTCACTTACTGCAGTTTCAGTTTTTTTTTTTAAGTAACTATAAATGTATTTCATCAGTAGACACTGAAATATAGACAGTTTTCCAAAGAGGCGAGAAGGAAGTGGATTTCAGAAAACATTAAATATCTAGTCTTATATTTGTTAAAAATTATTACTTATACGGCTGGGCGCGGTGGCTCACGCCTGTAATCCCAGCACTTTGGGAGGCCAAGGTGGGCAGATCACGAGGTCAGGAGATCGAGACCATCCTGGCTAACATGGTGAAACCCCATCTCTACTAAAAACACAAAAAATTAGCCGGGCATGGTGGCGGGTGCCTGTAGTCCCAGCTACTCGGGAGGCTGAGGCAGGAGAATGGCGTGAACCTGGGAGGCGGAGCTTGCAGTGATCTGTGATTGTGCCACTGCACTCCAGCCTGGGTGACAGAGCAAGACTCCATCTCAAAAAAAAAAAAATTATTACTTTTTTCTTTCCCAAAGCAAGTGTACTAAGTTTCTCAAGTATGTTATTTTTTTGGGGGCGGGGGGGGGGTGGGGCGTGGTGATTTCAAACGGAATTCCAGGGCTTAGTGTTGGGAATACTAAGGAAAAGAAAGAGAGAAAAACTGTCTTCTATCATGACTGCAGAAAAATGCGTACATTTCCACAGTGTAGCAAATAAATTGGTGAATTACAGAGATTCACCAAAACATCAATTCCTCTGCTTTGCAGGGTGGCAAACTTGTGACAGTGGATAACTGTTCTCTTCCTGTTATCTAGACATCAGAGTTTAATGCTAAGTCCTAATAGGACAGGACTTGGTAAGTCCTAGAAGTGTTCCAATATGATTTAGTACATGATTTGTTACCACAGAAAGAATAAATAACATGTTTATTGTCTGAAGAGGATGGATACTTATACTTCTTCTGTTAAGGTATGAAATATAAGTGCCTTACAATCTCCTTCCTTGCTATAAACAGTGAATTGGAGTGATTTTGCTGGAATCTTCAAACCCTGGGTATTTTCTCATTGAAAATTAAGTGCATAACCTTGCCTGGGAAACAGAGACAGCAGACAGTGACTTCAAACTAAGGCCAATCTTGAGCCTTCAAAGAGAGGACATTATAGGCCCAGTTGTTCTGCTAGGGAGCCTCCCCTGCAGTGTCCCAGCTGCTCACAACTGACCTTGGGTGGAGCCCTTTATAGTGAGAGAAGCTCAGAGCCCTGGAAAGCTGGGGATTTATAGGCAGAGGTGGTTGAGGTGATGCCTTTCTGAGAATGTACTTGCTATTATCTTGGGTCTGTTTGTAGATGTTTCTAATGAAACAAATCTGGATTTAGGTAAGGAGTGATCTCTTTTTTGTGACAGGGTCTCACTCTGTCTCCTAGGCTGGAGTGCAGTGGTGCGATCATAGCTCACTGTAGCCTTGATCTCCTGGGATCAAGGAATTCTTTCACCTCAGCCTCCCAAGTAGCTAGGACTACAGGCACGTGCCATGATGCCTGGCTTATATTTTAAAAAGTTTTTTTAATAGAGACAGGATGTTGTTATGTTGCCCAGACTGGTCTCTAACTCCTGGCCTTGAGCAATCCTCCCACCTTAGCCTCCCAAAATTCCAGGATTATGGGGGTTGGGGGGGAGCGCCACCACACCAGACAGGAATGACTTTATTCTAAAGGATGATTGAAAGGGGAGAAGGCACCAAGTAGAAAATCTTCAAGCATCTCAGGCTGGGCGCGGTGGCTCACGTCTGTAATCCCAGCACTTTGGGAGGCCGAGGCGGGCAGATCACAAGGTTAGGAGTTTGAGACCAGCCTGACCAACATAGTGAAACCCCATCTCTACTAAAAATACAAAAATTAGCCGGGCATGGTGGCACGTGCCTGTAATCCCAGCTACTCGGGAGGCTGAGGCAGGAGAATCGCTTGAACTCAGGAAGCAGAGGTTGCAGTGAGCCGAGATCGCGCCACTGCACTCCAGCCTAGAGGACAGAGTGAGACTCTGTCTCAAAAAAAAAAAAAAAAAAAAAAAATCTGCAAGCATCTCAAAGTTTATGCAGAAAAGGATTTTCTTTCGTAGGGAGGAGCAAATGATGAGAAAGAAGGTGGGAGGAAGAAGGCAGGATGCAGGGTGCAAAATCCCACCTAGATCCTGAAGGCAGTCTCTTCTTAGGAGGGTCATCAGAGGGGTTGTATATAGGCTCAGGCTGAGGGTGGGTCAAAGTTCAGGGGCTGGAGGAAGGAGAAAAAACTTAACCAAAGTTTTGTTAACAGGTACTTTGTTCTGACTGATCACTGAAGACAAAGCTGTTCAGCTAATCAATTGTGAGGAAAATAAAGGGAATTTCTAATCTGTGTATGGCTTTGCCATAGGTAAAAAAGCAGTGTCATCTAAGTCATAATGAGAAGAGTGTTCCTTTGTGTAACCTGCTCCTGCAGAATATCCATAGCTATTTCCAGGATTACCTACCTGCCCAATCTTTGCCGCCATTTTCCCTTACATCCATCCCTTCCGTTTGGCCATTTCTGATTTATATGCAGTTGCTGAGAAGTATGGGTGATCCCTGGGGCTTGTGACTGGCATCTGCAGTGGGGCACTGTTATGGTAATGAGCCCTGAACTTGTGGGGTCCCGGTTAACTCTGGGTAGTGTCAGAATTGATTTGAATGCTTAATTGGTGTTGGAGAATTGGAGATTTGGTTGTGTTCAGCAAACACCACACATTTGGTGTCAGAAATGGTATATGAAAAAAGACACTAGAGATCAGAACCTTCACCTGACTCTGAGTAAGTGTTTGCTGGTGAGAATCGAGACCCTGGAGGAGGGAGCATTTCCACACTGTGAGGAGAGGAGAGTGGGGTGTGTGAAGCACCTGTGGACTCACTACCCAGGTTCATAAATGGGCGTTGGGCATTTCTGGTATGTCCTGATCTCATCTCCCGTCTGTACCCACAGGTGACCAGGTCCTCATTTTTAAAAGGTGGTTCTTAATAGTTTTACCATCTATTTGTCATTAGGCTGAATTTTGCTTGGCTTTTCCTCTTTTGAATTTTTAGTAAGTTATTACCATTAATATTATGCCAAAAAGGGTTTTTTGTGGTTTCTTTGCCTGTTTGTTTCATGCATGCTGGTTTCTGCATTTAGTTTGGGGGTTAGGATTTCAGCAAATGAAATTTTGGGCAGGGGATGGTGGTGGAATACAAACATTCAGTCTGTTAACAACCCTAACTGTATTTTGTACAACATCTTGGCTATTCTTAGCCTTTTTTTTTTTTTTTGAGATGGAGTTTCACTGTGTAGCCCAGGCTGGAGTGCAGTGGCGCTCTTGGCTCACTGCAACCTCTGCCTCCGGCCTCAAGCGATTCTCCCACCTCAGTCTCCCAACAAGCTAGGACTACAGGTGCACAGTACCACACCAGCTAATTTTTGTATTTTTTTTTTTTTTTGTGGAGACGGGGTTTTGCCATGCTGTCTAAGCTGGTCTTGAATTCCTGGGCTCAAGCAATCCACCCGGCTATGCTTCCCAAAGTGTTGGGATTATAGGTGTGAGCCACTACGCCTGGCCTTATTTTTAAGTCTGTTTTTTGTGCAAGTGATATCATCCTATATGTTATATTGTATGTCATCTGTCTATTTCACATAGCCATGAATCTTCCATGAAATGGTATTTTATTCACTATTTTACTTAATAAACTTTATTATTTAGACCGGTTGTAGTTTGACAGAAAAATTGAACAGATAATACACAGAGTCCATATTCTCCTCCACAGGTGATTGTTTTCCCCTACTTTTCTTTTTTTTCTTTTCTTTTTTTTTAAGAGACGACGTCTTGCTCTGTCACCCAGGCTTGAGTGCAGTGGTGCAGTCACTGCTCACTGCAGGTTAGACCTCCAGGGCTCAAGTGATCCTGCCGCCTCAGCCTCCCAAGTAGCTGGGACCACAGGTGTGCGTCACCACACCTGGCTAATTTTTTTTTTTGTAGATGGACTATGTTGTCCAGGCTGATCTCTAACTCCTGGGCTCAAGTGATTCTCCCATCTTGGCCTCCCAAAGTACATAAATATGATATCATATATATCATATAATTGATGAACCAATGTATCATATATGATGATGATCAGAATTGGTGAGCCAGTATGTTACTAACTAAAGTTTAGACTTCATCAAAATTGGTAATTTTTGTTCTTCAAAGGACACCAAGAACTTGAAAAGATAATTCACCAAGTGGAAGAACGACTTGCAAATCCTGTGTCTGGTGGGGAGTCGTATCCAGAAGCAGCCTGAGTCTCAGTCCCCTCCATCACACTCCATCAGGGTAGGGGCTGAATTGGCAGCCAGAACTCCCAGGTATCCTGTCCCATCACTATAGGAGGCAGTCTACCTCCTGGACCTCTCTCTGGGCAGTTGTGCACCTGCAATCCTGGATCTCACCCAGATCATGGGGTGACAACAGGGAGTGGCCATCTGGAGAGAAATCTGAGCCTGGTGTTTTGGGTTTGTGGGTGGGAGGTACTCTCAGGACACCCTCCCCCTCCATGGATTCAGACTTGGGTGGGCCCAGCAGAATGGCATGTGTGGTTCCCAGCTCCTTCATCTCCAGTGGGAGGGAGCCTGTCACCACCTATGCATTTCAGATATATGAACCAGGGTCTCAAGTTTACAACCTTGTTCCCTGTTAAAGAGAGATTGCACTGGAAACTTGTTAAGAATGTCAAGGAAAAGTTTATTAAGCACAATTACAGTGAGTCATGACAGCTGTAATAGGGGAGGGAGATTGAACTCAACCTTGAATGCAGCAGGAATATTATTGGATTTATAGCCAATGGACAAGGTGAGGGAGAGAATGGAACTTGGTTGGGTCTCATAGGTGGGGGAAAAAGAACTTGATTGGATATTAAGGTAGGAGGAGTCTCTATAAACTACCTTAGAGGGATTCTTGCTGAAACTGACTTCTGCAGGCCAATGCCAAGCCCTAGTCAAAAAGAGGGCTCTGAGGAGCTTGACTCAAGTGTGGTGAAGGAAGGAGTACTTGAGACCTCTTCAGCCTAGTTTTTCCTTCTTTTTTTTTTTTTGAGCTGGAGTCTTGCTCTGTCGCCCGGGCTGGAGTGCAGTGGTGCGATCACGGCTTACTGCAGCCTGTGCCTCCCAGGTTCAAGCAATTCTCTGCCTCAGCATCCCAAGTAGCTGGGGTTACAGGTGCCCACCACCACGCCTGGCTAATTTTTTTTGTATTTTTAGTAGAGACAAGGTTTCGCCATCTTGGCCAGGGTGGTCTTGAACTCCTGACCTCATGAGCCACCGCGCCCAGCCTCTTCAGCCTAGTTTTTCCAGGGCTCTGTATTAGTCTGTTTTCATGCTGCTAATAAAGACATACCCAAGACTGGGTAATTTATAAAGGAAAGAGATCTCATTGACAGGTCAGTATGGCTGAGGAGGCCTCAGGAAACTTACAATTATGGTGGAAGGGAAGCAAACGTGTCCTTCTTCATGTGGCAGCAGCAAGGAGAAGTGCAGAGTAAAGGTGGGGGAAGCCCATTATAAAACCAGATCTCATGAAAACTCACTATTATGAGAACAACATGGAGGTAACCACCCCAATGATTAAATTATCTCCCACTTGCTCCCTCCCGTGACACGCAGGGATTATGGGAACTACAAGAGGAGATTTGGGTGGGGACACAGCCAAACCATATCATTACACCCCCAACCCCTCCCAGATCTCACGTCCTCACATTTTAAAACAATCGTGCCCTCCCAACAGTCCCCCAAAGTCTTAAATCATTCCAGCATTAACTCAAAAGTACAAGTCCAAACTCATCTGAGACAAGGCAAGTCCCTTCTGCCTATGAGCCTGTAAAAGCAAAAACAAGTTAGCTACTTCCTAGATACAGTCATTGGGTAAATATACCCATTCTAAATGGGAGAAGTTGGCCAAAACAAAGGGGCTAGAGGCCCTGTGCAAGTCCCAAATCCAGTAGGGCAGTAATTAAATCTTAAAGCTTTGACATAGTCTTGGCTGGGCGCGGTGGCCCACGCCTGTAATCCCAGCACTTTGGGAGGCCGAGGCAAGCGGATCACGAGGTCAGGAAATCGAGACCATCCTGGCTAACATGGTGAAACCCTGTCTCTATTAAAAATACGAAAAATTAGCCAGGCATGGTGGCACGTGCCTGTAATCCCAGCTAATCGGGAGGCTGAGGCAGGAGAATTGCTTGATCCCAGAAGGTGGGGGTTGCAGTGAGCTGAGATCATACCACTGCACTCCAGTCTGGGTGAGAGCCAGACTCTGTCTCAAAAAAAAAAAAAAAGAGTCTCCTTTGACTCCATGTCTCACATCCAGGTCACGCTGATGCAAGAGGTGGGCTCCCTCAACCTTGGGCACCTCTGCCCCTGTGGCTTTGCAAGGTACAGCCCCTACTCCTGGCTGCTTTCACAGCTGGCACTGAGTGTCTGTGGCTTTTCCGGGTGCACAGTGCAAGCTGTCAGTGGATTGACCATTCTGGGGTTCTTGAGGATGGATGGCGGCCCTCTCCTCACAGCTCTACTAGGCAGTGCCACAGTGGGGACTCTGTGTGGGGGCTCCAATTCCCACATTTCTCTTTGCACTGCCCTAGCAGAGGTTCTCCATGAGGGCTTTGCCCCTGTAGCACACCTCTGCCTGGACACCTAGGCGTTTCTGTACATCCTCTGAAATCTCGGCAGAGGTTCCCAAACCTCAATTCTTGTCTTCTGTGCACCCACAGGACCAACACACCACATGGAAGCTGCTGAGGCTTGGGGCTTGCACCCTCCGAAGCCATGACCCGAATTGTACCTTGCCTCCTTTTAGCAATGGCTGGAGTGGCTGGGCACAGGGCACCAAGTCCCTAGGGTGCATACAGCAAGGGGCCCTGGACCAGGCCCAGGAAACCAACCATTTTTTCCTTTTAGGATTCTGGGCCTGTGATGGGAGGGGCTGCCATGAAGCTCTATGATGTGTCCTGGAGACATTTTCTCCATTGTCTTGGCGATTAACATTTGGCTTCTCCTTACTTAGGCAAATTTCTGTAGCTGGCTTGAATTTCTCCCCAGAAAATGGGTTTTTCTTTTCTTTTCTTTTTTTTTGAGACAGAGTTTCACTCTTGTTGCCCAGGCTGGAGTGCAGTGGCGCAATCTTGGCTCACTACAACCTCCACCTCCTGGGATCAAGCGATTCTCCTGCCTCAGCCTCCCGAGTAGCTGGGATTACAAGCATGTGCCACCACGGCCAGCTAATTCTGTATATTTAGTAGAGAAGGGGTTTCTCCATGTTGCTCAGGCTGCTCTCAAACTCCTGACCTCAGGTGATCCGCCCGCCTCAGCCTCCCAAAGTGCTGGATTACAGGCATGAGCCACCATGCCCGGCTGGGTTTTTCTTTTCTGTTCCATTGTCAGTCTGCAATTTTTCCAAACTTTAATGTTCTGTCACCTCTTGAATGCTTTGCTGCTTAGCAGTTTCTTCCACCAGATACCGTAAGTCATCTCTCACAAGTTCAAAGTTCCACAGATCTCTAGGGCAGGGGCAAAATGCCGCCAGTCTCTTTGCTGAAACGTAACGAGTCACCTTTGCTTCCAGTTACCAACAAGTTTCTCGTCTCCATCTGAGACCACCTCAGCCTGGACTTTATTGTCCATATCACTACCAGCATTTTGGTCAGAGCTATCCAAGAAGTCTCTAGGAAGTTCCAGACTTTCCCACATCTTCCTGTCTTTTGAGCCCTCCAAGTCTCTAGGACGTTCCAAACTTTCCCACATTTTCCTGTCTTCTTCCAAGCCCTCCAAACTGTTCCAACCCTTGCCTGTTCCCCAGTTCCAAAGTTGCTTCCACATTTTCAGGTATCTTTACGGCAGAGCACCCCACTACTCAGTACCAATTTACTATATTAGTCCATTCTCACGCTGCGAATAAATACATACCTGAGACTGGATAATTTATAAAGGAAAGAGGTTTAATTGACATACAGTTTAGCATGGCTGCGAAGGCCTCAGGAAACTTAAATCATGATGGAAGGAAAAGCAAACATGTCCTTCACATGGTGGCAGCAAGGAGAAGTGCAGAGCGAAAAGGGGGAAAAGCCACTTACGAAACCATCAGATGTCGTGAGAACTCACTATCATGAGAACAGTATGGAGGTAACTACCCCCATGATTAAATTACCCCCCACCGCGTCCCTCCCACAACATGTGGGGATTATAGGAACTACAATTTAAGATGAGATTTGGGTGGGGACACAGCCAAACCATATTAAGCTCAAAATAAGTTCCTAAGTTTCTGGTTTCCCTTGCCACAATCCCAGATGTCAACTTCCCCTCTCCAATTGACATTATCTTCAATTATGTCCCCCCCGTGCTGGATTTGAAGCAGCTATAATATTTTAGTTGTTTAAATTTTCCATAGAATAATAAATAACAATTTTAAAGATTTATCTTTTTGTTAGTGTATATTTTACATGAGACAAAAGCTATTCAAGTGGTGAGTAGCCATTTGAAATTACATTGTATAAAATCTGTGTCCCTAATGATTCGTGGTGTTGAGCATATTTGTATGTGCTTATTGGCCATTTGTATATATCCTGGAGAAATGTCCATTCAAGTTCTTTGCCCATTTATTATTTATTTATTTTTATTTTCACTTTTTTTTGGAAAGAGCTATGATGCCCAGGCTGGATTTGAACGCCTGGGCTCGAGATCCTTCTGCCTTAGGCTCCTGAGTAGCTGGGATTACAGGTGTGTTCCAGCATGCCCAGCCAATTTTGCCCATTTTCTAATCAATGTGTTTTTTGCTGGTTTATTACAATAACATTATTATTATTATTATTTGAGACAGGGTCTTGCTCCATTACGCAGGCTGGAGTGCAGTGGTGCCATCTCGGCTCACTGCAATCTCCTCCTCCTGAGTTCAAGCCATCCTCCTGCCTCAGCCTCCTGAGTAGCTGAGACTAGAGGGCATGCCACCATGCTCAGCTAATATTTGTATTTTTTGTAGAGACAGGGTTTCGCCATGTTGTCCAGGCTGGTCTTGAACTCTTGAGCTCAAGCTATGTGCCCACCTCAGCCTCCCAAAATGCTGGGATTATAGGCGTGAGCCACCATGTCCAACAATTTATTATTATTAATTGTGGCTATAAAAACAATTAAAAATCTACCGTCTTAAGCATTTTTGTGTACAGCTTAGTAGTGTTAACTATACTTACCTTGTTGTGCAACCAAACTCCAACAATTGTTCCTATTCTCTCAAATTTATTTTTTCTTTCTTCAAGGTGGTTAATTTTATCTTCAAGTTAGCTGATTCTTATTTTGCTTGCTCGAATTCGCCATTGAACACCTATAGAGAAATTTTCATTTTAGTTGTGCTTTGCATCTTCCAGATCCATACTTTCTGTGTAGTCTTTTAAAAAATTATATATATATATTTTTTGTTCCCCCCGAGTCTGAGTCTTGCCGTGTCGCCCAGAGCTGGAGTACAATGGCACGATCTCAGCTCACTGCAACCTCCACCTCCTGGGTTCAAGCAATTCTCCTACCTCAGCCTCCTGAGTAGCTGGGATTACAGGCACCTGCCACCACGCCCGTCTAATGTTTTTGTATTGTTAGTAGAGACGGGGTTTCACCATGTTGACCAGGCTGGCCCCTAACTCCTGACCTTGTGATCTGCCCACCTTGGCCTCCCAAAGTGCTGAGACTGCAGGCGTGAGCCACCGTGCCTGTAATTTTTTGTTGATATTATCGTATGCATCCTTTTCTTAGTTTTCTTTATTTCTTTCTCCATGGTTGTCTTTTACTACTTTGAGCATAGTTAAGGCAGTTGCTTAAAGTCTTCGTCCAGTGAGCGCAGTAACTGGGGATTCTCAAAGATGGTTTATCTCAATTCCCATTGATGAGCCATATTTTTCTGTCTTCTTTATGATTTTGTTTTCGTTGAAAAGTGAGATTTGAATTTTTTTTTGAGTTGGAGTCTCGCTCTGTTGCCCAGGCTGGAGTGCAGTGGCTCAATCTCAGCTCATTGCAACCTCCGCCTCCTGGGTTCAAGCAATTCTTTTTTGTTCAATTCTTTTGAATTCTTCTGAGCCCAGAAAAGGTCTTTTCTGGAAATGCGTTCTTTCCTGGGCATGAAGGGGGCGTTCTCAATTCCCCAGCATACCTGGGTTTTTTTGAGTATCCTAATTTCTGAAAGAAATTTTTCTCCTCAGCTTTTCTTCCCAGGCTTTAGATGGTCTATCATATGTCTCAGCCATAATCTGTTGGCTCAGGTAGCTTCAGGGTTTTTGTTTACTTTATGAGATTTCAAGCAATTGCTGCCTTTTTTTTTTTTTTTTTTTTTTGATACGGAGTCTGGCTCTGTCACCCAGGCTGGAGTGCGGTGGTGCGATCTCGGCTCACTGTAAGGTCCGCCTCCTGGGTTCACGCCATTCTCCTGCCTCAGCCTCCCAAGCAGCTGGGACTACAGGTGCCCACCACCATGCCCAGCTAATTTTTTTGTATTTTTTAGTAGAGACGAGGTTTCACTGTGTTAGCCAGGCTGGCCTTGAACTCCTGACCTTGTGATCCGCCCGCCTTGGCCTCCCAAAGTGCTGGGATTACAGGTGTGAGCTACCACGCCTGGCCAGTTGCTGCCAATTCTTAACCCTGGTTGGCTTTAATGTGCCATTTGGCAACTTGCGTATTTCATAGAGAAATGGCTATTCAAATTCTTTGCCCATTTAAAAATCTATTTGTTTGGGTTTTTGAAAATAATTTTTAATTGTAAAAAAATGCATAACAGAAAATTAAACCATAATTAGGTGTACAGTTCAGTAGTGTTAATTATACTTATCTCATGTAACTATTCTGCAGAAAATTTTCATCTTATAAAAGTTAGAATTTATAGCCATTGAACAGCAACTTCCTTTCCCCCCTTGCACTGGCTGGCATCTACCATCCACTTCCTGCTTTTATGTGTTTGACAACCTCACAGGAGTTATTGAAGAACCATATAATACATATTTTTTGACTGGCTTATTTCCCTTAGCATAATGTGCTGAAAGTTCATCCATTTTATAGCATGTGACAGATGTCTTTTTTGTTTTTTTAGAGATAGAGTCTCACTTTGTCACCCAGGCTGGAGTGCAGTGGCACGATCATAGCTCACTGCAGCCTCAACCCTTCAGGGATTAAGGGATCCTCCCACCTTAGCCTCCTGAGTAGCTGGGACTACAGGCATGCACCACCACCACCAAATAAAAATTTTTAATTTTTTTTGTAGACACAGACTCTCACTATATTGCCTAGGCTGGTCTTGAACTTTTGGGCTCACACAGTTCTCCTGCCTTGGCCTCTCAAAGTGTTGGGGTTACAAGCATCAGCCACTGCCTGTCCTGGATAAAAGTACTAAACAATATCGCAAGCCGGGCATGGTGTCTCATGCCTGTATCTCAGCACTGGGAGGCTGAGCCAGGAGGATCACTTGAGCACTTGAGCCCTTGATCCCAGGGGTTTGAGACCAGCCTGAGCCACATAGTGAGACTCCATCTCTACAAAAGATAAAAAATTTAGCCACTTGTGGTGGTGCATGCCCCTAGTCCCAGCTACTTGGGAGGCTGAGGTGGGAGGGTTGCGTAAGCCCTTGGGAGGTCCAGGCTGCAGTGAGCTGACATCACACCACTGTACTCCAGCATGGGCAACAGAGCAAGACCCTGTCTCAGAAAAAAATCTCATTGTATGTATTGTTAAATACAATTTATGGGAGGCCATTGTTTTGGACTAAGCTTCTGCACTAGGCCCAAACAGCCCAGACCAGAATGGCGTCTCATGGAGGGTGCCACATAATCATACTAAACTTTAAAATAGGCCAGTTTTCTGAAACACCAGGGATTCATAGTAGCCAATCAGAAGGGTCCCAGCTAACTTGAGTCAACATGATAAGGAAGTCAGCTCTGCTTTAGTCCTATAAGGAAAATAATTTTGAAATGATATAACACTTTGTTGTTGTTGTTTTTGAGACGGAGTCTTGCTCTGTCACCCAGGTTGGAGTGCAGTGGCGCGATCTCGGCTTACTGCAACCTCTGCCTTCTGGGTTCAAGCGATTCTCCTGCCTCACCTTCCTGAGTAGCTGGGACTACAGGCACATGCCACCACGCCTGGCTAATTTTTTGTATTTTTAGTAGAGATGTGGTTTCACCATGTTAGCCTGGATGGTATTGATCTCCTGACCTCGTGATCTGCCCGCCTCGGCTTCCGAAAGTGCTGGGGTTAAAGGTGTGAGCCACCGCTTCCGGCCCTTTTTGTTTTTATTTCTGCTTTCTTCACCCCTTTTTTGCCTGTAAAGCCCATCTCCTCTACTCAATTTGAAGAAAGCAAAGAACTTTCATTTGAATAATGTGAGCTCTTTCAAGTTAGGCCCAGAGGCATTCAAATGAGACAGCAATCATGTTCTACTACCCCCTATGAGCTATGTATTCATCTCTTGGAACTGCTTGCTATTGTTACAACTAGCTATAAACAAACCTAATGCCACACAGACATCATATCCTACACCTTATAGCATAACGGTGTATATAGCCCGTCATTAATGAATATTATTTCTGTAAACCACTGGGAATTCCCAACAACTTTGTATCAGCCCACTCCGTTTGTCCCCTTTTTGCCTTTAAAAATCCACGTGTGGCCGGGCATAGAGGCTCACGCCTATAATCCCAGCACTATGGGAGACTGAGGCAGGAGGATCGCTTGAGCCCAGGAGTTTGAGACCAGCTCAGGCAACATAGTGAGACCCTGTCTCTACAAAAAAATAAAACAGACCAGGTGCAGTGGCTCATGCCTGTAATCCCAGCACTTTGGGAGGCCAAGACGGGCGGATCACGAGGTCAGGAGATCGAGTACATCCTGGCCAACATGGTGAAACCCCATCTCTACTAAAAATACTAAAATTAGCTGGACTTGGTGGTGTGTGTGCCTGTAGTCCCAGCTACTCAGGAGGCTGAGGCAGGAGAATCGCTTGAACCCAGGAGGCGGAGGTTGCAGTGAGCTGACATTGCGCCGCTGCACTCCAGCCTGGGCGACAGCGACACTCCATCTCAAAAAATAAAAATAAAAATAAAACATTAGTCAGATGTGGTAGTGTGCACCTGCAGTCCCAGCTACTGTGGAGGCTGAGGTGGGAGGATCATCTGAGCCTAGGGAGGTCGAGGTTGCAGTAAGTCGTGATTATGCCACTGCACTCCAGCCTGGGTGACTGAGTAAGACCGTGTCTAAAAACAACAACAAAACCTCGTGTAACTGCTGCTAATTAGAGTATATAGTCATGGCAACTTGAATCTGTACTCCTGGTTTGCAGTCCTCAGCTCTGGCCCCAATAGACTGTCCATTTATATTGATTTTGCCTAAGTTTCTTCCTTTTAGATCAACAAACTTATGGAACGCCTTTCTGTTTCATAGATGGGATGCTTCTCGATTCATGACTTGCTAATAATAGCCAATTAGATCACTGAACTCTTTGTTGAAATGTTTTCTTTCTTTTTTGAGATTGAGTCTTGCTCTGTTGCCCAGGCTGGAGTGCAGTGGCGTGATTTCAGCTCACTGCAACCTCCACGTTCCGGGTTCAGGCGATTCTCCTGCCTCAGCCTCTGGAGTAGCTGGGACTTCAAGTGTGTGCCACCACACCTGACTAATTTTTGTATTTTTAGTAGAGACGGGGTTTTATCGTGTTGGCCAGGCTGGTCTTCAACTCCTGACCTCAAGTGATCTGTCCGCCTTGGCCTCCCAAAGTGCTGGGATTACAAGTGTGAGCTACTGTGCCTGACCCCAAATTCTTGACCTTCTTGCCCACATTTGTTCTTTGGAGTGGTTGATTTTTGTTGTGAGTCATAGGAGTTCTTTATATGTTCTTGATACTAACACCTTGCCAGATACATGATTTGCTGATACTTTTTACAATTCCCTGGTTGCCTTTTCCCAGTGTTGATGGTGTCTTCTGACACACAGAATTATTTATTTATTTATTTATTTATTTAGAGACAAGGTCTTGCTGTGTTGCCTAGGCTGGAGTGCAGTGATGATGTGATCCCAGCTCACTGCAGTCTCAACCTCCTGGGCTCAAGGAATCCTCTTCCCCCAGCTGCCTGGCCCATACAAGTTTTTAATTTTGATGAAATAAAATTTGTCTTTTTTTCTTTTGTGAACCATGTTCTGGTATTTTATCCAAGAAATCAATGCCAAACCCAATAGAAACTTCTGCCCTGTGTTTTTGTTTAAAAAGGAAAATTAGAACAGAGTTAAAAGATCCAGTTGGCTTTTATTTGCAATTCATAAATTGGGGTACCATCCCATTCTATAAAATCGAATAAGAGCTCCCGCTGGGCGTGACAGAAGGGCGGTTTTTGTAAGGAACAAGGGAAGCAACAACAGCAAAGCAGATTGGTTAACATCAGGTTACTTTTATTGAAAGGGTAAAGCAGAGGGGACGTCCTTATTATGCCAGCTGAGATTGACTGGGCCCTTTCCTATTGGTTGCTGTGAGTCTCCTGTTTTGGGGAAAAACTGGGTATGTTTGAGGATCTACCTGCTATAAAAATTTTAGTTTGATCACATGGCACTTAGCATGAGTGACTCCATTTTGGTTTGGTCTCATTTGTTGGGGAGTAGTATAGGATTTTAGTCCAAAAAAATGGCTTGCATAATTTTTACTATTTTATTCTAAGAGTTGTTTAGTTTTAGCTGTTACCTTTAGGTCTTTGATCCATTTTGATTTCATTTTTGTATGTAAGTTAAGGGTCCAACTGCTTTTTTTTTTTTTTTTTTTTTTGAGATGGAGTCTCGCTCTGTTGCCCAGGCTGGAGTGCGGTGGTGCCATCTCGGCTCACTGCAAGCTCCGCCTCCCAGGTTCACGCCATTCTCCTGCCTCAGCCTCCCGAGTAGCTGGGTCTACAGGCGCCAGCCACCACGCCCAGCTAATTTTTTGTATTTTTAGTAGAGATGGGGTTTCACTGTGTTAGCCAGGATGGTCTCGATCTCCTGACCTCGTGATCCACCCGCCTCGGCCTCCCAAAGTGCTGGGATTACAGGCGTGAACCGCTGCGCCCGGCCACTACATGTGTGTTACAACAGGTGCTACAGACCCACCTTACAGAGAGACATTAGGGATGGTCCAGGCAGTACATACTTCTCCCATCAGAGAGGCATGTTCCTATTCTGCTGTTGCTAGTTCAGTTCTAGCAGCAGAATTGCTTTGTGGAAGGAAGTGAGTCTAGACAGAGGGTAAGTTTGATGACTGTGGGATCTTGAAATAAATGTTTGGAAAGCACAGCATCCTGAGAACTTCTTGGAAATAAAATCTAGGCCCCCAGTGCTGTCCGTCTCAACCTTCCTCCTCCACACATGTGGGATGTTTCAGGATTCAGTGGCCTTTGAGGATGTGGCTGTGAACTTCACCCTGGAGGAATGGGCTTTGCTGGATCCTTCCCAGAAGAATCTCTACAGGGATGTGATGCGGGAAACCTTCAGGAACCTGGCTTCTATAGGTAAGGGTGACAATATTCCTTCACTTAGCAAACTAGAGAACAAGTGTTTCTAGCTCCTTAACACTTTGGGGAATAAACCAGGCATGGGTACAGGGAATTATGAATATAGAATCTAATAGTTTTTTCATAATTTTGTACTAATTCATAATGACTTTTCTGGGTCTAAATTTTAGGAAAACAATGGGAAGACCAGAACATTGAAGACCCATTCAAAATTCCCAGGAGAAATATAAGGTAATTTGCACTCACAAAAGAAAGCTCTGTTCCTTGAGAGCATTTCCTGCTGTTAGGAATTTTTTTTTTTGAGATGAAGTCTCGCTCTGTTGCCAGGCTGGAATGCAGTGGCGCAATCTCGGCTCATTGCAACTTCCACCTCCCAGGTTCAAGTGATTCTCCTGCCTCAGCCTCCTGAGTAGCTAGGACTACAGGAGTCTGCCACCATGCCCAGCTAATTTTTTGTATTTTTAGTAGAGACGGGGTTTCACCATGTTGGCCATGATGGTCTTGTTCTCTTGACCTTGTGATCTGCCCGCCTCGGCCTCCCAAAGTGCTGGGATTACAGGTGTGAGCCACCGTGCCCAGCAGGAATTTTTAAAAGCAAGCAAACAACATATAAGCCCAGCGTCACACTGATTTGTTTTTAGAAAATCTTCTCCAAGCCAGGCATGGTGGCTCACACCTGTAATCCCAGCACTTTGGGAGGCCGAGATGGGTGGATCACGAGGTCAGGAGATCGAGACCATCCTGGCTAACACGGTGAAACTCCGTCTCTACTAAAAACACACAAAAAAGTTAGCCTGGCATGGTGGTGGGCACCTGTAGTCCCAGCTACTCAAGAGGCTGAGGCAGGAGAATGGCGTGAACCTGGGAGCCAGAGCTTGCAGTGAGCCAAGATCGCGCTATAGCACTCCAGCCTAGGTGACAGAGTGAGACTCTATCTCAAAAAAAAAAAAAAAAAAAAAAATCTTCTCCAAAAACATAGTTAAGTGTAACATAGATGTTCAGTGTTTGCAAAATAGTTCAATTATAGACAGTAGTAAGAAACTTCATATGAATATCTTTTTTTTTTTTTTGAGAGGGAATTTCACAACTTGTTGCCCAGGCTGGAGTGCAAGGGCGCCATTTTGGCTCACTGCAACCTCCGCCTTCTGGGTTCAAGCGATTCTCCTGCCTGAGCCTCCCGAGTAGCTGGGATTACAGGCGCCTGCCACCACGCCTGGTTAATTTTTTGTATTTTTAGTAGAGACGGGGTTTCACCATGTTGGCCAGGCTGGTCTTGAACTCCTGACCTCAGGTGATCCACCTGCCTCAGTCTCCCAAAGTGCTGGGATTACAGATGTGAGCCACCACACCTAGCCATGAATATAATTTTCTTTCTTTCTTTCTTTTTTTTTGAGACAGAGTTTCGCTCTTATTGCCCAGGCTGGAGTGCAATGGCATGATCTTGGCTCACTGCACCTCTGCCTCCTGGGTTCAAGCAATTCTCCTGCCTCAGCCTCCCGAGTAGCTGGGATTACAGGCATGCTCCACTACGCCTGGCTAATTATTATTATTTTTTTTTTTTGTATTTTTAGTAGAGACACGGTTTTTCCATGTTGGTCAGGCTGGTCTTGAACTCCTGACCTCAGGTGATCCTCCTGTCTTGGCCTCCCAGAGTGCTGGAATTACAGGCATAAGCTACTGTGCCTGGCCATGAATATCATTTTTTGATAATAGGTATGGTTGTGATCTATTGCAGACCATTTAGTCCATTCATGTTCAAACAATTAAGACAGGCATAAAACGTACACTTTCTCTGGTAATGTTAAAAATGTGAGTCCAAGGCTGGGCGTGGTGGCTCACGCCTGTAATCCCAGCACTTTGGGAGGCAGAGGTGAGAGGATCCCTTGAGCCTTGGAGTTCAGGGTTCACGCCTGGGCAACGTAGTAAGATTCTGTCTCTGTATTAAAAAAAAAAGTATATCTAAGTCTAATACCTATTAATAAATATAAAATCATTTATAAACAAAACATTAATAATGTACTTCTCATTTTTCCAACAAGTCATATTCCAGAAAGACTCTGTGAAAGTAAAGAAAGTGGTCAAGGTGAAGAAACCTTCAGCCAGATTCCAGATGGTATTCTGAACAAGAAAACTCCTGGAGTAAAACCGTGTGAAAGCAGTGTGTGTGGAGAAGTTGGCATGGGTCCTTCATCCCTTAATAGGCACATCAGAGATCACACTGGACGTGAACCAAATGAATATCAGGAATATGGAAAGAAGTCGTATACACGTAACCAATGTGGACGGGCCTTGAGTTATCATCGCTCTTTTCCAGTACGTGAAAGGACTCATCCTGGAGGAAAGCCCTATGATTGTAAGGAATGTGGAGAAACCTTTATTTCTCTTGTAAGCATTCGAAGACACATGTTAACGCATAGGGGAGGTGTACCTTACAAATGTAAGGTGTGTGGGAAAGCCTTTGATTATCCCAGTTTATTTCGTATACATGAAAGAAGTCACACTGGAGAGAAACCTTATGAATGCAAGCAATGTGGGAAAGCCTTCAGTTGTTCCAGTTACATTAGAATACATGAAAGGACTCACACTGGAGATAAACCCTATGAATGCAAGCAGTGTGGAAAAGCTTTCAGTTGTTCCAAGTACATTCGAATCCATGAACGAACTCACACAGGAGAGAAACCCTACGAATGTAAACAGTGCGGTAAAGCCTTTAGGTGTGCCAGTTCTGTTCGAAGTCACGAAAGGACTCACACCGGAGAGAAACTTTTTGAATGTAAGGAATGCGGGAAGGCTTTGACTTGTCTCGCAAGTGTTCGAAGACACATGATAAAGCACACTGGCAACGGACCTTATAAATGTAAGGTGTGTGGGAAAGCCTTTGATTTCCCCAGTTCATTTCGAATCCATGAAAGGACCCACACTGGAGAGAAACCCTATGATTGTAAGCAATGTGGGAAAGCCTTCAGTTGTTCCAGTTCGTTTCGAAAACATGAAAGAATTCACACTGGAGAGAAACCCTATAAATGTACAAAATGTGGGAAAGCCTTTAGTCGTTCCAGTTACTTCCGAATCCATGAAAGAACTCACACTGGAGAGAAACCCTATGAATGTAAGCAATGTGGGAAAGCCTTCAGTCGATCCACTTACTTTCGAGTACATGAAAAAATTCATACTGGAGAGAAACCCTATGAGAACCCTAACCCTAACCCTTCAGTTGTCCCAGTTCTTTCATGAGCGTGAAAGGAGTCACATAGAGAAACCCCGTGAAAGTAAGAAATTCAGGAAAGCCTTCAGTCCTTTCTATTTCTTTCAACTACATGGAAGGATTCACAGTGGAGAAAGACCCTGTAAGATAATTGGCTTTAAATTACGAGACACTTGTGATAGGACAGTAAAACCTAGAGTTGGAGTTGCATCTCTGGATTGTGTTATGTCAGTGTTGGTAGGTTAGGAACTAGATTTCCCAGAATCCATTCCATTTGTTATTCCATGATACAATTCACCAGTAACCGATCTTACATGAGATTTGGAAGTAAGTTAAGGAGGCATTAGTCATGGTTTGGAAGCACAATACAGGGAGACAGCCATGTGAATACAGGCTGTATGGACACCTGCTTCCATCCCATTTTCCTGCTTCTTTGGGTTGCCAATCAAGAGTATCTTCAAAATGACTTGACTTTAATTTTCTCGGAGGTGATAGGTTTCCACACAGGTCTCCAGAAGCCCCACGTTGAAGATCCATCCACACTTTGGTTTTCCTTCAGACATTATTATGTGTGTACTAGGCAACTAATTCAGACTGTCCTGGTTGGGAATATTCTGTGATGCTCTGACTCCCCTAGTCTGTAGACTGAACTGGCATAAGGTCTAATTTGTATAGTAAGCACCTTTGTTTATACTAGTAGTGACTGTATTCTTGATTCAGCCTGATAGCTACCATGCTGCTGTCAAAACCAACCAGAGGGGAGCTTGTTCTTCTGCTGTACTGTGCAGTGACTGGCCTCACCCAGGACTTTGATGTGAGAATAAGCACTTTCCTCTATCAGGAAATTTCAAGTGTTTCCTGTTACCCATAGCTCAATGTAATGCCTCAGTTCATTTTCAGTTGTTTGATTATATGTGACTAATACGTATTTTTTATTCAAACAAGACTTGTGTACGTGTTTCTTCAAAACAGTTTATTAACTGTCTTCAGTCTTGGATTACATCAAGTTTATAATTTTGGCAAATTGTTAAGACACTGTGAAGTCAGCGTTAACCATGTGCATACAACTTAAGGAATTTTTTCCTCATGTAAATTTTACTTTTCATGCTTATATAGTTTCAACTTTTATCTTCATAGTAATTTGTCATCTACTCATAATACCAAAAGTTAAGTCATGCTATTTTGTGTGCTCTCTTGCTAAAGACTGCAGAGACCATACCTGTTGTCAAAGAGGGTGTAATAAATTGTAATAATAATCATGACCACAAACCATAAAGGACTGTGTGATGTATCAGTAAGAGGGTGCTCAGAAGAATTTCTTACAGGTTTTGTGCTTGTTATAGGTTGGTTGACTTCTTTTTTTTGTTTGTTTTGATATAGAGTCTTGTTCTGTTGCCCAGGCTGGAGTGCAGTGGTGCGATCTCAACTCACTGCAACCTCCACCTCCCAGGTTCAAGCAATTCTCCTGCCTCAGCCTCCAGAGTAGCTGGGATTTCAGGTGCACACCACCACACCCGGCTAATTTTTGTACTTTTAGTAGTGACGGGGTTTCACCATGTTGGTCGGGCTGGTCTCAAACTCCTGACCTTGTGATCCACCTGCCTCAGCCTCCCAAAGTGCTGGGATTACAGGCATGAGCCACCGCGCCTGGCCAGGTTGATTGATTTATGTTCAGGGAAGCAAGATGATTGTCTGTATTTGATGCAGTGATGAGGTAAACTTAATTCTAAACTTGGTAATCATAATTGTTCTTATCCAGAAGGGAAAAGGAATGGAGTGGAGGTAAACGTAATTCATGAGAAATACCACTCAGTCATATTAGTGAGAAGAGGGGAATTTGGGTCATGTTTATGATTTGGAACATGCTGTCTTTCACCAGTTTTAAAGACATGGTTACAGAATGCCCTTTTTTTGTCTTGATTCATCATAGCCACCTAGGAGCATGGTCTCACATTGCTGGTGTCTGACGTGTTTCTCTCCAACAGCGTAAGACTTGGCCTTGCAGTAAGGGGAGGCTGGCTCCTGGACTTGTGGACCTGTTTTTGCCTTACTTATTCTCTGAACACTGAAGTATTTCCTGTGATGTACTGGACACTATTTTCCATTATGTACCTCGGTTAAAATATGTAAATTTACTTCTTAGCAAGCTGTATAATACTTTTAAAAAGCTCCTAATGAGACTAATATATTTATGCACATTTTCTGAATGCAAGCCTAGGAAGGAACAAAGTCAGCATCAATATTCCAACCAAGCCTTTCTTGCTCCGATAATATGCTTTTGTTTTTGTTTTTGTTTTTGTGTTTTTGTTTTTTTAGACAGAGTTTCACTCTTATCACCCAGGCTGGAGTGCAGTGGCGCAATCTCAACTCACTGCAACCTCTGCTTCCCGGGTTCAAGTGATTCTCCTGCCTCAGCCTCCTGAGTAGCTGGGATTACAGGTGCCCACCGTCACACCTGGCTAATTTTTTTTCGTATTTTTAGTACAGACAGGGCTTCACCGTGTTGGCCAGGCTGATCTCAAACTCCTGACTTCAGGTGATCTGGCCGCGTCGGCCTCCTAAAGTGCTGAAATGGATTACGGGTATGAACCACTGTTCCTGGCATATATGCTTTTGCTTCTAATTTATCAATAGGCCTCTTACGCCAGCACTACAGAGTAAAAAGCAACATGCAAAAGTCAGCTTTTTGTCTGTACACTTCCATGGAACAATCCAATCACTTCATTGAAGGTGTCCAGCAAGCTCTTGTTGAGCAAATCCCTGTTGAAACTTCTCAGTGTCAAAAGCCCAGGTATCACAGGATAGAGTAGCAATCAGCAACCAAACCATGACTGTATGTGGAGATGACATATTCAGCCCCAGATAATGTATTCACATGAGTGAAGGGTGGAGTCATTGCCTGTCAGATTCTACAGTCATTTGGATTAGAGAGGGCAATACAGAGTTAGGTGCTACTGAATCCAACCACTGACTCCTTCTCCCTCGAAGGCAACACCCACAGTGAGTGTGGGCTACAGAGTAGAAACCCCACCATCAACGTGACTCCAAATGTGATTTTGCCCGGGATGCAGGTGCTGTGTTGGGATGGCCAGTGAAGGTAGGGGACATTGGAAGCACAGGGTGAGGGAGATGAACAGGACACAGCTGAGCCCGATTATTGGCCTTGACTGTGGGAGTATCCTGATGCTTCACAAACACCCCAGAGAGGACACTGTAGCACAGGCCCAAAGAGTGTTCATAAGCCAGAAGGCCACCACTTTTGGAAGGCAGTGATGTGGCTTTCTGTTTGAGTCCTGATGCTGTTGACAGCATACACAGTTCTTCATCTGATTAGAAAAGCAATGCTGGCTGGGCACAGTGGCTCACACCTCTAATCCCAGCACTTTGGGAGGCTGAGGTGGGCAGATCACCTGAGGTCAGGAGTCCGAGACCAGCCTGACCTGCCTTGGACCTATTGGACTGAACAAAGGGGAGCAAATGCAGGAATAAAAGACGAGACAAAAGAGTATATTTGGAAGAAGGGGTTGGGGGGCACCTTGCCTCTAGTGGACAAGGGCCCCAAGCTTTACACAGCCCTCTGTATTTATTAGGCAAAAGAGCGAGAAAAGCGGGGGTGATTGTCGGGTAATTGTCAGTTGGCCATTTGGTTCACAGCAGGCTTGTGAGACTGCATCCTCTGGACAATAGGCACTAATTTTCTCAGTAGATAACTTCAAGGAGCCCGGTGCCAGGGAGTGATGTCCTCAGCACACCTTTTGGTGGCAGGGCAGTGAGTTTGCCCACATCCTGCATTCATGATAAACAGTTTGCTGTTTGATCCCATATAGACTCCTGCGGAATGCTGAGTTGGTCACGTCCCACGGGCCTTTGGCTCCCTGCATATCCCCCTTTTTGTTTATGTATTAATTGAAAGAATGTAAGGCCAGGCCGAGCAGCTCTCATTATCCGATTGGCGGTCCATCTGATTTTACAGAAAATGTAGCATTAGAACTGTGTCGTGACTCTGTTAGGCCTTCTCTCTGTCTTTGCACTCAGGCTCAGCTGGCTCATGGCTTGTACTGGAGGGACCGGGCCCATGGTTGGCCACCCTGGGTTCCTCCCGTCTCCCGTTCATGGTCGCATGCACCTTGAGGGCACCCACATGGTGTGCCCATCTCCTGTAGAAACACAAGCATACTCTCTTCCCCACATCAGTAAATCCACCGGACTTTTCCATTGTCCTTCTTCCAGGGATTTCCGTAACACTTTCAGATAAACTTTCCTCTTTTCCTCTAACGCTTGCCAATGTCTTTCTGCTGGAGTCTTACCATCCAGACCAGGAGTCAAAAAATTTAAAGTAAATAAAAAGTTTTGATTGAGGTGGTAGTTGGCCTCCTATACCCCCTTTTTGTTTTTTCAACATGCGTTGTAATGTTTGATGTGCCTGCTCTATAATGCCTTGTCCTCTAGGATTATAAGGAATTTCTATTTTATGGGTTATAGGCCAAAGCTGTAAGAAATTTTGAAAAGCATGGCCAGTATAAGTGGGTCCATTGTTAGTTTTTAATTGTTTAGGTATTCCCATATGAGCAAATGATGACAGACGATGTCACCGTACATGACCAGCTGTCTCACCTGTTTGGCATGTAGCATGCAGCATATGAGAATAAGTGAAATAAATTAAGCAGTTCTGGGTCTACTGTACTTTTAACTGTAGCAGTTTCTGTGCGACTGGCTACATTTACAACATAAGCTGAATCACAGACAATGTTGATAGGATCTGAAGCTGTGAGCTGTAAAACCTGAATGACTGCAATTAGCTCTGAGTGTTGAGCTGAAACCCCAGAGGTCATTATTGTTTTGGGACCTTTTTGGAATCACAAATACTGGAGAATTCCAGGGGCTAACTGACTTTTCTTTTCTTTTCTTTTCTTTTTTTTTTGAGACACAGTCTTGCTTTGTCGCCCAGGCTGGAGTAAAGCTGTGTCTCCCGGGCTCATGCCATTCTCCTGCCTCAGCCTCCCGAGTAGCTGGGAGTACAGGTGCCTGCCACCATACCCAGCTATTTTTTTTGTATTTTTAGTGGAGATGGGGTTTCACCGTGTTAGCCAGGATGGTCTCGATCTCCTGACCTCGTGATCTGCCCGCCTCGGCCTCCCAAAGTGCTGGGATTACAGGCGTGAGCCACCGCGCCCAGCCTGCTAACTGAGTTTTCTATATGTCCTGTGTTCAATTGCTCTTTTACCAACAGATGAAGTTCATCTAGCTTCTTTTGTGTTAGGGGCCATTGATCCACCCACACAGGTTTGTCACTGAGCCATTCTAATAATAAGGCAGTGGGCAAAGGAGAAATATCAAACATCAATGACCACCGTCAGAAATCCTGGTGTCCTAGCCCTTTTCTATCTGTTTTTCCAGTTACTGATATCGGGTTAGGATTTCATTGTAGAAATTTCCCCAAACCTTTTTCACTCTGATATCCCATGTTCTTCAACATTTTAAATCCTGGGTTATCAAAGTTTTCATTTGTAAGTCCCCTATCCCATGCTGTAAGTCAGTCTTGACCCCATAAATTGATGGCTATATTTGCAACATAAGGCTGCGAAGTCCAGAGCGAGCTTAAAGTTGTAAAAGTTCTTTAATAATAAACAGAGTAACCTGATAGGCCGGGCGCGGTGGCCCACGCCTGTAATCCCAGCACTTTGGGAGGCTGAGGCGAGCGGATCACGAGGTCAGGAGATCCAGACCATCCTGGCTAACACAGTGAAACCCCGTCTCTACTAAAAACACAAAAAATTAGCCGGGCGTGGTGGCGGGTACCTGTAGCCCCAGCTGCTTGGGAGGCTGAGGCAGGAGAATGGCCTGAACCCGGGAGGCAGAGCTTGCAGTGAGCAGAGATTGCACCACTGCACTCCAGACTGAGCGACAGAGCGAGACTCCGTCTCAAAAAAATAAATAAATAAATAAACAGAGTAACCTTAGCTCTCTGAGTGCTAGTAAACTCAGATCGAGTGATTGAATTATGATGGTCTCTACTAGCCTGCTGCTTTTCCATGTTTACCAGACCCATCAGTAAACAGTGTTAAAGCCTTAGGTATGGGGGAGTGAAATACCGCTTCGAATTGCCTTTTACTTAAACGAATCCTGATGATATCAGGGTCATAACTTAGCATTTGGATTGCATTAATCGTTAAGATTGCTAGCTGAAATAGTAATAAGTTTTAAAAAATCTGAACACATCTCTAGAAGCAGAGACTTAAATGATATACTTTAACCATGTGCTTAAAACCACAGGCGGAATAGCTTAAATCTTGTAATTGAGTTTTTGGGCTGACCAAGTTTATGGACTTTAATCTGGCAAACAGTCTTGAAAACAGTGACTCACTGGCTGGGGAACTCAATTTAGGAATCTTTTAGCAAGTACAAATCACAGACTATCTGTAATCAGTGGTTAAGACAGTCATTCATGCATAAGTTTTCACTACACTTAGAACTTTTCTTCACTTTCTGAGAAGGACACAACATTTTTACCTTCTAATTTGACAAATATCATTTAATTAGGTTTAAAGTTCTTCTTTAAAGGGTAATGTGTGGTTTTACATGCCTAGCTTTTAATTACTCATTAACTAATTCGTGGGCCCTCTGTAATCTCTTTCCCTTCAGAGGTTACTGTTTTACTTAAATTGAATTTGGAAAGCTACCTTAGGGGTAGGAGAGCGATAACAGTGGCCATTATTAGAAAAGAGGTTTTTCAAATTCTTATATTTTACTTAAATCTTAGCAGACAGTCATAGTCTGGGACGTACGTAACACATGAATTTTTGCTATGGGCTGCCCACAGAGCCAGAGGGCAGCGGTGCAGGTCCTTGGCGGCGGCCGCATTGTACTTGCTCAGGCTTTGCCTGTGTCTGCGCCGCTCCCTCCCTCCTTTGCCGGGGGTGGGGCATGCTGCCGGCTTGGGCGGACCTTGTGGGCTTCGTCGCTGCCAGCTTTTCTGCTACTGAGCCTTTTATTCCGCCCACCGCTTGCTTGGTGGCGCGGTTTCGGCTTCTAATGCTTTTTTTCTTTTCTTTCTTTTTTTTTTTTTTTTCTCTTTTGAAACGGAGTTTTTGCTCTTGTTGCCCAGGCTGGAGTGCAATGGCGCGATCTCGGCTCACGGCAACCTCCGCCTTCCAGGTTCAAGCGATTCTCCTGCCTCAGCCCCCGGAGTAGCTGGGATTACAGGCACGTGTCACCACAACCGGCTAATTTTGTGTTTTTAGTAGAGACAGGGGTTCTCCATGTTGCTCACGCTGGTTTTGAACTCCCGACAAAAGGTGATCTGCCCGCTTCGGCCTCCCGAAGTGCTGGGATTACAGGCATGGGCCACCGCTCCCGGCCTTTCTTATCTTTTTATAGACATACACCTGCTTGCCTTGCCGATTTTGCATTACTGAGCAGGTTAAGAGCTCTCCTAATGCTGCCTGCTTAAGACAGGGACTGACAGCTGTAGCGTATCCTCTGTCCTTTTTCCTATCTATTGGAGGAGGAGGCTTAGGTAAGACCTCTGTTTCCTCTTTGTTATTTTGGCCCAGTGATACTGGGGCTGAGGGAAGAGAAGGTGATAAGGCAGATGATGTTTTCTCCTCCTTCCTCTTTTTAGGCTCTTCTGTGTGTAACTGAGCCAGGACTGCTCTAATTAAAGCCCATAACGTTAAAGATTTTACTGGGACCCGATGCCTTTGCACCTGATGTTGTTTAAGATTTCTCCCCACTCATTCCCAGAGTTCTAAGCCTAGCGTTCCTTCTTCCGGGAACCATGGGCTTTGTACTCCATTATTGACCACACTAGTTTTTAATTCCTTCAACAACTTAAATTCTAGTGGGGTGTGTTCATGAATAATCTGCTGTGGATTATTTGAATCGGGCCTTACGGAAATAGGAAAAGCGCAAGGTCCTAAGGGCTCTCCAGCTATGGCAGCACAGTGTAAAATTCTTTGTATTGGGGTCTCTATTTCTGCTACGGAAGGAGGCGGTACAGATGTTTCTGCAATTGGAGGAGGCGATATAGGCCAATTTTTATCCTCCCTCACCTGTTTTTTATTTTCAGTTGGCGCTGTGGGTGGGACAACAGATTCTTTCAGATTTTTAGACTCAGCCTGCTGTCCCGCAGAATAATAAGGAGATAATGGCAGAAGTACAGTATGAACTAAACTCCAAGTGGAGAAAACTGAAGAATCAACTTTAAAACCTTTTTGATGAGCCCGTTTTAATCCTTCTCCTGCTCTGTCCCAATTTTCCACATCAAGAGTGCCTGCCTGTGGAAACCATGGGTGATGCGTTAATAACCATTTGTGGCTTCTGCAGGAGGTTAGTTAGTGCCTGCGAATTAACCTGAGCTCCAGACTGTCTCAACAGAACCTTAAGCAAGTGCACATAATGTTTTTCTTCAGTAGACAAATTCTTCCCCTTGTTACCCTGATTCAGAAAACTTCCCCTTCCCACTACTTCTTTAAAGCACTGCCCCCAGTACGTCTTTAGGGCACTGACCTTATATACCCTACCGGCAGACTCGTCTCGGAGTCCCCGTGCGTCTTGTCAATTTCAGTTCCTCTGCTCCAGCAGACCTTCTTCGTTCACGTCCTCGTAGTCCCGTGTTCAGACTGCCGCCTGTTCAAGTGCCGCTTACAGAGCTCCCGATCCGGTCGCTGTTTGGGGTGCCACTATGTAACCCGCACAGACCTAGGGGGACTGAACAAAGGGGGGCGAACATGGGAATAAAAGACAAGAGACGAAAGAGTATATTTGGAAGAAGGGGTCGGGGGGCACCTTGCCTCTAGTGGACAAGGGCCCCGAGCTTTACACAGCCCTCCATATTTATTAGGCAAAAGAGATGGCGAGAAAAGCAGGGGTGATTGACGGGTAATTGCCAGTTGGCTGTTTGGTTCCGTTTGGTTCACAGCAGGCTTGTGAGACTGCATCCTCTGGACAATAGGCACTAATTTTATCAGTAGATAACTTCAAGGAGCCCGGAGCCAGGGAGTGATGTCCCTCAGCAAACCTTTTGGTGGCAGGGCAGTGTGAGTTTGCCCACAACCTGCATTCATGATAAACAGTTTGCTGTTTGATCATATAGACTCCTGCGGAATGCTGAGTTTGTCATGTCCCAGGGGCCTTTGGCTCCCTGCACTGACCATCATGGAGAAACCCCGCCTCTACTAAAAATACAAAATTAGCCAGGTGTGGTGGCGCATGCCTGTAATCCCCGCTACTTGGGAGGCTGAGGCAGGAGAATCGCTTGAACTCTGGAGGTGGAGGTTGCAGTGAGCTGTGATCACGCCATTGCACTCCAGCCTGGGCAAAAAAAGCGAAATTCTGTCTCCAAAAAAAAAAAAAAAAAAGAAAGAAAGAAAAGAAAAAAGAAAAGCAACGCTGCAGTTTGTAAGTTTCAACAATTTAGAATTAAAAGTTATTTTGGCAATCTAGGACTCATTCTTCATTCTGGCTGCAGATAGAGCTATGGATAGGGACTGTCACACATATTTTTAAGGTTATGTTGTCTTTTATGTTAAATGGATGACATTTCCACTTTGCGTTTCCATATGCAATGGAAGGCCAAGGCAGCAGAATCCCTTGAGGCCAAGACTTGAAGACCAGCCAGGGCAATATAGTCAGACTGTGTCTCTACAAAATATTTTTTAAATTGTTTATATAATTTATGAGATTCCAGTGTCATGCTGTCAGCTAACATTAGGAAATTAGTAGGTGTGACTATGGTATTCTGGTTATGAGAAATGCTTCAATTTATTTTATTTATTTATTTTTTTGAGTAGGAGTTTCGCTCTTGTTGTCCCGGCTGGAGTGCAGTGGTGTGATCTCAGCTCACTGCAACCTCTGCCTCCTGGGTTCAAACGATTCTCCTGCCACAGCCTCTCAAGTAGCTGGGATTACAAGCACGCGCCACCACGCGCAGCTAATTTTTGTATTTTTAGTAGAGACGGGTTTCACCGTGTTGGCCAGGATGATCTCCATCTCTTGACCTCGTGATCCGCTCGCCTCAGCTTCCCAAAGCACTGGGATTACAGGCATGAGCCACCGCGCCCAGCCTTTTTTTTTTTTTTTTTTTTTTTGAGATGGAGTCTCGCTCCCTCGCCCAGGCTGGAGTGCAGTGGTGCCATCTCCGCTCACTGCAAGCTCCGCCTCCCGGGTTCACGCCATTCTCCTGCCTCCGCCTCCCGAGTAGCCGGGACTACAGGCGCCTGCCACCACACCTGGCTAATTTTTTGTATTTTTAGTAGAGACGGGGTTTCACCGTGTTAGCCAGGATGGTCTCCATCTCCAGACCTCGTAATCTGCCCGCCTCGGCCTCCCAAAGTGCTGGGATAACTTACAGGCGTGAGCCACCTCGCCCGGCTTTTTTTTTTTTTTTTTTTTTTTTAACAGAGTCTCGCTCTGTCACCCAGGCTGGAGTGCAGTGGCGTGATCTCGGCTCACTGCAACCTCCGCCTACCAGATTCAAGCGATTCTCGTGCCTCAGCCTCCTGAGTAGCTGGAATTATAGGCGTGTGCCACCACTCCTGACTAATTTTTGAATTTTTGGTAGAGATGAGGTTTCACCATGTTGGCAAGGCTGGTCTCAAATTCCAGACCCCAAGTGATCCGCCTGCTGTGACCTCCCAAAGTGCTGGGATTACAGGTATGAGCCACTGTGCCCGGCCTCAGAAATGCTTCCGTTCTTGAGATGTGAAAATTGCCTTTTTAGATAAACGTTAAAAAAAAAAAATAGAGATGGAGCCTTACTATGTTGACCAGGCTGGTCTCGAACTCCTGGGATTAAGCGATCCTCCCATCTCGGCCCCCCATAGTGCTAGGATTACAGGCATGAGTAACCACACCTGAGATGTTTTATATTTGCAGTTTTGAATGAAGCAAAGGACAATTTTTAGGATTAATGACCTCAGGTTGAAAACATTTTTATTTTCAAGGAAAATTTTGTGAATTCATTCCTGTACCAAAAAATTACGTCCAGTTCATTTACTACAGCATGAAATTTTATTGAAAAGAACTTAATAATTTCAAATGTGAGCAGAAGTTATTTTATTCTTTCCTTTCACTTACTGTCTGTCTCCCTGAGTTTCTTTTATTTTCTTTTTTTTTTTTGGAGACAGAGTTTCACTCTTGTTGTCCAGGCTGGAGTACAATGGCGCGATCTTGGCTGACTGCAATCTCCGCCTCCCGGGTTCAAGCAATTTTCCTGCCTCAGCCTCCCGAGTAGCTGGGATTACAGGCATGTACCACCATGCCCGGCTAATTTTGTATTTTTAGTAGAGACGGGGTTTCTCCATGTTGAGGCTGGTCTCGAACTCCTGACCTCAGGTGATCCTCCCGCCTCAGCCTCCCAAAGTGCTGGGATTACAGGCATGAGCCATCGTGCCTGGATGGATCTTTTACCTACCATATAAATAAAACCATGGTCAAAAGTGATACAGAAGCAGGAGGAGCAAGATGGCCAAATAGAACCCTCCAGTGATTGTTCCCCTAACAAGAACACCAAATTGAACAGCTATCCACACAAAAAGTAACTTAGGCCGGGCGCGGTGGCTCACACCTGTAATCCCAGCAGTTTGGGAGGCTGAGGCAGGCAGATCACGAGGTCAGGAGTTCAAGACCAGCTTGGCCAATATGGTGAAACACCGTCTCTAGTAAACAATACAAAAATCAGCTGGGCATGGTGGTGTGCACCTGTAGTCCCAGCTACTCAGGAGGCTGAGGCAGGAGAATCACTTGAACCCGGGAGGTGGAGGTTGCAGTGAGCCGAGATTGTGCCATTGCACTCCAGCCTGGGTGACAGAGTGAGACTCCGTATCAAAAAAGAGAAGAAGAAGAAGAAAAAGAAAGAAGAAGAAGGAGGAGGAGAAGAAGAAGAAGGAGGAGAAGAAGAAGAAGAAGAACCAAACATCAGCTATGCAATCACAGTACCTAGTCTTATATTAAGTAAAGAGGCAGAGGAAAGGGTGGGAGAGCAGCCTTGAATTGCCTATGCCACCACTTTCCCATCCTGTCGCAGAAGCCACATGGCACAGACAGAGAATCTGTAAGCTTGGGAGAGGGAGAGCACGGTGATTGTGGGACTTTGTATTGGAACTCAGTGCTGCCCTGTCATTAGCAGAAAGCAATATGGAGCAGAACTCAGCCAGTGCCCATGGCGGTAGTGTTTAGATGGGGTACTGCCTAGTGGAGCTGTGAGAAGAGGGCTACCATCTTCCAGAACCCAGAATGTTCGATCCACTGACAGCTTGCACCGTGCAGCTGGAAAAGCTGCAGACACTCAACACCAGCCCATGAAAGCAGCTGGGAGGGAGGCTGTAACTGCAAAGCCACAGGGGCAGAGCTGCCCAAGACCATGGGAACCCACCTCTTACATCAGTGTGACCTGGATGTGAGACCTGGAGTCAAAGGAGATCATTTTGGAGCTTTAAAATTTGACTGCCCTGCTGGATTTCAGACTTGCATGGGCCCTGTAACTCCTTTGTTTTGGCCAATTTCTCCCCTTTGGAATGGCTGTATTTACCCAATATCTGTACCCCCATTGTATCTAGGAAGCAACTAGCTTGCCTTTGATTTTACAGGCTCATAGGCGGGAGGGACTTGCCTTGTCTCAGATGAGACTTTGGACTGTGGACTTTGGGATTAATGATGAAATGCGTTAAGACTTTGGCGTACTGTTGGGAAAGCATGATTGGTTTTGAAATGTGAGGACATGAGATTTGGAGGGGTCAGGGGTAGAATGATATGGTTTGGCTGTGTCCACACCCAGATCTCAGCTTGAATTATATCTCCCAGAATTCCCACATGTTGTGGGAGGAACCCAGAGGTAGGTAATTGAATCGTGGGGGATGGTCTTTCCAGTGCTATTCTCATAGTAGTGAGACGGGTTTATCAGGGATTTCTGCTTTTGCTTTTTCCTCATTTTTCTCTTGCCGCTGCCATGTAAGAAGTGCCTTTTGCTTCCCGCCATGATTCTGAGGCCTCCCCAGCCATGTGGAACTGTAAGTCCAATTAAATATCTTTTTCTTTTTTTGAGATGCAGTCTCGCTCTGTCACCCAGGCTGGAGTGCAGTGGCATGATGTCGGCTCACTGCAACCTCCGCATCCCGGGTTCAAGCAATTCTTCTGTCTCAGCCTCCTGAGTAGCTGGGACTACAGGCTCACACCACCATGCCTGGCTAATTTTTGTATTTTTAGTAGAGACGGGGTTTCACCATCTTGGCCAGGCTGGTCTCGAACTCCTAACCTCATGATCCGCCCACCTCAGCCTCCCAAAGTGTTGGGATTATGGGTGTGAGCCACAGCACCCAGCCAACATCTTTTTCTTCCCAGCCTCAGGTATGTCTTTATTAGCAGTGTGAACATGGACTAATACATGGTTATTACACATTGTATGCTTGTATTAAAATATCTCTTGTACCCAATAAATATATACACCTACTATGTACCACCACACACACAAAAGATAGCGTTCTTTGTGTTTTTAAATAGGTTTTGCCTTAAAGTCTAGTCAAGTATGATAATGGCATACCCACTCTTGTTCTCTTTTGGTTACTATTTGCATGGAATACCTTTTTACCTCTGTATTAGGCTTTTCTTGCATTGCCATAAAAATACCTGAGGCTGGATAATTGATAAAGAAATGTTTTATCAACCCATGGTTCTGCGAGCTTTATAGGAAGCATGGTGCTGGCATCTGCTCAGGTTCTGGGGAGGCCTCAGAGTTTTTACTTTTGGTGGAAGGTGAAGCCGGAGCAGGCCTCTCACATGGCAAAATAGGAACGAGAGAGAGAGGTAAAGGGGAGGTGCTGCACACTTTCAAACCACCAGACCTTGTGCGAACTCAGAAGAAGAGCTCACCTATCGCTAAGGGGATGGCCCAAGCCATTCATTAGAGATCTGCCCCCATGATTCAAACACCTCCCACCAGGCCCCACTTCCAACCTTGGGGATTGCAATTCAATGTGAGATTTCGCGGGGACGTACATTCGAAGTATATCATCCTCCATTCCATTTCGAGTATTTTTTGTCTTGGGGTATAAAATGAGTGTCTTGGTCATGCCTGGTGGCTCATGCCTGTAATCCCAGCATTTTTTTTTTTTTTTTTTAAGATGGAGTCTCGGCCAGGCGTGGTGGCTCAAGCCTGTAATTCCAGCACTTTGGGAGGCCCAGGCGGGCGGATCACGAGGTCAGAAGTTCAAGACCAGCCTGACCAACATAGTGAAACCCTGTCTCTACTAAAAATACAAAAAATTAGCCGGATGTGGTGGTGTGCACCTGTAATCCTAGCTACTCAGGAGGCTGAGGCAGGAGAATCGTGTGAACCCGGGAGGCAGAGGTTGCAGTGAGCCGAGATTGCGCCATTGCACTCCAGCCTGGGCGACAGTGCGAGACACTGTCTCAAAAAAAAAAAAAAAAAAAAAAAAAGACGGAGTCTCACTCTATTTCCAGGCTGGAGTGCAGTGGTGTGATCTCGGCTCACGGCAACATCCGCCTCCCAGGTTCAAGTGATTCTCCTGCCTCAGCCTCCTGAGTAGCTGGGATTACAGGCTCGCGCCACCACACCCAGCTAATTTTTGTATTTTTAGTAGAGATAGGGTTTCACCATGTTGGTCAAGATGGCCTTGATCTCTTGACCTCGTGATCCGCATGCCTCGGCCTCCCAAAGTGCTGGGATTACAGGCGTGAGCCACCGTGCCCGGCTATTCCTAGCATTTCTGGAGACTGAGGTGGGAAGACTGCTGGAGGCCAAGACTTCAAGTTCAGCGTGGGCAACACGGTGAGACCTTGTGTTGAGAAGAAATTTTTTAAAATTTATACAATTCATGACATTTTAATGTCATTCTATCAATTGATATTAGGTAAGTATTAGGTGTGACTGATATTCTGGTTATGTATAAAATTAACTCAATTTTTGAGATATGAAAACTGCCAGGGCCAGGCGTGGTGGCTCACACCTGCAATCCCAGCACTTTGGGAGGTTGAGGTGGGTGGATCACCTGAGGTTAGGAGTTTGAGACCAGCCTGGCCAACATGGTGAAATCCCGTCTCTACTAAAGATACAAAAAATTAGCCCAGCATGGTAGCACTTGCCTGTAATCCCAGCTACTGGGGAGGCTGAGGCAGGAGAATCGCTTGAACCCAGGAGGTAGAGGCTGCAGTGAGCTGATATTGTGCCACCGCACTCCAGCCTGGGCAACAGAATGAGACTGTCTCAAAAAAAAAAAAAAAGAAAAGAAAAGAAAACTGCCTTTTATTTTTAATTGTTTGTATTTTTATTTTTGAGACAGGGTCTCACTCTGTCACCCAGGCTGGAATGCAGTGGCTCAATCACTCATCACTGCAACCCCAAGCGATTCTGGGCTCAAGTGATTCTCCTGCCTCAACCACCCTAGTAGCTGGGACTATAGGCACATGCCACTTTGCCCGGCTGTTATTTAACTTAATTTTTTTTGCGGGGGTATGGAGTCTTGCTCTGTCACCTAGGCTGGAGTGCAGAGGCGTGAACTTGGCTCACTGCAACCTCTGCCTCCTGGGTTCAAGCGATTCTCCTGCCTCAGCCTCCCAAGTAGCTGGAATAACAGGCGGCCACCACCATGCCTGGCTAATTTTTGTTTTGTATTTTTAGTAGAGATGGGGTTTCACCATGTTGGCCAGACTGGTCTCAAACTCCTCACTTCAGGTATCCACCCACCTCAACCGCCCAAAGTGCTGGGATTACAGGCATGTGTCACCGCACCCGGCCCCGCCCATTTTTTAAACTTGAATTTTCATACTCATACACGTAACTCCACATTCTCCTCTATTCACAGGCCCTGATAATCTCTATTCTACTTTATCCCTTTATGAATTTGACTATTCTAGGCACCTCATATAAGTGAAAGCATACAATATTTATTCTTGTGTCTCTGGCTTATTTAACTTAGCATAATGTTTTCAAGTTGCATGCATGTGTAAACATGTGTCAGTAATTCATTGCTTTCTTGTGCCTGAAAATATCCTATTGTAGGGATAAACCACACTGCTCATCCATTTGTATGTTGATAAACATGTGGGTTTTTTCCACAATAATATTTTGACTGTTCTGAATAAGGCTGCTGTGAAATTGGCGTACATGTGTCTCTGTGTGTTGTGCTTTTGATTTTTTAGGATATATATCTAGGAGTTGAATAGCTGGGTCACAGGGGAATTCTAAGTTCACCTTTTTTAAGAAGAGCTATACTGTTTTACACAGTGGCTGCAGTGTTTTACTTTCTCTACACCAGTGCACAAGGATTCCCATTTCTCCATGTCCTCATCCACACTTACGATAATTTTTTTTTTTTTTTGAGACGGAGTCTCACACTGTCGCCCAGGCTGGAGTGCAGTGGCGCAATCACAGCTCACTGCAGCCTTGACTTCACTGGCTCAAGTGATCCTCCCACCTCAGCTTCCTAAGTAACTGGGACTATAGGTGCTAAGGTGGGACTACAGGTGTGACCCCTGCTTTCCATCGTGGCCTGAACTAGATTTCTAGATTTTCAGGTTTACTTTGAGATGCCTTTAGCTGAGAGGGGAATCCTTCAGTTTGGGAGAGAGGGGTGGGCTTTGAATTTTATTTTTGGTTTACGCATAGAATAGCTGGAGTCAGACTGTGATTTGATATATGTAGAAAATCTGTTAAGGTCAGAGACCCATTGGATTACTTTATGGAGAAAAGGTTTATGAATTTGACAATTCATGTCAGTCAGTACCTTAAACTGACTCCAGGTGAGTTTCCTGCTGGTGAAAATGAAGGTCTGGGGCTGGGCGCGGTGTCCTCGTCTCTACAAAAATACAAACATTAGCCAGGCATGATGGCGGGTGCCTGTAATCCCAGCTACTCTGGAAGCTGAGGCGGGAGAATCCCTTGAACCCGGAGGTTGCAGTGAGCGGAGATCGCGCTATTGCACTCCAGCCTGGGCGACAGAGCGAGACTCTGTCTCAAAAAAAAAAAAAAAAAGGAAAGAAAATGAAGGTCTGGAAGGAGAGAGAGAGTGTTGCCACACTATGCAGAGGGGACAGGAAGGCATGTTGAGAGCCTAGAGTTAAATTCTTCAGTGTTGCGGCCTCATCATCAGGTTGTGATCGGTTCTGGGGCTCTGTTTCAACAGTCAGAATCTGGCTCTCAAGAATCTGTTTAACCTCCTGAATCCTGCTGAACAGTGGCTGAAAAACTGCTTCTCTGAGCTAGTTCATGTTTTTGCTTTTCTTCTCTTTTGATTCCTTTAGAGACTATTGCTGCCATATAATTCCAGTTTTTCCACACATTTAACAATTTTATTCCATTGTTGCTGTGTTTTTATTTTCTTGGTGAAAACGAGTAGACTCCAGGGCGCGGTGGCTCACGCCTGTAATCCCAGCACTTTGGGAGGCCGAGGGGGGCGGATCACGAGGTCAGGAGATTGAGACCATCCTGGCCAACATGGTGAAACCCCGTCTCTACTAAAAATACAAAAATTAGCTGGGTGTGGTGGTGCGTGCCTGTAATCCCAGCTACTCAGGAGGCTGAGGCACGAGAATCGCTTGAACCCAGGAGGCGGAGGTTGCAGGGAGCCGAGATCGCGCCACTGCACTCCAGCCTGGCGACAGAGCGAGACTCCGTCAAAAAATAAAAATAAAAAATAAAAAAATAAGACTGAGAGATCAGGTGGGAGAAAGGCTTGGCCATGCAGCCAGCAGCCTCATCCCAAATTCCTGATCCCTGGAGGACATCAGACCCCCTCTCCTACTGCAGTGTGGCCTGTGTGGCCTCGGCTCCCCTTCTGCTCCGAGGCCAGGAGATGGCTCCACTGAACAGTGAGTCTGGGATTCCCTGCACACAGTTGTGACCCCCCAGTCCAGGAGGAAGAAGCAGGAAGGGCTCGCAGACTACTGGCAGGAATTCTTCTTAAATGCAAATATTCCCTGGGAGGGGTCAGGTCACTGCCCAGGGAGGAACCCCCCCTCCCCCGCCCGCCCCTTTCCAAGAGCTGTGTCTGCAACCTGTTCTTCTGGCTCCACTCAGCACTGGGAGATCACTTCTGTCACTCAGTGTCTAGGGGGCGGGACCTGGAGTACTATCCAATCAGAGACGCTGGGCGGGGCCGCGAGAACTGTCAATCAGGCGCCCTGCAGGCTGGAGGATGCGAGGTTGAAAAAGCCGGCGGCGTCTTCTCTGTCCCCTGCGCTCGGCTCCCTGCTCGGTCCCGCTGGAGCCTGTACTGGCAGCTGGAGGTGGAGGTAGGAACCGGGATACCGCGGAAGCCGGGAAATGGTGAGTGTCCGAGGCCTGGGGTCCCGAGACAGGGTACGGCTGGTTGTAGCCGACCGGAACCGGCCGTGGCGGGACCCAGACCTCGCTGTTGTCTCTGGGGTCTGAGGACCCGAGTGCCCTGGCCCAGCTCGGTCCTCGGTCCCCTCGGCCTCAGGGTGGGGCTGGGCCTGCAGCCAGGACTCCGGGCGTCCTGTCCGGTCCCTGCGCGGCAACTGCGGCCCAGGCTCCGGAGCCTCCTCTGGGCAGCTCCGCGTCCGCAGCCCCGCGTCTCCCCAGATTGTGCGGGGACTCGGGAGGGTCATGGGGGGAATCCTCCTCGGGTGTGGGGTTCATGTGGAAGGAGCAGCGGTCTGTGGGGTCCCCAGTTCCTCCTTTGTCTCCAAGGGGCTCGGGTTTTTACTGAGATATCCAGATATATGCGAAGCAGGGTCTCAAATCCGCAACTGTGATCCCTGGCCTAGCTTCTCCTAGGGCTGCCAGCAAATCCCTGGATTTCCAGATCCCGCTCCGCGTTTTAGAGCTGGCCTCCTCTTCAGTTCACCACAACGATGTCAACTCTTCGTCCCCCAGGCTTTGTTTCAAACACAGCCATATATACGTGTGTGTGTGTGTAGGTGTGTGTGTGTGTGTGTGTATATATATATATATTTTTTATTTTATTTATTTTTTTTTTTTTTTGAGACGGAGTCTCGCTCTGTCGCCCAGGCTGGAGTGCAGTGGCGCAATCTCGGCTCACTGAAACCTCCGCCTCCTGGGTTCAAGCGATTCTCCTGTCTCAGCCTCCCGAGTAGCTGGGATTACAGGCGCCCGTCACCACGCGCGGCTAATTCATGTATTTTTAGTAGTGACGGGTTTTCACCGTGTTGGCCAGGCTGGTCTCAAACTCCTGACCTCAGGTGATCCACCCTCCTCAGCCTCCCAAAGTGCTGGGATTACAGGCATGGGCCACTGCAACCGTCCTCACACGTTTTTCATATATATATGAATTATATATATGAAATTATATATATATGAATTATATATATTTTATATATATAAAATATATATATATAATTTTTTTTTTTTTGGTGGAGACGGAGTCTCACTTTGTTGCCCAGGCTGGAGTGCAGTGGCACGATCTCGGCTCACTGCAACCTCCGCCTCGCAGGTCTCCTGCCTCAGCCTCCCGAGTAGCCGGGACTGCAGGCGCGTGCCACCATGCCCGGCTAATTTTTGTATTTTAGTAGAAACGGGGTTTCACCATGTTGGCCACGCTGGTCTCGAACTCCCGACCTCAGGTGATCCGCCCGTCTAGGCCTCCCAAAGTGCTGGGATTACAGGTGTGAGCCATGGCGCCTGGCCACACGTAATATTTTAATAGGCTTTTTTTTTTTTTTAAGAGGGCAAAATATGGCTCTTTTTGTAAAGATTTGTTTTGTGTTTGTGAACATTTCACATTTGAGGAAGCCGAGAAAAAGCACCTGACACTTGCTGTAAACAATCTTTATGCCTCTCCTCCTTTTATCTGTCCGAGGCACGGACACCTGAGAATGTCTTTGGGTTGAGGTTTATCTTTGGAAACTTTACAGGGAGATGTGTCCTCAACTCACCCTCCATCTTATCCTGGTCCTGGGTTTCAGAACTGCCTGGGGCTGACTGAAGATGCCCACAGCCTCCATGTTTCTTGGAGGGTGGGTCACTCCTCCCAGAGGACAACCTGAGGCGTGGAGTTGGGGCTTCCCAGGAGAGGAGCTGGGTGCCCTGGGGTGGGAGAAGTCCCCTGGTATTCCCCTCCTTAAAAAGCTAATCCTGGGCCAGGAACAGTCTCTCACACCTGTAATCCCACCATTTTGGGAAGCCTGTAATCCCACCACTTTGGGAAGCCGAGGCGGGTGGACCCCTTGAGTCCAAGAGTTTGAGACCAGCCTAGGCAACTTGGCGAAGCCCCGTCTCTACTAAAAATACAAAAAAACTAGCCGGATGTGGTGGCGTGTGCCTCTAGTCCCAGCTCCTGGGGAGGCTGAGGTGGGAGGATCACCTGAGCCAGGGAGGTCAAAGCTGCAGTCAGCTGCGATCGTACCACTGCACTCCAGCCTGGCCAACTGGGGTGAGACCCAGTCTCAAAAAAAAAAAAAGCTCTAATCCCCTGGGACACTCAGCTTTTCTTCCCCAACCCCAGATTCCAGATTCCATTCCTTGGGGACACTTGGCTCATCAGCCAATTGGATGGTGGTATTGAAGGGACAGGACAGAAATGACTCCTGTTTTCTGGATGCTCTCAGAATAGTGAAGGGAGAAAACTATTCCTAAGAACAGGAAAACCCACCCTCCTGAGATGGTGCAAGAACCTGAAAAGCAAAATGCACTTTAGGAACACAGGGGATGCACAATGTGTCCTCTCCTGGGAGGGTGGTCACTGAGCACTTCAGTGAGCAGGATGGGGATGGGGGGATGCCCCTGGTGACAGGAGGATATGATGTGACACTTGAGTCAGACGTCTGCATTCTAGGTCCTTACTATCTCTGGGCTTGTCACCTTGCAAAGATTGGTTCACCTATTTCAGCTTCAGATTAAATCTCTACTTTTGGAAGCTTTTCAACTATCTTTCGGTTATCAATTTCTAGTTTAATATGATTTGATTGCATACTTTATAGCATTTCTATTCAATTTGTTAAGGCATATTTTATGCTTCCAGTGTAGTTTACTTTGGTGAATATTTCACGTGAGCTTGAGAGGAATGTGTACTCTGCTGGTGTTGAATGAAGGATTCTATAAATACATATCAATTAAATGCAGTTGATTAATTGATACAGTTTGGCTGTGTCCCCACCCAAATCTCATGTTGAATTGTAGTTCCCATAATCCCCACCTGTTGTGGAAGGGACCTGGTGGAGATAATTGAATCATGGGGGTGGTTTTCCCCATCCTGTTCTGGTGATAGTGAGTTCTCAAGAGATCTGATGGTTTTATAAGGGGCTTCCTTCTTCGCTGGACACTCATTCTCCTTCCTGTCACCATGTGAAGAAGGACGTGTTTTCTTCCCCTTCTGCCATGATTGTAATTTTCCTGAAGCATGTCTTTATTAGCTGCATGAGAATGGACTAATACATTATTGATGCTGTTGAGTTTAGCTGTATCATTAGTGATTTGTTTGCTGTATTGACCTATTAATTATTGATAGAGGTGAACTGTTTGCTTCCAACTACAATTTTGGATTTGTATATTTTGTCTTATAGTTTTATGTTTTTGTCCTGTATCTTGATGTTATATTTTATGGGCATACATATAAGTAATAAAGATTGTTATACTTTATGTCTTTTTTTTTTTTTTGAGACAGGGTCCCCATCTGTCTCCCAGGCTGGAGTGCAGTGGCACAATCACAGCTCACTGCAGCTTTGACCTCCCAGTGCCCAGGCTCAAGTGATCCTTCAGCCTCAGCCTCCTGAGTAGCTGGTACTACAGGCATGTACCACGATGCCTAGCTAATTTTTGTATTTTTTTTTTGTAGAGACAAGGCTTCACCATGTTGCCCAGGCTGGCCTCGAGCTCCTGGACTCAAGCAGTCTGCTCACCTTGGCCTCCCAAAGTGCTGGGATTACAGGTGTGAGTCATTGCGCCTGGTCCTATTATGTCTTCTTGCAGGATTGACCTCTTCACTGTTACAAAATCTCTTTTACAAGGCAGTTATGGCCGGACGTGGTGGCTCACACCTGAAATCCCAGCACTTTGGGAGGCCAAGGCAGGTAGATCACCTGAGGTCAGGAGTTCGAGACCAGCCTGGCCAACATGGCAAAACCCCGTCTCTATTAAAAATACAGAAAATAGCTGGGCATGGTGGCAGGCATCTGTAATCCTAGCTACTTGGGAGGCTCAGGCAGGAGAATCACTTGAACCCAGGAGGCAGAGGTTGCAGTGAGCCGAGATTGCGCCATTGTGCTCCAGCCTGGGTGACACAGTGAGACTCTGTCTCAAAAAAAAAAAAAGCAAGCCCAAGGCAATTATGAGGAAAATTCCTTGCCATTTTCCTTGATCTAAGATGTGATTTGTCTGAGTTTTATAAAACTATTGCACATTTCTTTTGATTAGTGTTAGAATGGCTTATCTTTCGTCATACCTTTTTATTTAATCTATTCATATCTTTTAGTTTGAGATGATTTTCTTGTACACATTACTGAGCCTTGTTTAATCTACTGTGTTACTCTCTGTCTCTTTTTTGTGTATATAAATAACAGACATTTAAAGTGGCAATTGATACAATTGTATTAATATGTATATATGTAATTGTTCTCTGTTTGTTGTACTTGTTTTCTTTTCTTTCTTTCTTTCTCCCTTCCCTTCCCTCCCCCTCCCCCTCCCCTCCCCTCCTCCCCTCCCCTCCCCTCCCTTCCCTCTCTTTCTTTCTTTCTTTCTCTCTCTCTCTTTTCTTTCTTTCTTTCTCTCTCTTTCTTTCTTTTCTTTTCTTTCGTTTTTAGACGGAGTTTTGCTCTTGTTGCCCAGGCTGGAGTGCAATGGCGCCATCTCAGCTCACCACAACCTCCACCTCCCACATTCAAGCGATTCTCCTGCCTTAGCCTCCCGAGTAACTGGGATTACAGGCACCCGCCACCATGCCCAGCTAATTTTTTATTTTTTAGTAGAGACGGGGTTTCTCCATGTTGGTTAGGCTGGTCACAAACTTCTGACCTTAGGTGATCTGCCTGCCTCGACCTCCCAAAGTGCTGGGGTTACAGGCGTGAGCCACCGCACCCGGCCGACTGTTTAAAACTCTTTTAACCTCCAATTTCTGCTGAACTGAGCCTAGAGATCAGCCAGTGCCAAAACTTAGGGCCTCCTCAGGTTTTTTCTAGAAATGTGTTATTTCCTGGGGCATACGTGAGGCTTTCTCAATTCCCCAGGATACCAAAGTGCTTTTGATTAGCCTAATTTCTGAAGGTAATTTTCTCTCCAGATTGTTTTTCTGGGTCTTAGATGGTCTATTCTCTCAGTCATAGACTATTGTTCCAGATGGTTGCAGGCTTTTTGTTGACAATATTTTTATGTAGTCCCTGCCAATTTTTGACCCCAGTTAGGTTTCAGTGTAGTTGAAATAGAGAAGAGAGCCTTATTTCAGACTTTTCGTAGGCCCAGGAGAAATTGGAGTATACGAAGATAATATTTGCAAATCAAATAAATATAATATTTGCAAATAAAATGGTAGAGTAGGTCACCGCGCCTGGTCTATTCTACATTTTCACTTACCTTTTTCTCTTGGTTCATCTTTCTGTCAACAGTGTGGTGTGTTGAATATTATAGTTTCAAAATCCTTCATGTGTGTTAGGTAAGCTGTCACTTTCTGGTTTAGAAGATTTTTAGCATTTTTAGACATTTGTTACCTCCATTAGTTTTGTTTAAGTAGCTTTTATTGACTACTAAGAGGTCTGTTTTAATGATTTAGGGAATTTTGTAAATATTCATGAGAGATGACACCTTGGTGACATGCAGTTCTTTTTTTTTTTTTTTTTGAGATGGAGTCTTACTCTTGTCGCCCAGGTTGGAGTGCAATGGCGCGGTCCCAGCTCACTGCAACCTCTGCCTCCCGGGTTCAAACGATTCTTCTGCCTCAGCCTCCCGAGTAGCTGGGATTATAGGTGCCTGCCACCACGCCCAGCTAATTTTTGTATTTTTAGTAGAGACGGGTTTTCACCATGTTGGCCAGGCTGGTCTCGAACTCCTGGCTTTGTGATCTGCCCGCCTCGGCCTCCTAAAGTGCTGGGATTGCCGGTGTGAGCCACTGCGCCTGGCTGACATGCGGTTCTTTAGAAGAACATGTACAATCTTTATCCATCTTTCATTCTCCTTTGATGTTACCTAGTGTTTAAAAATTTTCCTTTAGGATGACGAAATACATTTCATTAACCTTATGTTACACTTCATTAAATTTAGTTTACGGAAAACCAGTTGCCAGCATCCAGGTGTTCTCTTATTGTAATCACATAGAATGGGCTAAATCCCCCAAGTAACAAGTGTTGACAGAACATGTGAAATGTTACGTACCAAGGTCACTCAGACACTTAGTACCCAGAGTTTTTTTTTCATGGCCATCTTAGTCTGTTTTATGTTAGTTAGAATAGAATACCTGAAATTGGATAATATACAAGAAATGATATTTGTTTTGTATAATTCTGGAGTTTGGGAAGTCTAAGGGCATGGTGGCGCACCTGTTGAAAGCCTTGCTAGTGGGGACTCTTCACTATCTGAGGCAATGGAGGAAGGGTATTCCTAGGGGAGGGGGTGATTGTGCTAGCTTAGGTGTCTCTTCCTCTTCTTCTGAGGCCACCAATCTTACTCCCAGGATATCTCATTTACTTATTAACCCTTTCATCCATCAGTGAATGAACCCATTCATGAGGCAGAGCCCTCATGACATAGTCACCTCTTCAAGGCCCCACTTTTGAATACTGACACATTGGGGATGAAGTTTCAGTATGAGTTTTGGAGGGGACAAACATTCAAACCTAGCAGTGGCTGATCAGGTATGCTTCTCTGCTGATTATGTCACAAAATTTCAAACTCTCAGAAGGAAGATGGAAATTAAGCAAATACCATATTATTTACTTATTTATTTATTTTTCAATTTAATTTGAGACAGGGCCTCACTCTGTCACCCAGGCCAGAGTTCAGTGTCACACTCATGGCTCACTGCAGCCTCTACCTCCTGGGTTCAAGCAATCCTCCCAGCTCAACCTCCCTAGTAGCTGGGACTACAGGCATGCGCCATTATGCGTGGCTAATTTTTGTATGTTTTGTAGAGATGGAGTTTCACCATGTTGCCCAGGCTTGTCCTGAACTCCTGAGCTCAAGCAATCCACTCATCTCAGCCTCCTAAAGTGCTGGCATTACAGGTGTGAGCCACTATGCCCAGTGGCAAATATCATATTGTTTGAATAAATAGTTTAGGCACACAGCTCCTTTTCTTTGTTATGCTGGTGCAGCTCTCCTTAAATCTAGCTCTGAGATACCATCATAGTTCAACTTTCTAAATAAATGTGTGTAGGGATATGTCTCAGAGCTGCTAATATTGTCTCTTGTAGACAACACATAGTAGGACTTTGTCATGAGAGTTAGTATAGACCCACTAGACAGAAAGATACTAGAGGTGATCTAGGCAGCGTATCTCACTCCCTGAAATCATGAATGAGAGGCTTGTCCGTATTGGCTATTACTTTACTGAATGTGTTCAATTCTAGCATCAGAATTGCTGTGCTGGAGAAAGTGAGTATAGACAGAGGATAAGAGTCTGATGACCAAGTCATTGAATAAATGTGTGGAGTCTATAGCATTGTGTGAACTTCCTCTAAAGTGAGTATAACTTCCTAGTGCTGTCGGTCTGAACCTTCCTCCTCTGCCATGTGGGATGTTTCAGGACTCAATGATCTTTGAGGATGTGGCTGTGAACTTCACCCAGGAGGAGTGGGCTTTGCTGGGTCCTTCCCAGAAGAAACTCTACAGAGATGTGATGTGGGAAATCATCAGGAACCTGATGTCTGTAGGTAAGGATGACATCATTTCTTCACTTAGTCAATTACAGAACAAGTGTTTCTTGGTCATCTACACTGCTCAATGATTTGAAACATGGTAGGGAATACAGTAGACTGGCCAGATGCAGTGGCTCACGCCTGCAATCTTAGCACTTTGGGAGGCCAAGGTGGGCGGATCACTTGAGGTCATGAGTTTGAGACCAGCCTGGCCAACATGATGAAACCCCATCTCTACTAAAAATACAAAAATTAGCCACGCGTGGTAGTGCACGCCTGTAGTCCCAGCTACTCAGGAGGCTGAGGTGGGAGAATTGCTTGAACCTGAGAGGCAGAGGTTGCAGTGAGCCAAGATTATACTGCTGCACTCCAGTCTTGGCCACAGAGCAAGACTCCATCTGAAAAAAAAGGAATACAGTAAGGCCGGGCATGGTGGCTCACACCTATAATCCCGGCACTTTGGGAGGCCGAGGCAGGTAGATCACGAGGTCAGGAGATCGAGACCATCCTGGCTAACATGGTAGGCCCCATCTCTACTAAAAATACAAAAAAAAAATTAGCCAGGTGTGGTGGTGGGTGCCTGTAGTCCCAGCTACTTGGGAGGCTGAGGCAGGAGAATGGCATGAACCCAGGAGGCGGAGCTTGCAGTGAGCCGAGATAGCGCCACTGCACTCTGGCCTGGGCGAAAGAGCGAGACTCCGTCTCAAAAAAAAAAAAAGGAATACAGTGGATCCTTGAACAAAGTGGGTGTCAGAGACTCTTAACCTCTGCACAGTTGATGATCTGGTTTTAACTTTTGACTCTATAAAATGTTAAATGTTGGCCGGGTGCAGGGGCTCACACCTGTAATCCCAGCACTTTGGGAGGCCGAGGTAGGTGGATCCCTTGAGGTTAGGAGTTCGAGACCAGCCTGGTCAATGTGAAACCCCGTCTCTACTAAAAATACAAAAAATTAACCGAGCGTGGTGTTGGGCGCCTGTAATCCCAGCTACTCAGGAGGCTGAGACAGGAGAACTGCTTCAACCTGGGAGGTGGAGGTTGCAGCGAGCTGAGATCATGCCACTGCACTCCAGTCTGGGCAACGAGAGTGAAACTTCGTCTCAAATAAAAAGAAAAAAAGCTAAATGTTAATAGCCTATTGTTGACTGGAGGCTTTATCAGTAACATAACCAGTCAATTAATACATATTTTGTGTGTTGGTGTGTATATGTATGTGTATATTAGGACAGTGTCTCACTTTGTTACTCAGGCTGGAGTGTAGGGGCATGGTCATAGCTTAATACAACTTAGAACTCCTGGGGTCAAGCAATCCTCCTGCCTCAGACTCTTGAGTAGCTAGGATTGTAGGCAAGTGCCACCATGCTGGGCTGATTTTTAAATTATTTTTTGTGGAGATGGAGGTCTTGCTATGTTGCCCAGGCTGGTCTCAAACTCCTAGCCTCAAGCAGTCCTCCCTAAGTGCTGGGATTGTAGGTATAAACCATCATGCCTGGTCTGTTTGGTCTATTATATATGGTATTCTTATAATAAAGTAAGCTAGAAAAAAGAAATATTATCAAGAAAATCATAAGGAAGTGAAAACATATTGACTTGATTAAGTGGATCATCCTAAAGGAATCCTTTTCATGTTTTCACATTGAGTAGCCTGACGAGGAGGGGTTGGTCTTGTTCCCTCAGAGGCAGCAGAGGTTGATAAAAGTTTGCATATGAGTGGACCTGTGCCATTCAAGCCCATTTTGTTCAAGGGTCAATAATACTTTGGTGAATAAGTCAGGAATGGCCACAGTGTCCCGTGAACATAGAATCTAAAATGTTTCTATAATTTTGTAATTATTTATCATGACTTTTATGGGTCTACATTTTAGGAATAAAATGGGAAGACTGGAACATTGAAGATCAGTACAAAAATTCCAGGAGAAATCGAAGGTAATTTGCACTTATAACATGAAGCTGTGTCCCTTGAGATAATGTTAGAGTGATAGGAAATTATATTATTTACTTATGTATTCATTTATCTGAGACAAGGCTTAATCTGTCACATAGGCTAGAGTGCAGTGGCATGATCATAGCTTACTGCAGCCTTGAACCCCTGGACTCAAGCCATCCTCCTTTCTTGGCCTCCCAGAATGCTGGGATTACAGGCATGAGCCACTGTGCCCAGTGGAAATCTAAAGAACAAGCAAACAAAGTGAAGCAGCCCAGCTTCAAATTTGTTAATTTTTAGAATGTTTTCTCCAAAAATATATACTTAAATACATACACATTCAATGTTTGCAAAATAGTTGCTTTGGAAACAGTATTAAGAAATCCCACAGTGGTGGGTGCGGTGGCTCACGCCTTTAATCCCAGCACTTTGGGAGGCTGAGGAGGGTGGATCACAAGGTCAGGAGATCGAGACCATCCTGGCTAACATGGTGAAACCCCATTTCTACTAAAAATACAAAAAAATTAGCTGGGCATGGTGGTGGGCACCTGTAGTCCCAGCTGCTTGGGAGGCTGAGGCAGGAGAATGGCGTGAACCCGGGAGGTGGAGCTTGCAGTGAGCCGAGATGGTGCCACTGCACTCCAGCCTGGGCGACAGAGTGAAACTCCGTCTCACAAATAAAATAAAATAAAATAAAAAAATAAAAAAAAGAAACCCCATAGTGGCAGATGTGCTGGTTGATGCTTATAATCCCAGTACTTTGGAAGTCTGAATGGGAAGATTGCTTGAGCCCAGGAGTTTGAGACCAGCCTGGGCAATGCAGTGAGAACTCATCTCTATAAGGAAAAAAAAAAAATTAGCCAAGCCTGGTGGTGCATGCCTGTAGGCCCAGCTACTTGAGAGGCTGAGGTGGGAGGATTGTCTGAGCCTGGAAGGTGGAGGCTGCAGTGAGCTGTGGTCATACCACTGCATTCCAGCCTGCGCAACAGAGTGAGACCCTGTTTCAGGAAAAAAAAAAAGACAAGAAAAAAGAAACTGCCTAGTAACATCGCTGTTTTGATAATAGCTGTAATAGAGCCCCTTTGCAGAGAATTCAGTCCACTCACTGTCAGACACTTCAGACAGAACATAAAGCCTACATTTCTCATGATAATGTAAAATATGCAAATCAAATGCTTGCTAATAAATATAAAATTATTTATCAACAAACTCTTTGTAATGTGCTTCTTATTTTTTATAGAAATCATATGGCAGAGAGACTCTGTGAATGTAAAGATGGTCAATGTGGAGAAACTTTCAGCCTGATTCCAGATGGTATAATGAACAAGAAGACTCTTCCTGGGGTGAAACCATGTGAAAGCAGTGTGTGTGGAGAAGGCAACATGGATCATTCATCTCTGAATTGCTACATCAGAGCTGACACTGGACACAAATCATATGAGTGTCAGGAACGTGGAGAGAAGCCACATAAATGTAAGCAGTGTGTGAAAACCTTCAGCTGCCTCCACTCCTTCCAAACACATGAAAAGCCTCACACTGGAGAGAAACCCTATGATTGTAAGGAATGGGAAAAAACCTTTGTTTCTCCCCAAACTGTTCGAAGATACAGGGTCGTGCACAGTGGAGATGGACCTTATAAATGTAAGTTTTGTGGGAAAGCCTTTGATAATCTCAGTTTATATCTCACACATGAAAGATCTCATACTGGACAGAAGCCATATGAATGTAATGAATGTGGGAAAGCCTTTGGTTTTCCCAGCTCCTTTCATAGACATGAAAGAACGCACACCAGGGAGAAACCATATGGATGTAAGCAATGTGGGAAAACCTTTAGTTGTTCCAGTTCCATTAAAAAACATGAAAGAATCCACACTGGAGAGAAGCCCTATGAATGCAAGCAATGTGGGAAAGCCTTCGCTTCTTCCAATTCCTTTCAGTATCATGAAAGGACTCACACTGGAGAGAAACCCTATGAATGTAAGCAATGTGGGAAAGCCTTTAATTGTTCCAGTTCCATTAGAAAACATGCAAGAATTCACACTGGAGAGAAACCCTATATATGTAAACAATGTGGTAAAGCTTTTAGATTTCCCAGTTCTATTAAAAATCATGAAAAGACTCATACTGGAGAGAAACCCTATGAATGTCAGGAATGTGGGAAAGCCTTCAGATATTCCAGTTCACTTCGAGTACATAAAAGAATTCACACTGGAGAGAAGCCGTATGAATGTGAGGACTGTGGGAAAGCCTTCAGTCATCCCACGACCTTTCATAGACATAAAATTACCCACACTGCAGAGAAACCTTATGAATGTCAGGAATGTGGGAAAGCCTTCCGTTATCCTGTTGCTTTTCGTAGACATAAAATTACCCACACTGCAGAGAAACTTTGAGTGTAAGGAATGTGGGAAAGCCTTCTGTTATCACAGTTCCCTTCAAAGACATGAAAGGACCTACAATGGGGAAAAGTTGTATGGATATAAGCAATGTAAAGCTGGCTGGGCGTGGTGGCTGACACCTGTAATCCCAGCACTTTGGGAGGCCAAGGCAGGCAGATCATGAGGTCAAGAGATTGAGACCATCACGGCCAACATGGTAAAACCCCATCTCTACTAAAAATACAAAAATTAGCTAGGCGTGGTGGCATGTACCTGTAGTACCAGCTACTTGGGAGGCTGAGGCAGGAGAATTGCTTGAACCTGGGAGATGGAGGTTGCAGTGAGCCGAGATCGTGCCACTGCACTCTAGCCAGGCAACAGAGCGAGACTCCGTCTCAAAAAAAAAAAAAAAAAAAGTAAAGCCTTCCACTATTCCAGTACCTTCTGAAACCATGAAAGAACTCACACTTGAGAAAAACAATGATGTTAGGAACATGGGAAGCCTTTCCTTTCTCTCTCAATCGTTTGAAGGCATACAATGTGACATGCTGGCGATAGATCTCATAACTGTAAGGAACATGGAAAACGATTCTTGTTTTCCATGCTCCTTGTTTATTTTAGATACATGAAAGAATTTACTCTGGAGAGAAACTATGAGTGTAAAAAATGTGGTAAAGCCTTGTGTAGTTTCTGTTTCTCTGAAATACTGTCATGTCCTGGTATTCTCAGGGGATTACTTGCAGGCACCCCGCTCCCCACTTCAGAACATCTAAATCTGAAGATGCTCAAGTGCTTTATATAAAATGGTGTATTTTCCTAGAACCTAAGCACATCCTCTTGTACACTTTAAATCATCTCTAGGTTATAATGCCTAATGCATTGTAAACGATATAAAAATAGTTGTTTCACTGTGTTATTTAGGGAATGCTGACAAGAAAAAATATCTGTAGATGTTTAATACAGATAACCATCACAGGCCCACCTCCATAGTACAGGCCCACCTCATAGTATATGTCAGCTACAATGCAACATTTTCTTTTTTTTAAAAAAAGTTTTGGATTGGTTTCATTTAATGGCCCGAAAACATGTGTTAACATTCTCCAAATCCTTGGTTCTTCTCTCTTGATAACCCTCATATGATGATTGCTCTGTGGTTCCTAAAGCTGTATTGTTTTGAGGCACTTAGATATGTGGCAGTGTAGATAAGTCAGGGGACATCAGTTTAACTTGAATTTTCTATCAGGACATCAGGATCATCTACTGGAAGAACCAGCATCTGATCGCAGATGTTGCCTCTTTGTTTGGTGGAAGGTCAGTAACACAAATGTTGGATCTGTGGTGTTTGAGGGCTGAAAATAAGCATCGAAGTTTCAGTCCTTTTTTTTTTTTTTTTTGAGATGGAGTCTCTGTCGCCCAGGCTGGAGTGCAGTGGCGCAATCTCAGCTCACTGCAACCTCTGCCTCCCGGGTTCAAGCAATTCTCCTGCCTCAGCCTCCCGAATAGCTGGGATTACAGGTGCACACCACCATCCCCAGCTAATTTTTGTATTTGTAGCACAGACAGGGTTTCACCATGTTGGTCAGGCTGGTCTTGAACTCCTGACCTCAGATGATCTGCCCACCTTGGCCTCCCAAAGTGCTGGGATTATAGGCCTAAGCCATCACACCCCACCGAAGTTTCAGTCTTCATAATTGCAGATGCTTTAGTTGGAAACGTTGTTATAGGAAAAGCTGTTTTTTCTTTCTCTTTGAATCATCAAACACATCTTGCAATGGTTTTGGCCATGTTATCTCTGGTGACCTGGAAGCAACTTTGATATTAAGCTTCAGAGTATGCTGAAACAAGTCAAGACTTTCGGTGCTGTTAGGATGGTATGTATGTATTTTGCATGTGAGGTCATAAATTTAGGGAGCAGGTAGAAAATTATTGCTTTATTTGTCCCTTGAAATTCTTCTTCTTATTTTTTTGAGACGGAGTTTTGCTCTTGTTGCCTAGGCTGGAGCGCAATGGCACAATCTTGGCTCAATGCAACCTCCACCTCCTGGTTTCAAGCGATTCTCCTGCCTCAGCCTCCCAAGTAGCTGAGACTGCAGGCATGCACCACCACACCTGGCTAATTTTTTATATTTAGTAGAGACAGGGTTTCACCATGTTGGTTAGGCTGGTCTCAAACTCCTGACCTCAGGTGATCCACGCACCTCGGCCTCCCAAAGTGCCGGAATTACAGGGATGCAGCACCACACCTGGCCCTGAAATTCATATTTTGAAACCTTACTCCCTCATGTATGGAATGAGGAGATAGGATACCTGGGAGGTAATTAGGATTACTTGGGATCACGAGGGTAGAGTTCTCAGGAATGGGACTATAAGGTTCCCTAGAGAGCTTGCATTTGCTCTCCATTATGTGAGGACACAATGAGATGAAAGCTTTCTTTGAACAAGGAAGCTTGCCCTTACCAGGCACTGAATCTACTATCACTTTGATCTTGGAGTTCACTATCTCCTGTATACTGAGGAGCAAATGTTATGTGTTTAATATACCCAACTTATGTCATTTTGTTTTAGGAGCCCCTGGTGGATAAAGCACAACCCCATTAAAAAACAGGTCAGGGAGTTGAATAGACATTTCTCTAATGAGGATATACAAATAGACAATAATTACATAAAGAAGATGTTCAGCATCACTTATGGTTTAGGGACATGCAAATCAAGAGCAAAATGACATCTATATCCCCTCACCCTCATTAGTTTGCTTCTGTCCAAGAACAAATTAACATGCTGGCAATGATGTGGAATAATGAGGACCCTTGTACACTATTGATGGAAATGCAAAATGTCACAACTACTTTTGAAAACTGTATGGCATTCTGGGTGCGGTGGCTCATCCCTGTAATGCCAGCACTTTGGGAGGCCGAAGTGGGCAGATCACCTGAGATTGGGAGTTCAAGACCAGCTTGACCAACATGGAGAAACCCTGTCTCTACTAAAAGTACAAAAAAATTAGCCAGGCATGGTGGCCCATGCTTGTAATCCCAGCTACTCAGGAGGCTGAGGCAGGAGAATCACTTGAACCCGGGAGGCGGAGGTTGCAGTGAGTGGAGATCGTGCCATTGCACTCCAGCCTGGGCAACAAGAGCGAAACTCTGTCTCAAAAAAAAAAAAAGAAAAAAGAAAAAAGAAAACTGTGTGGCAGGTAATCAATACATTGAAAAAATGGAAATAACATCCACCATTTTTCCCTTCTGGGAATATAACCAAAAGAATAGAGGGGCCTGAAATGGGTATTTGTATACATGGCTATAGCAGCATAACTTACCAATAGGGAAAATGTGGAAGCAACTCTCTTGTATGTTGACAGATGGATGAATAAGCAAAAGGTAGTATATGCATAGGATAGACTATTACTCTGCCTTCAAAAGGAAGGGCGACCTGACAAATGCTACAACATTGATGAACTTGGAGCACACTATGCTAAGTGAAATAGTCCATTCGTATAAAGACACACTTTATAAGGTTGAGTCACTTGATTTTTTACAACCTGTCTCTAGACATGGGCTCCTTAAACTCCAGACCCAAAATGTTTTTGCTTATATGAGGTACTCGGAGGAGTCAAATTCATAAAGAAAGTAGAATGGTAATTGTGTGGAATAGGGGAAGTGGGTAATGGAGACATGATTTAATGGCATAAAGTTTCAATATTGCAAGATGAAAAGGGTTCTGGAGATGGATGGTAGTGATGGCTGCACACCAATATGAATGTACTGAAAGCCAGTAATTCTACACTTAAAAATTAAGATGGGCCTGGCACAGTGGCTCACGCTTGTAATCCCAGAACTTTGGGAGGCCGAGGTGGGTGGATCACCTGAGGTCAGGAGTTGGAGACCAGCCTGGCCAAAATGGCAAAACCCCGTCTCTACTAAAAATACAAAAATGAGCTGGGCATGGTGGTGCATGCCTGTAATCCCAGTTACTCAGGAGGCTGAGGCAGGAGAATCTCCTGAACCCGGGAGGCTTAGGTTGCAGTGAGCCGAGATTGTGCCACTGCACTCCAGCCTGGGAGACAGAGCGAGACTCCATCTCAACAACAACAACAAATTGTTAAGATGATAAATTGTATTTTATCTGTATTTTAGTACCATTAAAATGTGTGGGATTGGTCAGAGTGGTGGGGAAAAACTATAGGGAAAGGACGCAAACCTTCTGAGAGGTTGGAAGAATCTGCAGAGCCCTGGGGGAGAATAGCTGAAGGCAGCTGTTCTATAACCCTGAGGCAGAGGGCACAGAGTAGGTACAAGAGAGTGGGGGGGAATTTATCTTAAACAGGCTTGTTTACTTGTGTTGACCAGGAACTGACCTTTCATCATCCCTGTGCCTGACGTTCCCTGAAAGGGGAACAATAAATGTTAATTACCTACAAGTTGTGTTGGCTCCAGGTTTTCGGCATTGTGCCTAGACTGAATAAAAGCAAGCAGCTCCAGCTTCTTGGGGCTGCTTTCTGGCCACTAGAGCCAGGCAGTCACCTAGTTGCTGTTACATTGAATACCTGTGTCTGAGTACTCATTTCATCCGTTGGCCAGGGTCTGCGGGACAGACCCGGCATTAATAGAGTGGGGAGCCACAGTAGTGCAAAGACCCCACTGGACCAACAACATACCAAGGTTCAGTCCCTCCTTGTCCTCAACACTTTTTCCATTTTCCTTGTCCATAAAGGACCTGTTTCCACATGCTTGCTTTGACTCTGATGTCACCTTTAGAGTTGATGCTCAGGCGTAGCTCACTTAACTGCCTCACCTTTTCTCTCCTGATCTGGTTGTTGATGGCTGTTGTGAGACATTGGTTGTTGCCTTTTTAGTTTAAAAGGATTCAAATGACACACAGCAAAGGAGATGCAGTATATGGCAATTTATTGCAAACGAAAAAGTATTTTGAAAGTTAAGTGCAGAACAGACAGTATGCCCTGAGAGAGAGAGAGGATTCAGGGCAGGCTGCTCATAAGGATGAGACAGCAAACAGTGGCACTAGGGAGACTTTTTTTTTTTAAGTTTAATAATTAGATTTCAGCTCTTTTGAGTGGTTTCAAGTCTGCTGTGGAGGAAGGGGGTAGGGGGAAGGTGGGCATAGCCTGAGAGGCAACAGACTCCAGAACGTTCTAGACACAGTCCTTCAGAGGCTGGCTAGTATTAAGGAAAGTGGTTAGGTTTGTGAGGTGAAACAGTGGATGCTTGTGGCTTTTCCGCAGTGTGTGCACTCAGGCCAGCTTGACTTGGAGGAAAGCCATTCAACACAAAAATGGTGCCATCCAGCCCTGGAGGTAACTGTGAAGCACAGGGTTTGAGCCGCCTCCATTATCCTCAGGGCACTGTGTGTTTCAGGATACTCTGTGGCACTGCTTTCTTTCTTTTCCTTTTTTTGGACGGAGTCTCGCTCTGTCGCCCAGGCTGGAGTGCAGTGGCGTTATCTCGGCTCACTGCAAGCTCCGCCTCCCGGGTTCACGCCATTCTCCTGCCTCAAGCCTCCTGAGTAGCTGGGATTACAGGCGCCCGTCACAGCGCCCGGCTAATTTCTTTTTGTATTTTTAGTAGAGACGAGGTTTCACGGTGTTAGCCAGGATGGTCTCAATCTCCTGACCTGGTGATCCGCCCTCCTCGGCCTCCCAAAGTGCTGGGATTACAGGCGTGAGCCACTGCGCCCGGCCTGTTTATTTATTTATTTATTTATTTTTGAGATGGAGTCTCGCTCTGTCGCCCAGGCTGGAATGCAGTGGCGAGATCTCGACTCACTGCAAGCTCTGACTCCTGGGTTCAAGCGATTCTTTTGCCTCAGCCTCCCAGTTAGCTGGACTACAGTCACTCGCCACCACGCCCGGCTAACTTTTTTTAGTAGTAGAGACAGGGTTTCACCATGTTGGCCAGGCTTGTCTTGAACTCCTGACCTCGTGATCTGCCCACCTCGGGCTCCCAAAGTGCTGGGATTACAGGTGTGAGCCACCACGCCCGGCCAAGAGACTCCTTTTATGGGAATCTTACATGATTATTCATAAGGGGCTGGGAAGAGGTGTTACTAGTAAGCACATTCTGGGTGGTCTTCTGGGTGCACATGCACAGTAGCTGCACATTCTTGTTCATACCTCACATCTCATTAGCATCTTAAATCTCCACCCAGGGATGTGGTTTTTACTATTATAATGAGCAAAGGGTCAATCTGAAGACAGGTAAGATCAAAATACGCATGCTCCCTACAGGGGAAATTCCCTACTGGAGAGCGCTTTGCTTGAGTGAGCTTGACTACAATGCGAATGCTGAGGCTTATTGTGTTGACCGTACGATTGCCGAGTCTCCAGGACGTGGTTGCTTCCTTGGCTACCTATCGTGTCTCATGGTCCTCACTCACTTCACACCCATGATGTATGCTAATACCCTTCAGTTATCTGTTTAGAAGGGATAATTTTTTTTTTTTTTTTTGAGACAGAGTCTCACTCTGTTGCCAGGCTGGAGTGCAGTGGCACGATCTCAGCTCACAGCAACCTCTGCGTTCTGTGTTCAAACAGTTCTCCTGCCTCAGCCTCCCGAGTAGCTGGGACTACAGGCATGTACCACCATGCCCAGCTAATTTTTGTATTTTTAGTAGACGAGGTTTCACCATGTTGGCCAGGATGGTGTCGATCTCCTGACTTCGTGATCCACTCGCCTCGGCCTCCCAAAGTGCTGGGATTACAGGCGTGAGCCACCGCACCCAGTCTAGAAGTTATAATTTTAACTTTCCCTGAAGAACACTCATAAGGATTGCAATGTTTTGTTCATGAACAAATCTTCCAGACTGTGAGAATTAAGCAAGAGAAACTGAAAATAATAATGCGATACAGATTTTCCTAACTACAGAAAATTGAGGAAACATACTACAAAATGTGGAATGATTGACCTATAATTCTACCTGGGCTGGAGGGTCAAGAAATGGACAGGAAAGAATTTCCTGATTTCAATAGTAGAGCTGCTGTTGAAGGAGAAATATGTGCTTAACAAGAGAACTTCAAAGTAGGATGAATGAAGGAAATCTTACCCCCCCCCCAGTAATATGGAATTTATGCAGAGTCAATTTTTACTTCGGAAGGTCAGTAAATTCTGCTTTCATCCAATGTCTTTACATGTAGAATTATTTTTCATTATCATTGTTCTTACCTTTTGTAGTGATTACTCTGTTATTTATCAAGTAAATGATAACCCGTTACCATCAGCATCACTTTTCTTGTGATATATGGCTAATTTTCAGTGATGTACAAAAATATTTATCAACTACAGCTTTCATATTTTTGCATTCTTGGGATATTTTGTTACATGTGTAACAACTCTTGAGATTCCACACATAACAATACATTCTTAGGATTATTACTTTGCCATTGGTAGTCCCTGGGTTTGTCCACTTCTTGTATGGTGTTATTTGCAAATGAAATACACACATACTACATTTTTTTATGTGGGAGGTCCAACAACCTATCAACTGATTATTTTACAGGTGAAGAAATACACATTTAGTCTGTCTTTTATAGTTATAATATTCTTTAATAGTCATCTTTGTTTTCTCCTGTTTTTTTGCCATCATTTGATGTCAGACTGAAGAACTTTCTTTGGTCTTTCTTGTAGGACTTGTGTGCTGGAAATAAGTTCTCTTAGTATGTATGCTTAAACCTGGGAAAGTCTTTGTTTTGACTTCTGATTTGAATGTGAGCTTTGGTGGATATAGAAATGTTCTATTATATATGTTTCAGAGCAGAGGAATAGCACCTAACTAAAAGCAAATATGTCTATTTCACCCAAACACTTATCATTACACTAGTTTATATAAGTTAATGTCAAAAAACAATGAGCAATAAATAGGAATAGGATGGAAGAAGGAAATATTGTGATTGAAGATGATACCGTTGTTTGGGAAAGTAAAGACAAAACAACTGGAAAATTTTTTAAACTGGGGAAGGAGGCAATTTGCTGTTTATGGAGCAAACATACTATTGAATTAAAATCACACTTCTTGAAAATGTATATTAATTTCTAAGAATAGGACTAACACCGTATGCCATATCTGTGGAAAGGTATGAGTATTTCCTAATGAAATGACCTGAGTGTCACCTCTATAGATTTATATACAACTTTGATGGATTGAAGGTGCCTCATCCCAGCCCCCACTGTAGAGAAATGGTTTAAATGTAAGTAATTCAGGAATCTGATCCAAATTAACTCATGTATAATGTTCCAGAAAAATTCACAACATCAAAGAAATGTTATAAAATTTATTTTTTTTTTTTCTGACAGAGGGCCTCACTGTTTCACCCAGGCTGGAGTGCGGTGGTGTGATCTCACCTCATTGCAGCCTTGACTTACTGGACTCCAGAAAGCCTCTTGCCTCAGCCTCCCAAATAGCAGGGACTACAGGCATGGGCCATCACACCTGACTCATTTTTTAATTTTAATTTTTTTTTTGTAGAGACAGGGTCTCACTATGTTGTCCAGTCCAGGCTGCCTCAAACTCCCGGGCTCAAGCAATCCTCCCACCTCAGCCTCCCAAAGTGCTGGGATTATAGGCCATTGCTCCTGGCTTATTTTTTATTTAGTCATGGTTTAGCTAGATCACCCAGGCTGTTCTAAAACTCCTGGGCTCAAAAGATCCTTCCCGCCTCAGCCTCCCTCTCGGGTAGCTGGGACCACAGGTACTTGCCAACTCGCCCAGCCTTTTATTATCAGTGCCTAATGCTTAAGGAGAATGTGGGCTACCTTTTACTTTCAGATAAAAAACATTGAGGTGAGATAATTCTGTTAATTTTTTTTAACACAAAGGTTCATAACTTGAATAGGTACTGTTTCTTGCCTAAATTATTTAATTAAAAAATTTCGTTTTCATTTTGTAGTCTCTTGAATCTCGGAGTTGATTGAAATGTATTTTTAATAGCCAAGTAGATTCACTTTTATATGGTTTTAAAATTGTTGGGTATATAAGGGGCATTTGAAACATTAGATTTTTGTATTTGCTGTGACTTTCCTACTGGCCAGTGTGCCAGGTACCGGATATCCTCCGGGAACTGCAGGCAGGCCCGTCTCTCTTTCACCGGTGAGAGCCACAGCCTACTCTTGGCGGAAGCGGAAACCCTTTCCTCCATCACGTTTCGCCCATTCCAGGCCAGAAGCAGGCCCTGCTCCTTGCTGCTCGCCTGTGAGCATATTTCGTCGAATCCCGGCTGGGCGGCTTGGTCGCAGTGTGCCTGAGCTAGGACCGGAGCGCATTCATCGCCCACAGCCACTCCAGTTCCTGCGAGTGGTTGTTCCTGCACGCCAGGAGCCGTGGGCCAGGCCATCAGGCCATACAAGTGCTGCTAAAGCGGCCTCGCCTTCGGCTGCATCATCTCGGGGATGTTTCACTTGTCTCTTCTCCCAGTTTCAGCCCCAGCCCCTTGAACTCACCGGGTCTCCACAGCACACTCTGATCAATATCGCACAGGTGAGGAATATGAAATAACTCTTTATAAAGTGGAAGCTAGTAAGTCGTTCTTTTCAAACTTTCACAAGAAACTACAGATCTTTTTAAGATTTTTTAAAAGATCTTTTTAAAGATTTTAAAAAGATTCTGATTCAGCAGGTCATTGGGGGAGGCCTGATCCTCTGCATTTCTGACTTGGTCCCCAGTGTCGTCCATGCTGCTGGTTCGCGGACCGCAGTTAGAGTGCTGAGGTAATAATAGACCTGGTTAGGCAGGCAGGCAGGGGTCTGATCCCATGGAGCCTGGTGGGCCGTATTGAGGACTTTTATTGGATTTCCAGCAGAGAAGTGATGCTTGGGTTGTGTTTTAAGAAGCTACAGAACAAGTTCTGCCGAAGTGGAAGCAAAGACAGGTTACCCACTCCTCCTCTTTTGCTTCCCCGTCTCTTGCCTCGTCGCGGGTGAGCTATGACTATCTGGGGCGGTGGTGCGCCGGCGGTAAAAGTATTTACCAAGACAGTTGTAGGTAAAGGAAGGCAGGTTTATCAGAGAAAGTATGAAAATTCGTTGCGAGGCGGCAACAGGCAGGCCAGCAGAAGAGAAGCTGAATGCAGGGAAACAGGCTTGCTGAGGATTTTATGGACTGGAAACTTGGCTGATCGATAACGCCAAGGCAGCAGGGAGCTAATTTGCATTATTCTGGCCGCTGTGGTGTTTGATAAATTGAAGCGTTTGTTGATAAGCAGGAAGTTTGAGTTATGTATGTTATCTGAGCAGGAGGGCCATATGTCCTGGGCCATAAAGAAAGCAGGCCTATAGCTTAGCTGTCTCTTTTTGTTTATATGTCCTGGACCATGAAGAAGGGCAGATTTGTAGCTTATTTACTTTATCTCTTTGCTTTCTGCTGCTCTCGCCAGCCTGATTTTTTTCTCCCCTAATTAGGACTCTGCGTGCCTGATTGCTTTTCTCTGCCTTCCTTACTTGCAGCTCCCGAGGTCCTGTGTCCGTGAGAGCGGACCTAACTCAGCCCCAACTCAGCCGCTAACTCAGCCTCGAGCTACACAAAAAAGGGACTGGACTGGGCTAAGGCTTCAAAAAAGGGTGGGCCTTGGGTAAGATGTTCCAGCTGGTCCAGCACCCTCCTGTCCCATTTCCCAGGCCCTGGCAGTCCAGAATTCAGTAAAACATACCTAGATAACCCTCCACTGGTGAACCTGGAGGAAGATCCATCCTGTAGGAGGTGAGAGCCTGGGAAAGGATATCACTATGGAGGGACCTGAAGCTGTGGTGGAGGTCGCTGGATGGGGTATTGGAAGTGGCTTGGGGAGACCAGGAGATGAGTTTAAAGTCCTCAGGTGCCTGTGGGTAAAGTTCTGACAAAGGAACCAAAAAGAAATGAGTCAGATGATGAAAAGGATCAGGACCGGGGGAAAAAACAAGGACCCAACCTGGTGATCCGGATTAAACAATTATTCTGGGCAGGCAAGGGCAAGAAATAGATAATAATCTGGAAAAAGAAATCGCTGGTGTAGGAGGGATATCAGCTGAGAAGAGTTGGTCCAAGACTCTTAGTCTACCCTCCACAACCTGTGGGGTGCACCTGGTGGGCAACTAGGAGAGAAGGAAGGCCTGACGTCCAGTAAGGGAATCAGAATGTGAATGCAGTATTGCTGTGGGGAAGGATCACAGGCCAGCTGGAGCCACCTAAGTGAAAACAAGGGTCAGTGCCTGGGGATGGAAGGATCTGAATGGAAACTCACTTAAGGCCAGGTGGGGTGACCTGAGTAGCAAACAGGTAAAAGTTGGGTAGGAGGACCTGATTTGGATGGGGCTGCTCACTGTGATGTCTATGAAGTTATCATTCCAGCTGCTGTCCACCTAGGAGCAGTTGGTCAGTACGGTCAGCTGCGTGTTCCCATCTTGTGTATGAGGGCAGTAGTGAGGGCTGCTCTTCATGCCTCCCTTGATCACTGGCGGGAGACAGAGGATGTGGAAGTATGGGCTGTTTGGGGGGATGGTGCCTATGAGGAAGGTCTGATCCCAAATCTAGAGAATGGGAGGGTGGGATGTATCATGGAGGGTCAGGCCGGGGGTCTGGAGGATATCATGTCCTAAATGCAGATGTTCTCTGGGTCTCAGGTCCCTGTTACCAGCCCAGCCTGGTGAGGCTCTAGATGAGTCAGTAACCCTGGCTCAGGAGAGCTGGTGTGGGATCTGTTAGGCCAAGGGGTCTGGCTTCCTTTCTACCTCTGTAGAAATGTGTGTCTCCAGCGTCATGTCAAAGCAACTGATGACTTCCCTACCCCAGGCATCACTGAGCTAAATGGGGTGGCAGGAAGGTGATCACCACCTAAGTACTATCTTTTATTTTTTTTGAGACGGAGTCTCGCTCTGTCGCCCAGGCTGGAGTGCAGTGGCTCCATCTTGGCTCACTGCAAGCTCCACCTCCCGGGTTCATGCCATTCTCCTGCCTCAGCCTCCCGAGTAGCTGGGACTATAGGCGCCCGCCACCACACCTGGCTTATTTTTTGTATTTTTAGTAGAGACGAGGTTTCACCATGTTAGCCAGGATGGTCTCGATCTCCTGACCTCGTGATCCACCTGCCTCAGCCTCTTAAAGTGCTGGGATTACAGGCGTGAGCCACTGTGCCTGGCCCACCCAAGTACTATCTTATCCCTTCTCTCCTTTTCATCCCAGCCTGTGCCCACTGATCGCTTGGTTACCGGTCCCATTATCCACTCCAGCTCCTGGTACTTCTCTCCTGGGTACAGCTGAATCACCTGGGAAGAGCAGGCTAAGAAGTTCTGGTGCCCCTTTTGCAGCAAGGCTATCAGTGGGCAGAAGAGGATGGGGGAGAAGGGCTGGAGTAAGCCCTGCCCAGAGCAGGAGGGAGCCCCACACAGTTCTCCCTCAGCTGTTAACTTCCCAGAGACCCACCTCACAGTCAAGAGCACCAACGGGCACTCCTCCCTCCACTCCCCTTACTGGGGCACCAGTTTCTTTCCACCCCAGGCGTTGTTCACTATCCCCAATTATTTCAATTCCCATGGCTCACAGGAAGAAATAGGTATATTGTACTGAGATTTTTCTAAATGACATAAAAATATGTATTCATGAAACAATCTTTTCAAGATAAGGATCCCATCCATCGGACTCAAACATTACCCGCTGGTCCTTGGTAATCTTGCCCCACCCTACTGCCTCCTCTCTCTCAGCCACCCCTGATGGAATCCTGCAGTTTGTATTGTTCTGTGTCAGGCCTCTTTCACTCAGCATAATTGAGCTTCATCCAATAGTTCTTTATTGTACATGAATAATATTCCATCTTCAGAAGAAGCAAAATTTATTTCTCCAGCTGTTGATGGATATTTGGGTTAATATCAGTATTTGGCTATTAAGAATTAAATATGAATATTCATATACCAGTGTTTGTAAGAACATATGATATTTCTTTTTTGTTTGCGTGAGACAGAGTCTCGCTCTGTCGCCAGGCTGGAGTGCAGTGGTGCCATCTTGGCTCACTGCAACCTCCGCCTCCCAGGTTCAAGCCATTCTCCTGCCTCAGCCTCCTTAGTAGCTGGGACTACAGGTGCGTGCCACCACGCCCAGCTAATTTTTGTATTTTTAGTAGAGATGGAGTTTCACCATGTTGGCCAGGCTGGTCTCAATCTCTTGACCTCGTGATCCACCCACCTTGGCCTCCTAAAGTGCTGGGATTACAGGCATGAGCCACCATGCCCAGCTGATATTTCTTTAGAAGATTTTATTTTATTCTACCTAGGAGTAAAATGGCTGGGTGTTGTGACAGGTATATGTTTAACTTCTTAGGAAACTTCCAAACTGTTTTCCAAGTGGCTGTTCCATTTTGTATTCCTGCCAACATCATATGAGTTCCGGTTGCTTTGCATTGTCACCAACATTTGATACAGCCAATCTTACTAATTTTAGACTCCCAAATATGTGTAGTGGTATTAGAATTGTGGCTTAAAGCCAGGCACGTGGCTTTAAGCTCATGCCTGTAATCCCAGCACTTTGGGAGGCCGAGGTGGATGGATCACGAGGTCAGGAGATCAAGACCATCCTGGCTAAGATAGTGAAACCCCGTCTCTACTAAAAATTCAAAAAATTAGCCAGGTGTGGTGGTGGGCGCCTGTTGTCCCAGCTACTCTGGAGGCTGAGGCAGGAGAATGGTGTGAACCTGGGAGGCGGAACTTGCAGTGAGCCAAGATCGCACCACTGCACTCCAGCCTGGGCGACAGATCAAGACTCTGCCTCAAAAAAAAAAAAAATTGTGGCTTAAATTTGTGTTTACTTAATGAATAATGATGTTGAATGATATTTCATGTTTTTATTTGTCACTGAAAAATATTCTATGGTCAAGTATTAATGACACTGATTGTTTTCAGATTATTAGTTTTTGAGAGCTCTTTATATATTCTGGGTATAATTGCTGCATCAGATAATGGTTTATAAGTATTTTCTCCCATCTATGGCTATTCTTTAAAAATCCTTAGCAGTCTCTAGGCCGGGAGCGGTGGCTCACGCCTGTAATCCCAGCACTTTGGGAGGCCAAGGCCGGCGGATCACTTGAGGTCGGGAGTTCGAGACCAGCCTGACCAACATGGAGAAACCCCGTCTCTACTAAAAACACAGAATTAGCCAGGCATGGTGGCACATGCCTGTAATCCCAGCTACTCGGGAGGCTGAGGTAGGAGAATCGCTTGAAGCTGAGAGACGGAGGTTGCTGTGAGCCGAGATTGCACCACTGCACTCCAGCCTGGGCAACAAGAATGAAACTCCGTCTCAAAAAAAAAAAAAAAAGTCCTTAGCAGTCTTATGCCTATAATCCCAGTACTTTGGGAGGCCAAGGCGGGCAGATCACTTGAGGTCAGGAGTTCGAGACCAGCCTGGCCAACATGGTGAAACCCCATCTCTACTAAAAATACAAAAATTAACCAGGCGTGATGGTGTGTGCCTGTAGTCCCAGCTACTCGGGAGGCTGTGGCGGGAGAATTACTTGAACCTGGGAGGCGGAGGTTGCAGTGAGCTGAGATCATGCCACTGTACTCCAGCCTGGGTGACAGAGCGAGACTCTGTCTCAAAAAAAAAAGAAAAAAAAAAAAGAAAAAAATTCCTTAGCTGTATCCTTCACAAAGCAGATTTTTATTTTAATGAAGTTTCTCAATTTTTAATGGATTCTGCATCTTTGTCATATGTATGCAATTGTAACGTAACCCAAGGTCAAATAATTTCACCCACATTTTCTTTACATTTTATAGTTTAGATTATACATTGTTTTGTGATCCATTTTGAGTTAATGTTTGTATATAGTGCAAGACATAGATCTACAGTCTTTACTTTTTGCATATGCATATTCTATTTTTTAGCATTATTTGTTGAGAAATTTTGACTCAGTTCACTTTGTTGTTCAGTTGTTCACTGGACCACATATGTGTAGAAATGTTACTGGAACATTTATTCTGTTCCATGGATATATTTGTCTACTTGCCAAAGACATTGTCTTGATTAGGATTGCTAAATTTTCTTTGTTTTTTTTCAGAATTGTTTGGCTATTTGTTTGGTTATTTCAGATACTTTTCACCCTTTTTTTTTTTTTTGAGATGGAGTTTCACTCTTGTTGCCCAGGCTGGAGTGCAATGGCGCGATCTCGGCTCACTGCAACCTCCGCCTCCCGGGTTCAAGTGATTCTCCTGCCTCAGCATCCCAAGAAGCTGGGATTACAGGCATGCGCCACCATGCCCAGCTGATTTTGTGTTTTTAGTAGAGATGGAGTTTCTCCACATTGGTCAGGCTGGTCTCGAACTCCGGACTTCAGGTGATCCTCCCTCCTCGGCCTCCCAAAGTGCTGGGATTACAGGCATGAGCCACCACGCCCAGCCTTCATCATAATTTTATAACTTCATAACATAATACATTGTTATTTTTCTTTTTCTTTTTTAAAAGATTCAATGATTTTTTTAAAGCAATAAAAAATAGTAACCCTTTGTGTTTACTGAAGTGGTTATCATTTCTGGTGCTCTTCTTTCTTTCCGGATTTCCACTTGGCTTCATTTTTCTTTGCCCCCATGAGGTTTAGTGATGTGTCTTATGGAGCAAGTATGCTGATTACAAACTCTTTCACTATGGCTGAATTAATAATTTATTTTCCCTTCACTTGGAAAGATATTGTTTGCTGGATATAGGACTCTTAGTTGATATACTTGTTCTTTCATTACTTTAAGGTTATTGTTCTATGGTGTCCTGATCTGCACTGTTGCTGGTAATAAGTATGTAATGAATCCTATCTTTGGTTCACTGTAGTTAATGTCTTTTTCCTGTTGCCTTAAAGCTATTTTAATTGTTCCTGCTGTGAAGTAATTTACTGATGATGTGCCGTGGTGTAGATTTATATACATATATGCTCGTGGTTTGTTGAACTTTTTTGATCTCTGGGTTTATAATTTTCATCCAATTTGGAAAATGTGAAACCAATATTTGTTGAAATATTTTTTGTTGTGTTCTTTCCTCTGCCAAAGAGTCTTGTTATTAGGATATTATGTCACTTGTAATTTTCCCACTACACAGCTCACTGATGTTCTGTTTTTTGTTGTTGTTGGTGGTGGTGGTGGTGGTTTTTTTTTTTCCCTGGGTGCTTCATTTCGGATAGTTTCTACTGCTAGGTCACAAGGTTCACTCATCTTCTCTGCAGTAACTGATTTGCTGTTTATTCCACTCAGTGTAATTTGTTATCCCAGATGTTGTTTTCATGCCTAGTAGCTTGAATCATGTTTTTTTCTTGAGTTTTTAAATTGTTTGGAGGTAAAATATACTAACAGAGAATTTGCCATTTCAATCCTTTTTAAAATGTGCCATTCAGTTGTAGTAAATATACAATGTGGTGTGACCAACGCAGCTATTGATCTCTAGCATTCTCTCATCACTCTAAACAGAAATTCAGTACTCATTAAACAAGTCTCCAGTCTCCCTTCCCCCCAGCTCCTGATAATGTCTATCCTACTTTCTCTATGAATCTGGCTATTCTAGGCACCTCATGTAACTGGAAGCATACAGTATTTGTCCTTGTGCTGGGCATGGTGGTTTACGCCTGTAATCCCAGCACTTTGGGAGGCTGAGACAGGCAGATCACAAGGTCGGGAGTTCCAGACCAGCCTGACCAACATGGTGAAACCCCGTCTCTACTAAAAATACAAAAATTAGCTGGGTATGGTGGTGTGCACCTGTAAACCCAGCTACTCAGGAGGCTGAGGCAGGAGAATCGCTTGAACCTGGGAGGCAGAGGTTGCAGTGAGCCAAGATCACACAACTGCACTCCAGCCTGGATGACAGAGTGAGACTCTGTCTCAAAACAAAACAAAAAACAAAAAATTTGTCCTTGTGTGTCTGGCTTATTTCACTTAGCATAATGTTTTCCAGGTTCATTCGTGTTGTATCATGTATGAGGAATTCATTGCTTTTTCTGTCTGAATGATACTTCATTGTATGGAGAAAGCACACTTTGTTTATCTACTTTGAACACTTATTTTTTTGTAAAGATTTAAAAAATATATTTAAAAAATAGTTTGACAGTAATTGAATTAAATCATTGGCTGGAAGAGTTGTTTCTACAATAATATTTTGGCTACTGTGAATTAAGATGGCTATGGCTATGAAATTGGTGTACATGTGTCTGTGTGAGACCCTGCTTTTACTTCTTTGGATATATACCTAGAAGTGGAATTGCTGGTGTAAACAGTAATTGATGTTTCCCCCCCTTTTTTTTTTTGAGACGGAGTCTCGCTCTGTCAATCAGGCTGGAGTGCAGTGGTGCGATCTCGGCTCACTGCAAGCTCTGCCTCCCAGGTTCATGCCATTCTCCTGCCTCAGCTTCCCGAGTAGCTGGGACTACAGGCCCCCGCCACCACATCCGGTTAATTTTTTATATTTTTAATAGAGACGGGGTTTCACCGTGTTAGCCAGGATGGTCTTGATCTCCTGACCTCGTGATCCGCCCGCCTCGGCCTCCCAAAGTGCTGGGATTACAGGCGTGAGCCACCGCGCCCAGCCGGATGTTTCCCTTTTCTAGTAACAACCATAGTGTTTTGTTTGAGACGGAGTTTCGTTCTTGTTGCTCAGGCTGGAGTGCAATGGCGCGATCTCAGCTCACTGCAACCTCCGCTTTCCGGGTTCAAGCGATTCTCCTGCCTCAGCCTCCCAAGTAGCTGGGATTACAGGCACGTGCCACCACGCCCAGCTAATTTTTTTGTATGTGTTTTTAGTAGAAATGGGGTTTTGCCATGTCAACCAGGCTGGTCTCAAACTCCTGACCTCAGGTGATCCGCCTGCCTCGGCCTCCCAAAGTGCTGGGATTACAAGCTTGAGCCACCGTGCCCAGCCTGATTTTGTTTTGTTGTGGAGTTTTAGGAGTTCATATATTCTGGGTACTAATCCCTTGTGAGATAGGTGATAGGAACATGTGTTCTCTCATTCTGTAGGTTTTTATTCTGTTGAGAGCATCCTTTGGTGCACAGAAGTTTTCAATTTTGATATAGTCCAGTTCATCTATTTTGGTTGCCTGTACTTCAGGCAACCAAAGCACATATTGGAGAAATCCAATATCATGAAATTTCCCCCAATATTTTTTTTCTAAGCCTTTTTTTTTTTTTTGAGACAGAGTCTCGCTCTGTCGCTCAGGCTGGAGTGCAGTGGCACGATCTCGGCTCACTGCAAGCTCCGCCTCCTGGGTTCATGCCATTCTCCTGCCTCAGCCTCCCAAGTAGCTGGGACCACAGGCGCCCGCCACCACGCCCGGCTAATTTTTTTTTTTTTTGTATTTTTAGTAGAGACGGGGTTTCACCGTGTTAGCCAGGATGGTCTGGATCTCCTGATCTCGTGAACCGCCCGCCTCGGCATTCCAAAGTGCTGGGATTACAGGCGTGAGCCACCACGCCAGGCCGGAAGTCTCAAACTCTTATTGTAGAACTGACATTTCCTTTTCTTTCTTTTAGACGGAGTCTTGCTCTCTTGACAAGCTGGAGTGTATGGCGTGATCCTGGCTCACTGTAACCTCTGCCTCCTGGATTCAAGTGATTCTCATGCCTCAGCCTCCCAAGTAGCTGGTATTACAGGCATGCGCCACCACGCCCAGCTGATTTTTGTATTTTTAGTAGAGACAGGGTTTCACATGTTGGCCAGGCTGGTCTCGAACTCCTGACCTCGTGATCCACCCGCCTCAGCCTCCCAAAGTGCTGGGATTACAGGCATGAGCCGCCTTGCCTGGCCTTTTTGTTTGTTTGTTTTTGAGATGGAGTTTCATTCTTGTTGCCCAGGCTAGAGTGCAATGGTGTGATCTCAGCTCATGGCAACCTCTGCCTCCCGGGTTCAAGTGATTCTCCTGCCTCAGCCTCCCGAGTAGCTGGGATTACAGGCATGCACCACCACGCCTGGCTAATTTATTTTGTATTTTTAGTAGAGACGGGGTTTCTCCATGTTGGTCTGGTTTGTCTCAAACTCCCGACCTCAGGTGATCCGCCTGCCTTGGCCTCCCAAAGTGCTGGGATTACAGGTGCGAGCCACCGCACCTGGCCTTCCTTTTCAATTTTTAAAATGTTTGCTTCATATATTTTGGGCCTCTGTTATTTATTGCAATTATATTTATAACTGTTATGTATTCTGTATGATTTGAGCCTTTTATAGTGCTCTTCTTTGTGTCTTTTAACAGTTTTTGACTTAGTCTGTTTTGTGTGACAATTGTATAGCCACCCCTGCTCTCTTTACGTTACTATTTGCATGGAATATCTTTTTCTTTCATTCTCTTTCAACTGACTTGGGTATTGAGATCTACAATGAATGTGCTGTAGACAGGATACAATTTGATCATATTTTAAAAGTTCATTCTCCCTGCCTCTGTCTTTTGTTTGGCAAGTTTATTCCATTTAATTACTGATAACGAAGGCATTATGTCTGCCATTGTACTATTCGTGTTCTGTATGACTAATAGCTTTGTTTTTCATAAAAATACGAGGAATTCCTTATGTTTTCAAAATCAATGTCTAGTTTCTTGGCTTTTGATTGGGAACTTTTATTAACACTTAAAGTCTTAAAGGAGGGAGCATAGCCACACTCTGCAGAGGGGACAAGAGGGCAAGTTGAACTCCCAGAGCTGAATCCTTACGTGTCTTGCCTCATCACCATGACTTGGTAATGAGGACTCTGGGGACACATTTCTTTTTCTGATCTTTTTTCTTTTTTGAGACAGAGTTTTGCTGTTTCGCCCAGGCTGGAGTGAAGTGGCACGATCTCGGCTCACTACAACCTCCGTGCGCTCCCCCCACCCCCGGGTTCAAGCGATTCTTCTGCCTCAGCCCCCTGAGTAGCTGGGATTACAGGCGCCCACCACCATGCTTGGCTAATTTTTGTATTTTTAGTAGAGATGGGGTTTCACCATATTGGCCAGGTTGGTCTCGAACTCCTGACCTCAGGTGATCCATCCGCATTGGCCTCCCAAAGTGCTGGGATTACAGGTGTGAGCCACCACGCCCGGCCTCTGGGGACCCATTTCAACAGTCTGGCACCCATGGTTGGGAATATGTTTAACCTCTAAATTGGGGTTTTCCTGCTGAACTACGTCTGAAAGACTGCTTCTCTGAGCTAGCTCATGCTTTTGCTTTTCCGTGAATTTAAGTTTTATCCTGTTGTCGATGTGTTTTCTTGAAAATAAGCAGATTGAGACATCAGATGGGAGAAAGGCTTGACTATGTCGCCAGCAGCCTCATGCCAAATTCCTGATCCCTGGAGGACAATCAGAGCCCCCCTCCTGCTCCAAGGCCAGGAGATGGCGCCACTGGACAGTGAGTCTGGGATTCCTAGCACACACTTGTCATTGCTGGTCCAGGAGAAAGAAGCAGGAAGGGCCATTGAGTACAATCAATCAGGACATTCTGCTTAAGTGCAAATTTCTCCCCAGGAGGGGTCGGGTCACTGCACTGGGAGGAAGCCCGCCTGCCAAGGGCTGTGTCTGGAACCTGTTCATGCGGCTCCACTCAGCACAGTGAGATCGCCTCTTGTTACTCAGTCTCCAGGGGGGCGGGACCTGGAGCCGTATCCAATCAGGGCCATGGGGTGGGGTCGTGAGAACTGTGGATCTGGCGCGCTGCAGGGAGGTGGGTGCGCGGCATCTTCACCCCTCTAAACGCGGCTCCTACTCTGTAGTTGACAGACACCCACAGACGTGTCTGTAGCATCCTCTGTCACACTGGGACCCGTACTGGCAGCAGGAGCCGTAGGGAGGACTGGGACACCTGGAAGCCAGGAATTGGTGAGTGTACGGGGCTGAGGGTCCCGAGACTAGGATGGGACTGGTTGGAACCGGCAGGAATAGGCTGTGGCGGGACCCGGGCCTCTTCGTGGGTGACTCTGGGTTCTGGGACCCAAGTACCCCTGGCGCACCTCGGCCCTGGTTCCTCTCAGGCTGCAGGGTGGGGCTGCGACGGCAGCCGAGACCCCGAGCCGTCCGGTCCAGTCCCTGCGCAACTGACTGCGGCCCTGGGCCCAGCGCCCTCTCTGGTCAGCTCCGCGCCCACTGCCCCACGTCACGCCCGCTGCCTCCGCGTCTCCCCGTATGGGGCCACGGGAGGGTCATGGGGTGAATCCTGCCTCGAGTATGGGGTTCGTGTGAGACGAGCGGTAGGCTGTGGGGTCCCCAGTTCCCTCTTTCTCACCAGGGGCTTTTGGATTTTATCTGAGTTTCCCAAATATACGCGAAGCAGGGTCTCAAATCCGCGACTGTGGTCCCTAGGCTACCTTCTCCTAAGGCTGGCAGCAAATTTGGGATTTCCTGATCCCTTTCCGCATTTCATAACACGGATTTCCTTTAGTTCACAACAATATCACTTCTTCGTCCTCCAGGCTATGTTTCAAACACAGGCAGTATTTTAATTGTCATTTTTTTAGAGGGCAGTGTATGGCTCTTTTAAAAATATTTGTTTTGTGTTTGTGAATGTTTCAGAGAAGAACCACCTGACACTCCGCTGTAAACAATCTTTGTGTCTCTTTTTATCTGCCCTAGGCACAGACACCTTCTGAGAATGTCTTGGGTTGAGATTCCCCTTTGGAAAATTTACAGTGATGTGATCTCAGCCCACCCTCTGCCTTTTCCTGATCCTGGGTTTCAGGACTACCTGGGGCTGGCCCAAGATGCCTACAGCTGCCAAGTCTCTTGGGAAAGTCTAGTGAATATCAGCCCCTAGGTTGCTTCCCACAAAGAGCCTGAGGTGTGGGGGTGAGGCCTCCCCAGGGAGCAGCTGGATGCCCTGGGGTGGGACCAGTCTCCTATATCATTATTGTAAAAAACTAATCCCTTGGGACAGGCCTTTTCTTCTCCAACCCATTTCCATTCCTTGGGGACACATGGCTAGTCAGCCAATCAAATTCTGGTATAGAGGAGACCAAACAGAAATTCTTTCTGTCCTGTAATCCTAGCAGTTTGGGAGGCCAAGGTGGGCGGATCACCTGAGGTCAGGAGTTCAAGACCAGCCTGGCTAACATGGTGAAACCCCGTCTCTACTAAAAATCCAAAAATTAGCTGGGCGTGGTGGTGCACCCTTGTAATCTCAGCTACTCATGAGGCTGAGGCAGAATTGCTAGAACCCGGGAGGTGGAGGTTGTAGTGAGCCAAGATTGCGCCACTGCCCTCCAGCCCGGGCGACAGGGCAAGACTTGGTCTCAAAAAAAAAAAAAAAAAAAAAAGGAAAGAATGATTTCTGTCCTCTGGATTCTCTCAGTCTAGTGAAAGGAGAAAACCACCCCCAATGAGTTGTTGCAAGAACCTGAAAAGCACACAGTTGAGTGTCTTCTGGGAGAGTGGTCACTAAGCACTTCAGGGAGCAGCTTGGAGGTGGGGGGATGTCCCAAGTGATAGGATGATGTGACCTGACACTTGAGTCAGACACTTGAGTGTTTCAGGTCAGCACTGCCCCTCCCTGGGTTTATCACCTTGAAAAAATAGGTTTACTCATTTCAGCTTCAGTTTTTTCTTTTGTTGTTGTTGTTGTTTTGAGACGGAGTTTCACTGTTGTTGTCCAGGCTGGAGTACAATGACGCGATCTCGGCTCGCCGCAAACTCCGCCTCCCAGGTTCAAGCAATTCTTCTGCCTCAGTCTCCCAGGTAGCTGAGATTACAGGCATGCGCCACCATGCCCACCTAATTTTGTATGTTTAGTAGAGATGGGGTTTCACCATGTTGGTCAGGCTGGTCTCGAACTCCTGACCTCAGGTGATCTGCCCGCCTCGGCCTCCCAAAGTGCTGGGATTACAGGCGTGAGCCACCATGCCCAGCCATCAGCTTCAGTTTTTTAATAACTGTAAAATGCACTATATCATTAGAGATTGATGGAGAAGTTAAAGTATTTCAAAACATGCCAGAAGAAGGTAGGTTTTAGGGAAAAAAAGTCTAGTCTTGTATTCCCTTATAAAAATTCTTATTTTTCTTTCCAGAGCCTGTGTAGTAAGTTTCTCAGCTCCTTTTTCTATTGGGTGATTTCAAATGGAATTCTAGGCCTTAGCATGAAAATACTATCAGGGAAAAGAAATAGGGAAAAAACCTCTCTTCCATTTTGGTTACAGAAAAAATGAGTTGTTTTCAAAAGAAAGTGTGGTGGATTATACTGGTGAATTACAAAGATGTTCCATAACCTCAGTTCTTCTCCTTCGTAGGTTGAAGAATTTGTGACTGTGGATAAACGTGAACTTGGCAGATTAATGCTAACTCCTGTGGGACAGCATTTAGCAACACCTAAAAAAGTACTCAATTATGATTTTTTGTGTACTAAATGATTATGGAAATAGTAATCTGTGTGGAAAGAACACACTCAAACTCAAAGGGCTTTTTCTATTCTTTCAATAACAACAATCAACACAGAAGACTTTTGTGACCAAAAGTGTGGGTTTTCTCCCTACCAAAAGGCAACCAGTGTATCCTGCGGTGGACAGCAACTGGGTCTCTTCCAATTCAGTTTTGACATTCTCTACCCTGGAGATAGTTTCAGAGCCCATAGGTTGATGGCTCAGTCTCCACATCCCTCCCTCCCTGCCTGCCACTCCCTACCATTCAGGTATCAGTGGTAAGTCTGGGCCAATTATAACCCACAGGTTTCAAGTTGGAGTTCCTGTGCTCTCTTTGGGTTTAACTTGCTATTGTGGCTCACAGAACTCATGGAAACACTTACTCATCTTCACAGTCTTCTTTCATTTCTTTTTTTGTAGAGATGGAGTCTCACTATGTTGCCCAGGCTGAACTCCTTGCCTCAAGTGATCTTCCCATCTTGGTCTCCCAAAGTGCTGGGATTACAGGTGTGAGCCACCATACCTAACTCTGAGGTTTCTTTTTTTTTTTTTGAGGCAAGAGTCTTGCGCTCTGTGGCCCATGCTGGAGTGCAGTGGTGCAATCTCAGCTCGCTGTAACCTCCACTGCCCAGATTCAAGCTATTCTCCTGCCTTGGCCTCCTGAGTAGCTGGGATTATAGGTGCACACCACCACACCTGGTTAATTTTTGTATTTTTAGTAGAGACGGGGTTTCACCATGTTGACCAGGCTGGTCATGAGCTCCTGACCTCAAGTGATCCACCCGCCTCGGCCCCTCAAAGTGCTGGGATTACAGGCGTGAGCCACTGTACCCGGCCAAGGATATTTTAAAGGATACAAATAAACATCCAGGTGAAGAGATACATAGGGTGAGGTCTAGAAGGGTCTTGAGCACAGGAGCTTCTGTCTCTGGGGTTGGGGTGTGCCACCCTCCCAGCTGATGGATAAGTTGTTTACCTTCCTATAAGCCTGCATGTGTTGAGCTGTCTGGGAGCTTTCTGAATCCTGTACTCTGGGACCTTTTCTTGAGACCTCATTGGATAGGCATGATTCATAACTATGTAGAAATTGGCTGGACAAAAAAGGTAGAATCTAATACTGATAGACTGAATGGGAAAATCCACCAAGCCCTGTCTGTTCAGATTCTTTTTGGCTTCTCTATGTAGCATTCTTTCCTCCAGGGTATGAGACAGGATCCTTTCTGAAATGAGTGTCTGATGACCCACAATCAAAAAAGCTGGGAAGATTAGACTCCTTCCTTGGGCAGGTGAAGGACAGCAGGAGAAGGTCAGTGAGAGAGATTCTGTCTTCTGAGTCCTGCCTCTGAAGCCTAAAGTGCCACAGCAGTATAACAGGGGCTGTGAGAGTTATGAGCCAGGAAAAATACAAAAATTAGCCAGGTGTGGTGGTGCATGCCTGTAAAACCAGCTACCCAGGAGGCTGAGGCGGGAGAAGTGCTGGAACCAAGGAGGCCGAGGCTGCAGTGAGCCGAGATCGTGCCACTGCACTCCAGCCTGGGTGACAGAGCATGACTTGGTCGCAATTAAAAAAAAAAAAAAAAGTTCCACATATCCCTAGGGCAGAGGCACACTGCAGCCAAGCTCTTTGCTAAGGAAAAACAAAAGTGACCTCTGCTTCAGTTCCCAATAAATACTTATAAGTATTGTCCTTTCCATCTGAGACCTCCTCAGCCTGAACTTTATTGTCTATATCAGTATCAGCATTTTGGTCACAACCATTCAGCAAGCCTCTACAAAGTCCCAAACTCCCTCATCTTCCTGTTGTCTTCTGAGCCCTCCACACTCTTCAAACCTCTGCCTGTTAAGAAGTTCCAAAAACAATTCCCCATTTTCAGATATCTTGATAGCAATGCGCCACTTCTCAGTACCAATTTTCTTGTATTACTCCATTCTTGCAGCATGATAAAGAAATACCTGAGACTGGGTAATTTATAAAGAAAAGAGGTTGAATTGGCCCATGATTCCTTAGACTGTACAGGAAGCATGGTACTGGAAGGATGGCATCTGCTCAACTTCTAGGGAGGCCTCAGGAAACTGATAATCATGGTGGAAGGCAAAGGGGGAGCAGCAGTTCACATGGCCAGAGAAGGAGCAAGAGAGAGCAGGGCAAGGTGCCACAGACTTTTAAATGACCGGTTCTCACAAGAACTTACTATCACAAGAACAGCACCACAAGGATAGTGCTAAACCATTCATGAAGGACCACCATCCAATCACCTCCCACAAGGCCCCACCTTCAATATTGGGAATTACAATTCGACATGAGATTTGGGTGGAGATTCAAATCCAAACCATGTCGTTTTGCTTTTTTCTGTTTTCTGTTTGCGGGGTAGATTTTTCTCCATCCCTTTACTTCGAGCCTAAGGGTGTCATTGCATGTGAGATGGGTCTCTTGAAGACAGCATACCATTGGATCTTGCTTTTTTATCCAAGTTGCCACTGTGCCTTTTAATTGAGGCATTTAGCCTGCTTACATTCAAGGTTATTATTTATATGTGTAGATTTGATCCTATCATGTTTTTAGCTGGTTATTATGCAGACTTGTGTGGTTGTTTTATAGTGTCACTGCTCTATGTACTTAAGTGTGCTTTTGTAGTGGCTGGTAATGGTTTTTTCTTTCCATATTTAGCACTCCCTTCAGGACCTCTTGTACAGATGTTCTCTTTCATTGTAATCACACAGGATGGGCTGTGTCCCCCAAATAACAAGTGGTGATTAAACATGTGAAATGTTATCTGCCAGGGTCACTCATTACAGACTCTGTGCCGAGCGTATTTTTTCATAGCTCTGTTTTCTGTTAGTTGTAATAGAATACCTGAAATTTGGCTGGGCATGGTGGCTCATGCCTGCAATCCCAACACTTTGGGAGGCTGAGGCAGGTGGATCATTTGAGGCCAGGAATTTGTGACTAGCCCAGCCAACATGGTGAAACCCCATCTCTACTGAAATACAAAAACAAAGCCAGGCATGGTTGTGCATGCCTGTAATCCCAACTACTTGGGAGGCTGAAGCATGAGAATTACTTGAGCTGGGAGGTCGAGGCTGCAGTGAGCCAAGATTGCCCCACTGCATTCCAGCCTGTGCAACAGAGCAAGACTGTTTCCAAAAAAAAAAAAAAAAAAACAAACCCTGAATTTGGGTTAATATATAAAAAATACTTATTTTGTACAATTCTCAAAGTTTGGAAATCCAAGGGCAAATGGGGTACATCTGGTGAAAGCTTCTTGCTCTTTACTATCTGAGGCAGTGGAGATCACTAGGCAAGGGGGCTGATTGTGCTAACTCTGGTCTCTCTGCTTACAAGGCCACAAGTCTTATTTGTAGGATAACCCATTCATTCATTACCTCTTCAATTCATCAGTGGATTAATCCATTCATGAGGCAGAGCCCTCATGCCTCTTAAAGGGCCCCACTTTCAGTACTGACACATTGGGGATCAAATTTTGTTATGCGTTTTGGAAGGGGAAATTATTCACACCTAGCAAGGGCTGATTAGGTACACTGCTTCTGCTGAAAATACCACACTCTCAGAGGGAAAATGGGAATTAGGCAAATACCCTATTGTTTGCATAAGTAGTTAAGGCACACACAACCCCATTTATTAGTTATGTTGGTACAGATCTTCCCAAATCTAGCCCCTAGATACCATCAAAGTTCAACTTTCTAAATAAACATGTGTAAGAATATGCAGTCTCAGAACTGCTAATGTTGTCTCTTATAGACAGTATGTTTGGGACTTTCTCATGAGAGGTAATACTGACCCACTATACAGAGAGACACTAGAGGTGATCCAGGCATATCACTGAGACCCATATCTCAGTCTCTGAAATCACCAATGAGAGGCATGTCCCTATTGGCTGTCACTTTACTGAATATATTCAATTCTAGCATCAGAATTGCTGTGATGGAAAAACTGAGTGTAAACAGAAGACAAGAGGCTGACCAAGTCATTGAATAAATTTTGAGAGTCTACAGCATTGTGTGAACTTCTGACATGAGTATAGATTCCTAATGCTGTCGGTCTGAACCTTCTTTCTCTGCCATGTGGGATGTTTCAGGACTCAGTGACCTTTGAGGATGTGCCTGTGAACTTCACCCAGGAGGAGTGGGCTTTGCTGGGTCCTTCCCAGAAGAATCTCTACAGAGATGTGATGTGGGAAACCTTCAGGAACCTGATGTCTGTAGGTAAGGGTAACATCATTTCTTCACTTAGTCAATTATAGAACAAGTGTTTCTTGGTCTTCTGCATTGCTCAATGATTTGGAACATGGTAGGGAATACAGTAGACCCTTGAACAAGGTGGGGATTAGAGACTCTTATCATCCACACAGTCTGTCAGATGCCTGTGAATTTAGAGTCCCTAAAAAGTTAACTACTAATAGACTACTGTTGACCAGAGCTTTATTGATAACAGAAAGTCAATTAATACATTTTGTATGTTTGGTATATATCTATATACCATATATATATACCATATATATACCATATATATATATATATATGGCCAGGTGTGGGGGCTCACACCTGTAATTCCTGTACTTTGGGAGGCTGAGGTGGGAGGATTGCTTGAGCTCAGGATTTTGAGACTGGCTGTAGCAATGAAGTGATACCTTGTCTGTATAAAAAATTAAAAAAGTAGCCATGGATGGTGGCACACCTGTGTTCCTAGCTATTCAGAAGGTTGAGGCAGTAGGTTCGCTTGAATCGGGGAGGTTGAGCTTGCAGTGAACCATGATTGCACCACTACACTTTAGCCTGGGCAACAGAGTGAGTCCCTGTCTCACTGTGTGTGTGTCTGGGCATGGTGGCTTGCGCCTGTAATCCCATCACTTTAGAAGGCTGAGGCAGGTGCATCACTTGAGGTCAGGAGTTTGAGACCAGCCTGGCCAACGTGGTGAAACCCCATCTCTACTAAAAATACAAAAATTAGCTGGGTGTGGTGGCATGCACCTGTAATCCCAGCTACTTGGGAGGGTAAGGGAGGAGAATCACTTGAACCTGGGAGGCAGAGGTTGCAGTGAGCCAAGACCACGCCACTGCACTCTAGCCTGGGCAACAGAGAGAGACTGTCTCAAAAAAAAAAAAGTGTGTATGTGTATATATGTTTAAGACAGGGTCACTTGCTAGGTTTACAGGCGAGTGCCACCGTCCCCAGCTAATTTTTGTATAATTTTTTTTGTAAGGTAGAGGGTCGTGAACTCCTGGCCTCAAGCATTCCTCCTCCCTAGCATCCCAAAGTGCAGGAATTACAGGCATGAGCCACCATGCCAAGCCTGTTTGGTATGTTATGTACTGTATTCTTATAATAAAGTAAGCTTTTCTTTTGAAAAGGTTATCAAAAAAATTAGAAGAGAATACATGTTGACTTTAGTAAGTGAAAGTAGATTATCAAGGTGTTCTTCCTTGGTTGTCTTCACATTGAGTAACCTGAGCAAAAAAGGAGGGTTTGGTCTTGCTCTCTTAGAGATGGCAAGAGCTGACGAAAATGTGCATGAGTGAACTGTGCAGTTCAAACCCATGTTGGTCAAGGTTCAGCTGAACTTTGGTGAATAAATCAGCCATGGCCACAGTGTCCCATGAACATAGAATCTAATACTTTTTCTATAATTTTGTAATAACTTATGATGACTTTTATGGGTCTGCATTTTAGAAATAAAATGTGAAGACCAGATCACTGAAGATCAGTACAATAATTCCAAAAGAAATCTAAGGTCATTTGCACTTATAACCTAAAGCTATGTCCCTTAAGATATTGTTAGAATGACAACAAATGTTAAAAGCAAGCAAAGAAAATGAAGCAGCCCAGCTTCAAATTCATTCATTTTTAGAAAAAGATTTCCAGGCTGGGCATGGTGGCTCACACCTGTAATCCCAGCACTTTGGGAGGTCAAGGGAGGCAGATTGCTTGAGCCCAGGAGTTCAAGACCAGCCTGGGCAACATGGTGAAACTCCATCTGTACAAAAATATAAAAGTTAGCCAGGCATGGTGGCATGCACCTGAGGTCCCAGCTACTAGGGAGGTTAAGGTGGGAGGATGGCTTGAACCCAGGAGGTCAAGGCTGTGATGAATCGTGAACATGCCACTGTACTTCAGCCTGGGTGACAGAGACCTTGTCTCCAAAAAAAAAATAATTATTTTCCAAAAACAATATACTCACATAAGACATAAATATCTAGTGTTTTCAAAATAGTTGCCTTGGAGCCAGTGTTAAGAAATTGATTATGAATATCAATGTTTTGATAATAAGTGTAATGCAGCCCTTTTGCAGAGTATTCAGTCCATTGATGTTTTTTTTTTTTTTTTTTCTGTTTAACAAAGCACATCTTGCACCGCCCTTAATCCATTTAACCCTGAGTTGACACAGCATATGTTTCAGAGAGCATCGGGCTGGGGGAAAGGCCATAGATCAACAGCATCCCAAGGCAGAAGAATTTCTCCTAGTCAGAACAAAATGGAGTCTCCTATGCCCACCTCTTTCTACACAGACACAGCAACAATCTGATCTCTCCTTCCTTTCCCCACACTTCCCCCCTCTTCTTTTCAACAAAACTGCCATCGTCCTCATGGCCCGCTCCCGATGGTCGCTGTCTCTTCGGAGCTGTTGGGTACACCTCCCAGACACGGCAGCCGGGCAGAGGCGCTCCTCACCTCCCAGACAGGGCGGCCGGGCAGAGGCGCTCCTCACCTCCTAGACGGGGTGGCCGGGCAGAGGCGCTCCTCACTTCCCAGACAGTGTGGCGGCTGGGCAGAGGTGCTCCTCCCTTCCCAGATGGGGCAGCCAGGCAGAGGCGCTCCTCACTTCCTCCCAGACGGGGTGGCGGCCAGGCAGAGGCGCTCCTCACTTCCCAGAGGGGGCAGCCGGGCAGAGGTGCTCCTCACTTCCTCCCAGACGGGGTGGCGGCCGGGCAGAGGCACTCCTCACCTCCCAGACGGGGCGGCCGGGCAGAGGTGCTCCTCACCTCCCCGACGGAGTGGCCAGGCAGAGGCGCTCCTCACTTCCCATATGGGGTGGCGGCCGGGCAGAGGCGCTCCTCACTTCCCAGATGGGGCAGCCGGGCAGAGGCGCTCCTCACTTCCTCCCAGACGGGGTGACTGCCGGGCAGAGGCGCTCCTCACCTCCCAGACGGAGTGGTCAGGCAGAGGCGCTCCTCACTTCCCATATGGGGTGGCGGCCGGGCAGAGGCGCTCCTCATTTCCCAGATGGGGCAGCCGGGCAGAGGCGCTCCTCACTTCCTCCCAGACGGGGTGGCGGCCAGGCAGAGGCACTCCTCACCTCCCAGACGGGGCGGCCGGGCAGAGGTGCTCCTCATCTCCCAGATGGGGCAGCCGGGCATAGGTGCTCCTCACTTCCTCCCAGACGGGGTGGCAGCCGGGCAGAGGCACTTCTCACCTCCCAGACGGGGCGGCCGGGCAGAGGCACTCCTCACTTCCCAGACGGGGTGGCCGGGCAGAGGCGCTCCTCACTTCCCAGACGGGGTGGCCGGGCAGAGGCACTCCTCACCTCCCAGACGGGGCGGCCGGGCAGAGGCGCTCCTCACTTCCCATACGGGGTGGCAGCCGGGCAGAGGCGCTCCTCACTTCCCAGATGGGGCGGCCGGGCAGAGGCGCTCCTCACTTCCTCCCAGACGGGGTGGCGGCCGGGCAGAGGCGCTCCTCACTTCCCAGACGGGGCGGCCGGGCAGAGGTGCTCCTCACTTCCTCCCAGACGGGGTGGCGGCTGGGCAGAGGCGCTCCTCACCTCCCAGACGGGGCGGCCGGGCAGAGGCGCTCCTCACTTCCTCCCAGACGGGGTGGCGGCTGGGCAGAGGCGCTCCTCACCTCCCAGACGGGGTGGCCGGGCAGAGGCGCTCCTCCCTTCCCAGACGGAGTGGCCAGGCAGAGGCGCTCCTCACCTCCCAGAGTGGGCGGCCAGGCAGAGGCGCTCCTCACTTCCCAGAGTGGGCGGCCGGGCAGAGGCGCTCCTCACTTCCCATACGGGGTGGCAGCCGGGTAGAAGTACTCCTCACTTCCCAGATGGGGCAGCTGGGCAGAGGTGCTCCTCACTTCCTCCCAGACGGGGTGGCGGCCAGGCAGAGGCGCTCCTCACCTCCCAGACGGGGCGGCCGGGCAGAGGCACTCCTCACCTCCCAGAAGGGGCGGCCGGGCAGAGGCGCTCCTCACCTCCCAGAAGGGGCGGCTGGGCAGAGGCGCTCCTCACTTCCCATATGGGGTGGCAGCCGGGTAGAGGCCCTCCTCACTTCCCAGACGGGGTGGCGGCGAGGCAGAGGCGCTCCTCGCTTCCCAGATGGGGTGGCGGCGAGGCAGAGGCGCTCCTCACTTCCCATATGGGGTGGCGGCGAGGCAGAGGCGCTCCTCACTTCCCAGATGGGGCAACCGGGCAGAGGCGCTCCTCACTTCCTCCCAGACAGGGTGGCGGCCAGGCAGAGGCGCTCCTCACTTCCCAGAGGGGGCGGCCGGGCAGAGGCGCTCCTCACCTCCCAGACGGGGCGGCCGGGCAGAGGTGCTCCTCATCTCCCAGACGGGGCGGCCGGGCAGAGGCGCTCCTCACTTCCTCCCAGACGGGGTGGCAGCCGGGCAGAGGCGCTCCTCACTTCCTCCCAGACGGGGTGGCAGCCGGGCAGAGGCGCTCCTCACATCCCAGATGATGGGCGGCCAGGCAGAGATGCTCCTCACTTCCTAGACGGGGTGGCGGCAGGGCAGAGGCTGTAATCTTAGCACTTTAAGAGGCCAAGGCAGGAGGCTGGTAGGTGGAGGTTGCAGCGAGCCGAGATCACGCCACTGCACTCCAGCCTGAGCACCATTGAGCATTGAGTTAGCAAGACTCCGTCTGCAATCCCAGCACCTCGGGAGGCCGAGGCAGGCAGATCACTCGAGGCCAGGAGCTGGAGACCAGCCCGGTCAACACGGTGAAACCCCGTCTCCACCAAAAATACAAAAACCATTCAGGCGTGGCGGCGCGCGCCTGCAATCCCAGGCACTCGGCAGGCCGAGGCAGGAGAGTCATAGGAGCCCGGGGCAGGGAGGTTGCAGCGAGCCGAGATCATGGCAGTACAATCCAGCTTCGATAACAGCGGGAGACCGAAAAAAGAAGGAGAGGGAGACTGAAGAAAGGGGAGGGAGAGGGAGAGGGAGAGGGCAGTCCATTGATGTTTACACAGTTCAGACAAGCCAGAAAACCTACACTTTCCATCATAATGTAAAATATGTAAATCAAATACCTACTAATGAATATAAAATCATTTATAAACCAACCCTTGGTATTGTGCTACTTATTTCTCACAGAAGTCATATGGTAGAGAGAGTCTGAAGGTAAGGAAGATGGTCAATGTGAAGAGATCTTCAGCCTTATTCCAAATGGTATAGTGAAGACGACTTTTACTGGAGTCAAATCATGTGAAAGCAGTGTGTGTGGAGAAGGCAATATGGATCTTCATCTCTTAATTGCTGCATCAGAGCTGACACTGGACACAAATCAGATGAGTGTCAGGAACATAGAAGCCACATAAGCAATGTGTGAAAACCTTCAGCTATTGCCACTCCTTTCAAACACATGAAAGGCCTCACACTGGAAAGAAACTCCATATAAGAAATGTGGAAAAACCTTCATTTCTGTTCAAACCTTTTGAAGACACAGGGTAATGCACAGTGAAGATGAACCTTATAAATGTAAGTTTTGTAGGAAGGCCTTTGATAATCTACATTTATATCTTACACATGAAAGAACTCACACTGGAGAGAAACCTTATGAATGTAAATAATGTGGTAAATCCTTTGGTTATGCCACTACCCTTCGAGTGCACAAAAGAACTCACACTGGAGAGAAACCCTATGAATGTAATAAATGTGGGAAAGCCTTCAGTTGTTCCAGTTCCATTCGAAAACATGCAAGAATTCACACCAGAGAGAAACCCTATATATGTAAACAATGTGGCAAAGCCTTTAGATATTCCAGTTTTGTTCAAAATCATGAAAACACTCACACTGGTGAAAAACCCTATGAATGTAAGCAATGTGGGAAAGCCTTTAGTTATTCCAGTTACTTTTGAATACATGAAAGAATTCACACTGGAGAGCAGGTGTATAAATGTAAGGAATGCGGAAAAACATTCACTTATCCCGGTGACTTTCATAAACATAAAAGTACCCACACTTCACAGAAACTTTATGAATGTAAGGAATGTGGGAAAGAAAGCATTTGATTGTTTAGTTCCTTTCATAGTCATGAAGGGGTTCACACTGGAGAGAAACCCTATGAATGCAGAACATGGAAAAGCCTTCAGTAGTTCTAAGTACTTAAAAATACATGGAAGAACTCACACTGGAGAGAAGTCCTATGCATGTAAAGAATGAGGGAAAGTATTTTATTGTCTCAGTCCCCTTCAAAGACATGAAAGGACTCACATCAGAGAAAAGTTGTATGAATGTAAAAAATGTGATAAAGCCTTCCATTCGTCCAGTACTGTTAGAAACCATGAAAGAACTCACACTTAAGAAAAACACAGTGAAGTTAGGAATATGGGGAACCTTTCCTTTCTCTTCCAGTCTTTTGAAGGTACAGGGTATGACACACTGGTGACCTTATAACTGTAAGGAGTGTGGAAAAGTATTAGTCCTTGTGTGTTTTAGATACATGAAAGAATTTACTCTAGAAGGAAACTCTGTGAATGTAAAGAATGTGGTAAAGCCTGTGTAGTTTCAGTTTCTCTTGAATAAAGTCATTTCCTGGTATTCTCAGGGGATTGGTTCCAGCACCCTTTGAGAATATATAATTTTGCTCAAGTGCTTTATATAAAAGTGTATTTGCCTATAACTAGGCAATCCTCCTGTATACTTTAAATCATCTTTAGATTACTTATAATACCTAATGCATTGTAAATGCTATGAAGACAACTGTTTTATTGTATTTAGGGAAGTATGACAAGAAAAAACATCTGTACATATTCAGTACAGATACAACCACCATATGGCTACCTACCTAGTACACATCATCTACAATATAACATTTTCTTTTTAAAAAACAGTTATGGATTGGTTTCATTAAATGACCTGCAAGAGTGTGTTAACCTTCTGTAAAACCCTGGTTATTTTCTCCTGGTAGCCCCCACATGATGATGATTAGGATGATGGTGATTGCTCTGTGGTGCCTAAAGTTGCAACATGTTGAGGTGCCAAGATATGTGGCAGTGTCGATAAGCAATGAGATGTCAATTAAACTACAATCATCTGACAGGACATTAGAAGTATCATCTATGTTGGAGGTACCAAGTTCTGACTGCAGATGTTGACTCTTTCATCAATAATACAAATGTTGGATCTACGGAATTTGAGGGTCAAAGATATTTAAGCATTGATGGTCCCACAGATTCTAGTTGGGGACATTATCAAGGATGCAGTTTACCCAGAGCGATTAACTCTAGTGGAGGAGCTAGATTAGGAAAGTTTCTGGGGTCATGGTTAAGCCTAGGTTCTACTTGGAATGGATATCTGACCAGAAATCTTTCTTGTATCATTAGTAGAGTTGCCCATTTCACCACCAAAGCCATCAGGACACAAGAGAAGTCCCTAGGTTCCCTTGCCTGCATGGCCCTAGACAACCACATTGCAGCCATCTCCCTACTTAACAAGGTGGTGTCTGTGCTAACCCTTGCTTCTACATCTGGGTAAAATACTTCCAGTCAGACTGAATTGGGAACATATAAGATCTTAAAACCAGCCAAATCTCTGAAAGGGACACCTTCAGAAACCCTCCTGTCTAGACTTACTGGGTTACATTTCCAATTTCCAGATATTTTCAGCTGGCTCTTCCCCTGGTATAGGATTTCTTCTCCATTCTGCCCTACAAGTCTCAATGATCCTCCTCATATTTAAAATACGCATTTGGCTCCTCTTTAAAATTGTTCTATCTTGTTTCAACAGATGCCTCCAAGAGACCCCCACTAGTTCTTGCTGACCTAATCCTTGAGATTTTAAACTCACTCCAGCTGGACACTGAAACCAACTTAACCGAAGAGATTTTGGCTAAAATTTAACAGGTTCCTGAGAACCTCTTGTAAGTAAATGGCTATAGTTGCCCAACTGGCCACTGCCCTGCCACTAGGATCCCTGCATGGGATGGACCCAGTGCAGGTCACTGGTACCATGATAGAACACACAAAAAAACTTATGAATGCTGTCTGTGGACAGGTTAGAGTCAGTCCTTCAGACTGGCTAACTGGGCCTAAGTTTTAAAAAGAGCTAAGCAGCCACTTGTTAACTAGGGGTCACAAGTACTATGAGTTTCCTGAAAACCAACACCTTTTTAACTTTGGGGGCTCACCTGAACTAGTCAATCAGAGCTCAGCTATATCAACCAATCAGAACTAAGTGAGTTTCAAGTTTCAAACCTTCATTTGCATAAAAGCACTTGACTAGGAACCTGGATGGGAACTTTTGCTATAAAACCTAAGCTTTCCCTTGTTCTCTGGAACAAATAATGTTTAGGTTGCAAACCCCTTATGCCTTTTCCCCAGAATTATGTAGAAATAACGACTTCTAAAATGTGATCTTGATACCAGGGAACTCTTTTTTTTTTGAGTCGGAGTCTTGCTCTGTTGCCTAGGCTGGAGTGCAGTGGCATGATCTCGGCTCACTGCAAGCTCCGCCTCCCAAGTGGCTGAGACACAGGTGCGCACCACCATGCCTGGCTAATTTTTTGTCATTTAGTAGAGATGGGGTTTCACCCTGTTGGCCAAGATGGTCTCAATCGACCTGACCTCGTGATCCACCTGCCTCGGCCTCCCAAAGTGCTGGGATTACAGGCGTGAGCCACCGCACCCGGCTGATACCAGGGGAACTCCCACAGCAAAGCACTAAATACTTTCATTCCTAAGGTCTATGACTCTAATCAGCAGAAAGTAGTTAGAGCAGTTATCATTCCTTTTCCTTCAATACTTAGGAATGAACATAAAAGGAGGGATTTGTAACCACAACAGATTATGTGGTACAACTTCTATATAACAAAGTTGAGTTTTCAGTTGCCATGGACCCAACACTGAAGGTCACATAATCTGAGCATGCCCAGATGAACCAAATGTGTAACCATGGGTGGAACCTGTATGCTTGGACTGAGGTGTGGAGATTAAAGTAAAAAGTAGATGCTGGGCACAGTGGCTCATGCCTGTAATCCCAGCACTTTGGGAGGCTGAGGTGGGTGGATTGCCTGAGCTCAGGAGTTCAAGACCACCCAGAGCAACATGGTAAAACCCCGTCTCTGTGAAAGATACAAAATATTAACCAGGTGTGGTGGCGCACGCCTGTAGTCCCAGCTACTTGGGAGGCTGAGGCAGGAGAATTGCTTGAGCTCCAGAGGTGAAGGTTGCAGTGAGCAAGATAGTGCCACTGCATTCCAGCTTGGGCTACAGAGTGAGACTCTGTCTCAAAAAAAAAAAAAAAAAAAAAAACAAAAAAAAAAACCACATGGTGGAATCCAGGATCTAATCAGGTTGGGCCCTGGTATCATCCCATGGCAGGATCCAATCGAGTCACATCAACCTGGCATCAGATCATTGCAAGATCCAGTGAGTTCGTGTCTTACTACCCTACGCTTATAAAACTTGCCAAAGCCCCCAGCTCAGGGAGACAGATTTCAGCATTTCTTCCTTTCTCCTTGCCAGTCAAACTTGTAGTAAAGCTTTTCTTTCTTCAAAAGCTGGTGCCATGCTATTGGCTTGTGTGTGCATCTGGAAGTGAGCCAATTCACTGCTTGCTAACATAACAAAGAATCAGCAACTGTGAAGATGAAACAATTAAAATTATCCAGTCTGGGCCGGGCGCAGTGGCTCACGCCTGTAATCCCAGCACTTTGGGAGGTCCAGGTGGGTGGATCACCTGAGATCAAGAGTTCAAGACCAGCCTGACCAACATGGAGAAACCCTGTCTCTACTAAAAATACAGAATTAGCTGGGTGTGGTGGTACATGCCTGTAATCCCAGCTACTTGGGAGGCTGAGGCAGAAGAATCGCTTGAACCCAGGAGGTGGAGGTTGCAGTGAACCAAGATTGTGCCATTGCACTCCAGCCTCGGCAACAAGAGTGAAACTCTATCTCAAAAAAAAAAGAAAAAAAGAAAGAGAAAAAAATTACCAGTCTGTGGAAAAGAAAGAGGAAAGAAATTGAGAGAATGTGTTACTAGTATACCTGCCTTGCCAGTCATGTTAAAGTTCTTCAGAGCAAAGGAAACTGATACAGGTTAGGAAATCAGATGTTTCAAAAATAAAACAAAACTTGTTAGAAAATAATTAAATGAGGGCACAAATATGATTTTCTTTTCTTCTCCCTCATAGATAAATGTTTGTTCAAATGAATATCAACAATGTATTGGGTGGTTATAGCTTCTAACAGGTCAAATGCATGACAGTGATATTATATGGGATTGGAAAGAGGAATTCAGAACACTCTAACATATTGGCACTACCCCAGAAACCAGTATAGTGTTATTTGAAAACGCAAGTCCATTAGTTGCAAATGTATACTGCAAACTATGGAATTCACTAATAAAATTTAAGAAACAAGTAGACTTACTATACTAATAGAAGCAAGCAAATGGAATCATATAGAACGCTCAATTAAAAGAAGGCAGAAAAATAGAGCAAGTAGAAAAAAAACACAAGTACAACAAACAATATATATGAACATATTACTCTATGTCAATTACCACTTAGAATTTTTTTTTTTTTTTTTTTTTTTTTTGAGATGGAGTCTCGCTCTGTCGCCCAGGCTGGAGTGCAGTGGCGCTATCTCGGCTCAGTGCAAGCTCCACCTCCCAGATTCACGCCATTCTCCTGCCAGTAGCTGGGACTACAGGCGCCCGCCAACACGCCTGGCTAATTTTTTATATTTTTAGTAGAGATGGGGTTTCATCATGCCAGCCAGGATGGTCTTGATCTCCTGACCTCGTGATTCATCTGGGGAAGCCGAGATGGGTGGATCACTTGAGCCCAGGAGTTCAAGACCAGCTAAGCAACATGGCAAGACCCTGTCTCTACAAAAAATAAATACGAAAATTAGCCAGGCATGGTAGCACAAGCCTGTAGTCCCAGATGAGGTGGGAGGATTGCTTGAGTTCAGGAGGCACAGGTTGCTGTGATCACACCACTGCACCCCAGCCTGGGTGCCAGAGACCCTGTCTCAAAAAATAAATAAATAAATAAATAAATAAACCAACCAAAAAACCTGATTTATCTGAATTTAATATAGCTGTTCCATACTTTTGATTAGGGCTAGAATGGCATATATTTCACCATACCTTTCTATTTAATGTATCTGTGTCTTTCTGTTGAAAATGGTTATCTTTTACACATTGCTGGGCCTTGTTTTTAATTCTACTCTGCCAGTGCCTGTCTTTTTTACTGGTGTATATAGATAATACACATTCAGGCCGGGCGCAGTGGCTCATGCCTGTAATCCCAGCACTTTGGGAGGCCGAGGCGGGTGGATCAACTGAGATCAAGAGTTTGAGACCAGCCTAACCAAAATGGTGAAACCCTGTCTCTACTAAAAATACAAAAATGAGCCGGGTGTGGTGGCATGCACCTGTAGTCCCAGCTACTCAGGAGGCTGAAACAGGAGACCATGGAATATTCACCAAGGCAGACCACATAGCATAAAACACACCTTAACAAATTTAAAAAAATCAAATTCCATAAAGTATGAAATCAAACCGTATTAGCATTAAACTAGAAATCAATAACAGAAGCATAGCTTAAAAGCCTCTAGAAAGTAAAGATTTAAACCACAAACTTCTAAACTATGCAACAGACAGAATTCTCCAGAGATACTTAAATATTCCAAAAATTGAAAAAAACTTTTAGCAAAATTTGTAGAATACAGCAAAGGCAGCGCTTAGAGGGCTATTTAAATAATTAAATGCAAACTCTTGAAAGTAAAGATCTAAAAAACAATGCTGTAAATTCCACTCCAGGAAACTAGCGAAAGAAGAGCATGATAAATGTAAATTAAGGAGAGGAAAACGAGAGAAGATATTAATGAAATTGCAAACAGGAAATCAATGGAAAACATCAACAAATCCAAATCCTGGTTTTCTGAAATGAATAACTATGCTAACTCACAAAAGGGTAGGCATCTCTAAGTTTCCCATGAACGTTAAAAGAACCATAAAGGAATGTTAACTCCATGCCCATAGATCTGATAAATTACAAGATGAGGCCGGGCATGGTGGCTCACACCTGTAATCCCAGCACTTTGGGAGGCCAAGGCGGGCGGATCACGAGATCAGGAGATCGAGACCATCCTGGCTAACACAGTAAAACCCTGTCTCTACTAAAAAAATACAAAAAATTAGCCAGGCGTGGTGGCTGGCGCCTGTAGTCCCAGCTACTCGGGAGGCTGAGGCAGGAGAATGGCGTGAACCTGGGAGGCGGAGCTTGCAGTGAGCCGAGATGGCGCCACTGCACTCCAGCCTGGGCGACAGAGCGAGACTCTGTCTCAAAAAAAAAAAAAAAAAAAAAAAAAAAAAAAAAAAAAAAAAAATTACAAGGTGAATCAATTCTTTGAAAGACATAATCCAAAAAAAAAAAAAACATAAAAATAGAAGTAAATGAAAGCAGTTCTATATAATATCTTCCAGAAAAGAGAAGCAGAGGGAACATTTGTAATTCATGTTAGAAGGCCAACATTGCCCTAATACCCAAACACATATTAGACTGTGAAGAAGGGAGACCGGGCGCGGTGACTCACGCCTGTAATCCCAGCACTGTGGGAGGCTGAGGCGGGCAGATCACGAGGTCAGGAGATTGAGACCATCCTGGCTAACACGGTGAAACCCCATCTCTACTAAAAATACAAAAAATTATCCGGCCGTGGTGGCGGGCGCCTGTAGTCCCAGCTACCCGGGAGGCTGAGGCGGGAGAATGGCGTGAACCCGCAAGGCGGAGCTTGCAGTGAGCCAAGATGGCGCCACTGCACTCCAGCCTGGGCGACAGAGAGAGACTCCGTCCCAAAAAAAAAAAAAAAAAAAAAAGTAAATCTGAAATGAGTTTACAGATTTCTTCAAGGTGACAAATCCATGGAGGGGCAGTGCTGACTGAAAACAGACAAGTCTGACTCAAGTATCAGGTCAGGTTCTCCTATCACCTGAGACATACCCCTTCCCATGCTGCTCACTGAAGTGCTGAGTGACTGCCCTCCCAGGAGACACTGCACTATGTGCTTTTGAGGTTCTTGTACCACATCATTGGGGTGGGTTTTCCTTTCCTTAGGGTTAGTTTTTACCCTTCACTATGTGGCAGGCCAGGTCTCACTAACACAGGCCTCCATAACAACTGTTTCAGCACTGACTGAGTGGTTAAATACTAAAAGTTGAGAGAGCCGATGCCTCTAAACAAAGGCTGTAATGTAACAAAAGCCCACCAAGAGTTTTGCCCAGGCCTTTCCTGGGCCTTGAAGCATGACAAAATAACAAAGGAATTACTTTTTTTTTTTTTTTTTTGGAGATGGAGTCTCGCTCTGGGACTGTAGGTGCATGCCACCATGCCCAGCTAATTTTCGTATTTTTAGTAGAGATGGGATTTCACCACATGGGGTTTCACCATATTGGTAAGGCTGGTCTTGAATTCCTGACCTCAGGTGATCCACCCACCTCAGCCTCCCAAAGTGCTGGTATTACAGGCGTGAGCCACTGTGCCCAGCCCAGAAAACAGTGTTTTGATTGAATGCTATGACTCAAGAAATGTACACAAACACTTGATTCTAATGGGTATTTTTCCCTAGAAGGGTATGGATTAGCAATTCTGAAACTATTTTATATGTTAGAATATATGTTGTTATGTTATCTACAATATATGTTGTAGATAATTAGTGCCTGTTTCTCACTGGAGTTGAACAAGTAAAAGTTAGAAATAAAGGGACACTGCTAGAATGAAACCCAGTGGTGCTGGAAATACAGCACCAGGGAAAAAGAATGTTTAATGTTGCTGTGAACTGAGGAGATGAAATCAGAGTCACAAAATGCAGGGAAAGAGCTTAAAAACCAAAGGATTTTAAGCCCTCGGAGGAGTTAGTTGAGGGAAGAGAGTGGTGGATTAGAAACCCTGATTCCCAAACCTTTGGAAGATGCAGAGGGATACCAGTTGCCATTTAGGAATGTGAACTCAAAAGTATCTGAGACATGTTTCAATTTAGAAAGTTTATTGGCTGGGCATGCTGGCTCACGCCTGTAATCCCAGCACTTTGGGAGGCCGAGGCAGGTGGATCACCTGAGGTCCAGAGTTCAAGACCAGCCTGACCAACATGGAGAACCCCTGTCTCTACTAAAAATACAAAATTAGCCGGGCATGGTGGCGCATGCCTGTAATCCCAGCTACTTGGGAGGCTGAGGCAGGAGACTCACTTGAACCGAGGAGGCAGAGGTTGTACTGAGCCAAGATGGCACCACTGCACTCTAGCCTGGGCAAGAAGAGTGAAACTCCATCTCAGAAAAAAAAGTTTATTTTGCCAAGGTTAAGGACACATCTGTGACACAGCCTCAGGAGGTCCTGACCTTATGTGTCCAAGGTGGTTGGGGTACAGCTTGCTATTATATTAATACATTTTGGGGAGACATAATACATCAGTCAATACATGTAAGAGGTACATTGGTTCTGTTTGGAAAGGAGGGACAACACAAAGTAGGGGGGAGAGGGGTCTGGTTCCCAGGTCACAGGTAGATTTTCCCATAAGTGGTTGAGGAGACCAAAGTTTCATCATGCAGATGAAGCCTCCAGGTGGCAGGCTTCAGAGAGAATAGATTGTAAATGCTTATCAGATTTAAGTTCTGTGTTGATGTTAATACTGATAGGCTTTTCCTGGGTTCCAAATGGGAGGCAAGTATAATGGGGCATGTCCAGCTGATACGGTTTGACTGTGTCCCCACCCAAATTGCACCTGGAATTGTAATCCTTTCGATTTAGGCTATTGCGCCACACAGCCTGCTTGCAGGAATTATAATCCTATTTGTAATCCCCATATGTTGAGGGAGGGACCTGCTGGGAGGTGATTGGATCATGGGGGTGGTTTCCCCCACGCTGTTCTCCTGATAGAGTGTTCTCAGGAGATGTGGTTGCTGGATAAGTGTCTGGGCTCCTCCCTTCTCTCTCTCCCTCCTGCTGCCCTGTAAGACGTGCCTTACTTCCCCTTCTGCCATGAGTGTAAGTTTCCTAAGGCCATGTGGAACTGTGAGTCAATTAAAACCTTTTTTTAAAAAAATAAATTACCCAGTCTCAGGTAGTATCTTTCTAGCAGTGTGAGAACAGACGAATACACAGACCACCCTTCCATGATGGCCTGAACAAGTTTTTCAGGTTAATTTTGTAGTGCCTTCGCCGGGAGGAGGGATCTGTTCAAAATGACGGGGGGGGCTTAGAATTTTATATTTGGTTTAAAGAAGGAATAAAGAAGGAACTGGGGACCCCCAGACCGTAGCTCCTTCCACGCATGAACCCCACACACGAGTCGGGATTCCCCCCATGATCCCCGCACAATCTGGAGAGATGCGGGGCTGCGGGCGCGGAGCTGCCCAGAGAGGACTCCTGCCCAGGCCCGCAGTCGCCGCGAAGGGACGGGACAGGAGGCCCGGGGTCCCGGCTGCCAGCCCAGCCCCACCCTGCGGCCGAGGGGACCGAGGGCCGAGCTCTGCCAGCGGTAGTCCGGTCCACGGAGCCCGGAGTCGCTGGCTGGGAGGCCGGGGTCCCGCCACGGCCAGTTCCAACCAGCCCCTCCTCCCGTCTCAGGATCCCTGACCCCTCACGCTCACCATTTTCCGAATTCCTCCGTGTCCCGGGGGCCTCTCTGCGGCTCCCACGACCAGTGCAGGTCCCTGTGTGACAGACGCTGCCGCAGACTCTCCAGAGTGCCTCTCAGCGACAGAGACAGGAGCCCAGCGAAGTGGCGTGGAGAAGACGCCGCGGGCTTTTTCAATCTCTCACCCTCCTCCCTGAAGTGAGCCTGATTGACAGTTCCCACGACCCCGCCCCACGGCCCTGATTGGATAGTGCGACAGATCCCGCCCCCTGACGACTGAGTTACAGAAGAAGCGATCTCACGCTGGGGAGTGGAGACTGATAAACGAGTTCCAGACACAACCCTTGGCAGGGCGGGTTTCTTCCCTGCGCTGTGACCTGACCCCTCCCAGGGGACATCTGCATTTAAGCAGAATCCCCCGTCTGTACTCAGTGGGACCTTCCTGCTTTTTCCTCCTAGACTGGGGGTCCCAAGTGTGTGCAGGGAAACCCAGACACATTGTCCAGTGGAACCATTCCCTGGCCTCGGAGTAGGAGGAGGAGAGCCGAGGCCATACGGGTCACACTGCAACAAGAACAAGGGCTTAGGCTGGGCGTGATAGCTCACAGCCGTAATCCCAACACTTTGGAAGGCCGAGGCCAGGGCATTGCTTGAGCCCAGGAGTTCGAGACCATCCTGGACAACATAGTGAAAGCCTGTCTCTACAAAATACAAAAATTAGCCGGGAATGGTGGCCTGTACCTGTGGTCCTAGCTACTCGGGAGGCTGAGGTGGGAGGATCACTTGAGCCTGGGAGGTCAAGGCTGCAGCGAGTCAAGATCGTGCCACTGCACTCCAGCCTGGGCGACAGAGCGAGACACTGTCTCAAAAAAAAAAAAAAAAGGAAAGAAAAAAGAATCAGGGCCCGATGTGTTCCAGGGATCAGGAATTTTGGATGAGTCTGTTGGCTGCATGGCCAAGCCTTTCTCCCACCTTCTCTCTCAATCTACTCATTTTCAGCCAAGGAAGCAAAAACATGCCAACAACGGAATAAAATCATTAAATGTATGGAAAAAAGTGGAACCACATAGCAGCAATATTTTTTAAGGAAATGGAAAGAGAAGAAAAGCAAACACTTGAACTAGTCGAGATAAGTAGCCTGCTGCACCTACAGTTCACAAACCCACAGTCGGAAGATGATACACGTTCCCAACCTTGTGAGTCAAACTCTGACTGCTGAAACGGAGCCCCAGAGTGCATCATATCCTAGTGATGAGGCAGGGGCACTTAAGGGTTTAACTCTGGGAACTCAACGTGGCCTCCTGCCCCTTCTCCGGGGTGTGGAAATGCTCCTTCCTTCAAGACTTTCATTTTATTTTATTTTATTTTTTGAGACGGAGTCTCTGTCGCCCAGGCTGGAGTGCAGTGGCGTGATCTTGGCTCACGCAACCTCCGCCTCCCGGGTTCAAGCGATCCTCCCACCTTAGCCACCCGAGTAGCTGGGACTACAGGCATGTGCTACCACGCCCAACTAATTTTTTTTTTTTTTTTTTTTTTTTTTTTTTTTTTTTTGAGACGGAGTCTGGCTCTGTCGCCCAGGCTGCAGTGCAGTGGCGCGATCTCGACTCACTGCAACCTCCGCCTCCCGAGCTCAAGCAATTCTCCTGCCTCAGCCTCCCGAGTAGCTGGGACTACAGGCGCACGCCGCCATGCCCGGTTGATTTTTTGTATTTTAGTAGAGACGGGATTTCACCGTGTTGCCCAGGCTGGTCGCAAACTCCTGAGCTCAGGCAATCCGCCCACCTCGGCCTCCCAAAGTGCTGAGATTACAGGTGTGAGCCACTGCGCCAGGCCCACTAAGTTTTATATTTTTAGTAGAGACGGGGTTTCGCCATGTTGGCCAGGCTAGTCTTGAATTCCTGACATCAGGTGATCCACCCACCTCAGCCTCTCAGAATGTTGGGATGACAGGTGTGAGCCATCGTGCCGGCCAAGACCTTCCTTTTCGCCAGCAGGAAACTCTCATCTAAAAATCAGTTTAATGCATTGACCTATATAAACTGTCAAATTCATAACTCCTTTTCCAGAAGGCAATCTAATGAGTCTTTCTTTAAATCTGACCTTCACAGATTGTCCTCCTACATACAAATTACAGCCTGCCTCCTGTGACTCTGTGCATGCCCCAGGCAAAGCACTTGAATGTACTGAGATCTTCAGTATTTACAAAAGAAGATGGTCAGATTAAAATATTCTGTCTATGCCCTCAATGAACAGGTAGTATAACAGGTTAGAGAGGACAAAATCAAATAAAATGGACATGGAACTTACCCATGATACCACAGTCTATCCTGGAGGATTTTTGTTGTTGTTTTGTTTTGTTTTGGAGACAGGGTCTCTGTGTCACCAAGGCTGGAGGGCAGTGAGTGGTGTGATCCCAGCTTACTGCAGCCTCAAGCTCCTGGGTTCAAGCCATCCTCCCACCTCAGCCTCCCAAGTAGCTGGAACTACAGGCACGCACCACCATGCTTGGCTAATTTTTAAAAATTTTTGAGGTAGACGGGGGTGGGGGTCTCACCATATTGCCCAGGCTGGTCTTGAACCCCTGGGCTCAAGCAACCCTCCCCCCTCAGCCTCCCACAGTGCTGGGAATACAGGTGTGAGCCACTGTGCCTGGCAATGGTTTCTAAAAAGTAATTTACTTCAAAGGATTTAGAGAGCCACAGGTGGGTTCACCTGGGGCCAGTTAGACTGCTTGAAAAGGAAAGCTATTTACGCAATGTGCAGCTATCTAGGAAATGGCCCCAAAGTTCCCAGAGTTACAGTCTCAAAAAGGACGCAACTCCCTAGCTGCATCTACATGTGGGTTTCCCGCTTTCCAGGGCACTGCAGCTTCTCAGAATCCACAGTCCTTAGCTGTTCTGAGCAGCTGGAGGCCATCCGCAAGGGTAGGCAGGCTGCCCAGCTCCATTCTCCTCCCTTTGTAGGCTCAAGACTGGTGTCAGCTTAAAGTCACTGGCCTCAGGCTCTGCTGCCCACTCCAGGTTTTTAGGGCTCAGAAAACAATGCTCCTCAAAACAGGCCTCGGAAGCAAAAGTTTTTCTCTGACCTTCTCTTGCCCTCCTGTCTCTCAGTCCCATTCTCCACCAAGGGTAGCCATAGAAGCTAGAATCCCTCTTCCCCAAGGCAGGTCATAGAATCCAGAACCCCTATTCCCCAAGGGCAGCCATAAAATACAAACAGATAACTTTCCCTGTGCCTTCCTTTGGAAAAACTGGTCACAAAGAATTTATCTGACCTACCTTATTTGACTGTAGGTCATAAGACTGTCATTTAGAGAGGATTCTGGCCGGGTGAGGTGGCTCACACCTGTAATCCCAGCACTTTGGGAGGCCGAGACAGGTGGATCACAAGGTCAGGAGATCAAGACCATCCTGGCTAACATGGTGAAACCCCGTCTCTACTAAAATACAAAAAATTAGCCGGGCATGGTGGCGCGCGCCTGTAGTCCCAGCTACTCGGGAGGCTAAGGCAGGGGAATGGCTTGAACCCAGGAAGCGGAGGTTGCAGTGAGCCGAGATTGCGCCACTGCACTCCAGCCTGCTGACAGAGCAAGACTCCGTCTCAAAAAAAAAAAAAAAAAGATTCTGTCTCATACCTAGAAGGAAGGAATACTACTCAGAGAGACCAAGAAAAATCTAGACAGACGCCTTCTGGGTTTCCTCACTCAGTCTGTTAGCATTCAATCATACCTTTTTTTGTTCAATCAGATTTCTACATAGCTGTTCACACATTGTTAAACCCAAGCACAAAAATGTACAACTTTCCCTGTATCTCTGAGTCTTCATTCTGAAGGCTCCTGTGTATATACATTAAATAAAATGTGTATGCCTTTTCTCCAATTAATCAGTCTTTTGCGAGCTGATTTTTCAGTGCAACATGAGAGGGTAAAGGAGAACTTTCCTCATGGCGCCTACAAGGTTATTGACCTGACTTTCACCAACACTGAAGTTAAATGAGACAAAGACCCTCAATCCCACTGTTTGAATAAGAAGCCAGCAGCCTCCTGGGTTTTCTCCTATGTTTATATATAAAGTAGAGGAAGAAAATTCTAAGATATTTTATATGAGTTAAAAAAAAAAACAAAAACCTGGAGGCCGGGCACGGTGGCTCATGCCTGTAATTCCAGCACTTTGGCAGGCTGAGGCAGGCGGATCACGAGGTCAGGAGATCAAGACCATCCTGGCTAACACAGTGAAACCCTGTCTCTACTAAAAATACAAAAAATTAGCCGGGCGTGGTGGCAGGCGCCTGTAGTCCCAGCTACTCGTGAGGCTGAGGCAGGAGAATGGTGTGAACCTGGGAGGCGCAGCTTGCAGTGAGCTGAGATCGTGCCACTGCACTCCAGCCTGGGCGACAGAGCGAGACTCCGTCTCAAAAAAAAAAAAACAACTCCGAAAATGGCTGGCTGTGGTGGTTCACGCCTGTCATGCCAGCACTTTGGGAGGCTGAGGCGGGCAGATCACTTGAGGCTAGGAGTTCAAGACCAGCCTGGCCAACATAGTGAAACCTTATTTCTACTAAAAATACAAAAATTAGCCGGGCATGGTGGCCCACATCTGTAGTCCCAGCTACTAGGGAGGCTGAGGGCATGAGGATTGCTTGAACCGGGAGGCAGAGGTTGCAGTGAGCCAAGATTGTGCCACTACACTCCAGCCTGGGTGACAGAGCGAGACTCTGTCTCAAAAAATAAAAATAAAAAAATTAAAAACCTGGATGTAATTATTCCTTTGAGAAAACAAACGTGCTAACAAACTGTTATTTTCATCTTAACAGTTATATGAAACAACTAATCAGGCTGGGCATGGTGGCTCACGCCTGTAATCCCAGCACTTTGGTCGGCCAAGGTGGGCAGATCACTTGAGGTCAGGAGTTCAAGACCAGCCTGGTCAACATGGTGAAACCCCATCTGTACTAAGAATACAAAAATTAGCAGGGTGTGGTTGTGCATGCCTGTAATCCCAGCTGCTTGGGAGGCTAAGGCACGAGAATCACTTGAACCTGGGGAGGTGGAGGTTGTAGTGAGCCGAGATTGAGCCACTGCACTCCAGCCTGGGTGAAAGAGCGAGGCTCTGTCACAAAACAAAAAAAACAAAAACACACACACGCACACACTAATCAAAAGTGAACTCTCCCCTTTTTCCTCTGTTTCAGCAGCTCCCTGACCTTCACAGTTCATGGTTGTCATCACGTGCTCTGTACCTGGTAATGGACATGTTCAGTTTACCCATTTGAAATTCTCAACCCCACTCCATCACCACTGACCCATCCAATCATTTGTGCAGCTAAATTCTAAGCATTGTATAAATACCTCTTCCTTTTCAGCAGTCCAGCTGGCCCAGGTTGAATCCACCTGTGGCTCTCTCATTTCCCTCAATTTCAATTATTCATTTGAAACTATCTTCCAGGATCGACTGTGACATCTTGCATGATAACCACATTCACGTTATTTGCTTCTGTTCTTCCTAACCCGTGTCGCCACCTGTTCATTGAGGGCACAGACAGAATATTCTAAGCTGACTATCACCTGCTGTAAATTCTGGAGGTCTCAGCACAACCTGGAGAAATCCACAGCCCAGAGAGGATGTTAAAGCCATCCTTACCACAAGAGGGAGCTTCTTATTTTTCACTTCTGGAAAATGGCTAAAAACAGAATTTTGGAGTTTTACATAGCACAATATAGATGATAGAAGTAAAGGCAACACCATTCAATTTTGTTTTATTTTCTTTCTTTTTTTTTTCTTTGAGACAGGGTCTCACTCTATTGCCCAGGCAGGAGTGCAGTGTCACGATCACAGCTCATTGCAGCCTCAACCTCCTGGGCTCCAGCGATGCTCCTGCCTCCAGTTAGCTGGGACCACGGGTGTGTACCACCATGCCTGGCTTATTTTTTAAAAAGTTATTTGTAGAGGTGGGGGTCTCACTATGTTGCCCATGTGGTCTCGAACTCTGGGCTCAAGTGGTCCTCCTGCCTCGGCCTCTCAAAGTGTTAGGATTACAGGTGTGAGCCACTGTGGCCAACCTGGTTTCATTTTTATGATTTAACTTTTCCTAGGTTAAAAAAGCAAGTAAGGCCAGGCACAGTGGCTCACCTCTGTAATCCTAGCACTTTGGGAGGTCGAGGCTGGAGGATCACTTGAGCCAAGGAGTTTGAGACCAGCCTGGAGCCTGGGCAACCTAGTGAGACCATGTCTCTACCAGTAAAAGAAAGAAAGAGAAAGAGAGAGAGAGAGAGCAAAAAAGTCTGTGAATCTTAACTGAATTTCTCTGAATATGAGAAGTGCAAGGAAATATCTCTACAAATGGAAAGATGTAGGAGTAACTGAGGTGGTACAAAGGATTCTCTCTGAGATGGTGACATTTACTGTGAGACCTGAAATAATATATTAAGGTAGTAAAAACTTAGGGCAGATGACTCAGGGAAGATGGCAGAGTAGCAAGCATAAAAATGCTTTCTCAGGCCGGGCGCAGTGGCTCACGCTTGTAATCCCAGCACTTTGGGAGACTGAGGCAGGCGGATCATGAGGTCAGGAGTTTGAGACCAGCCTGACTAGCATGGTGAAACTCTGTCTCTACTAAAAATACAAAATTTAGCAGGGCATGGTGGCCTGTGCCTGTAATCCCAGCTACTTGGGAGGCTGAGGCAGGAGAATCGCTTGAACCCGAGAGTTGGAGGTTGCAGTGAGCAGAGATTGCACAACTGCACTCCAGCTGACAGAGCGAGACTCCATCTAAAAAAAAAAAACCAAAAAAAAAACCAAACTGTCTCAGCTGGGTGTGGTGGCTCACAGCTGTAATCCCAGCACTTTGGGAGGCTGAGGTGGGCAGATCACCTGGGGTCGGGAATTCGAGACCAGCCTGACTAACGTGGAGAAACCTCATCTCTACTAAAAATACAAAATTAGCCGGGTGTGGTGGTGCATGCCTGTAATCCCAGCTACTCGGGAGGCTGAGGCAGGAGAATTGCTTGAACCCGGGATGCAGAGGTTGCAGTGAGCCGAGATCGCACCATTGCACTCCAGCCTGGGCAACAAGAGCGAAACTCTGTCTTAAAAAAAAAAAAAAAAGCTGTCTCCCCACCTAGACAACCATTGGACTGACAGAATCATCTGATGCAGCAATGTTATAACTGTGGAGTCTATTGAAGCTTTGCAACTTCCATAAAAAGGATTAGACAGTAAACTATGGCTAATTGTGGTCATTTTATCACTTAGCACAATACAAACTATCATCCCCACCCTTACCCCTGTTGCAGGCAGCTGCGCATGGAGTGTTTTCCTCTAATTTGGCCTCGGGATCTCTCTCAGAAGTGTGGCTATAAACTTTAGTGCTGGCCGGGCGCAGTGGCTCACGCCTGTAATCCCAGCACTTTGGGAGGCCAAGGCGGGCAGATCACGAGGTCAGGAGATCAATACCATCCTTGCTAACACGGTGAAACCCCGTCTCTACTAAAAAAAAAATACAAAAAATTAGCCGGGCATGGTGGTGGGCGCCTGTAGTCCCAGCTACTCAGGAGGCTGAGGCAGGAGAATGGTGTGAACCCGGGAGGCAGAGCTTGCAGTGAGCCGAGATTGCACCACTGCACACCAGACTGGGCGACTGAGCGAGACTCTGTCTCAAAAAAAGCAAAAAACAAAAACAAACAAAAAGAACTTTAGTGCTGCATTGACAGGGCTCCAGGACACTTGGTTGTAGAATATTTACAGTGTGACTTTCATGGGGTCTAATGTTTAAGTGTTAACCCATAACCAAATGTCCTTCACAGGAAACTTGATTATACTGGCAGATGCCCTTACGGTTCTACCTCTGCCAAGTTAATCTCTACCAAGATAGCCAGATAGCCACTCTCTACAGAGCCCTGACCTGGTAATAAGCTAGACGTAGGTGTGGCAGTCAGGTGAGACGTGTGAGACAGCATCAGGCAGGCCAACATATGCACTGTGGGAGTTTCAGAAGGAGAAGAGACAGAGAAAGGTCAGGGGAGACTATTTGGAGAAATAATAGCAGCAAATATTCCAAATTAGATAAAAGCCATGAATGAATGCTGTCATCCAAGAAGCTCAATGAACTCCAGGTAGGATGAATGCAAAGAGAAGGACATGAAGACATATTATACTCAAATTGTCAAAGCCAAACACAAAGGGAGAACCTTGAAGGCAGCAAGAAAGAAGTGAATCATCACATATAAATGATCTTTCATAAGATCATCAGCAGATTTCTCATCAGAAGCGCTGAAGGCCAGAGGTAGTGGGCTGATGTATTCAAGGTCCTTAAAACAAAAAATGGCCACGGTGGCACATCCCTGCTGTCCCAGCTATTCAGGAGTCTGAAGTGGGAGGATCAGTTAAGACCCAAGAGTTCAAGGCCAGCCTAGGTAACATGGCAAGACTCCATCTCAGAAACAGAGACAGCCAAGAATCCAATATCTGGCAACATCGTCTTTCAAAAGTGAGGAGGAAATTAAGGCATGCTCACATGAACAAAAATTGAGGTAGTTTTGTTCTTTTTGTTTTTGCCATTACATGTGCCCTGTGAGAAATGCAAAAGCCTTCTACAGGTTGAAATAGAACACTGGACAATATCTGGAAGGCGTAAGCCCAAATAAAGATCTCAGTAGAAACAAATGCATGGACAATTATAAATGCTAATATTATTGTACAATAATTGTGAACTCCAGTTTTTGTCTTCTACATAATTGAAGACACAAATCCATTAAAAATTATTAGTCTAAAAGCTAGCATTTTAGACTTGGCTTTTGAACTCTATATTTTGTTTTTTTACACAGTTTAAGAGACTAATAAAAAAGAAACTAGGTTGGGCATGGTGGCTCACACCTGCAATCCCAATACTTTGGGAGGCTGAGGCAGGCAGATCACGAGGTCAAGAGATCGAGTCCATCCTTACCAACATGAAGAAATCCCGTCTCTATTAAAAAAAGAAATACGAAAATTAGTTGGGCGTGGTGGCACGCACCTGTAATCTCAGTTACTTGGGAGGCTGAGGCAGGAGAATCACTTGAACTCAGGAGGCGGAGGTTGCAGTGAGCCGAGATTGCACCACTGCACTGCAGCCTGGAGACAGAGAAAGACTCCGTCTCAAAAAAAAAAAAAAGAAAGAAAGAAAGAAACGAATGCACCGAAAATATGTTTGCGTTTTTGAATACATAAAATATAAAGATGTAAATTTATGACATCAAACTGAAAGGGGTGTGAACAGGCATGCCATGGAGCATTGTATTTGCATGCTATTTATGTTAAATTGGCATAAATTTAGAATGTTATGGCCTTAGGATGGTAAACGCAGTCCCCATGGTAATTAACAGAGCAGTAGTGTATACACAAAAGGAAACAATAAATTTAAATGTTTCACTACAAAAAGCAATTAAAGCAAAATAATGCAGAAATGCATGAAATGAGAAGAAAAAAGCTACAAGGCATATTGAAAACAAATAGGAAAATGACAAAACCAAGTCCTTTCTTATCAGGAGTTACTTTATCTATTTATTCATTTTAAGACTATTTATTCATTTTGAGACACAGTCTTGCTCTGTTGTCCAGGCTGGAGTGCAGTGGTACGATCTCGGCTCACTGCAACCTCTGCCTCCTGGGTTCAAGTGATTCTCATACCTCCAAAGTAGCTGGGATTACAGGCATGCGTCACCAAGCCCGGCTAATTTATTTCTATTTTTAGTAGAGACAGGGTTTCGCAATGTTGGCCAGGCTGGTCTGGAACTCCTGGCCTCAAGGGATCTGCTCACTTCGGCTTCCCCAAATGCTGGGATTACAGGCGTGAGCCGCAGCACCTGGCAATGTGAGTTAATTTTAATGTATAATGTGAGAAAGGGTTCTCAGTTCATCTTTCCGCAGGTCAATATCCCATTTTCCCAGCATGTTGTTGAAAACCCATTCCCTATGAAAGCATCTTGGACCATTTGTTGAAAATCAATGAGCCATAAACAAAGAGTGTCTTAGTCCATTTGTGCTGCTATCATGGAATACCACAGACTGGGTAATTTACAAAGAATAGAAATTGACTTTCTCACAGTTCAGAAGGCTTAGAAATCCAAGAAGGCACTGGCATCTGGATTCAGCATTGCTGCATTCTCACAGGGTGGAAGACAGGAGGGCAAGAGAGGGCAAATTGCATTCATCAAACCCTGTATAATGTCATTAATCTATTCACGAGGGCAGAGTCCTCATGATCTAAACACCAAAAGGTCCCTCCTCCCAATAGTGTTGCAATGGGAATTAAGTTCTGACTTATAAATTTTAGAGAGGACACAAATATTTAAACCATAGCTAAGGGACTCTCAGTTCTGCCCTGCTGGTCTATATAGCTGACAATTTGCCAGTAAGTCTGGTTACTTTACTACCCACCTGATGATGAAGCACCCCATTCCATTCCACATGATAGTCATGCAGGTATAGAAATGGTTTTAAAGCCACAAGAGCATCCCTTAGACAACCTAGATGTACTTCTATTTTAGGATACATCCTGTAAAAGAAATTTTCTGAAAAACATAATAATGGGTCATGCCATGGTTGCTCCACATGAAACGCTCGGGGCACTCACTGTAAAATCAGCCCAAAGGACTGGGCACATTGGCACATTGGCAAACAAGAAAACTGCCACAGACAGTAAGCTTCCACACCCATAATCTCAGCTACTCAGGAGGCTGAGGCAAGGGGATTCTTGAGGTCAGGAGTTTGAGGCCAGTTTGAGCCACACAGCCAGATTCCACCTCAATAAGAAAAAAGAAGAAGAAAACAGCTACAATTTACACGGATACCAGATACGCTTTGGGTGTCTTTCACGCAGTGGACACAGTCTCAAAACCTGGAGGATTTACAGCTTGTCCTGGTTACCTATTACCTATCATCTATTACCAATGGACATGTAATTCATGCACTATTACAGGCTATTCATCTCCCTACCAAAGTGGCTACTGTTCACTGTTCAGTCCATATTAAGGAGACATCCTATGTCTTTCAGGAATGATATGGCTTAAATACTGCTAAATAGAAAGACAAATATACCCCTTTATCCTTCCTCCCTGCAATTTATAAGCCTGCCTTTTTTTTTTTTTTTTTTAGGTGAGGTCTTGCTCTGTCACCCAGGCTGCTGGAGTGCAGTGGCATGATCACAGCTCACTGCAGCCTCGACCTTCCAGGCTCAAGTGATCCTCTGACTTCAGCCTCCAAAGTAGCTGAGACCACAGACATGTGCCACCATGCCCAAATAATTTATTTTTTTATTTTTTGTAAAGGCTGTCTTTAACTCTGGTTGATATTACTATCAGGTAAATGTCCCATAATCTGAAGGAGGCCAATAGATACAAAAGAGAGACAAAAAATTATTGGAGAGATTATATAAGTCTCATGACTAATAATTACAGTAACTTGTTAACAATTGTCATTGTTAATGAAAATCAGATTATATCAAACATACTCCCTGTAGCCCCTTTCTTTTTTTTTTTTTGGAGACAGAGTTTCACTCTTATTGCCTGGGCTGGAGTGCAATGGCACGATCTCAGCTCACTGCAACCTCTGCCTCCCGGGTTCAAGCAATTCTCCTGCCTCAGCCTCCCAAGTAGCTGGGATTACAGGCATGCGGCACCATGCCCGGTTAATTTTTTGTATTTTTTAGTGGAGACAGGGTTTCTCCATGTTGGTCAGGTGGTCTCAAACCCCCTACTTCAGGTGATCTGCCGCCTCGGCCTCCCAAAGTGCTAGGATTACAGGCGTGAGCCACCATGCCCGACCAGCCCCTTTCTTTTGATATTTTGCTTTGCACTAATCTCCCACCAGCTGGGACATTTACAGAGATGGGAAATAGTTAAGAAAATTTAAAAAAAAGAAAAGAAAAGAAAACTGGCTGTTCCCTGGCAATTACAAAATTTCTGACCCAATTATTTCTCACAACACTACTTACTTGTAAATCTCACACAATTTCATTCCTATGTATATATTCAAGAGAATTGAAGGCAGGGACTCACACAGATGCATGTATTCTAATACATGTATTCTAATAGCAGCCTTATTCACAGTAGTCAAAATGTGATTGTGGAAACCCACATGTTTATCAACATATAAATGGATGAGAACAGTGTGTTTTAACTATACAATGGAAATTATTTAAGCACTAAACAAGAATTTCTGATATGTGCCACCACACGGATGAATCTTGAAAATATTATGCTAAGTGAAATTAGCCAGATACAGAAATACAAATATTGTATGCTTTCACTTATATGAGATGCCTAGCATAGTCAAATTCACACAGAGAGAAAATAGAATAGAGATTATCAGGACCTGGGGGTAGGAGAGAATAGGGAATTATGTGTATGTATATGGGATGCTAAGTAGAAACAGTAAGTGGTATGGTAACATGTATAGTATAATCCCATCCAGTATGTATTTTAGTTTGTACCAGCATTGAAAAAGGGTCTTCCAGATGGACAATCCCAGTGGTTACAGTTGCCATAGGCAACAATGCCCCCTGGGCCACATCTTGGAAGTCTATTCGAATTACATTTCAATGCAATTTATTCTTACGAATACTCTAATGAAACAGCTCTTATCAAGGCACCCAGTGACCAAACACTTGTCAAAATCTACGTCAACCCTGTTTCCTTGTCTTATTCAAACTCTCAGTTACCTGTGACAGAGTTGGCCACTCTCTCATCTTGAAATACCTTCTTTTGGAGGCTTCCAGGAGAGGACATCCACCTCTTAATCCTCCTGCCTCACTGTCTTGCCCAGTCTCTTCCAGGCTCTTCCTCCTGCTAACCTCAGGGGTTGCCAGCACCTGGACTCCTCTTGAGCACTCAATTTTTTAATTTATTTTTTATTTTTATTTTTGAGATGGAGTCTTGCTCTGTCACCCAGGTTGAAGTGCAGTGGCACGATCTCAGCTCACTGCAACCTCCACTTCCTGGGTTCAAGCAATTCTCCTGCCTCATCCTCCCAAGTAGCTGGGACTACAGGCACCTGCCACCACACCCGGCTAATTTTTGTATTTTTATTAGAGACGGGGTTTCACCATATTGGCCAGGCTAGTCTCAAACTCCTGACCTCATGATCTGCCTGCCTCGGCCTCCCAAAGTGCTGGGATTACAGGCGTGAGCCACTGCACCTGGCTGAGCAGTCATTTTCTGTTATAATTCGCTCCTAACCCTGAAACCAGGTGGCCTGTTCTGCACCCAGGACTTCAAATAACCTCCACATGAAAATATTCTCAATATTCCATCCAGATCTCCCTTGCAAGCTCCAGATTCCCAGGTCCAGTGGCCTGCTGAAAAATCTTCCCTTGTTTGGCTCAAATATATCATGGCTGAACATGAAACGTAACCCTTGACTTCCCCTCCTATCAACTCCCTGAGTCTTGTTCCTCTGAGTAAGAAGCAGCACCCAGGGGCTCCGAACAGTAGGACACATCTTTCACTCTCTTCTCTCTTTTCACATCATCAGAAGTTCTACAGGAGCTACCTCTGCCTGGTTCACTCCCACTCAGGTTTCGGGTTTTAATTCGAGCACCAGTCCCCACACCAGGGAAGCCTCCACTAACCTCTCAGACTCGTTTGGGAACCCCCTCCATTATCATATGCTGTCAGATCCACACACCCTTCTCTACTGCACTGAACACTATCAGCACTGGTCCTTTATGTTTATGTCCAGACTCCACTAAATAGTGGGAATGATAGGGCCTTTCTCTACCATCCCACCCACCTCCAAAAACACTGCTCAGGTTCATATCTAGATTTCTAAATACACAACTTTCTGTTAACATCCACTAACACTAGCCAAGTCCAGGCCAGCACGACCTATCTTGCAACTACTACTGTGGTTTTCAAACTGGTCTTCCAGCTCCCCTCTAGCATCTTTTTTTCCCACCCAAGAGAAGGAGTAAGCTTCTTCAAACACTAATGAAAATTGCTGCTTTGCTCAAAATCCAGTAACTGTCTATCACATGGCGACAAGATCCCATGTGATCTGGCCCCTGCCTACATATTGAAGCCCATCTGTTATTACCTTGGCACTATAGCTGTGGTCCAAGGATCGACAATATAGCTGACACCTGGAAGCAAGTGCGGAATGTAGACTTTCTTTCTTTCTTTCTTTTTTTTTTTTTTTTTTGAGACCTAGTTTCATTCTTGTGGCCCAAGCTGGAGTGCAATGACGCGATCTTGGCTCACTGCAACCTCTGCCTCCTGGATTCAAGCGATTCTCCTGCTTCAGCCTCCTGAGTAGCTGGGATTACAGACGCCCACCACCATGTCCGGCTAATTTTTTGTATTTTTAGTAGAGATGGGGTTCCACCGTGTTAGCCAGGATGGTCTCGATCTCCTTGCCTCGTGATCCGCCGCCTAGGCCTCCCAAAGTGCTGGCATTACAGGCGTGAGCCACTGCACCCGGCCAGGAATGCAGACTTTCATGCCCTACTCTTAATCTGCTGAATCAGAAGCTGAATTTGAAGATCTGTATTTCCTGTGAAAGTTTGAGAAGTACGTCTCATAGGCTTCCCCCTCAACCTGATTCAGCCCTAAGGGTATTGCATATTCCTCACCACTGAGGTATCTGAATCAACAGAATGTCTGAGGTGGCAAAGACCCAGAAGGGCTGCAAAATGCTTGGGCAGGAACTGGGAGAGGACACTAGAGAGACGGTCCCAAGAAGACCATGCGGCCAAGGGAGAGGCTGCCTCTCTAGCACTGCCATGGCATGTCCCACTACTCCTGAAGTACAGGAATGGCCACTCATGGGAACTGACCGGGAGTGATTGTGTGCGCAGTCAGCAACAGACTGAGGCTGGAGTGCTTGTAGCAGGACGAGCTGCAGACAAAACCCCTCAGACATCGAGTTAAAGAAGGAAGGGCTGGCCGGGCGCAGTGGTTCACGCCTGTAATCCCAGCACTTTGGGAGGCCGAGGCAGGCAGATCACGAGGTCAGGAGATCGAGACTATCCTGGCTAACACGGTGAAACCCCGTCTGTACTAAAAATACAAAAAATTAGCCAGGTGTAGTGGCGGGCACCTGTAGTCCCAACTACTTGGGAGGCTGAGGCAGGAGAATGGCGTGAACCCGGAAGGTGGAGCTTGCAGTGAGCCGAGATCGCGCCACTGCACTCCAGTCTGGGCAACAGAGCAAGACTCTGTCTCAAATAAAAAAAAAAAAAAAAAAGAAGGAAGGGCTTTATTCGGCCAGGGGCATCGGCAAGACTCACATCTTAAAAACCGAACTCCCCGAGTGAGCAATTCCTGTCCCTCTAAACGGCTTACAACACTAAGGGGGTCCGCGTGAGAGGGTCGTGATCGATTGAGCAAACAGGGAGTACGTGACTGGGGGCTGCATGCACCGACAATTAGAACAGAACATAACAGGACAGGGATTTTCACAGTGCTTTTCTCTTCGATGTCTGTAATCTACAGATAACATAACCGATTAGGTCAGGGGTAGATCTTTAACTACCAGGCCTAGGGTGTGGCGCCGGGCTGTCTGCCTGTGGATTTCATTTCTGCCTTTTAGTTTTTACTTCTTCTTTCTTTGGAGGCAGAAATTGGGCATAAGACAATATGAGGGGTGTCTCCTCCCTTATGCTCACACACTGAGGCTGGAGTGCTCACACACTGAGGCTGGAGTGCTCACACACTGAGGCTGGAGTGCTTGCACCCTGCTACCGATGTGCTCACCCTGGGATTCAGGGAAGCATGCACACAGGCAAGCAGGAAAAACACGAGGATCCTGGAAGGGGATGGGCAGAACGTGATGGAGGAGAGAGGTTTCTGCTTCCTCCAAGGGCCAAAAGTCACCGTCTGACATGTGAACGAGATACTCTAACAGAGTTCGGGGGTGGGGTAGGGGCAGATACCCAGTACCTGCCACAAAGGCCAGTAGTAAAGTCACAACAAATACCAAAATGTCATGTTTCAAAGGCTCTTTAGATAAGCATTGATTTTAAAACCATATAAGAATTAAACTTGTTGCCAGGCACCATGACTCATGCCTGCAATCACAACACTTTGGGAGATTGAGGTGGGAAGATGGCTCGAGGCCAGGAGTTCAAGACCAGCCTGAGCAAGATAGCAAGACCCCATTTCTCAAAAAAAAAAAAAAAAAAAAAAAAAAATTTAGCTGAGTTTGGTACCATGCACCAGTAGTCTTAACTACTTGGGAGACTGAGGCAGGAGGATATCATGAGCCCAGGTGCTCAAGGCTGCTGTGAGCTATGATTACACCACTGCACTCCAGTGGATAACAGAATAAGATGCTATCTCTAAAAATTAAAAAAAAAGAATTAAATCTACTTGTCTATTACACATAAACTTCAAGCAACTCAAGGATCCAAGAGAATACAAAATGGAAAGAAAAATTTTATTAACTGACTTTACCAAAACAAACCCACCACCTATTCAACTTATGAAAGCTCTTTTTAAAATCAACTTTTATTTTAGATTCAGGGAGTACACATGCAGGTTTTTCCTTGGGTATTTTGTGTGATGCTGAGGTTTAAAGTATGATTGATTCCATCACCCAGGTAGTGAGCATAGTACCCAACAGGTAGTTTTTCAAACTTTCACCTCCCTCCCTCCCCCATCTACTAGTCTCCAGTATGTATTGTTCCCATCTTTATGTCCACGTTTACTCAATGTTTAACTCCCATTTAATATTATTATTATTTTTTTGAGATGGAGTCTTGCTCTGTCGCCCAGGCTGGAGTGCAATGGCATGATCTCGGCTTATTGCAAACTCCGCCTCCTGGGTTCAAATGATTCTGCTGCCTCAGCCTCCCGAGTAGCTGGGATTACAGATGCCCGCCACCATGCCCAGCTAAGTTTTGTATTTTTAGTAGAGACGGGGTTTCACCATGTTGGCCAGGCTGGTCTTGAACTCCTGACCTCATGATCCGCCTGCTTTGGCCTCCCAAAGTGTTGGGATCACAGGCGTGAGCCACTGTACCCGGCTGTTTAACTCCCATTTCTAAGTGAGAATATGTGGTATTTTGTTTTCTGTTCCTGTGTTAATTTGTTTAGGATAACAGCCTCCAGCTGCATCCATGTTGCATCAAAGGACATGATTTTATTCTTTTTTTTTTTTGAGACGGAGTCTTGCTCTGTCGCCCAGGCTGGAGAGCAGTGGTATGATCTTGGCTCACTGTAACTCCTACCTCCCAGGTTCAAGCAATTCTCCTGCCTCAGCCTCTCGAGTAGCTGGGACCACAGGCATGCACCACCATGATCGGCTAATTTTTGTATTTTTACTAGAGACGGGATTTCACCATATTGGCCAGGCTGGTCTCGAACTCCTGACCTTAGGTGATCCACGCCTCCCAAAGTGCTGGGATTATAGGCGTGGGCCACTGCCCCTGGCCGATTTTTTTTTTTTTTTTAATGGCTGCGATGAACCTTTGTGTAAAGAAAATTTACAAAGATACTTCACATTAATTTTTTAATATAAGACTTAGGAATCCATAGTGAAGATCTATTTTGTCAATAAGCCACTGATAAAGACAATATTTATGTATTTTATAACATTTCTTTGATGTGGCAAATTTTCTGGAACATTATACATGAGTAAATTTCGTTAAGACTTTCCTGAATTACTTATGTACATTTACCTCCAGTCGGGTGAAGATGAAGAGCCTTCAATCCAACAAAGTTATAGACATATATCCATGGAAGTGACGAGCAGGTCATTTCATCAGGAAACTCTCATACTTGTCAGGAGATAGATGCTGCACATGGAATTAGTTCTATTCCTCAGAAATTTATATATATTTGTAAGAAATGTGATTTTAATTCAATACTATATAGTTTATGTTATTGTGTACACAGCATATGTTTACTCCATAAGCAGGACTTTGACTCCATTATCAGGTTTAATACTTTTCCAGGTGTTTTGTTTTTAGTTTCCTGGGCAAATAGTGCTATCATCTCCAATCAAGATATTTGCTTCTTCCATCTGGTTCTTCATAGTGATTTTTTTTTTTTTTTTTTTTTTTTTGAGACTGAGTCTCGCGCTGTCACCCAGGCTGGAGTGCAGTGGTGCAATCTCAGCTCACTGCAACCTCTGCTTCCTGGGTTCAAGTGATTCTCCCACATCAGCCTCCCAAGTAGCTGGGATTATAGGTGGCCACCACCATGCCTGGCTAATTTCTGTATTTTTAGGAGATATGGGGTTGCACCATGTTGGCCAGGCTGGTCTTGAACTCCTGACCTCAAGTGATCCACCCTCCCCGGCCTGCCAACATAATGATCATTTTTTGACAGTAAGTACTATAGACTACTGTAATAATAAGTGGGGTAAAATAGACATATTTGCTTTCATTAGATTCTGTTCCTCCTTTCACTGGGAAGCCTCTCACCTACCAGTTCCTCATCGTGCTGTGCTCTGAAACATACCTTAATGAGGAATCTGATATCCAAAAAATTCATCTTCAAAATGGAAGACAAAAGAAAAACTTTCCCAGGCTTAAAAATATATATATTGAGAGAATGTGTTCCTACTACACCAGACCTACAAGAAAGATCAAAGGAAGGTCTTCAATTTGAAATAAAAAAATGTCAAAATCCACAGGGAAAAACAAAGAGCACCATTAGAGATTATGTAAGTGGGAACGACAAATGGTATGTGTATTTCTTCATCTTTCTTCTTGTTATAGATTTAAAAGGCAACTGTGTAAAATAATAAGTAGTTAATGGATTGTTGGGCTTACAACATAGAAGAATGTAACATGTGCATTATATTTACAAATGAAACCATAAAAAAGTGAGCTAACTAAATGACTACCAAAGCAAAGTAGAAAGAATGTATTGTTGGATGTGTAAACCTAAGGGTTGTTACACATGCAACAAATACCCCAGAAAGGCAAAAAATATAATAGGGCTTTAGAGGATAAATATGTTTGTATATCACTGGAATTTATCCATAGATCACTGGAAAATTGACCCTGATTGTGATAAGTTATTTACATGATAAACACTTCAGTAAACACTACAGAACCTCAAGTCATCCTACATTGTAAAGATGTATTGGATGAAAGCAGAATTTACTATCCTTCCTAAATTAAAAATGGACACTACATACATTCTATAACATTATGAGGACAAGATTTCCCTCATTCATCCAACTTGGAAGTTTTCATGTTATATTACGTATTTCCCCTTCAGCATTCACTCTACCAATTAGAATCAGAAAATTGTTTCTTGTGCAGGTCGTGATCTCTCTACATCCATTTCTTGAACTTCTAGCCCAGGTACAGAATTACATTTCAACGATCCCTTATTTTGCATTATATGTTCTCATATTTTTTTTTTTTTTTGAGACGGAGTCTCGCTGTGTTGCCCAGGCTGGAGTGCAGTGGCGCAATCTCGGCTCACTGCAACCTCCGCCTCCTGGGATCACGCCATTCTCTTGCCTCAGCCTCCCGAGTAGCTGGGACTACAGGCGCCTGCCACCACGCCCAGCTAATTTTTTGTATTTTTAGTAGAGACGGGGTTTCACCGTGTTCGCCAGGATGGTCTTGGTCTCCTGACCTTGTGATCCGCCCCCCTTGGCCTCCCAAAGTGCTGGGATTACAGGCGTGAGCCACCAGGCCCGGCCTCCCTGACTTTTTTTTATGGTGCAAAAATACACATAAAATAAAATTTACCCTCTTTTTTTTTTTTTTTTGAGACGGGGTCTCACTCTGTCTCCAAGTTGGAGTGCAGTGGCACGATCTCTGTTCACTGCAATCTCTGCCTCCTGGGTTCAAGCAATTCTCTTGCCTCAGCCTCCTGAGTAGCTGGGACTATAGGCGTGTGCCATTCTCCTGCCTCAGCCTCCCGAGTAGCTGGGACTACAGGTGCCCGCCACCACGCCCAGCTAATTTTTTTGTATTTTTAGTAGAGACGGGGTTTCACTGTGTTAGCCAGGATGGTCTCAATCTCCTGACCTCGTGATCCACCCGCCTCGGCCTCCCAAAGTGCTGGGATTATAGGCGTGAACCACCACGCCCGGCCCAAGTTGTTTTTTCCAACACTTGTAAGAAATATTGTCAGTTCAATGTCAAGTTTCATCACTTCCTAGTTCTACTTTCCCCAAAACAGTAGCACCAGAGTACAATGCACCAAGTTCTTTGCCACTTTCTACAACGGTTCATCTTTTCTCTATTATGCAGTAATATTGTCCTCAATTCTGAGACCACATTAGTATTGCCTTTATTGTCCATATAGCCACCAAAATTTTGTACATGATTTTTTATGTGCCCTAGTAAGATGGAAGCTTTCTCTATTCCTCTTTTTATTTTATTTATTTTTTTTAGAGAAGGGGTCTTGCCACACTGCCTAGGCTGGTCTTGAACTGCTGGGCTCAAGCGATCCTCCTGCCTCACCCTCCCAAAGTGCTGGCATTATAGGCATGAGCCACCATACCCGGCCTGCCTGTCCTCTTTTGTGAGCTCTTACCAGTGTCCAAATACAAAATTATTACAAATTTAAGTACTGGTAGATTTAGTGTCTGATGAGGGCCTGTTTTCTGATTCACAGATAGTTGTCTTTTTGTTTGTTTTTTGAGACAGAGTCTCACTCTGTCACCCAGGCTGCAGAGCAGTGGCACGATCATGGCTCACTGCAGCCTCAGCTTGCCTGGGCTTGGGTGATCCTCCCACCTTAGCCTCCTGAGTAGCTGGAACTATAGGCGTGTGCCACCATACCCAGCTCATTTTTGTATTTTTTGTAGAAATGGGGCTTCATCATGTTGCCCAGGCTGGTCTTGAACTCCTGGGCTCAAGTGATCTGCCGACCTCAGCCTCCCAGAGTGCTGGGATTACAGGCATGAACCACCATGCCTAGCCTCATAGATAATTATCTTAATGTATCCTCCAAGGCAGAGAGCAAAAAAGCAAGCTGTTGGGAGGACTCACATTAGGTAACCAATTTCATTATTGAGGCACCACTCTCATGATCTAATCCAATCCGTATTATATTCCAAAGAAGACATTCCCTAATCCGTCACATTAGGGAAATGGATTAGAATGAGTGAATTTTATGAAGACACATTTATTCCCTAACAGGTGGTATGCTTTTCGTTGTTGACTTTTTAGAGTTCTCTAAGCAGTCTGCATATTAATTTCTTGTCAGATACATGATTTGGAAATACTTTCTCTCATTCTATGGGTTGTCTATTTTGATGCCGAAAGTTTTAAAATTCCATATATTTCCATTTATTTTTTCTCTTATGGGTCATGCCTTTGGTGTCATATCTAGGAAATCACTGGAAAATCCAGATTCATAAACCTTTTGCCTTATACTTTTTTTTTTTTTGAGACGGAGTCTCACTCTGTCGCCAGGCTGGAGTGCAGTGGCGCAATCTCAGCTCACTGCAACCTCTGCCTCGTGGGTTCAAGTGATTGTCCTGCCTCAGCCTCCCGAGTAGTGGGATTACAAGCATGAGCTACCATGCCCAGCTAATTTTGTATTTTTAATAGAGACGGGGTTTCTCCATATTGGTCAGGCTGGTTTTGAACTCCTGAACTCAGGTGATCTGCCAGCCTTGGCCTCCCAAAGTGCGGGATTACAGGCGTGAACCACCGTGCCTGGCCAGGGAAGGGTACATTTTCATTCTGTTGCATATAGTGTGCATTTTCCCCCAGCATCATTCTATGGAAATACTGTCCTATCCTCCATTGTACCGTCATAGTACGCTTGTCAAAAATTGTTGGACTCATTATGCAAACGTGTATTTCTGTGCTGTCTATTTTGTCACAATGGTCTATTTCTTTGTCAGTATGCTGATATTAAATTTTTTTATTAGTATAAATTTGCTGTAAGTTTTGAAATCAGGAAGTGTGAGTCTACCAACTTTGCTCTTGTTTTTCAATTTTTTTTTTTTTTTGAGACAGAGTCTTGCTCTGTTGCCCAGGCTGGAGTGCAGTGGCGCAATCTCGGCTCACTGCAAGCTCCACCTCCCAGGTTCAAGCCATTCTCCTGGCTCAGCCTCCCGCCTGAGTAGCTGGGACTACAGGCACCCACCACTGTGCCCGGCTAATTTTTTGTATTTTTAGTAGAGATGTGTTAGCCAGGATGGTCTCGATCTCCTGACCTCGTGATCCACCCGCCTCGGCCTCCCAAAGTGCTGGGATTACAGGCATGAGCCACCGCGCCCGGCGTTTTTCAATTTTTGTTTTGTATATTCAGAGTCCCTTGAGATGCCATATGTAAAACAATGGAAAAATGGGTCCTAAAAACTAATCAAGTGGTCAAAGCTATCCCTAAAAGGCTAGCAGGGAGCAAAAAGTGCTATTTCTCAATGAGAAAATAAAAATCTTAGAGAGATGTTTTGAAAAATGCCATGTCACTTTTGAAAGTGGGCCACATGGTAAGAACAAAATAAGCATTCACACACTAAAGCAGAAAAAAGCTGAAATTCTTGGAAGTCTTAGAGCTGCCTCTACAATGGGAAAAATCACCCCTCTGCTTCATGATAAACTGAGTATAAAGACTGAGAAAGCGTTAAGTATGTGGCTAGAGGACACACCGCTGAACAACATCCCTTTTGATAATAAAATAAAGTGGGAAAAAACAGCCTCTATGAATACCACTGTGAGATGGTTGAGGAGAGCAAGAAAAAGGAGTTTCAGGCCAGTATTGTCTGGCTGGGCTAGCTACATAAAGCACCAGAGCCTCAAAAATTTAAAGACCACAGGAGAAGTGACACTGGCTTATGCCATGGCAATATTAGCATTCCCAGCAGAGCTCACAAAACTCATAAAAAGGAAGTCTACCTTCCAGAGCAAGTCCTCCATTGCAATGAATTGGGCAAGCCCTAGTAAAAGAAAGAGGTCCAGTGGTACCTACATCCATGACTGCCAAGGAGGCCCTGGGGTTCAGGGCCTGAAAAGATCACCTACTCTGGTGCAATGTGGCAATGTGGCAGGTCACAAGAAAAAGCCAGGCCTTGGCTACTGAGCAAATAATCCCTAGATCCTTTAGAACAAAAGCAAAACTTGCCTGCCTCCTTTCTGGCAGATGACCATCTTGTCCTTGGAATGGTTCTACCAAGGCTTCATTCCTGACGTGAAGAAATATCTTGAAGAGAAGGGGCTGCCACTCAAGGTCCTTCTCATAATTGACAATGTTCCTGGCCATCTCCAATGTCTCTGCTTTGCCACTAAGAATGTGGAAGTGACGTCCCTGCTGCCTAACACTACATCACAGTGACAGTTACTCAATCAAGGCATAATCAAGTAGATCCTGACCTTCGGGAGGATTCATGCCATCCTGATGCTAACTCTGACTGTACCGTAGTGGATTTATGATAGCACTTCACAATTGCACATGCAACTGTCCTTATTGCAGAGGCTATAGATGCCCCAGAGCTCAAGAAACTCAAAGCATGCTGGAAGCCATTATGGAGTGAGGGAGTCAATAATTTTAGGGGCTTCCCCACTATTGATGCAGTAGTTAGGAATATCTTAAATACTGCAAGGGAAGTTGGTAAGAAAGGCTATCTCTGACAGGATTGAAGATGATGCTGAGTAACACACAGAAGGGCATAAATTCTTACAACAAGGAACTCAAAGATCTGCTCAAATGCTCTATAGATTGATGATGATAATGATGACTTAAAAAAGGCAGTGCCACAGATTTGGACACTTGAAAAATTTGCAGTAGTTTTTTTTATTTTTATTTTTTTTTGAGACAGAGTCTCGCTCTGTCGCCCAGGCTGGAGTGCGGTGGCACCATCTCGGCTCACTGTAAGCTCCGCCTCCCAGGTTCACGCCATTCTCCTACCTTAGCCTCCCGAGTAGCTGGCACTACAGGTGCCCGCCACCATGCCCAGCTATTTTTCTGTATTTTTAGTAGAGATGGGGTTTCACTGTGTTAGCCAGGATGGTCTCAATCTCCTGACCTCGTGATCCACCTGTCTCAGCCTCCAAAAGTGCTGGGAATACAGGTGTGAGCCACCGCGCCTGACCTGCAGCAGTTTTTCAATAGGCAAAAGTGTTAAGAAAGTTCATCATCCTCAAGTAAGATCCTTCGATGGAACAAAGCCTCCATGTCACCCATGGAATAATATGCCAACAAACAGTGCAAGATTTTTTTGATGACTCAAAAAAAAAAGAAAAAGAAAAAAAGAAAAACTAGCTTCCTACACTTCTCACTAAGCATGTGCAAATATAAACACAGAGCCTTCCATGGTTAAGGATCTGCAGCCCTGAAGCTGAACAGATCTTGACATTAGTATTATTTGGCCTCCTCCAACAAGTCAACATCTGCATCAGAACCTAGTTCTTCCAACACTGATGATCATCCTGATATTCTGTCAAGATTCAAGTTAGCCTGATGTCTCACCGCTTATCTATAATGCTACAACACATGATAATGTTAGGCACCATCCAGCAATCATCATCATCATCATTATACTTGGGTTATCAAGAGAGAAGCAGGATTTTGATGAGTGTTAACATGCTCATTCAGGTCACAAAACAAAAGCAATCTGTGAATGTTAAAACAAAGAAATTTTAATGTTCTGGGTGACATATACTATGTAGGTGGGCCTGCAATGATTATGTCTGCATTGAACATGTAGAGACTATTTTTCTTGTCATGATTCTCTAAACAATACAATCAAACAACTATTTACATAGCTTTTACAATGCATGAGGTATTAAAAGTCATCTAGAGATGATTTACACAGTATACTGGAGGATATGCATAGGTTACATGCAAATATGCCATATAACAAAGGACTTGGCATCTGTGGATTTAGGGAGTGCTGGAACCAATCCCCTGCAATATATTGGGGGATAACTGTATTTAAAAAATTGAAACTACTTAAGGCTTTATCCCATGTTTACATTCATAGGGTCTATCTCCCAAGTGAGTTCTTTCAAGTTTCTGAAATTAAAGTACTGAATGTTTTCCAACATTCCATACATTTAGAGAGTATCTTTCCAGTGAGTCCTTTTATGTCTATGCAAGGAACGGAGAGAACTCAATGCTTTCCCACATTCCTTACATTCATACAGCTTCTCTCCAGTGTGAGTTTTTTCATGTCCTCGAAGGAAACGGGAACGAGTGAAGGCTTTACCACATTGCAGACATTCATAGGGCTTCTCTCCCGTGTGAATTCTTTCATGTCGTAGAAGGCAAGTGAGCCAAGAGAATGCTTTCCCACATTCCTTACATTCATACGGCTTCTCTCCAGAGTGAATCCTTTCATGGACTTTTAAGTTACTGAAATGACTGAAGGCTTTCCTACATGTTTTACACTCATAAGGTTTTTCTACTGTGTGGGTCCTTTTATGTTGAGAAAGGTATTTGAAACAACTGAATGCTTTCCCACATTCCTTACACTCATATGGCTTCTCTCCAGTGTGAGTTGTCTCATGATTTTGAAAGGAAGAGAGATCACTAAAGGCTTTCCCACATTTACATTTATAGGGTTTCACTCCAGTGTGAGTTGTTTCATGTCTTCGAAGGGAACCGGCAAGACTGAAGGCTTTACCACATTGTTTACATTGATAGGGTTTCTCTCCAGTGTGAGTCCTTTCATGTCTTTGAAATAAACTGGGACAACCAAAGGCTTTCCCACATATCTTGCATTTCTGGGGTCCATCTCCTGTGTGTGTTATCATGTGACTTCGAAAGCTCGAGCTATGAGATAACACTTTCCCACACTGCTTACATTCATAGGGTTTCTCTCCAGTGTGAGTAGTTTCATGATTTCGAACTGAACTAGGACAATCAAAGCCTTTCCCACATATCTTACATTTATGTGGTCCATCTCCAGTGTGCCTTATCATGTGTCTTCGAAAGCTTGTGTGATGATAAAACGTTTTCCCACATTGCTTACACGCATAGGGTTGTTCTCCCGTGTGAGTCCTTTCATGTAGTCGAGTGTAATAGTAACAGCTGAAGGCTTTCCCACATTGTGTACATTTATAGGGTTTTTCTCCGGTGTGAGTTCTTTCATGTCTTAGATAGGTACTGTAATCAGGGAAGGCTTTGGAACACTGCTTACATTCATACGCCTTCTCTCCCGTGTGGATTCTTTCATGTCTTAGATAGGAACTGTAAAAAGGAAAGGCTTTAGAACACTGCTTACATTCATATGGTTTCTCTCCAGTGTGAGTTCTTTCGTGCAAATGAAATAAACTGGGCCAAACAAAGGCTTTCCCACACAACTTACATTTATAAGGTCCATCTCCATGGTGTGCCGCCATGTGTCTTCGGAGGTTTCCAAGAGAACTAAAGGTTTTTGCACATTCTTTACAATCGAAGGGTTTCCTTCCGGCGGGGGGCCTTTCATGTGTCTGAAAGGAGTGCTGATGACTGATGGCTTTCCCACGTTGTTTATGCGTATATGGCTTCTCTCCATATTCCTGATGCTCACATGATTTGTGTCCAGTGTCAACTCTGATGTTGCAATTAAGAGATGAATGACCCAAGATGACTTCTCCACACTCACTGCTGTCACATGGATTTACTCGAGGAGTGTTCTTGTTCACAATACTATCTGGAATCTGGCCAAAAGTTTCTCCATATTGACTGTCATCTTTAATTTCACATGTATGACTTCTGTAACAAATATGAAATATATTACTAAAGGTTTGTTTATAAGTGATTTTCTATGTATTGAAGTACTAGACTTACATTTGTAACATTATCATGCAAAGTACAGGCTTCATCCCCCGTTTGAATGTGAAGTGACGGTGCTGTGTAAGATGGTCCTATCACAGCTATTAGCAAAACAGTGATATTCACATGGACATTCTTTCTTTCTTTCTTTTTTTTTTTTTTTGAGACGGAGTTTCACTGTTGTTGCCCAGGCTGGAGTGCAATGGCACAGTCTCAGCTCACTGCAACCTCTGCCTCTCGGGTTCAAGCAATTCTCCTGCCTCAGCCTCCTAAGTAGCTAGGATTACAGGCATGCACCACTACGCCTGGCTAATTTTGTATTTTTAGTAGAGACAGGGTTTCTCCATGTTGGCCAGGCTGGTCTCGAACTCCTAACCTCAGGTGATCCACCCGCCTTGACCTCCCAAAGTGCTGGGATTACAGGCGTGAGCCACCGCTCCTGGCCCACATGGAGATTCTTCATACTATTTCCAAGGGAACTATTTTGCAAAGACTGAATAGCTATGTCACATTTAACTATATGTTCCTGGGAAAAAAATTTTTTTATAGAGATGGGGATCTCACTATGTTGCCCAGGCTGATCTCAAACTCCTAGGCTCAAGTAATCCTCCCACCTTGGCCTCCCAAAGTGCTGGGATTACATGTGTGAGCCACTGTGCTTGGTCAGAAAAAGGATTATTAGAATGAATAAATTTAAGCTGGGCTTGTTCATTTTCTCTGCTTGTTTTTAAAATTTTCTTATCATTCTATGAACCACTGCAGGGATATAGCTTTCTTTTGTGAGTGCAAATTACCTTAGATTTCTCCTGGGATTTTGGCACTGATCTCCAATGTTCTGGTCCTCGCATTTCATTTCTAAAAGGTAGACCCAGGAAAATCACTAAAAATGTTTACGAAATTATAGAAAAACTCTAAGATTTTACGTGTACTGCAATCATGCATGATTCATTCACCAAAGTACACGTGACTCTTCAACAACACAGGTTTGAACTGCACAGCTCCACTTATACATGAATGTTCTTCAGTCTCTGCTACCCCTGGGACAGGACTAACCCCTCCCCTTCCTCAGCCCACTCAGTGTGAAGACAACAAGGGTGAAAACCTTTATGAGGATCTACTTGCACTTAATGAATAGTAAATATAGTTTCTCTTCTTTTTTTTAATAATCCAATATCAAATTTATTTTTTTTATTATGCTTTAAGTTCTAGGGTATATGTGCACAACATGCAGGTTTGTTACATATGTATACATGCACCATGTTGGTGTGTTTTTCTTTTTTTTTGAGATAGAGTCTCATTCTGTCACTGAGGCTGGAGAGCAGTGGCGCGATCTCAGCTCACTGCAAGCTCTGCCTCCTGGGTTCACGCCATTCTCCTGCCTCAGCCTTCCGAGTAGCTGGGACTACAGGTGTCCGCCACCACAGCTAATTTTTTTTGTATTTTTAGTAGAGACGGAGTTTCACCATGTTAGCCAGGATGGTCTCGATCTCCTGACCTCGTGATCCACCCACCTCGGCCTCCCAAAGTGCTGGGATTACAGGCATGAGCCACCACACCCGGCCAATTTCTCTTCTTATGATTCTCATCAACATTTTCCTTCCCAAGCTCACTTTATTGTGACAGTACAGTATGTAATACATATGACATACAATATATGGATTAATCTAATGCTTATGTTATTGATAAGTGGGCCAGTCAACAATAGGTTATTAGTAGTTAAGTTGTGAGGGACAAAAAAATTTATTAGAGGATGTAACACTGTTTGAGGGGCTGACACCTCTAAACCCTGTGTTGTTCAAGGGTCAACCATATCCCCTTTCCATATTTCAAATCATGAACAGCGTTGATGACCAGGAAACAAATGTCTCTAATTGACTAAGTGAAGAGATGATGTCATCCTTACCTATACAGTCCAGGTTCCTAATGGTTTCCTGCATGACATTTCTGTAGAGACTCTTCTGTGATGGACCCAGCAAAGCCCACTCCTCTTGTGTGAAGTTCACAGCCACATCTTCAAAGGCCACTGAGTCCTGAAACATCCCACATGTGCAGAGGAGGAAGGTTGAGATGGACAGCACTGAGAATCCATACTCACTGCATAAACTTTGCATGATGCTGTGGTTTCCAAGCATTTATTCAATGACATAGTAAACCCACTCTTATTCTGTCTACACTCACTTTTTCCCACAAAGCCATTGTGATGCTTTAGTTGAATGTGTTTGGTAAAGTAACAGTCCAATAGGAACCTGCCTCTTGTTGGTGAGTTAAGTGAGTGAGTCTTATGGCCTGTGTCACCCGGATGTCTATTTCTACAGCAGTCTGTGTAGTTCTTGTCATGACAAAGTACAACTACCTATTGTGTAGACGAGTTACCACTCCCAGTCCTGAAACTGCATATCCTGACAAACGCTCTTTTGCAAACTTGGACCTTTCATGGTGTCTAGGCACCGGATTAAGGAAGGGGTCCCACTAACGTAACTAATAACAGAGGCTAAGTGTGCCTAAACTGTTTATGCAAAATATAGGGGCCAGGCATGGTGACTCAGGCCTGCAATCCCACCACTTTGGGGGGCCAAAGTGGAAGGATCACTTAAGAACAGGAGTTTAGGACCAGCATGGGTAACATAGTGAGCCCTTCTCTCAACAAAAAATAAAACTAGGTCTGACTCAGTGGCTCATGCCTATAATCCCAGCACTTTGGGAGGCCAAGACAGGCGGATCACTTAAGCCCAGGAGTTCGAGACCAGCCTGGGCAACATGGTGAGACCTTGTCTCTACAAAAAATACAAAAAAAAAATAGCAAGACGTGGTGGTGCATGCCTGTAGTCCCAGCTACCCAGGATGCTGAGGTGAGAGGATCACCCAAGCCCAGGAGGTTGGGGCTGCAGTGAGCCGTGATCATGCCACTGTACTCCAGCCTAAGCAATAGAGTAAGATCGTGTCTCAAAAAATATAATAAAAGTAAAAAAGAAAAAAGAAAAAATACATATATATATATATATAATTTTTTTTTTTTAACTTAACTCCTATTCCGCCTCTGAGAGTTTGGAAGTTTGTTACGTGGTCAGCAGAGAGAGAATACCTGTTAGCCACAGCACCAGTTAGAATGCTTGTGCTCTCCAAAACTCATGCTGAAACTTCATCCTCAATATGACAATAATGAAATGTGGGGCTTTAAGACTCGATTGGATCTTGAGGGTTTGGACCTCAGGAATGTACTAATCCATTCATAGATTAATGGCTTAATGAATAAATGGGGTATCTCAGGAGTAGGCCTAGTGTCCTTATGAGAAGAGGAAGAGACCTGAATTAACACTGGGCCCCTGGCCATTCGATACCCTGTGCCACCTAGGGACTCTGCAGAGTCCCCACCAGCAAGGAGGCTCTTACCAGATGCTAAGCCTTGACCTCGGGCTTCTCAGTCTCCAGAAGTACAAAAAAACAGTGTTTTTTTTTTTTAATAAATTACCCAGGCTCAGGTAATCCTGTTATAAGTAACAAAAAACAGACTAAGACAGTTATGAAGAAACACTCTGGACACTGGATCGCTACTGAGGGACCCTAGTAGCTAACGTTTCACGTGTTTGGTTGCAACTTGTTACATGGGATATTTAGCCCATCCTATGCAATTACACTAAGAGAGAACATTTGGAAACTGGCAACTGGTTTCCACTAGACCAAATGTAGTTAAGCATGACAAAAGACTAATAAAAAATACCTCACTATCTCAATGGAAAAATTACAAATTTTTCATTGGATAATGACAAAGGAGGAAAGACGGGGAAAGATTGCACATGTTCTAAGAAAAACCTCTCATGATTATCTATAATATTTCCTAAATTCCTAAAGAGACTTTTAGCAGTCAACAAAGATTATATTACCAAACCTAATAAAAGTCACAAATGTCTGAAAAGGTTAAAAACCTAACCGGCAGGGTGTGGTGGCTCACGAGTGTAATCCCAGCACTTCGGGAGGCTGAGGGGGGCGGATCAAAAGGTCAGGAGATCAAGACCATCCTGGCCAACATGGTGAAACCCCGTCTCTACTAAAAATACAAAAAAAAATTAGCTGGGTGTGGTGGTGCACCTGTCATCCCAGCTACTCAGGAGGCTGAGGCAGGAGAATCGCTTGAACCTGGAAGGCAGATACTGCAATGAGCCAAGATCATGCCACTGCACTCCAGCCTGGAGACAGAGTGAGACTCCATCTCAAAACAAACAAACAAACAAAAAACAATAACAACAAAAAAAGAAACCACCCAAAAAAACCTTCCAACCAAGAAAGTTACAGCTTTCCAAAAACAGATAAAGGATTTTGAAACTATAATATTCGGCATCCTATACCATTAACAGGGAGATAAACAAACAGAAAAAGGAAAGCAAAAAATGGTCGAAAAGCTTTGTGGAGTTTTTATTTGTCCTTGGCCCAATCCCTCCTCACATCAGAGCCAGTTTTGAAGACAGCAGACCAAGTTTTCAATGTGGATCCCTAGAGACAGCAGATCAGGTCTTACTTGCAAATTACTGCCTTTGTATTTTCCAACTGGTATGAGGACTATCCAAAGGTCTGAAACAGGCTCTCTTTTCTTTTTTTCTTTTTTCTTTTTTTTTTTTTTGAGACAGAGTCTCGCTCTGTCGCCCAGGCTGGAGTTCAGTGGCGTGATCTCGGCTCACTGCAAACTCTGCCTCCCGGGTTCCCACCATTCTCCTGCCTCAGCCTCCCAAGTAGCTGGGACTACAGGTGCCCACCACCACGACCAGCTAATTTTTTTGTATTTTTAGTAGAGACGGGGTTTCACCGTGTTAGCCAGGATGGTCTTGATCTCCTGACCTCATAATCTGCCCGGCTCGGCCTCCCAAAGTACTGGGGTTGCAGGCGTGAACCACTGCACCCTGCCAAGGCTCTCTTCCATTTCATCAGTGATGGAACCCAATCAGGGTCAAACATGGCAAGAACTGCTTCAAAATGTTGCAAAATACACAGAAAACCTTCAACCACTTGGAACAACAGATTACGGTTAAGACAAACAGCAGACCTACTAACTCTTGGGAAGAAAAGCTGGAGATAAAATTTCCTTCAGAAATTAGGGTACTGAAAAGCACGCACGTATATTATGGCATACTTTTCTTATATTACCTGATCTAATTTGTTTGAAATAATACTAGCAATGTATTGGGTAGTAACAGCTCCCAATAGGGCAAATGGATAACAGTGATGTTATATGGGATGGGAGGAAGGAATTTGGAACAGTAAGTACTACCGGCACTACTCCCAAAGCCAGTACAGCATTATTTGAAACTGAAGGTCCATTAGTTATAAATGGTATACTATAAACTATAGGGAATTCACTAATAAAACTTAAGAAACAAGTAGACTTACTATACTAATAGAAGCAAGCAAATAGAATCATATAGAATGCTCAGTTAAAATGAAAGCAGAAAAAGTGGAGAAGTTGAAAAAACAGTCAAGAATAGAAAACAATTAACATATGTACATATTAATCCAATTATGTCAATACCACTTTGAATGTGTATTATCTCCATATACCAGTTAAAAAGACATGGACTGGTTGAATAGAATAAAAAAAACAAGGCTGGAAGGGCACAGTGGCTCATGCCTGTAATCCCAGCATTTTGGAATGCTGAGGTGGGCGCATTGCTTGAGGCCAGGAGTTTAAGACCAGCCTGTCCAACATGATGAAACCCCGTCTCTACTAAAAATACAAAAAAATTAGCCAGGCGTGGCAGTACATGCCTATAATGTCAGCTACTTGGGAGGCTGAGGCATGAGAATCACTTGAACCCGGGAGGCAGAGGCTGCAGTGAGCCGAGATTGTGCCACCTCATTTCAGCCTGGGCAACAGAGCAAGACTTTGTCTCAAAACAAACAAACAAACAAACAAACAAACAAAAACAAATAAAACAAGGCCCAGCAATGTGTACATGAAAACCATTTTAAACTGAAAGATACAAATACATTACATATAAAGGTATGGAGGAATATATGCCATTCTAGCCCTAATCAAAAGAAATATGGACTAGCTATTTTAAATTTAGATAAATCAGGTTTTAGGTCAAGGAAAGATACAAGGGATGCAGAAATTTCATAAAGATAAAGAAGTCAGTTATACAAGAAGACATAATAATCCTTAATATCTATGCTCATAAAACAAATCATCAAAATACATAAGGCAAAACTTATAAAACCACATGGCAAAATACACATGTACTAGATGGCTTCCTAGTACCCACTGGCTTTCAATGTGTGCTAACCTCTTCTTTCTGGGATCTCTAAATAATACATAGTTTCTGTTATTTCTTGCACTTTGTTGAGTTGCTTCCTCTGTGTCTTACCTGACCAATATACCTGAATCTAATTTCTATCCAGTCAGGGCTTTCTTTGTAAGATTATTTTGGCAGTGGCTATCTTGGTAGTAATAAAAGAAAAACTGGTCAGACAATGGGCCATAAGGTGTCTACCAGGAAAAACAAGTTTCCTCTAAGACGGAAACTTGGTCACTGGTCTGATATTTAGGCATTAGGTCACCTTGTACTATCCTACAAGTTACGTTTGGAAGGCTTTCAAATTAACCTGTTTGGGGAGGTCTTATGATCCAGGGCTTACATCTTGTCCCTGAGTAAAGAATCTTTTTTTTTTTTTTTTTCCTTTGAGACAGAGTTTTGCACTTGTTGCCCAGGCTGGAGTGCAATGGCATGATCTTGGCTCACTGCAACCTCTGTCTCCTGGGTTCAAGTGATTCTTCTGTCTTAGCCTCCCGAGTAGCTGGGATTACAGGCCTGTGCCATCATGCCCAGCTAATTTTGTATTTTTAGTAGAGACAGGGTTTCACCATGTTGGTCAGGGTGGTCTCGAACTCCCGACCTCAGGTGATCCGCCTGCCTCGGCCTCCCAACGTGCTGAGATTACAAGTGTGAGCCACCGTGCCTGGCCGTTTTCTTACGTAAGAAAATAAAGTTTAAAAAAAAAAACAAAAAAACAAAAAACAAAATAAAGTAGGTCCCAAAGGAAGGGACTGAGAAATTCAACTCTGAAAATTAAGAAGAGTTGTGCGTGACTTACGCCTGTCATCCCAATACTCTGGGAGGTTGGAGTGGGAGGACTGCTTGAGTTTGAGAACAGCCTAGGCAACATGGCAAAACCTCATCTCTACAAAAAATTTAAAAATTAGCCAGGGATGGTAGCATGTGCCTGTAGTTCCAGCTACATAGGAGACTAAGGCAGGAGGATTGTTTGAGCCCAGGAATCTGAGGCTGTGGTGAGCCATGATCCCAGAACTGCACTCCAGCCTGGGTGACAGTGCAAGACCCTGACTTAAAAATTAATTAATTAATTAATTAATGAGAAAATGGCTGAAAATTATTTCACAGTAGATGAAAGGCCATATAGAAAAAATGCTCAACACCAATGTTAATCAGTAAAAAGCAACATCTAATCACATGAAGATAAATCTTTATAAGGAATAAACACACATGCACACATGGTCTGCCAGTTAATCCATACATGCCAACAGATTTTCCTAGCACATTTAAATTTATCCATAATCTACAACCCAGCACATTTCCCCCCATATGTGCAAAATGTATAAAATGTTAGCATTTGGGGACAAAAACAAAGATGACATTGTCAACAAAGTCCAACAAAAATGAAGCGATTCAAGTCCTATGAGCTGTGGAATATGAGAGTGAAGTGGGTGATCCACACCTCAGGCAGCAGCATGAATCAAACAGACTGAGGCAAAGAAACTAAAAAAAAAACCTTCTGGGCATGGTGGCTCATGTCTTTAATCCTAGCACTTTGGGAGGCTGAGGCGGGCAGATCACCTGAGGTCAGGAGTTCGAGACCAGCCTGACCAATATGGAGAAACCCTGTCTCTACTAAAAATACAAAATTAGCCAGGCGTGGTGGTGCATGCCTGTAATCGCAGCTTCTCGGGAGGCTGAGGCAGGAGAATCACTTGAACCGGGGAGGCAGAGGTTGCGGTGAGCCGAGATCACGCCATTGCACTCCAGCCTGGGCAATAACAAGAGCAAAACTCTGTCTCAAAAAAACAAAAAAACCTTTTCAGCATCATATTAATGGAATATTAAGTGTAATATTAATTAACTGAAAACTCAGAAGAGAGAAAACTATGCATCTGGATTCATACATGATAAACATATACTGAATAACAGTCAGTCAGTTTAAGGCTCTGACCTGTGGTGCATCTGACTTCTGATAACAAAGGTGTGCCGTTCACTGAACACCAACCAATTCTCCAGCAATAACTGGATGTCCAATAGTTCAATTCTTATACCACCCAGAATTAACACAGATCCCATAAGTTTCTTGCTAGAGGGCTCAGTCCCACAACAGGCCCCCACTGCAGATGTCATTTGTAAGCCCCAGGAACTAACCTTTTAACCAACTGTGTATAAATACAACAGCACCATCCTCTGGTTCAATAACTGGCTAAAGGCCAGGCGCAGTGGCTCACGCCTGTAATCCCAGCATTTTGAGAGGCCGAGGCAGGTGGATCACCTGAGGTCAGGAATTTGAGACCTGCCTGGCCAACATGGAGAAACCCCACCTCTACTAAAAATGCAAAATTAGCCATGCATGGTGGCGCATGCCTGTAATCCCAGCTACTCGGGAGGCTGAGACAGGAGAATCGTTTGAACCCATGAGGCAGAGGTTGCGATGAGCTGAGATCATGCCATTGCACTCCAGCTTGGGTAACAAGAGTGAAACTCCGTCTCAAAAAAAAAAAAAAAAAAAAAAAAAAAAAAAAAAAAATTCGCTAAAACAACTCATGAAACTCAGCAAAACACTAGTAACTTAAGGTTACTAGTTTGTTATAAAGGATTTCTCAACAACAGCCAAATGGAAAAGAGGTATTCAGCAAGGGAAACGGCAGGGATAGGTGAAGCTTTCTCTTTTTTTTTTTTTTTTTGAGACGGAGTCTCGTTCTGTCGCCCAGGCTGGAGTGCAGTGGCGTGATCTCGGCTCACTGCAAGCTCCGCCTCCCGGGCTCACGCCATTCTCCTGCCTCAGCCTCTCGAGCAGCCGGGACTACAGGTGCCCGCCACCACACCCAGCTAATTTTTTTGTATTTTTAGTAGAGACGGGGTTTCCCCGTGTTAGCCGGGATGGTCTCGATCTCCTGACCTCGTGATCTGCCCGCCTCGGCCTCCCAATGTGCTGGGATTACAGGCATGAGCCACCGCACCCGGCAAAGCTTTCCCTCTTGACACCACCTTCCTAGCAAATCGACGTGTTCACCAACCTGGAAGCTGTCCCAATGTCTTTGTTCAATAAATTTTATACAACTTAATTTCTAGCCTCCCTCCATTTCCTGGGGTCAGAAGATGGGGCTTAAAGTTCCAGTCCTGTCATCATGTGTTTGCTCTTTCAGGTCACCAGTCCCCATCCTCAAGTTAGTTACCTAGTGACCTCATGCTGAGTCACCTCATTAGCATAACTTCACCTAAGGTCTGACAAGAGCTTGCTGGGAATAACAAAACACATTCCCATCATTCGGAAAAATCCAAGGAGTTTAGGACTACTTTGCCAGGACCTAGAAATAATGACCAAGGCTGGGTGCAGTCGCTCACGCCTGTAATCCCAGCACTTTGGGAGGCTGAGGTGGGCAGATCATGAGGTCAAGATATCAAGACCATCCTGGCCAACATGGTGAAACCCCGTCTCTAATAAAAATACAAAAATTAGTTGGGCGTGGTGGCACGCGCCTGTAGTCCCAGCTACTCAGGAGACTGAGGCAGGAGAATAGCTAGAACTCAGGAGGCGGAGGTTGCAGCGAGCTGAGATTGCGCCACTGTACTCCAGCCTAGCGACAGAGTGAGACTCCATCTCAAAAAAAGAAAAAAAAAAAAAAAAAGAAACAATGACCAAATATTTTTTAGGCTGGGCACGGTGACTCACTCCTGTATTCTCAGTACTTTGGGAGGCCGAGGTAGGAGAATTATCTGAGGTCAGGAGTTCAAGACCAGCCTGGGCAACATGGCGAAACTCTGTCTCTACAAAAAATACAAAAATTGGCTGGGCATGGTGGCGCACACTTGTAGTTCCAGCTACTTGGGGGGCTGAGGCAAAAAGATTGTGTGAGCCTAGGAGATGGAGGTAGCAGTGAGCCGAGATCATGCCACTGCACTTCAGCGTAGATGGCAGAACAAGACTCTGTTTCAAAAATAAAAAAAGACCAAATATTTTTAAAAATTATATCACAGACCTAAATAAACTCTCAGATTCATAAACCCTTCGTCCAGCAGGCAGAACCAAAAGGTGTCTTTCTCTAAGTCAGCCCCAACAGACTTTTAAATTTGTACAATACTCTGATTAAACAAACACAGTGAATGTAAAACCAGACTTCTAATAATGTTGAATTTAACCCCAGCTCTGTAATCCTGGTTAATAGCTAGAATTAAATAAATCACCTCAGGCCAGGTGAGGTGGCTCACATCTGTAATCTCAGTACTTAGGGAGGCCGAGGCAGCCGGATCACTTGAGCCCACAAGTTCAAGACCAGCCTGGGCAACATGGTGAAACCCCATCTCTACGAAAAATACAAAAACTAGCCGGGCCTAGTGGTGCATGCCTGCATTCCCAGCTACTTGGGAGGCTGAGGTGGAAGGATTGCTTGAGGCTGGGAGGCGAGGTGGAGTTTTGCAGTAAGTTGAGATCATGCCACTGCACTCCAGCATGGGAAACAGAGTGAGACTCTGTCTCAAAAAAAAAAAAAGAAAGAAAGAAAAGAAATCACCTCAGTCTTCTACCACCTAAGTCCTATGCGTTCTGAACAAGCAGCTGAATGCAATGTGACACCCTCCACATTGCTTCGACTATGCCCCCCTTTTTAACCTGTAGCAAGACCAAAACCCCCACCAAATCCCCACTTTTGCCTCAGAAATGATTAGCTGAACAATTTTGTCTTCACCAACCAGCCTGCACAAAATTAATGTAGAGCAAACTTTCCTTAAGTTTCTTTCCCTCCTGCTGAACTTAGTCTGAGCCAGCACACAATTCCTCCTATTTATTTATTTATTTTGAGATGGAGTCTTGCTCTGTCACCCAGGCTGGAGTGCAGTGGCACGATCTCAGCTCACTGCAACCTCCACCTCCCAGGTTCAAGCGATTCTCCTGTCTCAGCCTCCTGAGTAGCTGGGACTACAGGCGTGTGCCACCACACTTGGGTAATTTTTGTATTTTTTAGTAGAGATGGGGTTTTGCCATGATGGCCAGGCTGGTCTTGAACTCTTGACCTCAGGTGATCCACCCACCTCAGCCTCCCAAAGTGCTGGGATTACAGGCGTGAGCCATGCGCCTGGCCACAATCCCTCCTTTTTAACCTCTCCTAAGAACTGACTGAAGTCAAGGTGAAACATTCTGTGATGTAGGATCTGATTTTCACCTTCCATCTTACTCTCTCTCCCACCTTCTTTCTAATATTGTTTGCTCTTCACATTGAAAAGCAATTTTCTGGCTGGGTGTGGTGGCTTATTCCTGTAACCCCACCACTTTGGGAGGCCAAGGCGGGCTGATCACTTGAGGTCAGGAGTTCGAGACCAGCCTGGCCAACATGGTGAAACCCCATCTCCACTAAAAATACAAAAATTAGCTGAGCATGGTGGCGGTCGCCTGTAATCCCAGCTCATCAGGAGGCTGAGGCAGGAGAATCACTTGAACCTGGGAGGCAGAGGTTGCAGTGAGCTGAGATCGCGCCACTGCACTCCAGCCTGGGCAACAGAGCGAGACTCCATCTCAAAAAAAAAAAAAAAAAAAAAAGGAAAGCAATTTTCTGCCTAAACTTTGAGATCCTTGTAGATCTTATAGTTGGTAGTTTTCTCCTTTTGCAATATGCTTTTAGAATGAAGTCACTTCTTGCCCAAATCCAGATTTATTTTACCTGAGAATGTCTAGCAACAGCCCCACAACAGTAACAAAGACAACCTCAGACAGGGCATCCCCCAAAATGTCTCTGCCTGTGGATCTCCAACTTTCCAGTGCTCTGTAGCTTCTCTCAGTATAAAGGGCTCCTCCCACGTTTGGAATGAACAGGTTGGGACACCTGCCAGGGAGGTTCCCCAGGAAGAACCAACTCAACTGGGTCTTCAATGACCTCCCTTTGCAGGCTTCAGATTGACCTTAGCTCAGAGTCAGTGGCCTCAGGCTTCTCCACCCCAGTCAAGGCTACTCACTTACCCTTACATGCCTTACATGGGTATTAAAAAAAAAAAAAAATACCCATGTGTGATGAATCCAGTAAAATCACTCCAATCCAGCGTTTATGTTTATAGGAGGGAAGAAAACTACAACGCATCTATATTTTATAGCTCAATAGAAAAAGCACAAGTATCTATCCGTTTCAGAAAACAAATGTCATTAATTTATCATTTTCCATAATAATAAATCATTTAGTAAATGAATAATGATATTTGAGTTCTTTAGCTGTTGGAAAGTCCTTTCCCACAGAATTTAGCATTAGTCTGCCAAGTCCACATAACAGGAACAGAGTAGTTATCCACTGTCTCAAATTCTCCACTCGACAAAGGAGAGGAACAAACATTTTGGTAAATCTTTATAATTCATCAATATATCCACCACACTTTCTTGCAAAAATGTATTCATTTTTCTGCAGTCATAAAGGAAAAGAATTTTTCCCAATTTCTTTTCACTGCTAGGCCCTGAAATTCCATTTGAAATCGTCCAATAAAAAAACAGACCTGAGGCTGGGCGCGGTGGCTCACTCCTATAATCCCAGCACTTTGGGAGGCCAAGGCAGGTGGATCACTTGAGGTCAGGAGTTCGAGACCAGCCTGGCCAATATGGTGAAACCTTGTCTCTACTAAAAATACAAAAAAATTTAGTTGGGCGTGGTAGCATACGTCTGTAATCCTAGCTACTCAGGAGGTTGAGGTGGGAGGATTGCTTGAACCCAGGAGGTTGAGGCTGCAGTGAGCCAAGATCGCGCCACTGCACTCCAGCCTGGGTGACAGAGCGAGACTCCGTCTCAAAAAAAAGTAAATAAAAGTTTAAAAAAGAAATAAAATATAGGACTAAATATGTAATTAGTTTTCTGAAACCTAACTTGTTCTTGCCTCTATGAACATACTTTACCTTCTTTATTAAGCTCTAATGATAAAATGCATTTTGCAGTTAATAAAAAGCTGAAATGAGTGAACAAATCTTTTCAAGATGACAAATGCAGGGAGGGGCTGACTGGAACACAGACAAATCTGACTCAAGTGTCAATTCAGGTCTTCTTATCACTTGGGACATCTCCCACCCCCATGCTGCTCACTGAACTGCTGAGTAATTACCCTCCAAGGAGAAGCTCCCTCAATACCGCCAACCAGCTGGCTCACCAGCCATGTGTCCCCCGGGAATGGAAACTGGGGTTGGGGAAGAAAAGCTGAATGTCTTACGGGCTTTGCTTTTTGAGGAACAGTTTACCAGGGAACTCCTCCCAACCCACGCATCCAGCTGCTCCCCTATAAGGTCCCACCCCCCACCTCAGGCTGTCCTCTGGGAGGAGTGACTCAAAGCTGATATTCACTAGACACTACAAAAGACTTAGCAGCTATGAGCATCTTGGAGCAGCCCCAAACAGTTCTGTAACCCAGGACCAGGACACCATAGAGGGTGGGCTGAGGACAGATCACCCTGTGCCATTTGCAAAGAGGAACCTCGACTGAAAATATTCGGGTATCTCTGTGTAGACAAGATAAAGGACAGCCACACATGCACTTTTTTTTTTTTTTTTTTTTTTTTTCCCAAGACGGAGTTTTGTTCCTGTTGCCCAGGCTGGAGTGCAATGGCGTGATCTCGGCTCACCGTAACCTCTGCCTCCCGGGTTCAAGCGATTCTCCTGCCTCAGCCTCCCAAGTAGCTGGGATTACAGGCATGTGCCACCACCCCGGCTAATTTTGTATTTTTAGTAGAGACGGAGTTTCTCCATGTTGGTCAGGCTGGTCTCCAACTCCCGACCTCAGGTGATCCGCCCGCCTTGGCCTCCCAAAGTGCTGGGATTACAGGTGTGCACCACCGCGCCCAGCTTTTATTTTTTTTTTTTTACACTGGAGTCAAGTGGTTATTCTTAGCTTCCTCACATATGAAATGTTCACAAACACAAAACACATATTTTAGAAAGAGCCACACATTGCTATGTGAAAAGAAAGTGACAATTAAAATAATGCCTCTGTTTGAAATATTGCCTGAGGAACAAAGAGTTCATAAAGTTGCTGGGAATTGATGAGAGAGCCTGGGGAAGGCTCTGAAAACCAAGAGATTTGCTGCCAGCCCTAGGAGGAGTTAGGATGAGGGGATAGGGTGGTGGATTTGAGACCCTGCTGCCCACATCTTTGGAAGACTGGGAGGGTAACCGGTCACCATTGGGAAGAAAGAAGGGACTGGGGAACCCACAGATCACAGCTCCTCTTCCAAAGCACAAAGCCCACACACACGAGTCTGGATTCTGCCTGGTGACCCTCCGTTGTCACCGTGCAGCGTCCTCACCGGGTGGAACTGCGAGCCAGGCTGGAGGCGAGATTGCAGTTAGATATTAACCAGGTGCCCTCAGCCCCGCTGCCTCACGGGGCCGCCTCCCTGATAGTCAGGTCACAGCAGACGCTGACCGCCGGCTTCCTCATCGTGCCTGGTGATAAGATCTCTGAGAGTTGCTCAAGAATTGCCTGAGTTCTTTCTCAGATCCTGAATTGCAGCGGAAAGGCTGGCGCCAAGCAGGCTGAAGACCCCACGAGGGAACCCACTCAGCAGAATGCGGTTTCTCCCAGGAGTCACCCCTCACTTCCCCACCAACCAGCGACCCCACACCCCGGCCGCCCCTGTCCACACCTCTAAACACCCCATCCCCAAACCTCTCAGGGAGGCGGATCTGGGGTGTCCTCCCCTCTCTCCCATTAAACTGTTTCTGCTGCAGCCTTCGGCGTCTCGGTGCAGTGACTCCGGCCGCGAACCTGTGCCGGTTACAACCGCACAATCTCGGGAGACGCGGAGCTGCGGGCGCGGAGCTGCCCAGAGAGGGCGCCGCGGCCGGGGCCGCAGTGGCCGCGCAGGGACCGGACAGGACGCCCGGGGTCCCGGCTGCCGCCCCAGCCCCATCTTGAGGCCCAGGGGACCAAGGGCAGAGCTGCGCCAGGGGCACTCGGGTTTGCAGACCCCGGAGTCGCCCAGGGCGAGGCCCGGGTCCCCTCACGGTGGGTTCCGGCCGGTTCCAACCTGCCCCTTCTTTGCCTCGGGACGTCGGGCCCCGCACACTCACCATTTCCCGGCTTCCAGGTGTCCGGGTGTCCTCCTTAAAAGCCAGCGTCCAGTGTGGGTCCCGGCGCGACAGACGCTGATACAGACCTTCCAGGGCGTCTCTCTCTCAGCGACAGAGCCAGGACTCAGAGCGCAGGGGCGTGGAGAAGACTCCGCGGGCTCTTTGAACGTCGCACCCTCCTCCCTGCAGCGTGCCTGATTGACAGTTCTCACAACCTCCGCCCCCTCGGCCCTGATTGGATAGTGCTCCAGGTCCCGCCCCTTGGTGGCTGATTGACAGAAGAAGCGATCTCACAGTGCTGAGTGGAGCCGGATGAACAGGTTCCAGACACGACCCTTGGCAAGGCGGGCTTCCTCCCAACGCAGTGACCTGACCCCTCCCGAAGTGACGTTTGCATTTTAGAATTTCCTGATTGTACTCAGTGGGTTCTTCCTGCTTTTTCCTCCTGGACAGGGACTCACAAGTGTGTGCAGGGAATTCCAGGCTCCCTGTCCAGTGGAGCCATTCTCGGACCTCGTAGCAGGAGGGGAGCCCGGGGCACACAGGCCACCCTGCAGCAGGAGGGAGGGCCTGATGTCCTCCAGGGATCAGGAATTTGGGATGCGGCTGTTGGTGACGTGGCCAAGCCTTTCCCTCACCTTATCTCTCAATCTACTCATTTTCAGCCCAGAAGATAAAAACATGACAACAAAATAAAATAGTTGAGTATGTGGAAAAACTGGAATTATATGGCAGCAATATTTCATAAAGAATGAAAAGAGAAGAAAAGCAAAAACTTGAACAAGCTCAGAGAAGCAGCCTACTGCACTCACAGTTCACAAGCAGACCCCCTTTCAGGAGGTCAAACATATCCCCAAGCTGGGAAGCCAGGCAATGATTCCTAAAGTGGACCCCAGGGGTGGATCAGAAGCTGGTGATAAGGGAGGGACAACTAAGAATTTAACTCTGAGATCTCAAAATACCTGTCCCCTCTGCACAGCGTGGAAATGCTCCCTCCTTATGCCATTAAATGTTAATAAATTAAACGCTCCAATCAAAAGCCAAGACATCACACTTTGAATTTGAAAACATTAGCCTTTCTCCATATGTTTATGAAGTAAAAATACTAGACTTAAAAGCGTTATGGCCGGGCGCGGTGGCTCACGCCTGTAATCCCAGCACTTTGGGAGGCCAAGGCGGGTGGATCACCTGAGGTCGGGAGTTTGAGACCAGCCTGACAAACATGATGAAACCCCGTTTCTACTAAAAATACAAAATTAGCCGGGTGTGGTGGCACGCTCCTGTAATCCCGGCTACTCAGGAAGCTGAGGCAGGAGTATCGCTTGAACCCGGCAGGCAGAGGTTGCAGTGAGCCGACATCACACCACTGCACTCCAGCCTGGGCAACAGAGCGAGGAAAAAAAAAACTCCATCTCAAAAAAAAAAAAAAAAAAAAAAAAAGCTTTTTGAACTAGAAGCTGGTACCCATGGCTAAATAGAAAGGAGCTGAACATGAGATGTCAGTAGATGAAATGAAATCTTCAATCAGCTTCTAGAAACTATAGCATTTTCTGCTGGGACAAATGGGCATGTTTAGAAAATGAATGAAAAAAAAAATGACGTCTGAGTATAACTAATGCATAAATGATAGTTTCCTTAAAAAGAATAAACACACACACACACACACACACACACACACACACACTCCCACAGTCTATTATGCTAAAAACTGCTCTCTGAAGGATAAACTACTATTTTATGAAATGCTCCACCCCTCACTCCTCACATTAACTGCTCCTGGAACAATGTTCTATTTATTTGTTTCCATACATATTAAAAGAGGGCACAATGTATCAAACTAACTGATTGTCAGGGGTTTATATACAGATTCTGTATATTTTTACAAGTGGCAACAAGTAAGTAGTTGATTTCTGCAATGATTTAAATACATATAAAAGCTTCCAGACAAAAATAGCTGTTCGCATTACCATGATGAAGGAAAAATCAACAATGGTGAGACCCACACCCCCTCCCCCAAAGAAAGTATAAAAGAAATCCTAAGAGAAGCTAGAAAGCCCAAAATTTGTATGTGCAAGTTTAAACACAATATAGAAAGTATTGCTGTTAGTTTCCTCACAGTCAGTTCTATGGCAACATCATGCTTTTCTGAGTTAGGATGTTTATTTCTGAGGTTTTTTTTGTTGTTGTTTGTTTGTTTTTTTTCTGAGATGGAGTTTTGCTCTTGTTGCCCAGACTGAAGTGCAATGGCGCAGTCTCGGCTCACCGCAACCTCTGCCTCCGGGTTCAAGTGATTCTCCCACCTCAGCCTCCTGAGTAGCTGGGATTGCAGGCATGCGCCACCACATCTGGCTAATTTTGTATTTTTAGTAGAGACAGGGTTTCTCCATATTGGTCAGGCTGGTCTCGAACTCCTGACCTCAGGTGATCTGCCCGCCTCGGCCACCCAAACTACTGGGATGACAGTCGTGAGCCACTGCACTCAGCTATTTCTGAGTTTTTTAAAAGAAAACGAAACACAACTCCTTCCCCAACCCTCTGTCACAAAGATATCCTCTAATATCTGCTGCTAAATGTACCATTTCAGTGTGAGTTAACTTTATGTGAGTTAACTAATGCATGCAATAAGGAGCTCAGTTCGTGTTTCTGAAGGTCAATATTCAACTTCCTTAGTAGCTTGTTGAAAAGATTTTCCCCTTTAATTTATCTTGGCCTATTTGTTGAAAATTAATTAACTATCCATGAAGAGTGTCTTAGTCCGTTTGTGCTGCTATAATGAAATACTGCCAAGTGGGCAATTTATAAAGAATATCAATTAGTTTTCTCGTAGTTCTGGATGCTGGGAATTCCAAGATAAAGGTGCCGGCACCTAGGGAGGGCCTTCTTACTGCATCTTCTGGAGGGAAGGAACACTGCATCCTCACAGGGCAGAAGACAGAAGGGCAAGAGGGGGGCGAGCCCCATCCATCAAATCCTTTATAGTGGCATTAGTCTATTCATGAGGGCTCTGCCAAAAGACTAAAAGTCTCCACCTCCCAAAATTGTGGTGCTGGGGATTGAGTTCTAACCCATGAATTTTGAGGGGACAAAAACATTCAAATGATAGCAAAGGGGGTTATTTCCAGACTCTCGATTCTGTCATATTGATTTAATTCTGACATCTTCCCAGTAAGTCTGGCTACTACACTACCTTGACCTGATGATGGAGAGCCCCACCCCATTCCTGACAGTCATGCATGACACATGACTGTCATGCACAGATAGAAACGGTCCTAAAGCCACAGGAAGATCTCCTAGACACCTCCTTGGATGACTATAATTTTGAGAAGGCCTCTCTTAACACAATTGTAGGGAAAACATAGTAACTGGTTTTGTCATAATTTCTCCACATGAAACAATTGAGGCATACTCTTTACTCACTGTAAAATCAGCCTGAGCCTCTAGCTCATTGCTCTTACTAGATCTCGCATGTTGGCAAAGGGGAAACTGCCACCGTTGACACTGATTCCAGATATGCTTTGGGAGTCTTTTTTGCCATTGGCACAATCTGAAAATCCTTTGCATTTACAACTTGTTCTGGTACACCCATTGCCAATGAACATACATAACTGGGGCACTATTAGAGGTTGTTCACCTCTCTACTAAAATGGCTATTGTTCACTGTCTAGCCCATACTAAGGGCTAGACATTAAAGCAGTCTTTTAGCATTAAAAGACTGCTAAACAGGGCGGGGCGCAATGGCTCATGCCTGTAATCCCAACACTTTGGGAAGCCAAGGCAGGTGGATCACCTGTGGTTGAGAATTCAAGACCAACCTGGCCAACATGGAGAAACCCCATTTCTACCAAAAATACAAAGTTAGCTGGCATGCCGGTGCATGCCTGTAATCCCAGCTACTTGGGAGGCTGAGGCAGGAGAATCACTTGAACCTGGGAGGCGGAGGATGCGGTGAGCTGAGATCGCACCATTGCACTCCAGCCTGGGCAATAAGAGTGAAACTCCATCTCAAAAACAAAACAAAGCAAAAAAAGACTGCTAAACAGGAAACCAAAAATGGCACCTTATCTCTGCTGAATTCACAAACCTGCCTTCATCCTTGATTTATATTATCAAGTAAAAGCTCAATAATCGGAAAAACATCAATAGATACAAAGGGGAGACAACTATTGCACAGATTATACATTAGGCCAATCACACTGTAGCTCCTTTCTTTTGATGTTTTGCCTTGTGCTAATCTTCCACTGGATTGGACATAGATGCAAATGATGGACAGTTAATGGTCTAAAAGGCAACTGGCTCTGTCTCCCTTGGCATGCACAAAATTTCTGACCCAATTATTTCCCACTGCGCTACTTGTAAACTTGCCCAATTGCTGGATGAAACCAGCATACCTCAGAGAATCCTCCAATGCCATGCTGCCCCTCACAGTATTCCAAATGGATTAGCTTCTCTCCAGCTTGAGGCCATTCCCATTGTTTGGTGGTTGTCTGCATGTTTAATGGATGGGCTCAGTGCTGTACAGCTACACATGCTCATGTATGAATGGTGAAGTAATTAATAACTGAAATTATTTCTCATTTTGGCATTCCTTTGTAGGCTGAATCAGACCATGGAAATAATAATAATAATAATAACAATAATAATAACAATTATTATTATTTTTTGAGACAGAGTCTTGCTCTGTCGCCCAGGCTTGAGTGTAGTGGCACGATCTCGGCTCACTGCAAGCTCCGTCTCTCGGGTTCATGCCATTCTCCTGCCTCAGCCTCCGGAGTAGCTGGGACTACAGGCACCTGCCACCACGCTTGGCTAATTTTTGTATTTTTAGTAGAGATGGGGTTTCACCATGTTAGCCAGGATGGTCTCGATCTCCTGACCTCATAATCCTCTCACCTTGGCCTCCCAAAGTGCTGGGATGACAGGCGTGAGCCACTGCGCCCCATGGAAGTAATTTTATAGCTGATATAAAACACATTCTTCCAAACACTATGGAGGATTTATTAAAATTTTACACCATCCTTAATCATCAGGGCAAATGTAAAAATCTAAACATACAGGGCAAGAGGGGCTTTAGGGTACTATCTGTCAGAACACAGGATATCAATGGCCAGAAGAAGAAAATATGAGCTGACACTTTGCTGGGTGGAACATTATGATGTACCCCTGCCTGCCATCAAAATAAGAGCCATCGTCATTCAAAATCAGAACCATATTTTATATATAAGAGCCATGAATTCATGTAAGCCATGTCAAACTTGACATGTATCAGCATTTCAAGGACAATTGGAAGATCATTTCTACAGATAACCACCAAGGAGGATCATCAGAGCCAATTCCCAGGCTCCAGAAATATATGGCATCACAAAATACAGATAAAAACTAACAAACAAACAAACAAAATGACCTGATTCAAAATAAACAAAGGACTTGAAATAAAGTTGTTCAACCAGGCACAGTGGCTCACGCCTGTAATCCCAGCACTTTGGGAGGCTGAGGTGGGCAGATCACCTGAGGTCAGGAGTTCGAGACCAGCCTGACCAACATGGTGAAACCCCGTCTCTACTAAAAATACAAAAATTAGCCAGGCATTGTGGCGCATGACTGTAATCCCAGCTATTCAGGAAACTGAGGCAGGAGAATCACTTGAACCCGGGAAGCGGAGGTTGCGGTGAGCCGAGATCATGCCATTGAACTCCAGCCTGGGCAATAAGAGCAAAACTCCATTTCAAAAAATAATAATAATAATAAATAAATGAAGTTGTTCAAAGAAGATATATAAATGACAATTATATACATGAAATGATGCTCACCGTCATTGGTCGTTAAGGAAATGCAAATCAAAACCACAATGAAATTCCAATTCATACCCATTAGCATGGCTATTATACAGCCAAGGTGGGAGAAGATGGAAGAAATGGCAACTCTTGTGCATTGCTGGGGAGAATGTTAAATACTGCAGCCACTGTGTAAAACAGTATAAGTATTCTGAAAAAGGTGAACTTAGAATTTCTCTGTAACCCAGCCATTCAACTCCTAAGTATACACCCAAAGAAACAGACATCAGAAACACACACGGACATACGTAACTCAATTTCATGGCAGCCTTATTCACAATTCCCAAAACAGTACTGTGGATATAACCCATATGTTCATCAGCCTATGAGTGAAGAAGCAAAGTGTGGTTTACCCATAAAATAGAATATTCAGGCATAAAAAACTGAATCACTGGTACATTCTGCTTCATGGAAGAACCTTGAAAACATTTTGCTAAGTGAAATAAGTCAGACACAGAAGGACAAATATTGTAGGCTTTTACTTAGAAGTACCTAGAATAGTCAAATTCATGGAGCAAGAAAGTAGAAGAGAGATTATCAGGGCCTGACGATAAGGTGGAATGAGGAGTTCTTTTATTTACTGGGTAATGAGTTTCTATGTGGAGTGATGAAAAGTTCTGGAGATAGCTGCAGTGGTCACACTGAGTCATAAATGTATTGAATGCTACTGAATTGCACACGCGGTCGCTCACGCCTGCAATCCCAGCACTTTGGGAGGCCGAGGCGGGCAGATCATGAGGTCAGGAGATTGAGACCATCCTGGCCAACATGGTGAAATCCCGTCTCTACTAAAAATACAAAAAATTAGCTGGGCGTGGTAGCGGGCGCCTGTAGTCCCAGCTACTCCAGAGGCTGAGGCAGGAGAATCACTTGAACCTGGGAGGCAGAGGTTGCAGTAAGTTGAGATCGCGCCACTGCACTCCAGCCTGGCGCCAGAGTGAGACTTCCCCTCAAAAAAAAAAAAAATTTCAATGGCAAATTTTATGTTAGTATGTGTTACTTCAACACAATTTATAAATGAAAGACAAGACACAATTCCAGTTATTAGAGATGAACGTAACTATATCTGGGATAAAATCATACACTGGATAGGACTGTGCATATTGGTATCTACCTGTAGCTACTCTGGAGTCTGAGGTGGCAAGATCACTTGAACTTAGGAATTAAAATCCAACTGTGGCAACATAGCCAGACCTCACCTCTAAAGAGAATAATAATAAAATAACAATAATACACTGGCTGAAGCCACACATGGTGGCTCATTTCTGTAATTCCAGCTACTTGGGAGGATGGTGTGGGAGGATCCCTTCAGGCCAGGAGTTCAAGACCTGCCTGGGCCACATCGTGAGACCTTGTATCTAAATAAATTTTAAAACTGAGTACAGTGTGGTGGTGCATGCCTGTTGTCCCAGCAACTTGAAGGCTGAAGTGGGAGAATCACCTGAGCCCAGGAATTTGATGCTTCAGTGAGCCATGATCATACCACTGCATACCAGCCTGGGTGAGAGAGCAAGACCATGACTAAAAAAAAAAGAAAAAAAAAAAAGATAGAGAGAATAGCAGTAGAAGGTGTTTAAAATGAAACACCCACCAAAAAAAAATGACCAAAAAAATATCAACAGAACATCAATGAGCTGTGTGGTGGTGACTACACAGCTACAAGTAACTTTTTTTATTTTTGAGACAGTCTTGCTCTGTTGCCAGGCTGGAGTGCAGTGGCATGATCTTGGCTCACTGCACCCTCCGCCTTCCAGGTTCAAGCAATTTTCTGCCTCAGCCTCCTGAGTAGCTGAAATTACAGGTGCCCACCACCACACCTGGCTAATTTTTGTATTTTTGGTAGAGACAGGGTTTCACCATCCTGGCCAGGCTGGTCTTGAATTCTTGGCCTTATGATCCACCTGCCTCGGCCTCCCAAAGTGCTGGGATTACAGCGTGAACCACCGGCGCCCAACCAACAAGTAACTTTTAAAAAATGACCAGAGGCCGGGTTCGGTGGCTCATGCCTGTAATCCCAGAACTTTGGGAGGCCAAGGCAGTTGGGTCACCTGAGGTCAGGAGTTCAAGACCAGCCTGACCAACATGGTGAAACCCTGTCTCTACTAAAAACACAAAATTAGTTGGGTGTGGTGGCCCATGCCTGTAATCCCAGCTATTTGGGAGGCTGAGGCAGAAAAATCACTTGAGGTTGCAGTGAGCTGAGATCATGCCATTGCACTCCAGCCTGGGCAACAAGATGAAACTCCATCTCAAAATAAAATAAATAAATAAATCAGACTGTCAATGAGTTGTGTGATGGGACAACTACAAGGACTCCTAAAAAGGCAGGAGGAAACATGGAATAAAAATTTTTGTTAAAAATATATCAGCCATGGCCAGGTGCAGTGGCTCATGCTTCTAATCCAAGCACTTTGGGAGGCCAAGGCAAACAGATCACTTAAGGCCAGGAGTTCGAGACCAGCCTGGCCAACATGGCGAAACCCCATCTCTACTAAAAAATACAAAAATTAGCCAGGTGTGGTGGTGCATGCCTGTAATTCCAGCTACTCCAGAGGCTGAGGCACGATTATCTCTTAAACCTGGGATGTGGAGTTTGCCAGTGAGCTGAGATTGTGCCACTGCACTCCAGCCTGGGTGACAGAATGAGATGCTGTCTCAAAAAAAAAAAAAAAAATCAGCCACATATTTTCCAAATTGGATGAAAACTATAAACCGTGAAATGCAAGAAGCTCAACAAACCACAAGCACAAAATGTATTAAAAAAACTACACTAAGACACATCATCATCAAACTGCTGAAAGTCAGAGATAATGAAAAAAATTTAAAACTGGAGAAAAAAGACACCTTAACTATAGAGACACAAAGACTGATTACATACTTATTATCAGAAACAATCCAAACCAGAAGACCAGAGAAAAATTTTTAAGAAACTAAAAAAATAAATATGCCAACTAAGAGTTCTATATTCAGCAAATATCTTTCCAAATAAAGGGAAAATAAATACTTTACTCAGTCATGCTAAAAGTGTTTGTAATCAGCATACTTGCTGATGATTGTCAATTGAATTCCCAGAGCAGAAGAAAAATGTTACCAGATGGAAATCTGTGAAGAATGAAAAGCACCAGAAATGCTAACTACTTGAGTAAATACAAAGGAGTTTTTGCTATTGTCTATTTTAAAAATAAAAGATCATTGAATCTGTAAAAAAAAAAAAAAAAAAAAAAAGTTGGGGGATAAGAAAAGGAAAGACAAATAGCAATTTATTATGGCATTACACAATTAATATGGAAAGGATCTGCAATAGTCAAACAAATAGCCAAACAATTCTAAGCAGAACAAATGAACAACAAAAAAATTGGAGGACTTAACAATGCTGAATCAAGATAATGTGGCTTTGGCACAAAGACAGATGAATACGTTGATGGAATAGAATCATACCAGAAATATGCTCACACATATGATCCAGTGGTTTAGGATAAAGATTCAATATAATATTGTAGAGTTACACTATGAATTATGAATCTATTTAAAAATAAGAGGTATGTGTATGAAATGTTAAATGAAAATAGCAAGGTGTGTAGTAACATGTATACAATGATCCCATCCTATGTGAATTCTAGTGAACCAGCACTAAGAAGTGGTCTGGCTGGGCGCAGTGGCTCATGCCTGTAATTCCAGCACTTTGGGAGGCCGAGGTGGGTGTATCACCTGAGGCCGGGAGTTCAAGACCAGCCTGACCAACGTGGAGAAATCCCATCTCTACTAAAAATACAAGAAAATTAGCTGGGTGTGGTGGTGCATGCCTGTAATCCCAGCTACTTGGGAGGTTGAGGCAGGAGAATTGCTTGAACCTGGGAGGTGGAGGTTGCAGTGAGCTGAGATGGTGCCACTGCACTCCAGCCTGGGCAAGAAGAGCAAAACCCTGTCTCAAAAAAAAAAAAAAAAAAAAAGAAAAGAAAGAAAAAAAAAATGAAGCGGTCTCACAGAAGGACAGTTTCAGTGATTACACCTAGCAGTTCCAAGGGTAACACTGCCCCCAGGCAACATCTTACCATTTATTTGGAATACATTTCAGTATAAGCTATTCTCATGAATACTCTAATGAAACAGTTCTCCAAGGCCCCCAGTGGCCAAGCACTTGTCAAACTCTATAGTTAACCTGCATTCCTTATCTTATTCAAACTCTCAGTGACTTGTGACACAGTTGACCACTGTCCCCATCTTGAAATGCCTTCTCCTGCAAGCTTCCAGGATAGGACACCCACCTATTCTCCCTCCCACCTCACTGGCCTGCCCAGTCTTTTGCAGGCTCTTCCTCTTGCTACACTCAGAGGTGGACAGCCTCTGGTTTCCTTCTGAACCCTTTTCTTCTGCTATATTTTGTCCGTTACCCTGAAACCAGGTGACCTCTTCTGGAACCAGGGCTTTAACTAGTCTCCATGGCAGGGTGCAGTGGCTCACGCCTGTAATCCCAGCACTTTGGGAGGCCAAGGCAGGCGGGTCATCTGAGGTCAGGAGTTTGAGACCAGCCTGGCTAACATGGTGAAACCCCATTTCTACTACAAATACAAAAACTTATCCAGCTTGGTGGTGCGCACCTGTAATCCCAGCTACTTGGGAGGCTGAGGTAGGAGAATTGCTTGAACCTGGGAGGTGGAGGTTGCAGTGAGTCGAGATTGCGCTATTGCACTCCAGCTTGGGCAACAAGAGTGAAACTCCATCTCTAAATAAATAAAGAAAGAAATGGTCTCCATATGCTAAGGACTTTCAAAGTTGCATCCAGAACTTTCTCCCAAGCTCCAGACTCCTAGGTCCAATGGCCTGTTCAACACCTCCCTTGTTTGGCTCAAGCTTATCATGGCCAGACGCAAATATAACATTTGACTTCACCTCCAATAATCTTCCTTGAGCCTTCCTCCTCTGAGTAAGAGGCAGCATTCGGGGACTCTGGAAAATCAAATTTATCCTTGACTCTCCTACTCCTTCACTACACAGAAATCCTATAAAACCTATCTCTGCCTGTTTAATTCTGATTTGTTTTCATTTGTTTTTGGTTTTATTCTATTTTGTTTTTCTAAAATTATTATTTGGTTGTTTAAAATTTTTTTATTTTTAATTTTTCTGAGTACATAGTGGTGTATATATATATGGGTCGCACGAGATGTTTTGAAACAAGCATACAATGTCCCATAATCACATCATGGGGAATGATTTATCCTTCCTGGGGCAGAAGAAAAATGTTACCAGATGTAAATCTGTGAAGAATGAAAAGCATCAGAAATACTAACTACTTGAGTAAATACAAAGGAGTTTTTTACTATTGTCTATTTTTAGAATAAAAGATCATTGAATTTGTAAAAGAAAAAAAAGTTGGGGGAAAGCATGGGAAAAAATGGGGGAAGCATTTATCCTTTGGGTTACAAACAATCCAATTTTATGCTGTTAATTATTTTAAAGTGCATAAGTAGATTACTGTTAACTATAATCATCCTGTTATGTTATCAAACAGTAGGTATTATTTAATCTTTCTATTTTTGTGCCCATTAACCACCCCCACCTCTCCATCACCACCCCACTACTCTTCCCAGCCTCTAGTAACCATCCTACTTTCTATCTCCATGAGTTCAATTGTTTTGAATTTTAGATCCACAAATGAGTGAGAATATGCAATGTTTGTATTTTTGTGCCTGGCTTATTTCATTTAACATAATGATCTCCAGTCACATCCATTTGTTGCAAATGACAGGATCTCATTCTGTTTTTTTAAGGGAAAATAAATTTATTAAGAAAGTGAAGGAATAAAACAATGGCTACTCCATAGGTAGAGCAGCCTCATTCTTTTTTATGGCTGAATAATACTCCATTGTGTATGTATATCATATTTTCTTTATCCATTTATCTGTTTATGGACACTTAGGTTCCAAATATTAGCTATTGTGAACAGTGCTGCAACAAACACGAAAGTGCAGATGTCTCTTGAATATACTGATTTCCTTTCTTTTGGGTATATACCCAGCAGTGGGATTGCTGGATCATATAGTAGCTCTATTTTTCATTTTTTGAGGAACCTCAAAAATGTTCTTCATAGTGGTTGTACTAATTTACATTCCCACCAGCAGTCCACGATGGTTCCCTTTTTCTGCCTCCTCTCCGTCATTTGTTATTGCTTGTCTTTTGAGTATAAGCCATTTTAACTGGAGTGAGATGATATCACACTGTAGTTTTGATTTGGATTTCTCTGAAGATCAATATTGTTGAGCACCTTTTCATACGCCTGTTTACCATTTGTACGTCTTCTTTTGAAAATGTCAGGCTGGGCCAGGCGCAGTGGCTCACGCCTGTAATCCCAGCACTCTGGGAGGCCGAGGCGGGCGGATCACGAGGTCAGGAGATTGAGACCGCGGTGAAACCCCGTCTCTACTAAAAATACAAAAAAAAAAAAAAAAAAAAAAAAATTAGCTGGGCGCAGTGGCAGGCGCCTGTAGTCCCAGCTACTTGGGAGGCTGAGGCAGGAGAATGGCGTGAACCCGGGAGGCGGAGCTTGCAGTGAGCCGAGATGGCGCCACTGCACTCCAGTCTGGGCGACAGAGCGAGACTCCGTCTCAAAAAAAAAAAGAAAAGAAAAGAAAAGAAAATGTCAGGCTGGGCATGGTGGCTCACACCTGTAATCCTAGCACTTTGGGAGGCCTAAGCGGGTGGATCACCTGAGGTCAGGAGTTCAAGACCAGCCTGACCAATATAGTGAAATCTCGTCTCTACTAAAAATACAAAAATTAGCCAGGCATGGTGGCTTGCTCCTGTAATCCCAGCTACTTAGGAGACTGAGGCAGGAGAATTGCTTGAACCGGAAAGGCAGAGGTTGCAGTGAGCTGAGACTGCACCACTGCACTCCAGCCTGGGTGACATAGCAAGACTCCATCCCAAAAAAAAAAAAAAAAAAGGCTATTCAAATGTTTGTACCATTTTTAATTGGATTATTAGATTTTTTCCTTTAGAGCTGTTTGAATTTCGTATATGATGTGGTTATTAATCTCTTATCAGATGAGTAGTTTGCAAATATTTTCTCCCAATCTGTGTATTGTTTCTTCACTTTGTGGATTGTTTCCTTTACTGTGCAGAAGATTTTTAACTTGATGTAATCCCATTTGTTCATTTTTGCTTTGGTTGCCTGTGCTCATCAGGTATTACTCAAGAAATCTTTTCCCAGACCAATGTCTTGGAGAGTTTCCTCATTGTTTTCTTGCAGTAGTTTCCTAGTTTGAGATCTTAGATATAAGTCTTTAATCCATTTTGATTTTATTTTTGTGTGTGGTGAAAGGTAGGGGTCTAGTTTCATTCTTCTGTATATAAACATCCAGTTTCCACAGCACCATTTATTGAAAAGACTGTCTTTTCCACAGTGTATGTTTTTGGCACCTTTGTCAAAAATGAGTTCACTGTGAGTGTGTAGATTTGTTTCTGGATTCTCTATTCTGTTCCAATGATCTATGTGTCTATTTTTATGCCAGTACCATGCTGTTTGGATTACTATAGCTCTGTAGTATAATTTGAAGTCACGTGATGTAATTCCTCCAGTTTTATTCATTTCACTTAGGATGGCATTGGCTATTCTGGGTCTTTTATGGTTCCATATAAATTTTAGAATTTTTTTTCTGTTTCTGTGAAAATTGTCCTTGGTATTTTGTTAGGGATTTCATTGAGTCTATAGATTGCTTTGGGTAGTATGAGCATCTTAAAAATATTGATACTTCCAATCCATGAACATGGAATATCTTTGCATTTTTTTGGTGTCCTCTTCAATTTCTTTCATCAATGTTTTTATAGTTTTCATTATAGAGATCTATCACTTCTTTGGTTAAGTTCATTCCTAGGTATTTAATTTTATCTGTGGCTATTATAAATGGGATTACTCTTTGGATTTCTTTTTCAGATTGTTCTCTGTTGGCATACAGAAATGCTACTGACTTTTGTATGTTGATTTTTTTATCCCACAACTTTACTAAATTTGTTCACAGCTCTAATAGTTTTTTATAGTCTTTGGGTTTTTCCAAATAAAAGAACATATCATCTGCAAACAAAGATAATTGGATTTCTTCCTTTGCAATGTGGATGCCCTTAATTTCTTTCTTTCTGTCTTTCTTATTATCTGCTCCAGCTAGGACTTTCAGTACTTTGTTGAATAACAGCAATGAAAGTGGCATCTTTGTCATGTTCTAGATCTTAGAGAAGACTCAATTTTTCCCCCATTCAGTATGGTACTAGCTGTGGGTCTAGTTATTATGTTGATGTATGTTCCTTCTAAACTCAATTTTTTGAGGGCTTTTGTCATTGAGGGATGTTTAATTTTATCAAATGCTTTTTGAGTATTAATTGAAATGATTATTTGTTTTTTGTCCTTCATTCTACTGATACGATGTATTCTGTTGATTGATTTAAGTATATCAAACCAACCTTGCATCCCAAGGATAAATCCCACTTGGTCATGATGAATAATCTTTTTCATGTATTGTAGAATTCAGTTTGCTAGTATTTTATGGAGGATTTTTGCATCAATCTGATCAGAGATATTGACCTGTAGTTTCTTTTTCTGATGTTTTTTCTAGTTTTGGTGTCAGAGTAATACTGGCCTTGTAGAATGGGTTTGGAAGAATTTCCTTCTCTTTTTTTTTTGAAATAGTTTGAGTAGGATTGGTATTAGCTCTTCTTTAAATGTTTGGTAGAATTCACCAGTGAAGCCACTGGGTTCTGGGCTTTTTTTTTCCTGGGAGAATTTTTATTACAGCTTCAATCTCCTTACTTGTTATTGGTTTGTTCAGGTTTTGGGTTTCTTCATGGTTCAATCTTGGTAGGTTGTATGTGTCTAGGAATTTGTCCAATTTATTGGCATATAATTGCTATAGTAGCCACTAATGATCCTTTGAATTTCTGTGGTATCAGTTGTAATGTCTCCTTTTCCATATCTTATTTTATTTATTTGGATCTTCTCTCTTTTTTTCTTAGTGTGTCTAAAAGTTTGTCAATTTTGTTTAATGTTTCAAAAAACTAACATTTTGTTTTATTGATCTTTTGTGCTGTTTTCATTTCAATTTCATTTATTTCTGCTCTGATTTATTATTTATTTTGTTCTACTGATATTGGATTTGGTTTGCTCTTGCTTTTCTAGTTTGTTAAGATGCATTTTGTTTATTTGCAGTTTCTCTTTTTTGACTTATAGTTTATAAACTTATAGCTATAAACTTCTCTGTCAGTACTGCTTTTGCCATATATTATAGGTTTTGTATGTTTCCATTAGGATTTTTTTTCTAGAAAGTTTTCAAATTTTCTTCTTAAAGTCTTTTTTGACTCACTGGTCATTCAGGAGCATACTCTTAATTTCCATTTATTTGTCTAGTCTCCAAAATGCCTCATTATTGATTTTTAGTTTTATTCCATTGTGGCCAGAGAAGATGCTTGATACTATTTTAATTTTTTGAATGTTTTAAGACTTGTTTTTTGGCCTAACATATGGTCTATTTTTTTAGAATAATCTATATGCTGAGGGAAATAATGTGTATTCTGCAGCCATTTGATGAAATGTTCTGTAAACATCTATTAGGTCCATTTGGTCTACAGTGCAGACTAATTCTGATGTTTCTTTGTGGATTTTCTATCTAGAAGATCTGTCCAATATTGAAAGTGGGGAGTTGAAGTCTCCACTATTATTGTATTGGTGTCTATCTCTCTCTTTAGCTCTAATAATATTTCCCTTATATATCTGGGTGCTCCAGTGCCGGGTGCATATGTATTTAAAATTGTTAAATCCTCTTGATAAATTGATCCCTTTATCATTATATAGTGACCTTCTTTGTCTCATTATAGTTTTTGTCTCGAAATCTATTTTATCTGATATAAGTATATCTACTCCTGGTCTTTTTTTTGTTTCCATTGGCATGTCATGTCTATCTTTTTCCATTACTTGATTTTCAGTCTATGTGTGTCTTTACAGGTGAGGCATGTTTCTTGTAGGCAACAGATCATTGGATTTTGCTTTTTTATTCATTTAGCCAGTCTATGTCTTTTTATTGGAGAGTTTAGTCTATTTACATTCAATGTTATTTTTGGTAAAGACGGACTTAATCCTGCCATTTTTTCATTTGTTTTCTGGTCTTCTCTTCCTTCTTTCCTCTTTTTCTGTCTTCCTTTTTGTGAAGGTAATTTTTTTCTAATGGTAGAATTTAATTTCTTGCTTTTTGTTTTTTATGTATCTGTTGTACATTTTTTAAAATTTAAGGTTAGCACGAGGCTTGCAAACACTATCTTAGAACCCATTATTTTAAACTGATGACAACTTAACAGTGATTGTATAAACAAACAAGAGAAAAGAAAACTCATGAAAACTCTACACTGTCCCCCACTTTAAAACTTTTTGTTGTTTCTATTTATATCTACTGTACTGCCCATGTCTTAAAAATTATAGTTATTATTTTTTGAGTGATTCATCTTTTAGTTTTTCTACTTAAGATTAGGACACACACCACAATTACAGTATTATAATATTAATATTTTGTGTTTTTCTATGTACTTACTACTACCAGAGACATTTTTACCGTCAGAGTATTTCTTATTGCTCATTAACATCCTTTTCTTTCTAATAGAAAAACTCCCTTTAGTATTTCTGGTGGGATAGTCTGGTGTTCATGAAATCCCTTAGCTTTTGTTTGTCTTGGAAAGCCTTTGTTTCTCCTTCATGTTTGAAGGCCATTTTCACCAGATATACTACTTTAGGGTAGAAGTTTTTTCCTTCAGCACATTTAAAATATGGCCATGACACTGTCTCCTGGCCTGCAAGGTTTCCCTTAAAAAGTCTTCTGCCAGACATTGGAATTCCATTGTGTTTTATTTGTTTCTTTTCTCTTGATGCTTTTAGGATCCTTTCTTTACACGTGATCTTTGGGAGTTTGATTATTAGATGCCTTGAGGTATTCTTCCTTGGGTTAAATCTGCTTGGTGTTCTACAACCTTCTTGTACTTGGATATTGATATCTTTCTCTAGGTTTGGGAAGTTCTCTGTTATTAAATCTTTGAATAAACTTTCTACCCCTATCTCTTTCTCACCCTCCTCTTTAAGGCTAATAACTCCTAGATTTGCTTTTTTGAGGCTGTTTCCTAGATCTTATAGGTGTGCTTCATTCTTTTTTATTCTTTCTTTTGTCTCCTCTGACAGTATTTTCAAGTAGCCTATCTTCAAGCTCACTAATTCTTCCTTCTGCTTGATTAATTCTGCTGTTAAGAGGCTATGATACATTCTTCAATATGTCAATTGCATTTTTCAGCTCAAGATTCCTGCTTGATTCTTTTTTTTTTTTTTTTTTTCAAGACAGAGTCTCACTGTGTCACTCAGGCTGGAGTGCAGTGGTGCCATCTCGGCTCACTGCAAGCTCCACCTCCCAGGTTCATGCCATTCTCCTGTCTCAGCCTCCTGAGTAGCTGGGATCACAGGCACCCGCCCACATGCCCGGCTAATTTTTTGTATTTTCAGTAGAGACAGGGTTTCACCGTGTTAGCCAGGATGGTCTCGATCTCCTGACCTCGTGATCCACCTGCCTCAGCCTCCCAAAGTGCTGGGATTATAGACGAGAGCCACCGTGCCCGGCCTCATACAAGAGTTTTGATTAATTCAGATAGTTGCCAGTATTTGTTATTTTGTTTTTCTTAGGTAGTAGCAAAATAATGAAGGTGAGGGTGTGTGGATGTCATTGCGGTTTTGATCTGCATTTCCCTAACCATGATAGATGTTGAACATCTTTATGTGATTATCATGCATTTGTATACTTCATTAGAGGAATGTCTATTCAATTCCCTAACATATTTTTCAACGTAATTGTATTTTACCCAGCATGGGCTGCTGAAACAAAATACCAAGTACTGAGGGTATTAACCCACCAACTTTTAATTCTTACTGTACAAGAAATTATTAAGTAAGTCCAAGGTCAACATAATGACAGATTCAGTGCCTGGTAAGGGTCTGTCTGCTTCATGGTACAAACAAGGCTGTCATGTCATTGAGTTCTCATATGGTGAAGAGCAAAAGAAAGCTACCTAGGGAACCTTATAAGCCCATTCATAAGGGACTACCCTCATGATCTCATCTAATTCTAACTACCTCCCTGAGATCCCATATTTTCATTCCATACATTAGGAAGTAAGGCTTCAACACTTGAATTTCAGGAGACAATAATTTTCTACCCTGCCTCCCCAAATTTATATCCCTGCATGCAAAATACATTTATTTCATTTCAACAGCATCGAAAGTCTTGAGTCAGTCCACAATTAGCTGTAAAGCCTAAACTCAAACTCAATTAAATATCATCTGAATCAGATATGAGTGAGAGTTGAGGTAACATTCATCCTGAGGCAACATTCTTTTCCAAATGTGAGCCTTAGAAAACAAACCGGTTGTGTGCCCTAGTGTTGAGACAGGCTTAGGAAAAGCACTTCTATTTCAAAGAAGAGAAATATGAAAGGAGGAAGTGGTCAGAGTTCCCAAGCAAGCCAAAAACCCAGAAGGTAACCTTCGTGTAAGAATAATCCTCTTTGGGCCGGGCACAGTGGCTCACGCCTGTAATCCCAGCACTTTGGGAGGCTGAGGCGGGCGGATCACGAGGTCAGGAGATCGAGACCATGCTGGCTAATGTGGTGAAACCCCATCTCCACTAAAAATACAAAAAATTAGACGGGCGTGGCGGTGGGTGCCTGTAGTCCCAGCTACTGGGGATGCTGAGGCAGGAGAATGGCGTGAACCCGGGAGATGGAGCTTGCAGTGAGCCGAGATCGCACCACTGCACTCCAGCCTGGGAGACAGCAAGACTCTGTCTCAAAAAAAAAAAAAAAAAAAAGGAATAATCCTCTTTGACTCGATATTCTGGAAAAGAGATTGATGGGAAAGGCTGTCTGACATGATCAAGGATGACTGAAAAACTTACACAAAAGCAAAGACAAATCTTTACTAACAAGGAACTCAAAAGATCTTCTGAAATCCTCTACAACGACAACAATAATGACATTATGATGATGTAGAAGATTTAGAAGATGCAGAGCCATTGATTGGGACCTGAACACGTTGCAGCAGTTTTTCAACAGGCAGAGGTGTTAAAGATTATTATCCTCAAGTAAGATCCCTCAGTGGAGCAAAGTCTCCACCTCACCTGAGTAATTACAACATGCCTACAAACACATCTGATGATTCAAAGAAATAAAGGAATAAGATTCGTATAACAATGTTTCTAACTAAGCATTTGCATATATGAAAACTGAAGCCTCAGTACTTATAGATCTTCAGCCCTCAAGCCAAACAGATCCTGACTGTATTATTTAGCCTCCTCCAAAGAGTCAACATCTGCAATCAGAACCTTGTTCTTGTAACATAGATGATTGTTCTGATGTTCTGTCAGAAGATTCCATTTAACGTGGTCTCTCACTACTTATCTACAATACCACATGTCTAGCCACCTCAACAAATCACAATGTTAGGCACCATACAGTGATCATCATCACTATCACTATACCTCGGTAATCAAGAGAGACAAACTAGGATTTTGCTGAATATTAACATACCCTTTCAGGTCAATTCTCAAAAGGAATCTGTGTGTATTGAAGGAAATTGTAACTTTCCGGCTGACATGTACTATTTAGGGAGGCCTGTGATGGTTGCCCTGTACTGAATAAGTATGGACTTTTTCTCAATAATTCCCTAAGCAATATAATAACTATTTACATAGTATTTACATGCATGAAGTATTATAAATAATCTAAAAATGATTTACAGTGTACAGGAGGATGTGCATAGGTTACATGCAACTATGTCATTTTCAAAAAGGGACTTTAGCATCTGTGGATTCAGGTATCCTTGGGAGGTGATAGAACCAATCTCTTGAATATATCAAGAGATAACTATATTCAAAATAAATGGAAACTACTTGTCTTTATAACATCTTTATATTCATAGGGCTTATCTCCAATGTGAATTCTTCCTCATATCTTAAATAAAATAAGACTAGCAAATGCTTCTCCCACATTCCATACATTTAGAGGGTTTCTCTTTAGTGAGTCCTTTTATATCCATTAAAGTAAGTGGGAGAACTGAATGCTTTTTCACATCCCTTACATTCATACAGCTTCTCTCCAGTGTGAATTTTTTCATGTATACAAAGGGAACTGAAAACACTGAAGGCTTTACCAAATTGTGTACATTCATGGTTTTGTTTCCAGTGAGTTCTTTCTTGCCTTAGGAGGGAAAAGGACAAAAACAAAATGCTTTCTTACACTCCTTACGTTCATGGAGTTTCTTTCCAGTGTGAGTCCTTTAATGGTTTCAAAAAGAACAGACGTCGCTAAAGGCTTTCCCACATTTACATTTACAGTGTTTCTCCCCAGTGTGTGTCCTTTTATGTCTTTGTAGAAAACTAGAAGAATCAAGGGTTTTCTCACATACCTTGCATGTCTGAGATCCATCTCCAGTGTGCGTTTTCATGTGTCTTTGAAAGCTTGTGTGTGAAAGAAGCCTTTCCCACATTGCTTACATTTATAGGGTTTCTCTTCAGTGTGAGTTCTTTCATGTCTTTGAACTAAACTGAGATAATGAAAGCTTTTCCCACATATCTTACATTTATGATTTCTACTTCCAGTGTATGTTCTTGTGTGTCTTTGAAAGCCTTTGAGATGATAAAATGCTTTTACACATTGCTTACATTCATAGGGTTGTTTTCCAGTATGAGCCTTTTCAAGTATTTGAGTGTAACAGAAACAACTGAAGGCTTTCTCACATTGTTTGCATTTATAAGGTTTCTCTCCAGTGTAAGTTCTTTCATGTCTTTGAAATGGTCTGTGAGAATTGAAGCCTTTCCCACATATCTTACATTTATGAGGCCTATCTCCACTGTGCATTCTCATGTGTGTTTGAAAACTTCTGAGATGATTAAGTGCTTTCTCACATTCCTTACAGTCACTAAGTTTCTTTCCAGGGTAAGGCCTTTAATGTATTCAAAGGAAGTGGCAATAACTGGAGGCTTTCTCACGTTGTTTATGTTTATGTGGCTTCTCTCCATATTCCTGATACTCACGTGGCTTGTGTTGAGCATGAGCTCTATGGTAGCAATTAAGACAAACGACCCATGCTGACTTCTTCACACACACTGCTTTCACCTGGTTTTGCTCAAGGGAGACTTTTTTTTTTTTATTGAGACGGAGTTTCATTCTTGTTGCCCAGGCTGGAGTGCAATGGCCGATCTTGGCTCACTGCAACCTCTGCTTCCCGGGTTCAAGGGATTCTCCTGCCTCAGCCTCCCGAGTAGCTGGGATTACAGGCATGTGCCACCACACCCAGCTAATTTTGTATTTTTAGTAGAGACAGGGTTTCTCCATGTTGGTCAGGCTGGTCTCGAACTCCCGATCTCAGGTAATCTGCCTGCCTCGGCCTCCCAAAATGTTGGGATTACAGGCGTGAACCACCAAGCCCGGCCTCAAGGGAGATTTTTGTTGTTCACAATACCACCTGGAATCTGGCTGAAAGTTTCTCCAAATTATCTACCTCCTTTACTTTCACAGAATCAGTCTACCATATGACATCTGTAAAAACAGAGAAGTACAATTACTACAGGTTTGTTTATAAGTGTTTTTTATATATATTAATAGGTCTTAAATTTACATTGTTAACATTATCATGCAAAGCTTAGGTGTCATGCCCTGTTTGAACATGAACGGACTGAATGCTGTGCAAGATAACTCAACTGCGGCTATCATCGGAACAGTAATATTCACATAGGAATTCTTAGTACTGTTTTCCAAGGAAATTATTTTGCAGACACACTTAATAGCTATGTCCCATTTAAGTATGTTTTTGAAGAAAATTTTCTAAGAGTGAATAAATTTAAGCCAGGATTATTCTTTTTTTTAAAATTTTTTTTTTTTGCTTGTTTTAAAAATTTCCTGTCTTTTTTTTTGGACGGAGTCTTGCACTCTTGCCTGGGCTGGAGTGCAATGGCACTATCTCGGCTGACTGCAACCTCCGCCTCCCAGGTACATGCAATTCTCCTGCCTCAGCCTCCCAAGTACCTGGGATTACAGGTGTACACCACCACACCTGGCTAATTTTTTGTATCTTTAGTAGAGATGGGGTTTCACTATGTTGGCCAGACTGGTCTCGAATTCCTGACCTCGTGAACTGCGCCCCACCCTCCCACCCTTTCAAAGTGCTGGAATTACAGGCATGAAAAATTTCCTGTCACTTTAAGAATTATTCCAAAGACATATCTTTCTCTTCCTAGGGCAAATTACCTTAGATTTCTTCTGCGAATTTTGTACTAATCTTTATTGTTTTGGTCTTCCCATTTCATTCCTAAAATGTAGACCCAGAAGAATAACTATATATTATTATAAAATTATATTAAGGCCAGGCACGGTGGTTCACGCCTGTAATCCTAGCACTTTGGGAGGCCGAGGCAGGTGGATTGTCTGAGCTCAGGAGTTCGAGACAAGCCTGGGCAACACAGTGAAACCCTGTCTCTACTAAAAAATACAAAAAAATATTAGCCGGGCATGGCGGCATGCGCCTGTAGTCCCAGATACTTGGGAGGCTGAGGCAGGAGAATCACTTGAACCCAGGAGGCGGAAGCTGCAGTGAGCCGAGATTGTGTCACTACACTCCAGCCTGGGTGACAGAGCAAGACTCCATCTCAAAAAAATAAAAAATAAAAAATAAAAATAAAATTATATTAAAAATGTAAGATTTTATGTAGACTGCAGTTAGGGATGATTTATTCACCAAACCACAGTTGACTCTTCAACAACACAGGTTTGAACTACATAGATCTCCTTACATACAAATTTTCTTCAGTATCTGCTACTACTGAGACAGCAAGACCAACCCCTCCTCTTATTCGGCCTACTCAATGTGAAGACAATAAGGATGACAACATTTATGATGCTCCACTTCTACTTAATGAAATAGTAAATATAGTTTTTTCTCCTTGTGATTTTCTAATTAACATTTTTCTCTGCCTTAGTTTATTGTGAGAAAACAATAAGTAATGCATATGACATATAAAATATGTGTTAACTGAATGTTTATCTTCCCAGTAAGGCTTCTGGTCAACAGTAGGCTATTAGTAGTCAAGTTGTGGAGGAGAAAAAGTTATTTGAAGATTTGTGACTGCATTGAGGGCTGGTGCCCCTAATCCCTGCATTGTTCAAGGGTCAAACATATTTCCTTTATATTCCAAATCTTTGAACAGCATTGGTGACCAAGAAACAAATATCCGTAATTGACTAAGTAAAGACATGATGTCACCCTTACCTATACAGTCTAGGTTCCTGATGGTTTCCCGTAGCACATCTCTGTAGAGACTCTTCTATGATGGACCCAGCAAAGCCCACTCCTGCCAGGTAAAAGTTCACAGCCACATCCTCAAAGGCCACTGAGTCCTGAAACACCCTACATGTGCAGAGGAGGAAAGCTGAAACTGACAGCACTGGGAATCTGTACTCACTACATAAATGTCACATGATGCTGTGGTGTCCAAACACTTATGCAACGACATGGTAATCCAACTCTTACCCTCTTTCTAAACTCATTTTCTCCCAGAATGCAATTCTAATGCTAGAATTAAATGTGTTTGGTAAAATAACAGTCGAATTATAAAATGCCACTCCTTGGTGAGTTAAAGGAGTGTCATTTATTGCCTAGATCACCCCTAATACCTATGTGTACAGGATGTTTGTAATTCCTGATGTGACAAAGTCCTCCTACCTATTGGGCAGAAGAGTTAATATCAGCAGTCCTGAGACTGCATATTGTTACAAATGTTTGCTCACAAAGTTGAACCTTTCACTATACCTAGGAACTGAATTTAGTTAGGGGGCTTCACCAACATAACCAATAATGGAGGAAGAATGTCCCTAAACTATGCAAAAAATATGGTAGCTGCTGAACTCCTATGTTCCCACTGAGAGTTCAGAATTTTGTGATATGCTTGGCAGAGGGAGCATACCTGATCATTCACTACTAGGTTTTTTGTTTATTTGTTTTTTTTTTTTTTTTTTTTTTTTACACAGAGTCTCGCTCTGTCTCCAGGCTGGAGTGCAGTGGCGCAATCTCTGCTCACTGCAACCTCCGCCTCCCGGGTTCAAGCGATTCTCCTGCCTCAGCCTCCTGAGTAGCTGGGATTACAGGCGCACACCACCATGCCCAGCTAATTTTTGTATTTTTAGTAGAGACGGGGTTTCACCATGTTGGCCAGGATGGTCTCGATCTCTTGACCTTGTGATCCGCCCACCTCAGCCTCCCAAAGTGCTGGGATTACAGGAGTGAGCCACCACACCCGGCCATTCACTGCTAGGTTTGAATGTTTGTTCCCTCCAAAATGCTTGTTGAAACATAATTCCCAATGTGGCACTAATGAAAGGTGAGGCCTTTAAGAGGTGAGTAGATCTTAAGAGTTCAGACCTCATAAATAAATTAATCCATTCATGAATTCATGGCTTACTGAATTAATGAGTTATCTCAGGAGTGGGACTGATGGCCGTATTAAAAAAGAAGGGAACCGAGCTACCACATTCAGCCCATTCTCCATGTGATACCTTCAACCACCTAGAAACTCTGCACAGTCCCCATGACCAAGAAGGCTTTCACCAGATGAAGCCCTCTTACTTGCTAGGTTCCAGAACTATAATAAATAAATATATTTTTTTGTTTTTTGGCTTTTTTTAAGATGGACTCTCGCTTTGCTGCCCAGGTGGGAGTGCAGTGGCACGATCTCGGCTCACTGCAACCTCTGCCTCCTGGGTTCAAGCAATTCTCCTGTCTCAGCTTCCTAAGTAACTGGGACTACAGGTACATGCTACCACACTTGGATAATTTTTGTATTTTTAATAGAGACAAGGTTTCACTATGTTGGCCAGGCTGGAAGAAATATTGTTTTTTAAACAAATTACTCAGCTTCTAGTATTCTGTTATAAGCAACAGAAAACATACTAGGATAAGCATGAAAAAACCACTCAGCACTGGGTCTCTTACGAACTTTTTTTGGTAGATAACATTTCCCACATTTTGTCACAACTTGTTACTTAAGGGATAAAGCCCATCCAATCTGAATACATTATAGGAAAATATTTGGAAGGTGGCATCTGCTTTCCTCTAGACCAAATTCAGTTAAGTATGACAAAAGACTAATGAAAGATGTCTCACTATCCCAATGGGAAACTTAAGCTTTTTATTGGGTAATTACAAAGGAGAATAAAGAAGGAAAAAGACTGCACATGTTCACGCCTGTAATCCCAGCACTTTGGGAGGCTGAGGCGAGTGAATCACCTGAGGTTGGGAGTTCAAGAGCAGCCTGACCAACATGGAGAAACCCCATATCTACTAAAAATACAAAAAATTAGCCGGGCATGGTGGCGCATGCCTGTAATCCCAGTTACTCGGGAGGTTGAGATAGGAGATTCGCTTGAAGAACCTGGGAGGTGGAGGTTGCGGTGAGCTGAGATCACGCCATTGCACGCCAGCCTGGGCAACAAGAGCGAAACTCCATCTCAAAAAAAAGAAAAAAGGAAAAAACTCAATATCACCTCTCATAAATATCTATGCTAGTCCCTAAATCCCTAAAACAGTTGTTTTAATAGTGAACAAAAATTACATTAGCAAATCTAGTAGGAATCACAAATGTCTAAAAGTGAGAAAAATGTTGGAACAGAAACACGAAATCTTGCCTGAAATACATATAGGATTCAAGGGTGAAATATGCAAGACACTATACTATTAATCAAGAGATAAACAAATAGAAATAGGAATGTGAATAATGGTAGGAAAGCCTAGCAGAGTTTTTAAAATTTCTTCTTATTCTAATCTTTCCTCCACTTCAGTGTCAGTCTTGAGGACAACAGCCTAGGTTCCCAGTGTGAGATCCTGGTAACCGATTCTAAAGAGAGCAGATCAGATTTAATGTGCAAATGATTGCCTTTGTATGTTACAATCTGTTTTGGACCTATCCAAAGGTCTCAAACAAGGCTATCTTCTCTGTTTCATCTATGTTGGAAGCCAATTAGAATCAACATTAGCAGGAACATCTTAAAAATTTTACGAAATACATAAAAAGCCTGCAACTGCATTGGACTACAGATTATGATTAAGACATACACTGACCATCTAATGGCCAGGAAGAAAAGCTGGAGAGAAAATTTCCCTCAGAAATTGGGATATTTAAAAGTTCCCAAATTAGCCAGGCATGGTGGCATGTCCCTACAGGCTCAGCTATTTGGGAAGCAGATGCAGAAGGATCACTTGAGCCCAGGAGTTCGAGGCTGTAGTGAGCTATAATTGTGCCACTGCACTCCAGCCTGGGTAACAGAGCAAGACCCCATAAAAATAAATAAATAAATAAGTATAATTAATTACTTATTTAAAATAAAATAAAGCACCCAGTTATAGGAGGTAGTTTCCTGAGACCTGGAAAAAAAAAAAAAAAAAAAAGCACCAGGGTATACTGAGGAATTAAGAAAGCCCCATGCAGTCAAAGGAAAAAAAAACACGTTTTCACAAAAGACCCAAGACCATCGTTTTCAGATGTGGCAGATCTTGAGGCTTGGTTAAACAGAAAGAGAAGGGTGAAGCAGAGCTTTAAGCAGCTGGGCTAAGGATTCGAGGAATTCTCCAGCTCAGATCCATTCACAGAGACTGACAGAGGTCAATTTTTTGCTTATTGCATTTTCTCCTTTTCTTTTAGTTTCTGGCATTGTCAAAACACTGGGTGAATATAAGCTAAGGGAACAGAGACTTCAGTGACTACACTGGACAGGGAATACAGTCTCTATAAATACACTTCTGAAATAAACAAGATTACCAAACAAATAAGCAATTACAGCCTTCAGTGAACATAAATAGCATAAAAAAGAAGGGGGAGAATTTGATTTACAGAGTTACTCTTCTTATAATATTCAAATGTCTAGTTTTAACCTTCATTTTAGGTTCCAGGGTACAGATGCAGTTTTTTTATATAGATGAACTTGTCATGGGAGTTTGGTGTACAGATTATTTCATCACCCAGGTACTAAGCATGATACCTGAAAGTTATTTTTTCTTATCCTTTTCCTCCTCCCACCCTCAAGTAGGCCCCAGTGTCTGTTGTTCCCTTCTTTGTGTTCACATGTTCCCTTCTTTGTGTTCACATGTTCCCATTATGTAACTCCCACTTATTAAGTGAGAACATGTGATATTTGGTTTTCTGTTCCTGTGTTAGTTTGTTAAGGACAATAGCCTCCAGCTCCAGCCAAGTTTCTGCAAAGGCGTAATCTTGTTCTTTTTTATGGCTGCATAGTATTTCTTGGTGTATATGTGCCAAATGTTCTTTATTCAGTCTATTGTTAATAGGCATTTAGGTTGATTTCATATATTTGCTATTGTGAACAGTGCTGCAATGAACATAGGTGTGCATGTGTCTTTATGGTAGAATGATTCGTATTCCTTTGTGTATGTGGATCCAATACCCATTTACTGGGGTATTGGATTGCTGGGTCAAATGGTAATTCAGTTTTTAGTGCTTTGAGGAATCACCACACTGCTTTCCATAATGGTTGAACTAACTTAAACTCCCACCAGCAGAGTATAAGCATTCCCTTTTCTCCACAACCTTGCCAGCATCTGTTATTTTTTGACTTTTTATTAATGACCATTCTAACTGGTGTGAAATGGTATCTCATTGTGGTTTTGATGTGCATTTCTCTAATGATTAGTGACATTGGGCATTTTTTTTTCATTTGCTTGTTGATTACATGCATGTCTTCTTTTGAAAAGTGTCTTTAATCCATCTTGAGTTGATTTTTATATATGGTTTAAGAAAGGGGTTCAGTTTCAATCTTTTGCATATGGCTAGCCAGTTATCCCAGCACCATTGATGAGTCCTTCCCCACTGCTTGTTTTTGTCAGTTTTGTGAAAGATCAGATGGTTGAAGGTGTGCAGCATTATTTCTGGGCTCTCTATTCTGTTCCATTGGTAATGTGTCAGTTTTTGTAAAAATACCATGCTGTTTTGGTTACTGTAGCCCTGTAGTATATAGTTTGAAGTCTGGTAGCATGATGCCTCCAGCTTTGTTCTTTTTGCTTAGGATTGCCTTGACTATTTGGGATTTTTTAAGTTATTTTTTTCCAAGAACCAACTCTTGCATTTGCTGATCTTTTGCATGTTTTTTTGTATCTCAATTTCCTTCAGTTTAGCTCTGATTTTGGTCATTTTAGCTCTGATTTTGGTCATTTCTTGTCTTCTGCTAGCTTTGGGATTCGTTTGCTCTTGCTTCTCTAGTTCTTCTAGTTGTGATGTTGGGTTATTAATTTCAGATCTTTCTTTTTGATTTGGGCAGTTAGTGCTATAAATTTCCATCTTAACACTTCTTTAGCTGTGTCCCAGAGATTCTGGTATGTTGTATCTTTCTTCTCAGTTTCGAAGAATTTCTTGATTTTGGTGTTAATTTCATTATTTACTCAGAAGTCATTCTGAACCAGGTCATTTAATTTTGACATAATTGTATGGTTTGGGGAGATCTTCTTAGTCTTGATTTCTATTTTTATTGCACTGTGGTCTGAGAGTGCAGTTGATATGATTTTGTTTGCTTGTTTTTTTAATTTGCTGAGGGTTATTTTATGTCTGATTATGTGCCTGATTTTAGAGTAAGTGCCACGTGGTGAGGAGAAGAATGTATAATCTGTTGGTTTTGGGTGGAAAGTTCTGTAGATGTCTATTAGATCGATTTGGTCAGGTGTTGGTGGAAGGAGGAGCAAAGGCAAATGTTACATGGCGGCAGGCAAGAGAGCATGTACAGGGAAACTGCGCTTTATAAAGCCATCAGATTTCATGAAACTTATTCACTATCACGAGAACAGCGTGGGAAAACCGCCCCCATGATTCAATTACCTCCCGCTGGATCATTCCCACGACATGTGGGGATTATGGGAGCTACAATTCAAAATGAGATTTGGGTGAATAAGTCTCATGAGATCTGATGGCTTTATAAAGGGCAGTTCCCCTGCACATGGTCTCTTGCCTGCTGCCACGTAACATTTGCTTTTGCTTCTCCTTTGCCTTCCACCATGATTGTGAGGCCTCCCCAACCATGCTGAACTGTGAGTCAATTAAACCTCCTTTTCTTTGTATCGCCATGGGTGCCAGCTCCCAGTTCATAATGCTTTTTTTTGTTTGCTTTTAAATAGAGATGGAGGTTTCACCACATTGCCCAGGCTGGTCTTGAGCTCCTGAGCTCAAGCAATCCACCCACCTCAGCCTCCCAAAGTGGTGGGATTGCAGGCATGAGCCATGATGCCTGGCCTCATAATGCTTTTATATCTGGTATTCTTCATAAAAATATGAAGATGAATGTTTTCAAATTCAAAGTCTAATGTCTCAGCCTTTGATTGAAGCATTTAATTCAATAACATATAAAGGCTTGATGGAGGGAGCATTATTTCCACACTGTGTTTAGGAGACAGGAGGGAAAATTGAACTCCCAGAGTTAAATCCATTAGTGCCCCTGGATCATCCCCAGGTTCTGATCCACCCTAGGGCTCCATTTCAGGAATTATCGTCTGGCCTCCTAGCTTTGGAATATTTTTGGCCTCCTGAAAGGGGTTGTCTTGTGAACTGTGGATGCAGCAGGCTGCTTATCTGAGCTAGTTCAAGTTTTTGCTTTATAAAATATTGCCGCCATATAATTCCAGTTTTTCCACACATTTAACAATTTTCTTTTTTTCTTTTTTCTTTTTGAGACGGAGTCTCCCTCTGTCTCGCCCACTCTGTCACTGCAGCCTCTGCCTTCCGGGTTCAAGCGATTCCTCTGTCTCAGTCTCCTGAGTAGCTGGGACTACAGGCGTGTGCCACCACATCCGGCTAATTTTTGTATTTTAGAGACGGGATTTCACCATGTTGGCCAGACTGGTCTCGAATTTCTGACCTCAGGTGATCCACCTGCCTCGGCCTCCCAAAGTGCTGGGATTACAGGTGTGAGCCACCGCACCCGGCATTGTTGGGGTGTTTTTATCTTCTGCACTGAAAATTAGTAGATTGAGACACAAGGTGGGAGAAAGGCTTGGCCTGTGCAGCCAACAGCCTCATCCAAAACTCCTGATTCCTGGAGGACATCAGCCCCTCCCTTCTGCTGCAGTGTGGCCTGGGCTCCCTTCCTGCTCTCAAATCAGGGGATAGCTCCACTGGACAGTAAGTCTGGAATTTCCTGCACAGACTTGTGGGTCCCTGTCCAGGAGGAAAAAGGAGGAAGGTCAGGACATACTGCCTAAATGCAAACGTCCCCTGGGAGAGGGTCAGGTCACAGCGCAGAGAGGAAGCTAGTCCTCTCAAGGCCTGTCTGGAATCTGTTTATCAGGCTCCACTCCGCTGCCCGAGATCGCTTCTTCCGTTACTCAGTCCCCGGGGGAGGGACCTGGCGCACTATCCAATCAGGGCCGCGGGGCGGGGTCGTGAGAGCTGTCAATCAGGCGCGCTGACCGGAGGAGGGTGCAAGGTTCAAAGAGCCCGCCGAGTCTTCTCCACGCCCCTGCACTGGGCTCCGGGTTCTGTCACTGAGAGACGCCCTGGAACGTCTGTGACAGCTTGGTCTCGCTGGGACCCGCACTGACAGCGGGAGACAGAGGGAGGAACCTGGACACCGGAAGCCGGGAAATGGTGAGTGTGTGAGGTCTGGTGTCCCGACGCGTGAGAGGAGAGACTGGTTGGAACCGGCCGGAACCGGCTGTGGTGGCACCAGGGCTTCCCTGCCGGCGACACCCTGGCGCAGCTTGGCCCTCGGTCCCCTCGGCCGCAGGATGGGGCTGGGGCGGCAGCCGGGACCTCGGGCGTCCTGTCCCGTCCCTGCGCGGCCACTGCGGCCCTGGCCCTGGCGGCCTGTCTGGGCAGCTCCGCGCTCGCAGTCCCGCGTCTCCCCAGATTGTGCGGCTGTAACCGGCACAGGTTCGCGGCCCGAGTCAGTGCACCGAGACGCCGAGGGCTGCAGCAGAAACAGTTTAATAGGGGGAGAGGGGAGGACACCCCAGATCCGCCTTCCTGAGAGGTTTGGGGATGGGGTGTTTAGGGGTGTGGACGGGGGCGGCTGGGGCGTGCGATCGCTGGATGGTGGGGAAGTGAGGGGTGACTCCTGGGACTGGAGGTGAAGAAACCGCATTCTTCCGCTGAGTGGGTTCCCTCGTGGGGTCTTCAGCCTGCTTGGCGCCAGCCTTTCCGCTGGAATTCAGGATCTGAGAAAGAACTCAGGCGACTCTTGAGCAACTCTCAGAGATCTCATCCCCAAGCACAAGGGGGAAGCCGGCGGTCAGCGTCTGCTGTGGCCTGACTCTTGGGGAGGCGGCCCCGCGAGGCAGCGGGGCTGAGGGCACCTGGTTAATATCTAACTGCAATCTCGCCTCCAGAATGGCTCGCAGTTCCTGTGACCCCGGTGAGGAGGCTGCACGGTGACGACGGGTCACCAGGCAGACTCGTGTGTGGGGTTTGTGTGTGGGAAGAGCTGTGGTCTGTGTGGTCCCCTGTCCCTTCTTTCTTCCCAAGGGCGACCCGTTCCCCTTCGAGTCTTCCAAAGATGTGGGCAGCAGGGTCTCAAATCCACCACTGTTTTCTCTCATCCTAACTCCTCCTAGGGCCGACAGAAAATCCCTTGGCTTCCAGAGCCTTCCTCAGGCTTTCTCTCCTCAATTCACAGCAACTTTATGAACTCCTTGTCCCCCAGTTTATATTTCAAACAGAGGCTAGTATTTTAATTGTCATTTTGTTTATACATAGCAATATATGGCTGTTTGTAAAAGGTTTTGTGTTTGTGAACATTTCACATGTGAGGAAGCAGAGAAAAACCACCAGACATTTCGCTGTAAAAAAAATGAATATTAATAAATAAAATCTTTGTTACTGTTCTCCCTTCATCATCCCTAGACAGAGACACCTTTTGAGAATGTCTTTGGATTAAGGTTCCTCTTTGGAAACGTTACAGAGTGATGAGTCCCCAGCCCATCCTCTATGGTTTCCTGGTCCTGGGTTTCAGAGCTGCCTGGGGCTACCCCAAGATGCCCACAGCTGCCAAGTCTCTTGTATTGTCAAGTGAATATCAGTCCCTTTGTCACTCCTCCCAGAGGACACCCTGAGGTGGAGATGGTGGGACCTTGTAGGGAAGCAGCATGATGCCCTGTAGTGGGAGGAGTCTTCTGGTATACCCTTCCTCAAGAAGCTACTTCCTTAGAACACTCAGCTTTTCTTCCCCGATCCCTTCCTTGGGGATATATGGCTGGTCAGCCAATTGGATGGTGGTATTAAGGGGACAGGACTGAAATGATTCTTCCCTTCTGATGTTCTCAGACTAATGAAGGGAGAAAACTATCCCTAAGGACAGGAAAACCAACCCCACTGAGGTGGTGCAAGAACCTGAAAATCTAACAGTGTAGTGTTTCCTGGGATCGTGGTTACTGAGCACTTCGGTCAGCAGCGTGGGGATGGGGGATGTTCCAGGTGATAGGAGGACCTGACTTGACACACTCTGCACCCATAGGGAGGTGGTGAAAGGAGATGATGGTATAAGGGATGCATATGGATCAACCAAATTGAAGAACTGGGAGAAGATAGAGAACTAGAAACTGTGTCAAGGGCCATAAAACCCCTTGTTTGGTATGAAAAAACAAAACCACATTCAAAATGGAAGCTGAGGTAACAAACTGAGTAAAAATTAATGAAAACTGTAAAGTCTATAGTTAGTTGATCATTGTATATGGAGATGCTGGGCAGAAGATGGATTGTTCTCCTGTAGGTAACCATTTGTCTCCATCATTTCTGTTGAAGTGTCCCTCATTTGTATCACTGCCTGGCAATACCTGCTGTGTCATAGGTTCTTGTACCTTAAGTAGATGCTCTTGTTCCAGAATTTGCTATTTTTCATTGGTTTATGTATCCATCAGTCTGCTAATATCATACTCTCCTGATTACTATAGTCTTCAAAGCCTTGATGTGTGGTAAAGACCCTTCCTAACTTAGTCCTTTGGGTTGCTATAACAAATTACCACAGACTGCATGCCTTAAACAACAGATATTCATTTCTCAAAGCTGTAGAGGCTGAGAATTCAGTTTCAAGGAGCAGGTCAGTTGTCTAGTAAGGGCCTCTTTCTTTCTTTTTTTTTTTTTTTTGAGATGGAGTCTTGTTCTGTTGCCCAGGCTGGAGTACAGTGGCATGATCTCAGCTCACTGCAACCTCCACCTCCTGGGTTCAAGTGATTCTCCTGCCTCAGCTTCCCAAGTAGCTGGGACTACAGGCACATGCCACCACACCCAGCTAATTTTTTATATTTTTAGTAGCGACGGTGTTTCACTGTGTTAGCCAGAATGGTCTCGATCTCCTGACCTCATGATCTGCCCACCTCGGCCTCCCAAAGTGCTGGGATTACAGGTGTGAGCCACTGTGCCCAGCCTGGGCCTCTTTCTTGATTTGCAGATGGCATTCTTCCTGTTATGCCCTCACATGGTGGAGATATGTCTGTAATGTCTGTCTAGTTTTGGTATTAAGGCAGTTGCATTAGTCCATTTTCACACTGCTATAAAGAACTACCAGAAAAGAGGTTTAATTGACTCACAGTTCCTCATGGCTGGGGAGGCCTCAGGAAACTTACAGTCATGGCGGAAGGGGAAGCAGGCACTTCTTATACGGTGACAGGCAAGACAGCATGTGAAGGAGGAACTGTCACTTATAAAACCGTCAGATTTCATGAGAACCCATTATCACAAGAACAGCATGGGGGAAACTGCCCCCATGATCCAGTCACCTCCCACAGGTCCCTCCCTTGATACATGGGGATTATGGGGATTACAGTTCAAGATTAGATTTGGGTGGCAACAAAGAGCCAAACCATATTATCAGTGTTGGCCTTACAACATGAATTAGAAAGTGTTCCCTCTGCTTCTATTTTCTGAAAGAGATTATAGAGAATTGGTGTCATTTCTTCCATAAGTGTTTTCCGGAATTCAACAGTGAAACCATGCTGGCCTGTTCCTTTTTCTTGGGACTTTTTGTTTGTTTGCTTGAAATGGAGTTTTGCTTTGTTGTCCAGGCTGAAGTGCAGTGTCATGATCTCACTGCAACTTCTGCCTCCTGGGATCAAGTGATCCTCCCACCTCAGCCTCCTGAGTGGCTGGAACTCCCACTACAGCCTCCTGAGTGGCTGGATGTGCCACCCCATCCTGCTAATTTTTTGTGTTTTCTGTAGAGATGGGGTTTCACCATGTTGCCCAGGCTGGTCTTGAACTCCTGGGCTCGAGCAGTCTGACGATCTTGGCCTCCCATAGTTCTGGGATTACACGTGTGAGCCACCACGCCTAGCCTACCACTGCACTATAGCCTGGGCGACAGAGCAAGACTCCATCTCAAAAAAAAAAAAAAAAAAAAAAATGAATGCAATCTCTAGAAAGCAAAGATACAAAACCAATGCTTAAAAACCTTCCACTTTAGGAAACTGAAGAAAGAATAGCAGGATATATGTAAATTGAGCAGAGGAAAATAACAATGAGAGAAGGCATTAATGAAATAGTAAGCAAGAAATCAGTAGAAAACATCAACAAACCAAAAGCTGGTTCCTTCAAAAGATCAATAAAATGAATAAGCCCATAGGCAAGCTAACTCAGAAGAAAGGGGGGTTATGATTACTCATCTTGTGTACATTAAAGGGCCTCAAAGGAGTATTAGGAACAACTGCATGCCCACATAGTTGATAAATTACATGGAATGGACCAATTCCTTGAATGACACAAGCTACCAAAACTCACAAAAGGATAACTAATTAATATGAAAAGGCTTATAACTGTTGAAGAAATTTAATCAATAAATAATAAAAGTCCCAGGCCAGGCTGGGTGAACTGGTAGGCTAGGTGTGGTGGCTCACACGTGTAATCCCAGCACTTTTAGCTGCTAGCATTCAGGAAATCTATCAGAATACTGGATGAACACAAGCTAAGGGAACAGAGACTTCAGTGACTACACTGGACAGAGAATACAGTCTCTGCAAACATACTCTGAAAATGTTACTAAACAAATGAATAATTAAAACCTTCCACAATCCCAGCACTTTGGGAGGCCAAGATCAGCACACTGCTTGAACCCAGGAGTTCAAGACCAGCCTGGGCAACATGGTGAAACCCCATCTCTACAGAAAACACAAAAAATTAGCAGGATGGGGTGGCACATCCAGCCACTCAGGAGGCTGTAGTGGGAGTTCCAGCCACTCAGGAGGCTGAGGTGAAAGGATCACTTGATCCCAGGAGGCAGAAGTTGCAGTGAGATCATGACACTGCACTTCAGCCTGGACAACAAAGCAAAACTCCTCCTGGATTCACGCCATTCTCCTACCTCAGCTCCCGAGTAGCTGGGACTACAGGCGCCCGCCACCACGCCCGACTAATTTTTTGTATTTTTAGTAGAGACAGGGTTTCACCTTGTTAACCAGGATAGTCTCGATCTCCTGACCTTGTGATCCGCCCGTCTCGGCCTCCCAAAGTGCTGGGATTACAGGCGTGAGCCACCATGCCCGGCCTGCATTCAATTCTTTACGTTTCCTTCTAAGCACATTCTAAAAATTTTGCTATGATATACTCTTTTTTATCAACATTGCAATATTTACATTTGCTTGAGAATTCTGTTTGACACTTTTATAGTTGAGAGGCTTGTGACTTAAATCTCCAGATTTTTTAGGCTTTTCAAGTATGTTTCTGTTATTTATTGCTACCTTAATTATAATACAGTTTGATTGCATATTTTATAGAATTTCTATTTTTAAAAATGTGTTCAAGTGTGTTTTATGATTCAGAATATGGTCTATCTTGGTGTGTACTTCATGTGGGCTTGAAAATAATGTGTAGCCTGCTGGTGTAAAATGAAAGAATCTGTAAATACACATCAATTAAATCTAGTTGATTAATAGTATTCTTGAGTTCACTTGTATCATTAGTAATTTTCTGCCAAACTGATCTGTCAATTATTGAAAGAGGTGAGTTGTTTTTCTCCAACTATAGTTGTAGATTTGTGTATTTTGTCTTGTGGTTTTATAAGTTTTTGCCTTATGTATTTTCATGATCTGTGTTTATGGGCATAAATGTTAAGGATTATTATGTCTTGTAGGATTGACCTCTTTATCATTATGAAATATCTCCATCGTGTGTAATTTTTTTGACCTAAAATCTTATTTGTCTGAATTTAGTATCGGTGTTCCATATTTCTTTTGATTAGGGCTAGAATTGCATATATTTATCCAAACCTTTCTGTTTAAAATGGTTTTCTTGTGCACATCAATGGGCCTTCTTTTTCATTATACTCTGCCAGTCCCTGCCTTTTTTACTGTTGAATATGGGTAATACACATTCTATGTCATAACTCATATAATTGGATTAATATCACATATATGTTATTGTTTTCTGTTTATTGTACATTATCTGTTTTTTTCAACTTTCTCCTTTCTGCCTTCTTTCATTTTGACTGAGCATGTATATGATTCCATTTGCTTGCTTCTATGAGTATAGTAAATCTATTTGTTTCTTAAATTTTATTAGTGAATTCACTAGAGTTTGTAGAATACCATTCACAACTAATGAGCCTACAGTTTCAAATAACACTATACCGGCTTCAGGGGTAGTGCTGGTATAACAAACTATTCTGAATTCCTCTATTGTATTGCCCAATACATTGCTGATATTATTATGTTGAACAAACCTGTATCTATTATATTAGATCAGATAGGTATAAGAAAACTAAAGAATTTCAAATGTCTTCATTTAATTCTAAGACTCTTCGTGTGTGTGTTGATCCAAATTTCTAATCTATATAATTTTTCTTCTCTCCGATGAACTTCTTTTAACATTACTGGCAAGGCAGTTGTATCAGTCATACATTCTATCAATTTCATTCCTTTTTCTTTTTTTCTCCTTAGTCTAAATAACTTCAATTGTTCTATCTTCATTTTAGCTGATTTTTTACTTTGGTTGCTCACATCTGTTGAACATCTATAGAGAAATTTTCATTTTAGATGTTGTCCTTTGCAGTTGCATAAATTAAATATGGTCCAATTTCTAATTTTGTATTGATATGATTTTATCCATACATCCCTTTTCTGGTTTTCTTTTAGTTCTTTGTTCATAATTGCCTTTACCTCACTGAACATATTTAAGACAGTTGCTTTAAAGTTTTTATTCAATAAGTCTAATGTCTGAGGTTCTCAGAGATGGTTTATCTAAATTAAATTTTTTTCCATTGATGAGCTATATTTTTATTCTTCTTTATAGTCTCTGGATTTTTTGTGTTGTAAAGCAGACATTTGAATGTTATAATCTGGAAATCAGATTCCCCTTCACTGTTTGCCCTTCTGGTTTGTGGAAGGTTTTAATTATTCATTTGTTTAGTAACATTTTCAGAGCATGTCTGCAGAGACTGTATTCTGTATCCAGTGTAGTCACTGAAGTCTCTGTTCCCTTAGCTTGTGTTCATCCAGTATTCTGATAGATTTCCTGAATGCTAGCAGCTAAAAGTAAAAAAGACATGCCAAACAAAAAGCTGACCTCTTCCAGTCTTTGTGGATGGGTCTGTGATGTAGTATTTGGTGAACCCTTAGCCAGACTGCTTAAAACTCTGCTTTAGCCTTCCCTTTCTGTTTTACTAAACTGAGAGATGATGCAGAGCTGAAAATGAGGGCCTCCCCAGGTCTTTTGTGAAAATGTGTTTTTTCCAGTGCATGCATTTCCAGTGCATGCATTCTCAATTCCCCAAAACACTTGAGTGCTTTTGAATGCCCCCTTTTTTTTGAGATGGAGTCTCGTGCTGTCGCCCAGGCTGGGGTGTAGTGGCGCAATCTCGGCTCACTGCAAGCTCCGCCTCCCGGGTTAACGCCATTCTCCTGCCTCAGCCTCCTGAGTACCTGGGACTACAGGTGCCCACCACCACGCCTGGCTAATGTTAGCCAGGATGGTCTCGATCTCCTGACCTCGTGATCTGCCCACCTCAGCCTCCCAAAGTGCTGGGATTACAGGCGTGAGCCACCGCACCCAGCCTTTTTTTTTTTTTTTTTGGTGACGGAATCTCGCTTTATCGCCCAGGCTGGAGTGCAGTGGCTCCATCTTGGCTCACTGAAACCTCCGATTCCCAGGTTCAAGTGATTCTCGTCCCTAAGCCTCTCAAGTAGCTGGAACTACAGGTGCCCACCACCACACCTGACTAATTTTTGTATTCTTAGTAGAGACGGGGTTTCGACATGTTGGCCAGGCTGGTCTCGAACTCCTGACCTCAGGTGATCCACCTGCCTCGGCCTCCCAAAGTGCTGGGATTACAAACGTGAGCTACCGCACTCAGCCTGAATGCCCTAATTTCTGAGGGAAATTGTTCTCTCCTTTTTTATTCCCAGGACTTAGATGTTCTACCATATGTCTTAATCGTAATTTGTTGTCCCAGTTGTTTGAAGGTTTTTTATGTATTTTGCAACAATTTGAAGCAGTTCCTGCCAAGCTTGACCTAATTAGGCTCCATCATTGATTAAATAAAAAAGAGAGCTTTCTTTCAGACCTTTGGATAGTCCACAGATGGATTGAAAAATACGAAGGTGCAATAACTTACAAATAAGATCTGATCTGCTCTCTCTAGGGATCCACATTGGAAATTTGGTCTGCTGTCTTCAAGACTGGCTCTGATGTGAGGAGGGATTGGGACAAGGACGAATAAAAACTCCACAAAGCTTTCCTACTATTTGTCACCTTCCTTATTCTATTTGTTTATCTCTGTGTTAATAGTACAGGGTGCTGAATATAATATATTCACAACACTTTATCTGTTTTTGGAAAGCTATTGCTTTCTTGGTTAGAAGGATTTTAGCATTTTTAGATGTTTGTGACTTCTATTAGATTTGGTCATGTAATTTTTAATGATGACAAAAAGGTCTGTTTAGGGATTTAGGGAAATATAGATATTCATGAGAGGTGACATTGAGTTTTTTTCTAAGAACATATGCAATCTTTGCCCTTCTTTTCTTCTTCTTTGACATTACTTAATAAAGTTTAATTTTTCCATTAGGATGGTAAAATATCCTTATTAGTCTTTTGTCATACTTAACTACATTTGTTCTACAGTAAACCAGTTGCTAGCTTCCAAATGTTCTCTCTTAGTATAGTCACATAGCACAGGCTAAATCCCCCAAGGCACAAGGGTCACTCATTACAGACACAGTGACCAGAGTGTTTTTTCCTTTTTTTTTTTTTTTTGTTTGAGACGGAGTTTCTCTCTTGTTGCCCAGGCTGGAGTGCAATGGCGCGATCTCGGCTCACCGCAACCTTCGCCTCCTGGGTTCAAGCAATTCTCCTGCCGCAGCCTCCCGAGTAGCTGGGATTACAAGCATGCGCCACCATGCCTGGCTAATTTTTTGTATTTTTAGTAGAGACAGGATTTCTCCATGTTGATCAGGCTGGTCTCGAACTCCTGACCTCAGGTGATCTGCCTGCCTCGGCCTCCCAAAGTGCTGGGATTACAGGTGTGCGCCACTGCGCCTGGCCTCAGAGTGTTTTTTTCATGGCTGTCTTAGTCTGTTTTTTGTTGCTTATAACAGAATACTTTAACCTGAGTAATTTATAAGAAATGATATTTATTTTTTACACTTCTGGAGGGTGGGAAGCCCAGCATCAAGGTTGGGCATCTGGTGAGAGCCTTCTTGCTGGTAACTCTCTTTTGCACAATAGGTAGCAGGTCTTTGTCATGACAAGAACTGCAGACCCACTGTAGAAATAGAAATGAGGAGTGATTCAGGCAATAAGACTCACTTTCTTAACTCACCAACAAGAGGTGTGTTCCTATTCAACTGTTACTTTACAAAACATGTTCAATTCTAGCATCAGAATTGTTGTGTGGGATAAAATGAATGTAAAGAGAGAATAAGAGTGGGTTTACCATGTTCTTGAATAAATGCTTGGAAACCACAGCATCATGTGAAGGTTATGAAGTGAATATACATTCCCAGTGCCTTCAGTTTTAATCTTCCTCCTCTGCACATGTGGAATGTTTCAGGACTCAGTGGCATTTGAGGATGTGGCTATAAACTTCACCTGTGAGGAGTGGGCTTTGCTGGGTCCATCACAGAAGAGTCTCTACAGAGATGTGATGCAGGAAACCATCAGAAACCTGGACTGTATAGGTAAGGATGTCATCGTGCCTTCACTTAGTCAAATAGAGACATTTGTTTCTGGGTCATCAATGCTGTTCAATTATTTGAAATATGGAAAGGGTATATAATTGGCCCTTGAACCAGCCACCCAAGCAGTCATACATCTTCTTCTCCCCCACAACTTAACCACTAGTAGCCTACCGTTTACTGGCAGCATTACTGGTAACATAAACAGTTGATTAATACATGTATTATATGTCATATTTATTACATGCTATATATTCTCACAGTAAAGTAAGCTAGAAAAAGAAAATATTCATTAGGAAACCATAGGGAAGTGGAACATTATTTAGTATTCATAGAAAGTGCATCATTACAAAGTTTTCATTCTGATTGTCTTTACATTGAGTAGACTGAATAAGAGGAGGGGTTGGTCTTGCTGTCTCAAGAGTAGCAGAGACTGAAGAAATTCATATGTAAGTAGACCTGTGCATTTCAAACCTGTGTTGAAGACTCAACTGTAGTTTGGTGTGTGAATCATGCATGATTGCAGTGTACATAAAATCTTACAGTCTTTCTATAATTTTATAATAATTTATAGTCATTTTTCTGGTTCTAACTTTTAGGAATGATATGGCAAAATCATGATATAGAAGAAGATCAGTACAAAGATCTCAGAAGAAATCTAAGGTAATTGGCACTCACAAGAGAAAGTTGTGTCCTTGGAGTGATTCATAGTATGCCAGAAATTTTATTTTATTTTGTTTGTTTTAGAGACAGTGTCTCACTTTGTTGCTCAGGCTGGAGTACAGTGGTATGATCATAGCTCACTGTAGCCTCAGACTCCTGTGCTCAATGGTCCTCCCATTTCAGCCTCCTGAGTAGCTAGGGTTACAGGCATGCACCATCACATGTGGCTACATATTTAGTTTTTGTAGAAATAGGGTCTTGCTATGTTTGACCAGACTCATCTCAAGCTCCTGTCCTTAAGCGTTCCTCCTGCCTTGGCCTCTCAAAAGGCAGGTATTGCAGCCATGAGCCACTGTGACCAGCCCAAAATTTTAAAAAGAAGCAAGGAAAATTAACAAGCCCATCTTAAATTTATTTATTCTTAGAAAATTTTCTTCAAAAATGTATACTTAAATGTGACATGGCTATTCAGTGCCTGCAAAATAGTTCCCTTGGTAGCAGTATTAAGAATTCCCATATAAATGTCACTATCTTCAAAACAGCTGGGGTCGAGTTATCTTGTACATCATTCTGTCCATTCATGCTCAAAGAGGGCATGAAACCTACACTTTGCATGATAATGTTAGAAATGTAAATCCAGGCCAGTTGCAATAGCTCACACCTGTAATCCCAACTATTTGGGAAGCTGAGGCAGGAAGACTGCTTGCGCCCAGGTGTTCAATCGGTCTGGGCAATGTGGCAAGACACCCTTTCTACAAAAAATACAAAAATTAGCTAGGCATGGTGGCCTGTGCTTGTGGTTTCAGTTACTTGGGAGGCTGAGACAGGAAGGTTGCTTGAGCCCAGGAGGTCAAGGCCACAGTAAGCCCTGTTCACATCACTATACTCCAGCCTGGGCAACAGAGAAAAAACCAGTTTCAAAAAAAAAAAAAGAAAAGAAAAAGAAAAAGAAAACCTGGATATGGTGGCTCACCCTTGTAATCCCAGCACTACAAGAGGTCAAGGTGGGCAGATTGCTTGAGCTCAGGAGTTCAAGACTAGCCTGGGCAACATGGTGAAACCTTGTCTCTATAAAAAATACAAAAATCTAATCTCAGCACTTTGGGAGGCCGAGATGGGCAGATCACGAGGTCAGGAGATCGAGACCATCCTGGCTAACATGGTGAAACCCCGTCTCTACTAAAAATACAAAAAATTAGCCAGGCGTGGTGGTAGGCGCCTGTGGTCCCAGCTACTTGGGAAGCTGAGGCAGGAGAATGGTGTGAACCCAGAGGAGGTAGAGCTTGCAGTGAGCCGAGATTGCGCCACTGCACTCCAGGCTGGGCAACAGAGCGAGACTCCATCTCAAAAAAAAAAAAAAAAAAAAAAAATCAGCCAGGCATGGTGGCATATGCCTGTAGTCCCAGCTATTTGAGAGGCTGAGGTGGGAGGATGGTTTGAGTCCAGGAGGTGGAGGTTGCAGTGAGCTGAGATCACACCACTGCACTCCAGCCTGGGCAACAGAGCAAGAACCTGTCTCAGAAAAAAAAGAAAAAAGAAAAGAAATGTAAATCCAATACTTATTAATACAAAATCATTTATAAACAAACCTTTACTAATGTACTTCTTATTTTTTACAGATGTCATATGGTAGAGAGATCTTGTGAAATTAAAGATAATAGTCAATGTGGAGGACCCTTTACCCGGATTCAAGACAGTATTGTGAACAAGAAAATACCTGGAGTAGATCCATGGGAAAGCAGTGAGTGTACAGACATCCTCATGGATCGTTCATCTCTTAATTGCTACATTAGAGTTGACAGTGAACACAAACCATGTGAGTATCAAGAATATGGAGAGAAGCCGTATACACATACACAATGTGGGACAGCTTTCAGTTATCAGCCCTGCTTTCAAATACATGAAAGGCCTCAGCATGGAAAGAAACTCTATGATTGTAAGGAATGTGCAACCTTCAGTTCTCTTGAAAACCTTCAGAGACACATGGCAGCACACCATGGAGATGGACCTTGTATATGTAAGTTGTGTGGAAACGCCTTTATTTGGCCTAATTTATTTCATATGCTTAGAAGAACTCACACTGAAGAGAAACCATATGAATATGAGCAGTGTTCTACAGCGTTTCCTGCTTATAGTTCCACTCTAAGACATGAAAGAACACACAGTGGAGAGAAACCCTATCAATGTAAACAATGTGGGAAAGCCTTCAGTTGTTCCTGTTACACTCAACTATATGAAAGGGCTCACACTGGAGAACAATCCTATGAATGTAAGCAATGTGGGAAAGCATTTTATCATCTTGGAAGCTTTCAAAGACACATGATAGTGCACACTGGAGATGGACCTCATAAATGTAAGATATGTGGAAAAGGCTTTCTTTCTCCCAGTTCAGTTCGAAGACATAAAAGAACTCACACTGGAGAGAAACCATATGAATGTAAGTATTGTGGGAAAGCATTCTCTGATTGCACAGGTTTTCGAAGACACATGATAACGCACACTGGAGATGGACCTCATAAATGCAAGGTATGTGGGAAAGCCTTTGATTCTCCCAGTTTATGTCGAAGGCATGAAACAACTCATACTGGGGAGAAACCCTATAAATGTGAATGTGGGAAAGCCTTTAGTGATTTCTATTACTTTCGAAATCATGAAACTACTCACACTGGAGAGAAGCCATATAAATGTAAACAATGTGGAAAAGCCTTCATTTGTTGTACTTACCTTCAAATACATGAAAGAATTCACACTGGTGAGAGGCCCTATAAATGTAAACAATGTGGAAAAGCCTTCAGGTCTTCCAATTACATTCGAGTACATGAAAAGACTCACACTGGAGAAAAGCCCTATGAATGTAAGCAGTGTGGAAAAGCACTTTCTCATCTGAAAAGCTTTCAGAGACACATGATAATGCACACTGGAGATGGACCTCATAAATGTAAGATATGTGGGAAAAGCTTTGATTCTCCCAGTTCATTTCGAAGACATGAAAGAATTCACACTGGGGAGAGACCCTATAAGTGTAAACTATGTGGGAAAGGCTTCAGGTCTTCCAGTTACATTCAACTACATGAAAGGACTCACACTGGAGAGAAACCCTATGGTTGTCAGCAATGTGGGAAAGCATTATCTGATCTCTCAAGCTTTCGAAGACACATGATAACACATACTGGAAATGGACCTCATAAATGTAAGATATGTGGGAAAGGCTTTGATTATCCCAGTTCAGTGCAAAGACATGAAAGAACTCACACTGGAGAGAAACCCTATGAATGCAAGGAATGTGGTAAAGCCTTCAGTCATTCAAGTTACTTACGAATACACGAAAGAGTTCATACTGGAGAGAAGCCGTATAAATGTAAGGAATGTGGGAAACCATTCCATTGTCCCAGTGCCTTTCATAAACATGAAAGGACCCACAGTATGGAGAAACCCTATAAGTGTAAAGAATGTGGGGAAGCATTTCATTGTATCAGTTCCTTTCATAAACATGAAATGACTCACTAGAGAAAACCCCTATGAGTGTTGAACATGTGGGAAAGCCTTAAGTACTTTCAGCTTCTTACAAATACATAAAAGAGACTCACACTGAAAAAAGTTGTATGAATATAAAAATGTACTAAAACCTTCCATTTTTTTCAGTACCTTTTGAAAACATGACCAAACTCATACTTCAAAAAATATATATAATGAATGTGAGGAATATGAAAAAGCTTGCTTTCTCTAGCAAACTTTCGAAGGTGGATATTATGACATACTAGCAATGGACCTTACTACTGTAAGGAATGTAGAAATGCATTTACTAGTCCTAATTCATTTCAGTTACATGAAAGATTTCAAACTGCAGAGAACCACTATGAATGTAAACAATGTGGTAAAGCATTTAGTAGCTTCAGTTTCTTTTGAATACAGTCCTCCCTAGTTTCTGAGGTGAATTGATTCCAGCACCCTCAGGAATACCTATATTCAGAGATATTTAAGTCCCTGATATTAAACAGCATATTTGCATATAACCTAGGCACATTTTCTGTATATTTTAAATCATTTCTAGATTACTTATAATACACAATGCATTGTAAATTCTGTATAAGTTGCTTTTGTATTGTTTAGGGAATCATGACAAGAAAAAAGTCTACATATTCAGTACAAATACAACTGTTATTGTCCTAAGTACATGTACATGTCAGCAACAATGTCAGGATCTGTGGAGTTTGTGAGTATAAGATCTTTAAGTGTTGAAGGTTTCATCTCCATAATTGCAGCTGCTTTAGCTACAAATATTATAGGAAGCTGTTCCTTCTTTTTCTTTACATCACCAAACCTTCCAGTGGTTATAGGCATTTTGTTATCCTTCAAGTGACCTGGAGCCTTTGTTGCATGACAGGATTGTACCTGAAGATCACATTCTTTAACAATTGTGCCTACTGAATCTGTAAAACTACTAGAAGAAAACATATTGAAAATACTTCAGGACATTGGTTTAGGCAAAGATTTTATGGCTAATACCTCAAAGCACAGGCAACAAAGACAAAAATAGACAAATGAGACTATATTACACTAAAAAGTAGCTGTGCAAAGTAAAGGGAACAACAAGAGTGCAGAGAAAACCTATTGAATATGAGAAAATATTTGCAAACTATATGACAAGGGACTGATATCCAAATATACAAGGAACTCAAACATCTCAACAGCAAAAAATATAAATAATCCCATTAAAGTGGGAAAAGGATGTGAACAGACAGTTCTCAAAAGAAGACATGCAAATGGCCAAAAAGTATATGGAAATATGTTCAACATCACTAATGATTAGGAAAATGCAAATTGAAACCACAATGAGATACTCTACTTAGAATTATTCTTACTAAAAAAGATAAAAAACAACAAATGCTGATGAGGATGTGGAGAAAAGAACTTTCACTGTTGGTGAAAGTATAAATTAGAACAACTACTATGGAAAACAGTATGTAGATTTCTCAGAAACCTAAAAATAGAACCACCATATGATCCAGCAAACCAAGTATATCCACAGGAAAAGAAATCAGTATATCAAAGAGATACTTGCACTTGCATATTTATCACAGCACTATTCATGATAACAAAGATATGGAATTAACCTAGGCATCCATCAGTGGACACATGGATAAAGAAAATGTTTATGTACACAGTGGAATACTATTTGGCCATAAAAAAAGAGTAAAATGTTATTGCTAACAACATGGATGGAACTTGAGGTCATTATGGTAAGTGAAATAAGCCAGGCACAGAAAGACAAATACCACATGTTCTCACTTACATGTGGGAGGTGAAAAACTTGATCTCATGGAGATAGGGAATAGAATAACAGTTATCAGAGGCTGAGAAGGGGAAATGAAGAGAAATTGGTGAATACGTACAAATTTCCATTTAGATCAAAGGAATAAGTTCTGATGTTAGAAAGCAGACTAGAGTGAACTATAGTTAGCAACAATATATTTCATATTTCAAAGTAGTTGGAAGAGAGGACTTGAAATGTTACCAACACATAGAAATGGTAAATACTCAAGATCATGGATACCCCAAATACACTGACTTGACCATTACACATTCTATGCATGCAACAAATACTCATGTGTACCTTATATATATGTAAAATATGTATCAATAAAAGAAAATATGTAACATAGTTTTAAAATAACACTATTGTCAGGTGTCTGTGGGCTGAGGAACAGCCTAAGGTGTAAACTTAAGTTCTTCTCAGGTCTTTTCTTAGTTGCACCTGTCCCTGGGCATGTGTGGTAACTGTCTAATTTTCTCTGTATGTATGGTTATTTTTGCACAACCTAATCTTCAGTGGCTCTCAAAAGGAGAGGAATAAAAACATTAAGGGAAAAATAAAAGGCACCAGCCTGGAATTCACTTCAGATGGAGGGGAAAGGCCTTCGAAAAATGGAGAGAGATGCAGCAGCAACAGTCACCACCACTTCTTTGTAACTCTGTGATCAGAAGTAACAATTATCAAGCAGTGCGCAGATCCCCAATATTTGGAAGACAGGTCCTTTGTGTCCACCCTGGCCCCCCAAAACTGCATGCAAACTGCTGTTAGAACTTATGCATAGCTACCTGTCATGGAGCTGAGGAGGAGGAATGAGTCAGGGCTGCTGACTCAACTAAGAGTTGAAATTGACCGAAATTAACCAAATTTTATTAGCTAATTATTTCCCTGGAAGCTGCAAGCTTTTAATAGTATCCACAGTTTCAAAATAGCTACATCAGTTGGATTCTGCCAATGCAAATCCAGGTGGGGGATACAGATTCTTCATGCTTTTTATTCTGCCATCTTCCTTGAATCCTCTGACCTGACTTTTTATACTAATACATTACTTCAGGTCCCATCCCACATGTCACCTCCTCAGCAAGTCTTTCTGTCACCTCAGTTACTCCTTTCCATATATACATTTTTTTCTTCAATACACTTTTCAGAGTCAGGGAAATCCAATTAGGTTCACAGACTTTACTGCTTTCTTAACAACCTATGAAAAGTCAAATCATATAAATGAACCAAACTGAATAGTGTCACTGTTACTTTTATGAAGTGTTATCCCGTAGATAAAAAAAAAAAAAAAAAAAAAAAAGCCGGGCGCGGTGGCTCACGCCTGTAATCCCAGCACTTTGGGAGGACAAGGAGGGTGGATCACCTGAGGTCAGAAGTTCAAGACCAGCCTGGTCAACATGGTTAAATCCCATCTCTACTAAATATACAAAAATTAGCCGGGCGTGGTGGCGGGTGCCTGTAATCCCAGCTACTCGGGAGGCTGAGGCAGGAGAATTGCTTGAACCCGGGAGGCGGAGGTTGCAGTGAGCCGAGATCGCGCCATTGCGCTCCAGCCTGGGCAACAAGAGCGAAACTTCGTCTCAAAAGAAAAAAAAAAGAAAAGAAAACTGCTTTGCACCGATTTGCAGAAAAAGAGACAATGAGCTCCCTCTTGTGGTGAGGATGGCATTAACATCCACACATAACTCCTTTAGGGTGTGGATTTCTGAATTGTGCTGAGATCTCCAGAATTTACAGCAAGTGATGGTCAGTTTAAAATATTCTGTGCCTTCAATGAACAGGTGGTGTAGCAGGTTAGGGAGAAGAGAAGCAAATAAAATGGATGAGGTCCTCATTTAGGATATCACAATCTCTCCTGGAAGACAATTTCAAATGAATAAATCAAGGAACATGAGAAAGCCACAAGGGAGTTCAACCTGAGTCCAGTTAGACTCCTTGAAAGGGAAAGCTGTTTACAGAACACTTCGAATTTAGCTGCGGAAATGATTTGATGGGTCAGTGGTGGTGGAGTGAGGTTGAGACCGTTTAAAATAGGTGATGTAAACATGTGAAACCTCAGACACAGAGCCCTTGGTGTTAACCGTGATCTGTTGAGAGTCAGAAGAATGAAGCAGAGGGAATTGTTGGAAGCTCACATTTAATTAGCTTTTTTACATATAACAATGTGTTGACAAGGCTGGGAGCGGTGGCTCACGCCTGTAATCCCAGCACTTTGGGAAGTTTAGGCGGGTGGATCACGAGGTCAGGAGATCGAGACCATCCTGGCTAACACGGCGAGACCTTGTCTCTACTAAAAATACAAAAAATTAGCTGGGCGTGTTGGCAGGCGCCTGTAGTCCCAGCTACTCGGGAGGCTGAGGCAGGAGAATGGCATGAACCCAGGAGGTGGAGCTTGCAGTGAGCCGAGATGGCACCACTGCACTCCAGCATGGGCAACAGTGCGAGACTCCGTCTCGACAACAACAACAACCAAAAACAATGTGTTGACGTAGAAATTATTTATTGACGTCTTTTTCTCAAACTAATAATTATTTCGAAGGGTTTTTTTTTCCACCACGTAAACATAACCAACTCCTAGGAGCTTCCATGTGTATATACTTAAATGTATAATATGTGTAAAAGTTCTATCAGACTTAAATCATCCATTTATCACACTTTAAACACCTGTGAATGACCAGCCTGAGCAACATACCAAGACCTAATTTCTACCAAAAAATTTTTCTTTCTAATGATCCAGGCATAGTGACATGTACCTGTAGTCCTAGCTACTCCAGAGAATGAGGTGGGAGGATTGCTTGAGCCTAGGAGGTTGAGGCTGCAATGATCCGTGATGGCGTCACTGCACTCCAGCCTGGGTGACACAGTGAGACCCTGTCTCAAATAGAAGAAAATGTCAAATAAGATGAATGTGATTGCTTAAACTCTTCCACACAGAAGAATTGATCAAGATGGTCTTCAGAGGTAATATCATGAGGACGCAGTACAGTGCAATGAGGAAAAAACAACAAAAAACAAATGAAGGGGGCAGAAGACCTCAATTCTACTCTTTACTCTCCCTAGATGTGAAACAACCTTGGGCAAGTCACTGCACCTCTTTGAGCCTGTTATTTCATCTGTAAGAAGCTGAGATAATTAATATATCGTAGATAATGTAGTGTTCCCAGTAGAAACAAACAGCACTCTGAGATCAAACTCATTAATATTCCTATAACAAAGTGAGTAAATACTTGAAACAGAACAAAAAAGCCAATAAATAGCCTCTTATTTCTTGATGTCAGGTTCATCCCTACCTTACAAAAAAGAGTTTTCAGAGCTTTTTCGTTTGTAGAACTGAAGAAAAGGGACTGTAGACTCATGGAAGTGTCTGATGTCAGAAAGCCAGATTTGTCGAAGATGAATTTCTGAAATTAAAACATTTTATTTGGGAAGAAATACTTGTAATTCAGGGCATACACACAGACCACGTGGTCTTTGGTATGTCTGAAAAACAGAGAACATTGGAGGTTTCATGAAAAGGAGAAGTGTTACATATGGTTCTTCAAGAAAGTTCATTGGCACTAGTAAGGTTTTTGGGAGTTGGAAAGTTCTGATCGGGAAATGATGGCAATGAGTAAAACTATTCTTAGAGTCACAGCAAGTTGTTTCAGTAACTATTAGATAAAACCGGTTTCAGGATACAGCTGGCTGTTTCAGCAGCTTGGCAGAGAATGACATGCTTGGAGCATTGGTATGTGCTCTGAGTGCTTTTCCCCCTTGGCCTGTTGACTCTTATAGTTGAGTTTGGCAAGAATGACCCAGTTTATATGATCAACATTCAGTTTGCTAATTCACAACAAAACAATTTTCTGCCACTCCATGACTAATGTTTTTAAATAGCCCTCAGCCTTTGGCTTGAACTTACCAAAGGACTTTTTAAACTAAACCATGTCCACTCTTTTTTTTTTTTTTTTTTTTTTTTGAGACGGTCTCGCTGTGTCGCCCAGGCTGGAGTGCAGTTGTGCAATCATGGTTCATTGAAGCCTTGACCTCCTAGGCTCAGGTGATCCTCCTGCCTCAGCCTCCTGAGTAGCTGAGACCACAGGTGCATGCCACCATGTCCAACTAATTTTTATAGAGACAAGGCTTTACAGTGTTGCCCAGGCTGGTCTCAGACTGCTGGGCTCAAGCAATCCACCTACCTCAGCCTCTCAAAGTGCTAGGATTACAGGCATGAGCCAAACATTTAAAGAACTAATACCAATCCTACTCAAATTATTCTGAAAAATAGAGGAGGAGGCCAGGTGCACTGGCTCACGCCTGTAATCCCAGCACTTTGGGAGGCTGAGGCGGGCAGATCACGAGGACACGAGCTCGAGACCAGCCTGACCAACATGGTGAAACCCCGTCTCTACTAAAAATACAAAAATTAGCCAGGCGTGGTGGCACGTGCCTGTAATCCCAGCTACTCATGAGGCTGAGTTAGGAGAATCGCTTGAACCTGAGACGCAGAGGTTGCAATGAGCTGAGATCGCACCACTGCACTCCAGCCTGGGAGAAAGAGCAAGACTCCGCCTCAAGAAAAAAAAAAAAAAAAAATAGAGGAGGAAGGAATACTTTCAAACTCATTCTATGAGTCCAGTATTACCCAGATAACAAAACCAGGCAAAGACACTTTAAGAAAACTATAGGTCAGTATCCCTGATGAATATTCATGCAAACATCCTCAACAAAATCCTAGCAACCGAATTCAACAACACATCAAACAGATAATTTATCATGACCAAGTGAGATTTATCCCAGGGATGCAAGGATAGTATGTGATACATCATATCAACAGAATGAAGGACAAAAACTATATGATCATTTTAATAATGCTGAAAATGCATTTGATAAAATTTGACATCCCTTTATGATAAAAAAAAACCTTCAAAAAAAACCAAGTATACAAAGAACATACCTCAACATAATAAAAAGTCATATGTGACAGACCCACAACTAGTATACTGAATGGAGAAAAACAGCCTTTCCTCTAAAATCTGGAACAGGACAAAGATGCCCACTGTCACCACTGTTATTCAACTTAGTATTTGAAGTCCTAGTTAGAGCAATCAGTTAAGAGAAAGAAATAAAGGGCATCCAAACTGGAAAGGAAGAAGTCAAATTATCCTTCTTTGCAGATCACATGATCTTATATTTGGGAAAAACCTAAAGACTTCACAAAAAAACTACTAGAACCAATAAATTCAGTAAAGTTGCAGGATACAAAATCAACATATAAAAATCAGTAGCATTTCTTCAGAACAAGGATCACTGGGAGAAAAAAAAATAAAAATTGAAAAGCCAAAAATGAATAGCATTTCTATATGCTAACAGTAAACAATCTGAAAAAGAAATCAAGAAAGTCCTCTTTACAATAGCTACAAATAAAATAAAATACCTAGGAATTAATTTAACCTAAGAAATAAGTGAAAGATCTCTACAATGAAAACCATAAACCATTGATGCAAGAAATTGAAAAGGACAAAAAATGGAAAGATATTCCATGTTCATAGATTGGAAGAATAAATATGTTAAAATGTGCCTACTGCCCAAAGCAACCTACAGATTAAATACAATTCCTATCAAAATACCAAGGACATTCTTCACAGAAATAGAAAAAATAATCCTGAAATTTATATGGAACCACAAAAGACCTGGAATAGCCAAAGCTATCCTGATCAAAAAGAACAAAACTGGGGGAATCACATTACTTGACCTCAGATTATACTACAGAGCTATAGTAACCAGAACAGCATGGTCCTGGCATAAAAACAGATACATAGACCACTGGAACAGAATAGAGAACCTAGAAATAAATCTATACATTTACAGTGAACCCATTTTTGACAAAAGTGCCAAGAATGTACATTGGGGAAAGGACAATCTCTTTAGTAAATGGTGCTGGGAAAACGGAATGTTCATATGCAGGAAAAAGAACCTAGACCCCTATCTCTTACCATATACAAAAATCAAATCAAAATGATTAAAGATTTAAACCCAAGACCTCAAGCTATGAAACTACTGAAATAAAACATTGAGGAACGTCTCTAGGACATTGGAGTAGGCAAAGATTTCTTAGGTAATACCCCACAAGCATAGGCAATGAAAGCAAAAATGGACAAATGGGATCACATCAAGTTAAAAAAGAAACAACACAGTAAAGGAAAGAGACAAACCATAGAATAGGAGAAAACATTTGCAAACTATCCATCTGACAATAGATTAATATCCAGGATATATAAGGAGTTCAAACAACTCTATACAAAAAAATCTAATAATCTGATTTTAAAATGGGCAGAAGATCTGAATAGACATTTCTTAAAATAAGACATACAAATGGCAAACAGACATATAAAAAAGTGCTCAACATCACTGACCATCAGAGAAATGCAAATCAAAACTACAATGAGATATCACCTTACCTCAATTAAAATAGCTTTTACCCAAAAGACAGGCAAGAACAAATGCTGGTGAGGATGTAGAGAAAAAGGAACCCTTGTACACTGTTAGTGGGAGTGTAAATTAGTACAACCACTATGGACAACAGTTTGGAAGATTCTCATAAAACTGAAAATAGAGCTACCAAACAATCCAGCAATCCCACAGCTGGGTGGGATTGGAAATCAATATATCAAAGAGAAGGAAAGGAAATCAGTATATCAAAGAGATATCTGCACTCCCATATTTATTTATTACAATAGCAAACATATGAAATCAACTTAAGTGTCCATCAATGATGATTGGATAAAGAAAATGTGTTATATATACACAATAGAATACTATTCAGCCATAAAAATAATGAAATTATGTCATTTGCAAGAACATGGATGTAACTGAAGGTCATTATGTTAAGTGAAATAAGCCAAGTGCAGAAAGACAAACTTCACATGTTCTCACTTATTTGTGGGAGCTACAAATTGCAACAATTGAACTCATTGAGATAGAGAGTAGAAAGATGATTATCAAAGGCTGAGAAGGGTAGAGGGGGTGGGGAATGGGAATGGTTAATGGGTACAAAAAAAAAGAGAAAGAATGAATAAGACCTAGTGTTTGTTAGCACAACAGGGTGACTACAGTAAAAAATAATTTAGTTGTACATTTTTAAATAACTAAAAGAGTATAATTGGATTGTTTGTAACACAAAGGGTAAATACTTGAGGTGATGACCCCATTTACCCTGATGTGATTATTATGCACCGCATGCCTCTTTCAAAATATCCCATGTAACCCATAAATATATACACTTACTATGTACCCAGAAAATTAAAAATAAAAAAAGAAAGGAAAAGAAAACATTTTAAATTTTATTCATATAAATTTATGTAAGGCCAGGTGCGATGGCTCACCCCTGTAATCCTAGCAGTTGGGGAGGCCGAGGTGGGCGGATTGCCTGAGCTCAGGAGTTGGAGATCAGCCTGGGCAACATGGTGAAACCCCGTCTCTACTAAAATAAAAAAAATTAGCCAGTTGTGGTGCCTGTAGTCCCAGCTACTTGGGAGGCTGAGGCAGGAGAATCACTTGAACCCGGGCAGCAGAGGTTGCAGTGAGCCGAGATCCCACCACTGCACTCCAGCCTGGGTGACAGAGTGAGACTCCATCTCAAAAAAAAAAAAAAAAAAAAAAAAAAAAAAATTTATGTAGTACTAGTGTAATTTTGTAACATGGATATAATTGCATAGTGGTGAAGACAGGGCTTTGAGTGTATCCATCACTGGAAAAAAGTACATTGTATTCATTAAGTAATTTCTCATTGTCCCCTCCCTTCCCATTCCCCACCCTTCTAAGTCTCCACTATCTATTATTTCACACTCTATGTTTATGTGTACACATTATTTAGCTCCCACTTATATGTGAGAACATGCGGTGTTTGTCTTTCTATGTCTGAGTTGTTTCACTTAAGATTGGGCCTCCACTTCTATTCATGTTGCTGCAAAAGATATAATTTTATTCTTTTTATGGCTGAATAGTATTCTATTGTGTATATATAACACATTTTCTTTATCCAGTCATCTACTGATGGACACTTAGGTTGATTCCACATGTTTGCTATTGTGAATACTGCTGTGATAAACATACAAGTATAGGTATCTTGATTTCTTGTTTTTTGGGTAGATACCCAATAGTGGGATTGCTGGATCAAAGGGTAGTTCTATTTTTAGTTCTTTGAGAAATCTCTGTACTGTTTTCCATAAAGATTGTACTAATTTACATCCCCATCAACAGCATGTAAACATTCCGTTTTCTCTGCATCCTCACCAACATCTGTTATTTTTTTCCCTCTTTTTAATAATAACCATTCTGACTGGTGTAAGATGATATCTCATTTTGGCTTTAATTTGCATTTCTCTGATGTTAGGGATGCTGAGCATTTTTTCATATGCTTGTTAACTATTTGTATGTCTTCTTTTGAAAAATGTCAGCTGGGCATGGTGGCTCACGCCTGTAATTCCCACACTTTGGGAGGCCAAGGCAGGAGAATTGCTTGAGGCCAGGAGTTTGAGACTAGCCTGGGCAACATAGTGAGACCTGTCTCTTCTTTTTTTTTTTTTTTTTTTGAGACACAGTCTCACTCTGTTGCCCAGGCTGGAGTGCAGTGGCGCAATCCCAGCTCGCTGCAACCTCCGGCTCCTGGGTTCAAGCGATTCTCCTGCCTCAGCCTCCTGAGTAGCTGCGATTACAGGCACGTGCCACCATGCCTGGCTAATTTTTGTATTTTTAGTAGAGACAGGGTTTCACCATGTTGGTCAGGCTTTACTCGAACTCCTGACCTCATGATCTGCCCGCTTCAGCCTCCCAAAGTGCTGGGATTACAGGCGTGAGCCACCACACCTGGCCCAACCCTGTCTCTTAAAAAAAAAAAATTAACTGGGTGTCATGGCAGGTGCCTGTAATCCCAGCTACTCAGAAGACTGAGGCAGGTGGATCTCTTGAGCCCAGGAATTTGAGTGAGCTAATATTGTACCAGTGAATTCTAGCTTGGGCGACAGAGGGAGACACTGTCTCTGAAAAAAGAAAAGAAAGGAAAGAGAAAGAAGAAAGAAAGAGAGAAAGAAAGAAAGAAAGAAGAGAGAGAGAAAAAAAGAAAGAAAGAAAAGAGAGAGAGGAAGGAAGGAAGGAAAAGAGAAAGAGAGAGAGAAAGAAAGAAAGAAAAGAAAGGAAGGGAAAGGAAAAGAAAGGAAAGGAAGGAAGAAGGAAGGAAGAAAGGGGGAGGGAGGGAGAAAAGAAAGGAAGGAAGGAAGGAAAAATGTCTATTTATGTCCTTAGACCACTTTTTACCTTTTTTTTTTTTTTTTTTTTTTTTGAGACAGAGTCTCTCACCCAGGCTGGAGTGCAGTGGCGTGATCTCAGCTCACTGCAACCTCTGCCTCCCAGGTTCAAGTGATTCTCCTGCCTCAGCCTCTTGAGTAGCTGGGATTACAGGCACCTGCCACCACACCCGGCTGATTTTTGTATTTTTAGTAGAGATAGGGTTTCACTATGTTGGCCAGACTGGTCCCGAACTCCTGACCTCAGGTGATCCGCCTACCTCGGCCTCTCGAAGTGCTGGGATTACAAATGTGAGCCACCACACCCAGCCTTTACCACTTCTTAATGGGGTTGTTTTTGTTGTTGAGTTGTTTGAGTTCCTTGTATATTCTGGATATTAGTGTTTTGTTAATGTATAGTTTGCAATTAATTTCTCCCATTCTTCAGGTTGTTTGTTCACTTTATTGATTATTTATTTTGCTGTGCAGAAGCTTTTCCATTTACTTAAGTCACATTTGTCTATTTTGTTATTGTTGCCTGTGCTTTTGAGGTCTTAATCAGGCATTTTTTGCCTAGACCAATGTCCAGAAGAGAATTCCTTAGATTTCCTTCTAGTATTTTTATAGTTTTGGGATTTACATTTAAGTACATTTTGAATTGATTTTTGTATATGGAGAGAGATCAGGGTCCAGCTTCAGTCTTCTCCGTATGGCAATCCAATGTTCCCAGCACCATTTATTGAAAAGGGTGTCCTTACCCCAATGTATGTTCTTGCTGACTTTGTAAAAAACCAGTTGGATGTAAATATGTGGATTTAGTTCTAGGTTCTCTATTCTGTTTCATTTATTTATGTGTATATTTTTATACCAGTAACATGCTGATTTGATTGCAATAGCCTGGTAGTATAACTTGAAGTTAGGTAATGTGTTGCTGTCAGAGGCATTCGAACCAGAGCGACTCCATTCTGAGGGCTAGGAAAGTGAGGCTGAGAATTGCTGGGCTTCATTCCTGGAAAGTTAGGCATAACTAGCCTCTAGATGTTTACAGTTAAAGGAACAAATTAATAATGTTTATTAAGCAGATCCGGACTTGGTAGTGTTCAGATATCCCAAAATCTGGAGAACAAAGGCATTTCTAATTTTGCTTTAAAGATAATAATATCGATTCTTGCAAAATATAGTAATTAAGAAAATTAATCCTTTATCATGAACCCTTGTAGCAGAGCACATCTCCCCATATATACAAGCATTGTACCTAGGGTGGATGCGTTCCTCCTCTTACTTACAGAAACATCCAACTCTTTCTATGGAGTAGCTGTTCTTTCACCACTTTACTTTCTTAATGAACTTGCTTTTACTTTGCGCTGCAGACTCGCCTTGAACTCCTTCTTGCAGGAAATTCGAAAACCCTCTCTTGGGGTCTGGATTGGGACCCCTGTCCTGTAACATTGCCTCCAACTTTGTTCTTTTTGTTTAGGATTGCTTTGGTTATTCGGGCTCTTTTTTGGTTCTATATGAATTTTAGGATTGTTTTTCCTAATTGTGTGAAAACTAACATTGGTATTTTGATAAGGATTGCATTGACTCTGTAGATTGCTTTGGGAAGTATAGTCATTTTAATGATATTAATTCTTTCTGAATAATTAATGAAATTAATTCTTCTGATATTAGTTCTTTCCATAAGCCTGAAATGTTTTTTCCATTTGTTTGTGTCATCTATAATTCTTTAATCAGTGTTTTATAGATTTTTTCTTTTTGTAGAGGCCTTTCACCTCCTTGGTGCAATATATTCCCATGTAGGGTGGGGTGTTATTTGGTAGCTCTCGTAAGTGGTATTGCTTTCTCTATTTGGTTCTCAGCTAGATTGTTATTGGTGTATAGAAACGCTGCTGACTTTTGTACATTGACTTTGTATCCTGAAACTCCTGAATTAATTTATCTAATCTAAGAGATTTTTGGTGGAGTCTTAAGGGTTTTCTAGATGTAAGATTATATATCACTGAACAGGAATAATTTGACTTCCTCTTTTCCAATTTGCATGTCTTTTATTTCTTTCTCTTGCCTGATTGCTCTGGCCAGGACTTCCTATACTAGGGTTGAATAAGAGTGGAGAAAGTAGGCATCCTTAATCTTGTTCTAGTTTTTATCATTCAACTATTTACCCATTCAGTATGGTGTTGGCTGTGTGTTTATCATGTGTGGCTTTTATTATTTTGAGATATGTTCATTCTATACCTAGTTTTTTGAGCTTTTATCATGAAGGATGCTGAATTTTATCAAGTGTGTTTTCTAAATCTATTGAGATGATCATATGGTTTTTATTCTTCATTCTGTTTTTGTGATGTGTTACATATATTAACTTGTGTATGTTGGACCATTTTTGCATTCCTGGTATAAAACCTACTTTATCATGCTGTATTATCTTTTTAATGTGCTGTTGGGTTCAGTTTGCTAGTGTTTTGTTGGGGATTTTCACATCTGTGTTCATCGGGGATATTGGTCTGTAGTTTTGTTGTTGTGTCCTTGTCTGTTTTTGGTATTAGGATGTTACTGGCCTCATAGAATGAGTTAGGGAGATTTCCCTCCTCTGTGATTTTTAGGAACAGTTTCAGGAGTATAAGTATAGTTCTTTTTGTATGTTTGGTATAATTTTTTTTAATGTTAATTTTTAAATTTTTATTTTTTTTACTTAGAGATGGGATCTTGTTATGTTGGCCAGGGTGGTCTCAAACTCCTGGCCTCAAGCAATCCTCCTGTCTCAGGCTCTACAGTGCTATGATTAGAGGCATGAGCCACCACATCTGGCCTATTTGGTACAATTTAGGTATAAATCCATGTGGCCCAGAGCTTTCATTTTTGGGAAATTTTTTATTGCTGATTCAATGTTGCTACTTATTATTGGTCTATTCAGGATATCTGTTTCTTCTTGGTTCAATCTTGGGAGGTTATACGTTTCAAAAAAACCTATAGGTTTTCTAGGTTGTGAGCATATAGTTGTTCATAGTAGTGTCTGATGGTATTTCTGTGGTATTGGTGCAATGTCTTCTTTTTCAATTCTGGTTTTGTTCATTTGAATCTTCTTTTTTTCTTGGTTTGTCTAGCCAGCAGTTTATTACTTTTGTTGATATTTTCAAAGAACCAACTTTTTGTTTCGTTGATCATTTGTGTTGTTTTTTAGTCTGATTTTGTTTAATTCTGCTCTGATCTTTGTTATTTCTTCTTTTCTGCTAACTTTGGATTTATTTTGTTCTTGTTTTCCTAGTTCCATGGGGTACCATGTTAGGTTGTTAATTTTTTATCTTTCTACTTTTTTGACAGAGGCATATAATTCTATAAACTTCCCTCTTAGCATGACTTTTCCTATATCCCAGAGGTTTTGATATGTTGTGTGGCCATTTTTGTTCATTTCAAACAAAATTTTTATTTTCTGTTTTTATTTCTTCTTTGACTCAGAGATCATTCAGGAGCACATTGTTTAATTTCCATGTATTTATATAGTTTTCAAAGTTCCTCTTGGTATTGATTTTTAGTTTTATTCAGCGGTCTGAGAAGATGCTTGAAATGATTTTGACTTTAAAATTTGTCAAGACTAGTTTTGTGGCCTAACGTGGTCTATCTTGGAGAATGTTTCACGTACTGATGAGAAGAATGTATATTCTGAAATTGTTGGTTCTGTAAATGTCTGTTAGCTTCATTTGGTCCAAAGTCCATCTTAAGTCCAATTTTTTTGATTGTCTGTCTTGATGATGTATCTACTACTGTGTGTGAGGTGCTGAAGTCCCCTACTATTATTGTATTGGTATCTGTATCTTTCTTTAGGTCTACGAATATTTGCTTTATTAATTGGGCCTCTCCAATGTTGGATGCATATATATTTAGTATTATTATATTATCTTGCTGAATTGATTCTGTTATCAGTATCTCATGATCTTCTTTGTCTTTTTGTACTGTTTTTTATTTAAAGTCTCTTTTATCTGATACAACTATCACAACTCTTGCTCACTTTTGGTTTCCCATTGCATGGAATATGTTTTTACACCTCTTTACTTTCAGTTTATATGTGTCTTTATAGGTAAGGTAAGTTTCTTGTAGGGAGCATATAGTTGGATCATATTTTAAAAATTCATTCCACCAGTCTATATCTTTTAATGGAACCATTTAATCCATTTACATTCAAGGTTAATATTGATATGTGAGGTTTTGTTCCTGTCATGTTGTTAATTGTTATCTAGTTGGGTTTTTGTTTGTTTGTTTGTTTTTAGATGGAGTCTCACTCTGTCACCAGGTTGGAGTGTAGTGGCGTGACGTCAGCTTACTGCAACCTCTGCCTCCCAGGTTCAAGTGATTATCCGGCCTCAGCCTCTCAAGTAGCTGGGACTACAGGCGCCCACCACCACACCCAGCTAATTTTTGTATTTTTAGTAGAGACGGGGTTTCACCATGTTGGCCAGGATGATCTCAATCTCTTGACCTCGTGATCCGCCCACCTCGGCCTCCCAAATTGCTAGGATTACAGGCGTGAGCCACTGCGCCTGGCCATCTAGTTGTTTTTATAAATTCTGTGTTTCTTTCTTTTTCTCTGATGTTTGATTTTCTGGTTTGGTGGAATTCTTTTGTGCTCCCATTTGATTTTTTTCTTTTCCTCATCTATGTGATTGTCTAATAAGACCTGCGGGTTTTATTCTTTTGAGTGTTTCAATTTATGGTGAATATCAACCTTTTATTTACATGTTCAGGGCTCCTTTGAGCATTCATTGTAGGTTTTTTTCTTTTTTTATTTTCTTTTTTTCTTTTTGAGACAGAGTTTTGCCATTGTTGCCCAGGCTGAAGTGCAATGGCACGATCTCAGCTCACCACAACCTCCACCTCCCAGGTTCAAGCAATTCTCCTGCCTCAGCCTCCCGAGTAGCTGGGATTACAGGCATGTGTCACCACGCCCAGCTAATTTTGTATTTTTAGTAGAGACAGGGTTTCTCCATGTTGGTCAGGCTGGTCTCAAACTCCTGACCTCAGGTGATCTGCCCGCCTCGGCCTCCCAAAGTGCTGGGATTACAGGCATGAGCCACCGCGCCCAGCATTGTCGGTTTTTTCTAGTGGTGATAAATTCTGTCAGCATTTGCTTGTCTCGGAGATACTTAATTTCTCCTTCATTTATGAAGCTTCATTAAGTTGGATATAAATTTTTTGGGTGGCAGTTTTTTTCTTTTACCACTTTGAAAATCCTACTACATTCTCTTCTGGTTTGTAAGGTTTCTGCAAAGAAGTCCGCTGTTAGTTTGGTGAGGTTTCCTTTTGACTAGATGCTTTTCTCTTGCTGATTTTAAAAATTCTCTTTTTCACATTTACTTTAGACAGTCTGATGACAGTATGCCTTGGTGAAGTTGTTTCTGCAGTGTATCTTCCAAGGGATCATTGGTTCTCCCATATGTGGATGTCTAAATCTCTTGCTAAACTTGGATTTATTAGTATTATTATTATTTCTGCCAGGCTTTCACAATCTGCCTTCTTCCTAGTTTATTCAGTTTGGGATAGAACATCTTGAATGGAAGTTATCTTATCGTAAAAGAAGGTCTTTTAAAAAATCACAAGGAGTTTCTTTTTTCAAGAATCAAGTTCTCAGCCTGGGCAACATAGCGATTCTACCAATAAATAAATAAATAAAATAAAAAAGATTATTTCTGCCAAAAAAAAAAAAAAAAGCAAGCTAGGCATGGTGGTGTGCACCTGTAGTCCCAGCTACTTGGGAGGCTGAAATGGGAGGATCACTTGAGCCCAGGAGTTCCAGGCTACAGTGAGCTATGATCATACCACTGTATTGCAGACAAAGTGAGACCCTGTCTTTAAAAAAAAAAAAAAATATATATATATATATATATATATATACACACACCAGACTGAGCGTCGTGGCTCATGCCTGTAATCCCAACACTTTGGGAGGCCAAGATGGGTGGATCTCTTGAGGTCAGGAGTTTGAGAACAGCCTAGCCAACATGATGAAACCCCATCTCTACCAAAAATACAAAAATTAGCTGGGCATGGTGGTGGGCGCCTGTATTCCCAGCTACTTGGGAGGCTGAGGCACGAGAATCCCTTGAACCTGGGAGGCGGAGGTTGCAGTGCACCAAGATCTTGCCACTGCACCCTAGCCTGGGTGATAAGTGAGACTCGGCCTCAAAAAACAAAACAAAATAAAACAAACAAACAAACAAAATCAAATTTTAATTCAATTTGGAAAGCATTAACTAAGCATAAAGTTACATTTAAAACATTGGGCTGGAATTTCAGGGGCATGGAGGAGATACAGGTCTCTTAGGGAGTTTAGAATGAGAGAGGAAGAATATACATTTACAAATAATTATAATTAAAGACAACATGCCACTGGCCATGGTGGCTCATGCCTGTAATCCCAGCACTTTGGGAGGCTGAGGCGGGCAGATCACTTGAGGTCAGAAGTTTGAGACCAGCTGGCCAACATGGTAAAACCCCTTTCTACTAAAATACAAAAATTAGCTGGGCATGGTGGCATGCACCATTAATCCCAGCTACTCTGGAGGCTGAGGCAGAAGAATCACTTGAGCCCGGGAGGCAGAGGTTGCAGTGAGCTGAGATTGCACCATTGCACTCCAGCCTGGGTGACAGAACGAGACTGTGTCTCAAAATAATAATAATAAAGACAATATGTGAGTAAAGGGCTATAACAGTGCCCCTAGCAAAAAGTCACAGAGATACAAAGATGAAGTTAATTCTGGAGATAGTTGGTAGGAAAAAGTGAGGTAAGAAAGGCTTCAAGAAGGAGAAGAAATTTTTTATTAGATTGAAAGAAGGGGTAGAATTTGAGAGTTGAATGCTTGAGCAGCAAGGAAGGGCATTCCACTGAAGAGAATAGGAACAAAATGAAAATGTAGAGACTGAAAAATGCAGGGCTAAGTTGGAGGAAAGGCTGTAGGAGATATGAATAGAGTGAGAGGTAAGGAATAAGGCTGAAGAAATGAAGAAACCCAGGTTTGGTCAAGTCATACAGGATCTTGGATGTTGGCCTATGTAGGTAATGAGAGCCATTAAACATTTTTCAGCGAGAAGTAAAATAATTAGAATTGTAACTTTAAAAGTTTCTGGGCCAGGCATAGTGCCTCACATCTGTAATCCCAGCCCTTTGAGGAGGCCAAGGTGGGAGGATTGCTTGAGTCTAGGAGTTTAAGACCAACCTGGGCAACATAGTGAGACCTGGCCTCTACAAAAAATCAATAATTAGCCAGTCATGGTGGCACGTGGCTGTAGTCCCAGCTACTCAGGAGGCTGAGGTGGGAGGATTACTTAAGGCCAGGAGGTCAAAACTGCAGTGAGCCGTGATTATGCCAATGCACTCAGCCTGTCTTAAAAAAAAAAGTATTCATTGGGTTTCTTTGTTACATCCTCTTACAGAACCAAATTCTTTTCTTTCAGAGCATTCAGTTTATAATCATACATTCATTGGTTGCCTTCCCCACTAGACTACAAATCCCAACAGAACAGCAACCATGACTGGCCTGATACATAAGTGTTCAATAAATATTAGCTAAGAATAAATAAAAATTATAATAATATAGCAGCAGTATATATTATAGTATAGAATATAGAAAGTGGCATTAACCATGAGGTTATTGCAGTATATGGAAGATGACGACCTGAACTACATCATAAAAAACGAGGCTTAGGCCAGGCGCAGTGGCTCACGCCTGTAATCCCAGCACTTTGAGAGGCCGAGGTAGGCAGACTGCCTGAGCTCAGGAGTTCGAGACCACTGTAGGCAACATGATGAAACCTGGTCTCTACTAAAATGCAAAAAAATTAGCCAGGCACTGGCTAATTAGCCAGTCCCAGCTACTGGGAAGGCTGAGGCATGAGAATCGCTTGAGCCCTGGAGGTGGGCACTGAGCCAAGATTGTACCACTGCACTCCAGCTTGGGCTACAGAGTGAGACTCCTTCTCAAAAAAACAAACAAACAAACAAACAAATGAACGACAAAGAAAACGGTGCTTAAATGGCAGGATATACAATTTAGTGAACGATTACATGAGGTGGTGAGGAAGAAAGAAGAATAAAATATGAGTCCAGAGTTTTGAGCCCGCAGCAACTAAAGAACAGGCGTGAGGTGGCTCATGCCTGTAATCCCAGCACTTTGGGAGGCTAAGGCAGGTGGATCATGAAGTCAGGAGTTTGAGACCAGCCTGGCCAACATGGTGAAACCCCATCTCTACTAAAAATACAAAAAATTAGCTGGGTGTGGTGGCGGGCGCCTGTAATCCCAGCTACTCAGGAGGCTGAGGCAGGAGAATTGCTTGAATCAGGGAGGCAGAGGTTGCAGTGAGCCAAGATTACACCACTGCACTCCAGCCTGGCGACAGAGCAAGACTGTTAAAAAAAAAAAAAAAAAAAAAAAAAAAGCAGATGTCAAATATAAAAAAATTCCCAGACCAGGCATAGTGGCTCATGCCTGTAATTCCAGCACTTTGGGAGGCTGAGATGGGAGGATCACTTGAGGCCAGGAGTTCAAGGTTACAGTGAGCTGTGATCATACCACCACACTCTAGCTTGGACAACAAAGTGAGACCCTATCTCTAAAAGAAAGAAGGAAAATAAAAAACTTCCCTTCCCTGTATACTTTTCAGGTTCATATACCCATAATCTTTACAATTCCATTCTTGTCCTTATACTTCCATTTCTGATAGCCTTCTTTAGGATTTTGCTCTAGAAGCATCAGTTCCAGAAAAAAAAATCTAAATGCTAGGATTCACTGAAAATTTCAGCATCTGTAAGTGAAGTTTATAAGGTATATTCTTGAATATCCACTTGGGCTCACATGAATGAAAGTTCATCCCAGCCAGACTCAAAGTGCCTAGGAATGTTGCTAGGACTATTGCTGGTAACATACCAGAAGCCCACTGGCTGTACTTTTTTGTAAGTAGTGTAAGATACAATAAATCTAAGTTTCTCTTCAAAGGGTTTAGCCTGTTAACTTCCTTATCCTTTGTTCTCAAACTCAACTTTCTTGTTCTTCCTTGCCCCTAGTTAACGTAAACAGCCTACCCCCTTCCCATCAGCTCTAATCAATAACTCACATCTGTTCCCTTGGTTACCTGTACCCATTGTTCCCCTGAAACTGCACGTCTCATACACTCCACCTCTGTACCTCACATCCCTCTCCCCTTCTGTATTTAGGAAAATATGTACAAGTAGCCAATCGGGTCAGCTCAGATTGTGTGGTCTGACCCCAGCCCATGGGGGAGTAACACAGAGGCAGGGACTGTGTTAAGGATAAAAACCCCCTGGTCTCCTTTATTCTCTGTACACTTGCAATCTTAATTGACGCGAGTGACACCCTTCTGCAAAAAATAAATTGCCTTGCTGAGAGGATTAAACTTTTGCCTGAGTGTTGGTTTTACTTTACGGCACCGAGCATTTATTCCTGGAGCATTTTATATCCAACAGTAGGATAGAAGAGACACTGCTGCCTTCCTCTACAAATACTGAACTACAGTCTAAGAAACTATAGGCATCAGAATGCAGTGCAGCACCAGCACGTATGTCTAACTGCAGGATCTGAATTTCATTCTGTGGTTTGGTTTCCAAAAATTTCACAATGCCTACTATGGCCAAGTTCCAATCCATTTCCCTATACTCCACTTGACACTTTCTCACTACTATCTCACTATCTGCAAAAACTACTGTTTTTAATAGAAGCCTTTCAAAAATCTGACATTCTGGTGGAGCACTTCCCAAAATAAACTTTAGATTACCTGAAAATTAGTAATGTGCTACAATTGGCTGGGAAGAAAAGAAAAGCACTCACAGGAATTTTGTATTTTTGTTTTTAGAAATGGGGTCTTGCTCTGTTGCCCAGGCTGAAGCACAGTGGCGAGATCATAGGTCATTGAAGCTTCGAACTCCCGGGCTCAACGTCTTCCCACCTCAGCCTCCTGAGTAGCTGGGACTGCAGGTTCAGGACGCCATGCACTGCCAATTTTTAAATTTTTAGTACAGACGAGGTGTGGCTACGTTTTCCAGGATGATGAACTCCTGGGTTCAAGCAGTCCTCCCGTTTCAGCCTCCAAAAGGGTTGGGATTATAGGCGTGAGCCCCCGCACCCTGCCTGGAAGTCTTTTAATTCACTTCAGTTATCTTAGAATTTTCCTTCCCCACTTTATACATACATACAGTGGAATTGAGGGTGTTTGTCTCAGGTAACCGATCAATGAGGTGAATAACCTGCAGGAGGCAGCAGAGCCTAAGGCCAGTGACTCCCCGCTGAGGGCCAGTCTGGAGCCTGCAAAGGGAGGGAAAGGGAGCTCCCCGGGGTGTTTCCTGGGCAGCCTGCTCTCTACTGCGGGTGGCATCCAGCTGCTCAGAACAGCTGCAGAAGGAATGTGGATCCTGAGAAGCTACAGAGCCCTGGAAATCAGGAGACTCACGTGCAGGTGCACTTTGTGTAGGGGGGTTGGGGGGAAGTTCTGTCCTTAACTGGGGTTGTACCTAGAGCCTAGGGACGTTTTGCAGGGGCAGTGTTTGGTTTTTACATGCAAAGGGTCCTGGCGACAGACTGTAATTTGTACATACAAAGACAATCTATGAAGGTCAGGCTCAGTAAGACTTGTCTGACATGTCACCTGGAGAAAGGGTTTATGAAGGTAATAGTTTACTTAGGTTAGAAGGTTAAACTGACCCCAGGTGAGAACTTCTGCTGGTGAAAATGAAGTCTAGGGGGAGGAAGCAGTTCCATATTCAGGGGTGGGACGGGGGGAGTGTGAGGAAGTCTTATCCCCATTCCCGCCCTGTAGAGGACACCTGCCTCTCCCTCCTGGTGCAGTCTTGCCTGGCTTGGCCTAGATTTCCTTCCTTCTATGAGGCAAAGGAATGACTCCATTGAACACCGAGTCTGGAATTCCCAGCACACATTTCTGAAAGATCGAGGAAGCTAACAGTGCCCCTTCTAACAATAAGTAGCAAGTTTGGCTGAAATGCAGATATCCAATGACCAGGGCTCAGGGAGTGAGCTTAGCCTTAGAAAGGCCGTAGCTAGGACTGATCAGCCGGGCTCTGCAGGGCTCCGTTACTCAGGGCTTCCCCTGTCACTCAGGGCTGAGGGGCGGAGCCTGGAACCCCATCCAATCAGGTTCCCTGGGTCGGGGCCCTGCCCAGCTGTCAATCCGGGGAAGCAGAAGGCCGCACTCAGAGTCTCTGCACTCCTTTGTTGCTGGGGTCCGTTACGCTCCGCATCCAGTCCTTGCTGCTCCGAGAGGCCCCAGGTGCCTCCGCCACGGCTCCTGTGACGCTGTCACCTGCGCTGTGACCTGCTCCGGAGTCATAAAGAGGACGCCGGGACACCCAGAAGCAGGGAAATGGTAAAGTGCCCGGCCTAGCGTCCAGATACGTGGAAGAGGGGCTGGGTGGAACCAACAGGATCCTGCTGTGGCGGGACCCAGGCCTCCGCTCGGGCGACCCCGGCGATTGGGACCCGCGTCCCCCATGGCGCGGCTTGGCCCTCGGTGCCCTCGGCCGCCAGGTGGGGCTGGCCCCGCAGCTGGGACCCCGGGCGTCCTGTCCCGTCCCTACGCGGCGACTGCGGCCCCGGCCCAGGAGCCCTCTCTGGGCAGCTCCGCGCTCGCAGCCCGGCGTCTTCCCAGATTGTGCGGGGGGCCACGGGAGGGTCATGGAGGGTCGGGTGTGTCCCACCTTTCTTCTGTTAAAAATTAAACTGAAGGTCTGTTAACAGTTAAAGAGTTTGTTGGAGTAAACAGCGATTCCTGAGTGAGAAACACCCGGTCATGGCTTGTGATTGAAGAAAAGGATTTTATAAGTTGCATGAGGAGGCAAACAGGATTAAATACTCGATTAGTTACAGTGATGCAGTCGCCGTATGTGGACTTGTCAACCTGAAATAAAAGAATCAGATTCCAGTTTTTAAAAGTTTACTCAAGCAAGAAGCTGGGAATGGCCCATTTGGGAAAACACAGGATCCACGGAAATGGGCTCAGTGCTTCAAATTTAAAAGTTTAAGTTCTTGCTTATATAGGCAAAAGGCCAAGAAATTTAATAGGATTACAACGTTTTTTATACAAGGCTAGTTTGTGAGGCACAATTTAATTAGTTAGAGTTTGGCCCGCCGCACCCCCCCCCGCCCCCCCCGCCCCCCCCGCCCCCATAGAACTTGTTTTTTTTTTTTTTTTTCTCTCTCTCTCTTTACAGTTGGGTTTCATTTCCTTTCCAATTTAAAAGAGTATATTTAACATTCCAGCGTAAGGCAAGGTGATGCCAGCTTGGACAACATGGCGAAACCCCGTCTGTACAAAATATTTAAAAAATTAGTCGGGTATAGCCGGGCGCAGTGGCTCACGTCTATAATTCCAGCACTTTGGGAGGCCGAGGCGGGCGGATGACGAGGTCAGGAATTTGAGACCATCCTGGCCAACATGGTGAAACCCCGACTCTACCAAAAATACAAAAATTAGCTGGGCGTGGTGGCACGTGCCTGTAATCCGGCTACTGGGGAGGCTGAAGCAAGACAATCGCTTGAACGCAGGAGGCGGAGGTTGCAGTGAGCCGAGATGGTGCCACTGCACTCCAGCCTGGCGACAGAGCAAGACTCTGTTTAAAAAAAAAAAAAAAAAAATTAGTCAGGTATGATGGCCGCTCCTGTAGTCCCAGCTAGTCTGGAGGCTGAGGCAGGAGAATTGCTCGAGCCCAGGAGGTGAAGGCTGCATCAATGACAGTATTGAATTTACAGTTAATGGGCAAGGTGAGGGAGAGGATGGAAGTTGGTTTAGTGTCAGTAATTAGGGAAGAGATTGTCAAACGTAGGGAAAAGGGACTTGATTGGATATCAGGTTTGGGGGAATTTTCTCTAAACTCCCTTAAAAGAGTTTTTGCTACCACAGGGCTCTGCAGGAAAAGGCCAAAGTCTAGTCAAGAAGAGGGGGGCTCTGAGGAGCCTGACTCTAGTTTGATCAAGGAGGGAGTTTTTGGGACCCCTTCCCCAGCCTAGTTTTTCCCAGTTATGACAGTAAATCCCTAAATTTCTGGTTTTCTCCTCACATTCAGAAACACCAACTTCCCCTTGCCAATTGACATCCTTATCAATTATGTTTCCCATGCTACATTTGAAACAGCTGCCATATTTTATCATTTTTCCACAGACAAATAAATGGCACTATTTAAAAATGTTATCAACACCTCTGAAAAGAAGGAAAACTTTTTTTTTTTTTTTTGAGACAGTCTCACTCTGTCGTCGCCCAGGCTGGAGTGCAATGGTGCTATCTTGGCTCACTGCAACCTCCGCCTCCTGGGTTTAAGCGATTCCCCTGCCTCAGCCTCCCAAGTAGCTGGGATTACAAGCATATACCAACATGCCTGGCTGATTTTTGTATTTTTAGTAGAGACACAGGAAAGAAAACGTTTTTTAAAAATTTTAGTCCAGGCACAGTGACTCACTCCTGTAATCCCAGCACTTTCAGAGGCCCAGGTGGGAGGATTGCTTGAGCCTAGGAGTTCAAGACCAGAGTGGGCTGGGCAACATAGCAAGATCTCTACTGAAAACAAACAAACAAAATAGCTGGGCATGGTGGCATATTTCTGTAGTCTCAGCTACTATACTTGGGAGACTAAGGCGGGAGGATTGCTTGAGCCCTGAAGATCCAAGGCTGCAGTGAGCCTTGAGGGCACCACTGCACTCCAGTCTGGGAGACAGGGTGAAAATTTTCCTCAAAAAAACAAAAACTTTAGGGCTTGGCATGCTGGCTTACACCTGTAATCCCAGCACTTTGGCAGGCCAAGGTGGGAGGATCACTTGAGTCCAGAAGTTTAAGACCAGCTCAGCAACATAGAGAGACTCTGTCTCTATTAAATAAATAAATAAAATTTTAAAAAGAAAAAAATTATATTTTGTTTATGAATATTTTTTATGGGAGGAAACTATTCAGTAACTACCCAAAACAACATTGGGTAAAACTGCATGCCTGATTCTTGACATTGATCATCTTTTCATGTGCTTGTTGGCCGTTTGTGTATGTCTGGGAGAAATGTCATTAAAATCCATTGCTTGGCTGGATGTGGTGGCTCACGCCTGTAATCTCAGCACTTTGGGAGGCCGAGGCGGGTGGATCACGAGGTCAGGAGTTCAAGACCAGCCTGGCCAACATAGTGAAACCCTGTCTTTACTAAAAATACAAAAATTAGCTGGGCATGGTGGTGCGTGCCTATAGTCCCAGCTACTCGGGAGGCTGAGGCAGGAGAATTGCTTGAACCTGGGAGGCAGAGGTTGCAGTGAGCCAAGATCGCGCCATTGCCCATATTTTAGTCAATTAGTTTTCTTGTTTGGTACAATAATTTTTCTAGTTAATTACAATAAGAAAAACCTTAAAAATTTTACTAGCTCAAGCATTTTAAGTGTACCGTTGAGTTAGTTTGACAATTTTATATAACTTCTCTAAGATGAGTCATACCGCATTTTTCTTTTTCTGACTGGTCTTTTGCAGTTAGCATAGTATCATGAAGTTTCATGCCTCTTGTAGTATGGGACAGGATGTCATTTTATAAGAATAAATAATATCCTGTTGTGTATATATATACATTTTCATTATCCATTCATCCATTGATTGGCATTTAGGTTGAGCTACCTGTTGGATGTTGTGAACAATGGATTTCAATTTATTTTATTTTATTTTTTATAGAGATTGGATCTCACTCTGTTGCCTAGGCTGGTCTCAAACTCCTGGGCTCAATTGATCTTCCTGCCTCAGCCTCCTAAAAGTGTTGGGGTTACAGGCATCAGCCACTGTACCCCAGCCATTGATGGTTTTCAAATATTTCTTTGAGATCCTCCTTTCAATTCTTTTGAATTGAATATAATTCGACCCAAAAGTGGGTTGCTGGAACATTTGGTAATTTTGTTTTTAATTTTTGAGGCACCGCCATACTGTTTTTCATAGCTAAGCCATTTTACAATCCCTTGGACAGTGTACATAGGTTCCAGTTTGTCAGCATGCTCATCAAAGCTTTCCATTTGGCGTGTTTGATGTGTTTTTTATAGTTGAATCATGGAAGTTCTTTATATTTGCTGAATATTAAGACCATACCAGATATATGATTTACCAACATTTTCTCCAAATTGATGAGTTTTCTTTTCCCTTGTTGATAGTGTGTTCCCCTGCACAAAAGTTCTTAATTTTCATAAATCACATTACCTTTTTGTTAAGACTGCCCCCCACGGAGTTTTTACCTCTAAACCTTGTCCCCATTCAGCCTTCAGCACTTCATCAATTACAATTTATGTTGTCTTACCCCAGTATTATTTCCCACAATGGTTTTGGTCATGGGTTTCTGTTTCAGTTAGTTATGACTCTCTTAATCAGTTGGGTTGGTGAGATCCCATGCAAAATTCGGTTTTTGTTTGTTTTTGGATTTGCCTGTGCTGTTTGAATCAGAATCAAATCCACTTTCCAGACACCATCAAAGGTTAAACTTTGTGAACAAACATTTTCAAGTATATGTAGTCTCAGGACTGCTGTTGTGAGCTTTTTTTCTGCACATGAATTAGTAGGACTCTGTTATGAAAGATGCTACACACCCAATGTACAGAGAGACATTGGGGTACCCAGGAAACACATCTTTCTCTCCGGATTCACCAAAAAGAGACATTTTCCTATTCTTTTTTTTTTTTTTCAAGATAGAGTCTCACTCTGTTGTCCAGGCTGGAGTGCAGTGGCTCTATCTTGGCTCACTGCAACCTCTGCCTCCTGGGTTCAAGCGATTCTCATGCCTCAGCCTCCCTGAGTAGCTGGGATTACAGGTGCCTGCCACCACACCTGGCTAATTTTTGTATTTTTAGTAGAGACGGGGTTTTGCCACATTGGCCAGCCTGGTTGTGAACTCCTAACCTCAGGTGATCTGCCCGCCTTGGCCTCCCAAAGTGCTGGGATTGCAGGCATGAGCCACCATGCCTGGCCATAAATTTGTTATTTTGGAATAATTTTAGATTTATAGAAAACTTGCAAAGATAATCTACAAAGTTCCCATATACCCGTCACCCATTTTCTTCTAATGTGAGCATCTTACATAACCATGGTCCATCAAAACTAAGAAGTTATCATTTGTATATTACTATTAATGAAATTCCAGATTTTCAACAGTTTTTCCACTAATATCCTTTTTCTATTCCAGTACCCAATCCGGTATACCCCACTGTATTTAGTTCTTATGTCTCCTTGATCTGCTTTGTGACAATTTCTCAGTCTTTCCTTTTTTTTTTTTAAATCACTTTGACAGTTTTAAGGGTGCTGGTCAGGTATTCCATAGAATGTTCCTCAATTTGGAATTTTTCTCATGATTAGACTGGAGTTAGGTGTTTTGCAGGAGAATGCCACAAAGGTGAAGTGTCCAGGCTCATCACTTGATACACCTGGTGACAGTAACCTTGATCACTTGATTGAAGCAGTGTTTGTCAGGTTTCTCCACTTTAAAGTTACTATTTTTTCCCCTTTCCATACTCTGTTCTTTGGAAGTGAGTCACTAAGTCCAACACAGGTCCAAGGGAGGAGGGCCAATTCGGCTCCATAGTTCTGAAGGCTGGGAAGTCTAAGATCAAGGCAGACCGGGTGTGGTGGCTCACGCCTGTAATCCCAACACTTTGGGAGGCCAAGGCGGGCAGATCACGAGATCAGGAGTTTGAGACCAGCCTGACCAACATGGTGAAACCCCGTCTCTACTAAAAATCAAAAATTAGCTGGGCATGGTGGCATGTGCCTGTAATCCCAGCTACTCAGGAGGCTGAGGCAGGAGAACTGCTTGAACCCGGGAGGCAGAGGTTGCAGTGAGCCAAGATCGTGCCACTGCACTCCAGCCTGGGTGACAGGGTGAGACCCCATCTCAGAAAAAAAAAAAAAAGATCAAGGCACTGGCAGGTACCATGTCCAGAGGGTCCGTTCCCCATGAATTCCATCCTCTTGCTGTGTCCTCATGTGCCAGAAGGCTACATTTTCCTATTCTGCTGTTGCTTTACCCATAGTTACACTCTGGCATCAAAATTGCTGTTTGAGAGGAAGTGAGTGTAGACAGGGGAGTAAGAGGTCTGATGACAGAGGCAGGGAATAAATGTTTGGAGTCCACAGCATCGTGAGAATTTCTTAGGAATAGAGTCTAGACCCCCAGTGCTGTCACTCTCACCCATCCTCCTCTACAATGTGAGATGTTTCAGGACCCAGTGGCCTTTGAGGATGTGGCTGTGAACTTCACCCAGGAGGAGTGGGCTTTGTTGAATCCTTTCCAGAAGAATCTCTACAGAGATGTGATTCAGGAAACCTTCAGGAACCTCATCTCTATAGGTAGGGGTGACAATATTACCTCCCTCAGTGAATTGAAGAACACGTGTTTCTAGCTCATCAGTGCTATTCAGGGATTCGGAATATGGATAGACAATCCCTCGATGAACAAATCTGGCATGGCTGCAGTGTCCCATAAACATGGAATCTAATGATTTTTAAATAATCTTATACTAATTCAGGACTATTTTTCTGGGTCTATATTTTAGGGAATAAATGGAAAGACCGGAACGTTGAAGATCAGTACAGACATCCCAGGAGAAATCTAAGGTAATTTACACTCACAAGACAAAGAAATGTCTCTGAAGAAAATCTCAGATTGTCAGAAATTGTTAAAAAGAAGCCAACGAAAGAAATAAGCTCAGCATAAAATGTATTTATTGTTAGAAAGTTTTCTCGAAAAACATATATTTCAATGTGATATAGAGGTTTAATGTTCATAAAATAGTTTACTTGGAAATACTATTAAGAAACCTTGGCTGGCCATGGTGGCTCACGCCTGTAATCCCGGCACTTTGGGAGGCCAAGGTGAGTGGATCACCTGAGGTCGGGAGTTCAAGACCAGTCTGACCAACATGGACAAACCCTGTCACTAGTAAAAATACAAAATTAGCCAGGCGTGGTGGCATATGCCTGTAATCCCAGCTACTCGGGAGGTTGAGGCAGGAGAATCGCTTGAATCCAGAAGGCGGAGGTTGCAGTGAGCTGAGATCGCACCATGGCACTCTAGCCTGGGCAACAAGGGCAAAACTCTTATCTCAAAAAAAAAAAAAAAAAAGAAAAAGAAACCTCATGTAAGTATTCTTTTTTTGATGATAGATATAGACAGGCCATCTTGTAGAATGTGTGATCCATTCATGTTTAAACAATTCAGACAGGGCAGAAAGCCTACACTTCGTGGGATAATGTTAAAAATGCAGCTGGACATGTTGGCTCATGCCTGTAATCCCAGCACTTTGGGAGGCCAAGGTGAGTGGATCACCTGAGGTCGGGAGTTCAAGACCAGTCTGACCAACATGGACAAACCCTGTTGCTAGTAAAAATACAAAATTAGCCAGGCATGGTGGCACATGCCTGTAATCCCAGCTACTCGGGAGGTTGAGGCAGGAGAATCGCTTGAATCCGGAAGGCGGAGGTTGCAGTGAGCGGAGATGGCACCATGGCACTCTAGCCTGGGCAACAAGAGCAAAACTCCATCTCAAAAAAAAGAAACCTCATGTAAATATTCTTTTTTTGATGATAGATATAGACAGGCCATCTTGTAGAATGTGTGATCCATTCATGTTTAAACAATTCAGACAGGGCAGAAATCCTACACTTTGTGGGATAATGTTAAAAATGCAGCTGGACATGGTGGCTCATGCCTGTAATCTCAGCACTTTGGGAGACCAAGACAAGAGGACCACTTAAGGTCAACAGCCCAAGATCAGCCTGGGAAACACAGCAAGACTCTTATCTCTACCAAAAATAAAAAATTAGCTGGGTATGGTGGCACACACCTGTAGTCCAACTTTCTGGGGAGCCTGAGGTAGGAGGATCACTTGAGCCCAGGAGGTGAAGGCTGCTGTGTTATGATCATGCCGCTGCACTCCAGCCTGGGTAACAGAGTTAGACTTCGTACCAAAGAAACAAAAACATTAAAAATGCAAGTGTAATACTTATTAATGAATATTAAATCACTTATAAACAGACCCTTAATTATGTGCTTGGCATTTTTCACAGAACTTTTATGGGAGAGAGACTCTTTGAGAGTACAGAATGTAGTCAGTGTGGAGAAACTTTCACCCAGGTTCCAGAAGACATGCTGAACAAGAAAACTCTTCCTGGAGTAAAATCGTGTGAAAGCGGTACATGTGGGGAAATCTTCATGGGACATTCATCCCTTAATAGGAACATCAGAACTGACGCTGGACACCAACCATATAAGTGTCAGAAATTTTTAGAGAAGCCATATAAACATAAACAACGTGGGAAAGCCTTGAGCCATAGCCACTGCTTTCGAACACATGAAAGGCCTCACACTAGAGAGAAACCTTTTGATTGTGAGGAATGTGGAAAATCTTTCATTTCTCCTGCAAGCATTGGAAGACATATGGTAATGCACAGTGGAGATGGACCTTATAAATGTAAATTTTGTGGGAAAGCCTTGATGTTTCTCAGTTTGTATCTTATCCACAAACGAACTCACACTGGAGAGAAACCATATGAATGTAAACAATGTGGTAAAGCCTTCAGTTGGCACAGTTCTGTTCGAATCCACGAAAGAACTCACAATGGGGAGAAGCCATATGAATGTAAGGAGTGTGGGAAATCATTCAATTTTTCCAGTTCCTTTCGCAGACATGAAAGGACACACACAGGAGAGAAGCCGTATAAATGTAAGGAATGTGGGAAAGCCTTCAATTGTCCCAGTTCTTTTCACAGGCATGAAAGGACTCACACAGGAGAAAAACCCTATGAATGTAAACTATGTGGGAAAGCATTATCTCGCCTTATAAGCTTTCGAAGACACATGAGAATGCACACTGGAGTGAGGCCTCATAAATGTAAGATATGTGGGAAAGCCTTTTACTCTCCCAGTTCATTTCAAAGACATGAAAGAAGTCACACTGGAGAGAAACCCTACAAATGCAAGCAATGTGAGAAAGCCTTCACTTGTTCCACTTCGTTTCAATATCATGAAAGGACTCACACTGGAGAGAAACCCTATGGGTGTAAGCAATGTGGGAAAGCCTTCAGATCTGCCAAGTACATTCAGATACATGGAAGGACTCACACTGGTTAGAAACCCTATGAATGTAAGCAATGTGGGAAAGCATTTCATTGTGTCAGCTCCTTCCGTAGACATGGAAGGACTCACACTGGAGAAAAACCTTATGAATGTAAGCATTGTGGGAAAGCCTTCACTTGTTCCATGTATATTAGAATACATGAAAGAATTCACACTGGAGAGAAACCTTACCAATGTAAGGAATGTGGGAAAGCCTTCATTCGTTCCAGTTACTGTCGAAAACATGAAAGAACGCACACTATTAATATATGAGAGAAATGCTATTTTTTAATTTTTATTTTTGTAGAGACAGGGTCTCACTATCTTGTCCAGGTTGGTCTTGAACTCCTGGCCTCAAGCATCCCTCCCAGCTTGAGGTCTCAATAAAGGAAAGCAATAAATGTAGAGATGGAGTTAGGTGATGCCACGCTGGGATTCCCAGTGGCCTATCTTACATATGATTTCGAAGGCAGACATGAGGAAGGCCTTAGTCACATTTTAGAGCCAGCCAAATTCACATGGGCTGTGTGGCCCCCTGATTCTAGCCCATTTTCCTGATTCTCTGGCTTGTCAATCAAGAGTATCCTCCAAATCTCTTGACTTTCCTTTTCTCAGAGGTGTAGGTTTCCAAAGATGTCCCCAGAAGCTCCACATTCAAGTTCTATCTACAGTTTGGTTTTTCTTTAAGTATTGTAATGTCCCTACCAGAGAGATAATGCAGACTGTCATGGGTGGGGAATGTTCTCTGATGCTCAACTCCCCCAGTCTGCAGATTAAGTTGGTAGGAGGTGTGATTTGTTTACATGCACCTTTGTTCCTGCTGGTAGTGACCTTGTTCTTGATTCAGCCTGACAGCTACTATGCTGCCATCAGAACCAACTTGATGAGAGCTCTGCTGCCATGTGCAGTGACTGGTCTCATCCAGGACACTCATGTGAGAAGGAACACCTTGCTCTGGTCAGGAAATGTCCAGTGTTTCCTGTTATCCACAAGAGAATGTAATGCCTCAGTTCGTTTTCAATTATCTTTGTTTATATGTGATTGACAACTTGTATTTTTGAGGGAGCAAAGATTTCCGTACATATTTCTTAAAAATAGTTTATTCAGCCGGGCGCAGTGGCTCACGCCTGTAACCCCAGCACTTTGGGAGGCTGAGGCGGGCAGATCACGAGGTCAGGAGTTTGAGGCCAGCCTAGCCAACATGGTGAAACCTCATCTCTACTAAAAGTACCAAAATTAGCCGGGTGTGGTAGTGGGTGCCTGTAATCCTAGCTACTCGGGAGGCAGGAGAATCTCCTGAACCTGGGAGGCAGAGGTTGCAGTGAGCCAAGATCACGCCACTGTACTCCTGCCTGGGCGACAGAGCAAGACTCTGTCTCAGAAAAAAAAAAAAAAAGTTTACTCACTGTTTTTCAGTTGTATACTTACAAATGTTGTTCTCTTTTTTTTGTATACTGAGAAGCTCTATTAAAATATCCCTTGTCAACATGGATCAGATCAAATGTGTACTGTTACCAAATTATTTGTTTGGTATTGTGAGTCAATATCACCATGTGTATAAACCTCATTTATTTCCTGATGTAAATTGTACATTTCATGCATATCTACTTATAATTTTTACCTTTTTTTCTTTTGAGACAGGGTCTTGCTCTATAACCCAGGCTGGAGTGCAGTGGTGCAATCATAGCTCATTGCAGCTCTGAGCTCCTGGGCTTAAGCAATCCTCCTGCTTCAGCCTTCTGAGTCGCTGGGACTACAGGTGTGCACCATCATGCCTGGCTAATTTTTTTTTTAATTTTTAGTACAGAGGAGGTCTTGTTATGCTCCCCAGGCTAGTCTCCAACTCCTGGGCCAAAGCAATCCTCCTGTCTCGGTCTTCCAAAGTACTGAGATTATAGGTGTGAGCCACTGTTCCCAGGCACAATTTTTATCTTGACCATAATTTGTCGTTCTTTTATAATCCCTGAAGTTAAATCTTGCTGTTATGAGTGCTCTCTTGCCCAAAACCACCAGTACTGAAAAAACTGTTGTCAAAGAGGATGTAATAAATTGTAGTAATAAATATGACCACAAGCCATAAATGACTGCAGGACATATCAATAAGAGGGTTCTCCGTAGAATTTCTTACAGGATTTCTGTTTTAGGTGCATTGTTCTCTATTCAAGGAGGTGAGTCATTTTTGTATATTGGATGCTGTCAGGATGTGAACTTAATTGTACCACTGCTAATCATAGTAGTTCTCACCTAGAAGGAGAAAGAATGGATTGGAGGTAAACCTAATTGAAGACAATTGCTGGTCAGTCACATTATGAGAAGAGGGGAATTGGAATTTTGGGTTATTTTTATGATTTGAAATGTTTTCTTCTATCCCATCTAGGGACGTGGTTACAGAATGCCCTCGTTTTTGTCCTGCTTCATCATGGTCACTGAGGAGCACTGTTTCACATTGCAGGTGTCTGACATGGCTTAAGATTTGGACTTGTGGTGAGGGGAGGCAGCTCCCAGACTTGTGGACCTGTTTTTGTTTTACTTATTCTCCAAAACCTAAGATATTTCTTACAGTGTATGAACACTGTTCCACAAAATGCTCCAGTTAAAAATGTATAAAGTCACTTACTCCTTAGGAAGCTATATAATACTTTTAAAGAAATGTCCTTACTGAGTCAAATGCGGTCAATATATTTATGTAACTGTCTGAATGCACGCCTAGGAAAGATGAAAGTCTTTCATCTTTCCTAGGAAAGATGAAAGTGATGGAATAGCATCACTATTCCAGCCAAGCCTTTCTTGCTCAGATAATATGCTCTTGATGCAACCCTCTTTTTCTTTTTGACACAGGGTCTCATTCTATCACCCAGGCTATGTGGAGTGCAGTGGCGTGATCTCGGCTCACTGCAATCTCCACCTCCCGGGCTCAAGCGATCCTCCCACCTTAGCCTCCCAAGTAGCTGGGACCATGCCCAGCTAATTTTTGTATTTTTTTTTAGAGACAAGGTTTTACCATGTTGCCCAGGCTGATCTCGAACAGGATTTCAGCAACCCTTTTATGCTACCACTGTAGAGTAATAGGCAACATGGAAAAGTTAGTTTTATATATTATACAGTGGCATGGACCAATCCAATCACTTTTTTGAAGTGCCAGCCAAACTGTTCTTCAGAGAAGCCTGTTTGAAACTCCCTAGAGTCAAAACCTGGTACCACAGGACAGAGCAGCAATGAGTGACCAACCCCTGACTCTATGTGCAGATGACACATCCATCCCCAGATTATGTATCAACATAAGTGAAAGGTACTGTCATTGCCTGTCACTTTTTTTTTTTTTGAGACTGAGTCTCACTTTGTCACCCAGGCTGGAGTGCAGTGGCACGATCTTGGCTCACTGCAACCTCTACCTCCTGGGTTCAAGCTATTGTCCTGCCTCAGCCTCCCAAGTAGCTGGGATTACAGGTGCCTGCCACCACACCCGGCTAATTTTTGTATTTTTAGTAGAGACGGAGTTTCACCATGTTGGCCAGGCTAGTCTTGAACTCCTGATCTTGTGATCTGCCTGCCTCGGCCTCCCAAAGTGCTGGGATTACAGGCATGAGCTACTGCACCCAGCCCATTGCCTGTCAGTTTTTATAGAGTGTCGCTTAGATCAAGAAAGAGATGGTAATACAGAGTTAGGTGTATCTGAAACCAAACACGGCCTCATCCTTCTGCCTCAAAGGCCAAGTGCACTCTGAGAGTTTGGTTAGAGTACAAACAACGCCACCCACTTCACTCCAGATGTGATTTTCTACAGGAGGCAGGCACTGTGTTGGGACGGCCAGTGAAGGTAAGGGAACACTAGAGGTGCAGGTTTAGGTGATGAACAGGACACAGCCTGGACGTTATTAGCCTTGACTATGGAGGTGTCTTGATGTTTCTCAAATTGAGACCAGTCTGGCCAACAGGAAATTGAACTGGTTTTCAATGGAAAAACTCATCTGTATAGGGATCTATTCGCTTCCTTTAAGTTTCAGTTTCGTTATGTGGCATTTAGCATGAGTGACTCCATTTTGGTCTGGTCTGGTTTCTAAGTGCCTAGTGCAGAAGCTCAGTCCAAAACAATGGCCTCCCATAATTTTCATTTTAACATTTCCTTTTTACTAATACATTATATCAGGTCACCTCAAATGTCACCTCCACAGAGGGTTCTTCCTCTCACCTCAGTTAGTCCTACTTCTTTCCATTCAGTTTTTTGTTACACTGCACTTTTTAGGATCTGGGAAATCCAATCAAAGTTCACAGGGTTTATTGCTTTTTCTTTTTTTGAGACAGAGTCTTGCTTTGTCACTGCCCAGGCTGGAGTGCAATGGTGCAATCTTGGCTCACTGCAACCTCCACCTTCTGGGTTCAAGCAATTCTCCTGCTTCAGACCCCTGAGTAGCTGGGATTACAGGCATGCACCACCACACTCAGCTAATTTTTGTATTTTTAGTAGAGATGGGGTTTCACCATGTTGGCTAGGCTGGTCTCGAACTCCCAACCTCAGGTGATCCACCCACCTCAGCCTCCCAAAGTGCTGGGATTACAGGCATGACCACTATGCCCAGCCAGGTTCATTACTTTTTAAAAATCAATCTATGAAAAGTTAAATTGGCCAGGCATGGTGCCTCAGAACCTATAATCCCAGCACTTTAGGAAGCTAAGGTGGGAGGATCACTTGAGGCCAGGAGTTGGAGAGCAGTCTGGGCAACACAGTGAAATCCCATCTGTACAAAAAATACAAAAATTCCCTGGGCGTGGTGGCACACACCTGTGGTCCCAGCTACTTGGGAGGCTGAGGTGGGAGAATTGCTTGAGTCTGGAAGATCAAGGTTGCAGTGAGCTCTGTTTGCGCCACTGTACTCCAGCCTGGGTGACAGAGCGAGACCTTGTCAAAAAAAAAAGAAAAAAGAAAAGAAAAATCATGTAAATGAAACCAAATTCAGTGATGTTACCTTAACTTTTTTTCTTTTTTCTTTTTTTGGTAGAGACAGGGTCACACTATGTTGCCCAGGCTGGTCTCAAATTCCTGGCCTCAAGTGATCCTCCTACCTTGGCCTTCCAAAGTGCTGGGATTACTGGTGTGAGCCACCACACCTGTCCTGCCTTTATTTCTAACTGATATGCCTTATATTAAAAAGTCCTTTAGAAAACAGCTTTGAGCCATTTTCCAGATAGGGGAAGTCAATGAAGCTCCCTCTTGTGGTGAGGGTGACTTTAACATCCACACATCCTGTCTGGGGCACTGGATTTCTTCTGAGTTGTGCTGAGACTTAAGAGTGGAAAAAAAGTTACTCTTTTTCCTCTGCTCTCACACAACATGGAATACTTCTGTGACCAAATACAAATATTTGAGAAGTGTCCCCCACATACCAAGCAAAGCATCAATTCTGCAACTGACTCCAGCTCGATGTCTTCTAGTTCCAACACTTTCTACCTTTATATAAGGTACAAAACTGCCTCAGAAATCATCTGACCATGTGTCCTGGTTTGCCAACGATAATCCTTGATAGTACCTGTTGTCCCAACATAGTTTTTCATAGCCCCTCATCTTCTTGCCATGGTTATCTGTGTCTGAACAATGAATATGTATGAGTACTTTCACACATAAGCAAAATTAAGTTTATTAAATGAAGTTTCCAGGAATGTTCAAATTTCAACACCTGATTTGCCTTATCACAAGTTATGGCTGTGCTAATTCCTCCAGGCAATGTTCACGGAATATTGAATTTATCATTGTAAGGTGTGGAGCAATGAAGATGCCCAAGAGGCCAGGCTCACACCTGTAATCCCAACACTTTTGGAGGCTGAAGCTGGAGGATCACTTAAGCTCAGGAGTTTGAGATCAACCTGAACAACCGAATGAGACCCCATCTCTACCAAAAATAAAAAACTAGCCAGGCATGGTGGCATGCACTTGCAGTCCCACCTACTTAGGAGGCTGAGGTGGGAGGATTGCTTGAGCCTGGGAGGTTGAGGCTGCAGTGAGCAGTCATCGCACCACTGCACTCCAGCTTGGGCGACAGAGTGAGACCCCGTCTCAAAAAAAGATGGCTAAAACATTTTTTTTTTTTTTTTTTTGAGACGGAGTCTCACTCTGTCTCAGGCTGGAATGCAGTGGCACGATCTTGGCTTACTGCAACCTCTGCCTCCCAGTTCAAGCAATTCTCTTACCTCAGCCTTTCATGTAGCTGGGATTACAGGCATGCGCCACCATTCCTGGCTAATTTTTGTATTTTTAGTAGAGACAGCGTTTCACCATGTTGGCCAGGCTGGTCTTGAACTCCTGATCTCGTGATCTGCCTGCCTCAGCCTCTCAAAGTGCTGGGATTACAGGCATGAGCCACCGCGCCCGGCCTGCCTAAGTCATAATTTCTATGACAGAATTTCTCATTTACAGCTTCCCCTGAGACCATCTTTCATTTCAGTTAACCCTGCTCCTTGGGGGTTATATGTGAGATAAAAGTGCCATGCTATATATCGTGTTCCCTGACTCAGTCCTGCACAGCATGTCCTGAAAAATGGGTCTTCAGTCACTGTCAATGCACCAGGGATAGATATACATAGTAGTGAGAGCCTCTAAATCTTTAATAAGTTCTGGCTTGGTTAGCTCGCTTACAAGGAAAACCTTTCTGCAGTCCATAGCAGTGTGAAGAAGCCTTGGCCATGTCTCATCCAATTTCCCGCACCCTGGAAGACATCTGCCTCTCTGTCCTGGTGCAGTCGTGCCTTGCCTGGTCTGGGCTTCTCTCCTGCTCTGAGGCAAGCGTATCTCTCCATTGAACACTGAGTCTGAAATGCCCTGCACACACTTGTGATCCCGTGCAGAAGGAAGGAGCAGGGACAGCCCCTTGAATGAGGAAGCTAACAGTGCCTCTTCTAACAGTAAGGAGCAAGTCGCCTTGAAATGCAAATATCTGATGACCAGGGCGCAAGGAAGGCGCTCGCTTAGAGAGGCTGCTCGCTTAGAGAGGCTGTGGCCAGAACGAGTCACACATGATCTGCAGGACCCGGTTACCTAGGGCTTCTGCGGTCACTCAGGACGGAGGAGGCGGGGCCTGGCTCCCCATCCAATCAGGGGTGCTGGGGCGGGGCCCTGTCAACTGCATCCGGGGAAGGGGGAAGGGACAGTCGCCCTCCGTCCATTCCTTTAGTGCTGCGCCGACTGCGGTCAGGGTCTCGGCTTTCTTTCTCCGAGAGGGACTAGGTGCCTCCACCAGAGCTTCTGTCGCTCTGTAACCTGCACTGTGGCCTACACCAGTCGCGGGAGCCACGCAGAGGACGCCGGAACACCCTGGAAGCGGAGAAATGGTGTGTGTGAGGGGGCTGGCGTCCGGGCGACTGGGAGAGGGGCTGGAATCGGCCGGAACCGGCTGAGGCGGGACCTGGGCCTCCACGCGGCGACTCCGAGGTCTGGGACGCGAGTCCCCTCGGTAGCAGGGTGGGGCTGGGCCGGCAGCCGGGACCCCGGGCCTCCTGTCCCGTCCCTTCACGGCGACAGCCGCCCCGGCCCCGGAGCCCAATCTGGGCAGCTCCGCGTCTCCCCACATTATGCGGGGGCCACGGGAGGGATATGGGGGGATCCCGCCTTGGGTGTGGGGTTTGTTAGAAACAAGTGCCCGGTGCCGCAAAGAAAACCAGCATCTAGGCAGAAAATTCCTCAGCAAGGCAAATTTATTTCTACACAAGGGTGCAGCTTGCGCCAGTCACAAGAGCACACCGAGCGGGGTAGGGCAGGGGTTTTTCTCCTTAACGCAGTTCCTAGCACTTCTGTGTCCTCTCCTCATTGGCTAGGGTTGGACCTCACAATCTAAGCTAACTCGATTGGCTAAGGTTTAAAATTAAATAGGGTCTGGCCGGTGCGGGGGGTCACGCCTGTAACCCCAGCACTTTGGGAGGCCGAGGCAGGCGGATCACGAGGTCAGGAGATCGAGACCATCCCTGGCTAACACGGTGAAACCCCGTCTCTACTAAAAATACAAAAAAATTAGCTGGGTGTGGTGGCGGGCGCCTGTAGTCCCAGCTACTCGGGAGGCTGAGGCAGGAGAATGGCGGAGGCTCCTGGAGGCGGAGCTTGCAGTGAGCCGAGATCGCGCCGCTGCACTCCAGCCTGGGCGACACAGCGAGACAACTGGGCAACTCCGTCACACATACACACACACAAATTAAATAGGGTCTATGAGACGGGAAGGAACAGGGACCGTCCGTTACTAGCCGGGAAGGCGTATCTGGACTTGTCTGGGCGCGGCAAAAACGGGAAGGTTGTTACAGAACAGGTAGCTAGGAGACAAGGAAGTCGGTCTCAAGAAACAAAGAACAGCGAACTAAAGCTTTTAGAGAAGGAATTTATCATCTCTGACAGGTTCGTGTGGGAGGAGCAGCGGTCTTTGGGGTCCCCAGTGCCCACTTTTTTCTGTTAAAAATTAAACTGAGGTACGTTAACAAAGAGTTTAGGGCCGGGCGCGGTGACTCACGCCTGTAATCCCAGCACTTTGGGAGGCCGAGGCGGGCGGATCAGGAAGTCAGGAGTTCAAGAGCAGCCTGGCCAACATGGTGAAACCCCATCTCTACTAAAAATACAAAAATTAGCTGGGCATGGTGACACGTGCCTGTAATCCCAGCTACTTGGGAGGCTGAGGCAGGAGAATCGCTTGAACCCAGGAGGCGGCGGTTGCAGTGAGCCAAGACCGCGTCACTCCAGCCTGGCAACAGAGCGAGACTCCTTCTCAAAACAACAACAACAACGATTCACGAATGAGAAACACCCAGTGTGGTTTGTCAACGGAAAAAGCCAAGCTATGTAAAATAAAGAAGTTTATTAGGAGCCGAATGGGAGAGCCGTTGGCCGAGGGAAACACAACCCCAAGCAGCCTGGAGTAAGTGGTCCCGAGGCGGCTCCAGACAGTTTGGTTTTATTCATCTCAGAGAGACAGGAATTGCAGAGAAAATCATGAATCAGTGCCTGAAAGGTGTAAGTTCCATTGGCAGAAAGGGCGGGACCTGTGGAAGGTGCGTTAGAAGGCACAGGTGGTTGAGGGATTCTGTAGGTGGCGGTTGGTTGAGAGTGTTGAATCTTTGTCTAAAGTTTGGAGGAGGTAAGAAGGAATGCTGAAGGAAGGGGGTCTGTTATCTGCCACTTGATTCCATCCCAGCCAAAAAACAGACCTGTTTCTCGAGATTTTATGAATTCTAAGGCGTAACTTTACCTTTGCTTTGCGTGGCCTTAGGTCTTGTTTGTAAGTTAGTATCTTCTCGCCACAAGGAGTCTGTTTTTCCATTCTGATGATATCTATTTTTACATGAATGTGTGGGAGAGGGTATAAGGAGACCTGTCTCACCTCCCATCCTGTCATAGAGAGGCACTCAATTTTCAGTGTTTTTTGGGGGTCCCCTTGGCCAAGAGCCAGTCACTTCACTTAGCTGGGAAGGTACTTTGTTTTTGTTTTTGTTTGAGACAGAGTCTCCTTCTGTCGCCCAGGCTGGTGTGCAGTGGCTCTATCTTGGCTCACTGCAACCTCCACTTTACGGGTTCAAGCGATTCTCCTGCCTCAACTTCCCGAGTAGCTGGCATTACAGGCATGTGCCACCACACCCGCCTAATTTTTGTATTTTTAGTAGAGATGGGGTTTCACCATGTTGGCCAGGCTGTTATTGAACTCCTGACCTCAAGTGATCCACCGGCCTCGGCCTCCCAAAATGCTGGGATTACATGTGTGAGCCACCTCACCAGGCCAGAAGGTATGTTTTTATTTTTAGTTTACAGGTTGAAGCCTAGGCTTTTATAAGGTACATGAGGAGACAAACCAGATAAATGCTTGATTGGTTGCAGAGATGCAGTCACTTTATTTGGACTTGTCAACCCGAAATAATCAAAAGTTTCAGATTTCAACTGGAAGAGTTTATTCAAGCAAAAAGATAGCAATGGCCCATTTGGGAATAACAGACTCCAGAGAAATGGACTCAGTACTCCAAAATTGGAAGTTAAGTTCTTGCTTATATTACCGGGAAAAGAGGTCCTGATCAGATCCCAAGAGAGTTCTTGGATCTCATACAGGAAGGAATTCAAGATGAGTCGCAAAGTGCAGTGCGAAGAGAGTTTATTGAAAGCTACTGTGGGCCAGCATGATGGCTTAGGCCTGTAATCCAAGCACTTTGGGAGGCCGAGGTGGGAGGATCACTTGAGGTCAGGAGTTTGAGACCAGCCTGGGCAATATAGTAAAACCCCATCTCTTCCAAAAATAACAAAAATTAGCCGGGTGTGGTGGCCTGCACCTGTAGTCCCAGGTACTCAGGAGGCTGAGGTGAGAGAATCACTTGAACCCGGGAGGCAGAGGTTGCAGCCCAGCCGAGGACACGCCACTGCACTCCAGCCTGGGTAACAGAGTGAGACCCCATCTCAAAAACCAAAAACAAAACAGACAAACAAGAAAGAGTTCAAGACCAACCTGGCCAACACAGACAGACCCTGTCTCTATTTAAAAAAAAAAAAAAAAAAAAAAAGGAAAGAAAGAAAGCCTCTCTGTTACAGAGTAGGGCATCCTCATAAAGCAAGTGGAGGAATGTACTGTCTAAGTTGTTCTTATGTAGGGATCTTGTCTATGTAAAGACTAAACTAAGCTGTGCCTACGTGCATGTGGGCTGACAGTGTCACAAAATTTATTACTCTGTTGATTTAAAGAAAACAATCCTTTACATTTTAGCACCCAAGTGCATTAAAACATAACTATAATTATCAGGCCAGGTGTGGTGGCTCACGCCTGTAATCCCAGCACTTTGGGAGACCGAGGTGGGCAGATCACCTGAGGTCAAGGGTTCGATACCAGCCTGATGAAACCCTGTCTCTACTAAAAATACAAAAAAAATTAACTGGGCATGGTGGCATGTGCCTGTAATCCCAGCTACTTGGGAGGCTGAGACAAGAGAATCGCTTGAACTCGGGAGGCGGAGGTTGCAGTGAGCCACGATTGCGCCATTGCACTCCAGCCTGGGCAACAAGAGTGAAACTCTGTCCCAAAAAAGAACAAAATGAAACAAACAAAAAACTATAATTATCTCGAAAGTGCATATTATTATGGGTATTGGAACATTGGGACATTCTGTCGTTGTGGGAGTGTAAGGATACTTGCAGGCATCTTCAGGCTGTCTCCTTCATGGGAAACATTTTATGATCATGGGTTGTGACTGGCAAGGAGTGTTTCTTGTTAGTCTCAAGATGGAGCTGAAATTAAATTGGTGTTACTCTGGTTCCCCTAGGCACCTGCTTCCCTAACACTTATATAGGCAAAAGGCAAATAAATATAACAGGATTACATTTTCCATAGAAGGCTGATGTATGAGGTACAACAATTTTATTATTATTATTATTATTATTATTATTATTATTGAGACAATGTCTTGCTCTGTGGCCCAGGCTGGAGCAGTGGTGCGATCATGGCTTACTGCAGCCTTGACCTCCCCGGCTCAAGCACCTCCGCCTCCCAAGTAGCTGAGACTATAGTCGCCCACCAGCACACCTGGCTAATTTTTTATTTTTTACAGAGGTGGGGTCCCAATACGTTGCTCAGGCTGGTCTCTAGCTCCTGGCCTCAAACAGTCTTCCTTCTTTGGCTTCCAAAATAGTTGGGATTACAGGCGTGAGCCACTGCACCTGGCTAACAGCCTAATTCATTATGGTTTTTTTTCCCCTAGAGGTTGTTTTCTTTCTAGCTGGTTTTTATTTCCTTTTCAATTTAAGAGTGAATTTAACATTCCAGCTGAAGACAGTGTGATAGCCGTGAAGTCTTTGTGTGAGAAGGTTAAGAGGGAAGTTAGTCTACTACAGAGATCAGTAGTGAAGAGGGGCGCAGTGGGATGGCTCACACCTGTAACCCCAGCACTTTGGGAGGCCAAGGCAGGTGGATGGCTTGATCTCAGGAGTTCAAGACCAGCCTGGGCAACATAGTGAGAGCGCCCCCCCCGCCCATCTCAATTATGAAAAATCATATTAAATTTTAAAAACATAGTGACGAGGGAAAGGGTCTTTCCTGTTTTCCTTCAGTCATTTACAACATTTTACAAAACAGTATAGGTAAGAAAGAAGGCGAGTCTGTAATCAGGGAAAGGAGGGTTCCAGCTGGCTGTGTAAAAGCTGTGTGTCAGGTGACTCAACTCCATTATCACATTGCTTGAAGATAATTTAGAGATCCACCAGATTAAATTTTTTAATTACTTGTGTTTTTTTTGTTTGTTTGTTTTTTTATTTTTTTTGAGACAGGATCTCACTCTGTCACCCAGGCTGGAGTGCGGTGGCACCATCTCGGCCCACTGCAGCCTCCGCCTCCTGGGTTAAAGTAATTCTCCTGCCTCAGCCTCCCAAGTATCTGGGATTACAGGTGTGTACCACCACACTTGGCTAATTTTTATATTATTAGTAAAGGTGGGGGTTTCACCATGTTGGCCAGGCTGGCCTCAAACTCCTGGCCTCAAGTGATCCATCCGCCTTGGCCTTCCAAAGTGTTGGGATTACGGGAGTGAGCCACCACGCCTGGCCTGACTTACTTGTTCACACAGCCTATATAGGTAGAAGATTTCTAGTCATGTAATCACAGGTTAATTGGTGCATTGTGCCTAATTAAGCATAAATTTCATTTCCCTATAAATTAGTAATTTTCAAGAGTTTTATTTAAATTTGATTTTTAGTATCCTTAGGTAGGACCTTAGGATACTACACACGGTTTGATCTCATTGCTTCTTATTTAAATTTTTTCACACTTTCCAGGGTGAGTGGTTTCCCACTACAATTTCCAAATATATGGGATGCAGGGCCTCAAATCCATCACCCTCATACCACAGCCTAACTCTTCAAGGGCTTGTAGTAAAATCTGTGTCTGAACATTTCACATGAGAGGAAAGCAGAGAATAACCACCAGACATTTTCCCGAAAAAACCTTTCTGCCTCTCCTCCTTTTATCTTTCCTAGACACAGACACCTTATCAGGATGTCTTTGGGATGAGGTTCCTTTGTGGAAACTTTACAGGGTGTTGTGTCTTCAGTACACAGTATCCTTTTTGTTTGTTTGTTTGTTTGTTTTTGAGACGGAGTCTCACTCTGTCACCCAGGCTGGAGTGCAGTGGCATGATCTCAGCTCACTGCAAACTCCGCTTCCCGGGTTCGTGCCATTCTCCTGCCTCAGCCTCCCGAGTAGCTGGGACTACAGGTGCCCACCACCATGCCCGGCTAATTTTTTTTGTATTTTTTGTAGAGACGGGGTTTTACTGTGTTAGCCAGGATGTTCTCGATCTCATGACCTTGTGATCCACCCACCTCGGCCTCCCAAAGTGCTGGGATTACAGACGTAATCCAGCCACCGTGCCCGGCCCTACACCCTCCTGTCTTTTCCAGGTTTTGGGTTTTAGAACTGCCTGAGGATGACTCAAAATACCCACGACTGCCCTGTGTCCTGGAGGTTCTAGTGGCTATCAGCACCTAGGGGAGTGGGGCCTCCTGAGGGAGCAGCTGAATGACTAATGGTAGAGGAGATGCCTGGTATACTCTTCATCTAAATAACCAATTCTTGGGGTGCTCAGCTTCTTTCTCCCAACTCCAGTTTCCATTCATTGGAGACACTTGGCCGTCAGCCAATTGGATGTTGCTATTGAGGAAAAGGAGAAATGATTCCTATCTTCTGGACTGTCTCATCTGTGAAGAGAGAACTATCCCAAAAGATAAGGAAAGGCCACTTCAATGGGGTGGAGCAATAGCCTGCAAAGCAAAATATACATGGGGGTACACAGGGGACACAATGCAGTGTTGGTGGGAAATAGTCATTGAGCACTTCTCCTTTCCTCTTATGTGAAATGTTCAGGGAATCACCACCAGACACTCTCCTGTCAAAATATGCATGCTTCTCCTCCTTTCATCTGTTCTGGAAACAGATTTTATCAGATTGTCTTTTGGTTGAGGCTCCCCTTTGGAAACTTCAAAGGGTATTGTGTCTTCAGCACACTCTCCTATGTTTTCTTGGTCCTGGGTGGCAGAATTGGGGTGACCTAATATGCCCACAGCTGCCATGTCTCTTGGAGGGTCTAGTGAGTATTAGCCCCTGAGTCACTCCTCCCAGGGGACAGACTGAGGTAGGAGAATGGGGACCCCCAAGAGAGCAGCTGAATGCCTTATGATGGAAGAAGACTCTAGTATACTCTGCATCTAGATAGCCAACCCCTCGAGATGCTCAGCTTTTTCCAAACCCCAGTTTCCTGAACTTGGAGACACATAGCTGGTCAGCCAGTTGGATGGTGCTATTGAGAGAAAAGAGAAATGATTCCTGTCCTCTGGATTGTGTCAACTGTGAAGGGAGACAAAACCCCAAAAAACAAAGCCCGCCCCAGCAGGGTGGACCAGTAGCCTGCAAATCAGAATATGAAAGGGGGTACACAGGGGGGTATAGTGCGGTGTTGGTGGAAAGTAGTCATTGAGCGCTTCGGTGAGCAGGATGGGGGTGGTCACCTATCATGTGATAGGGTGAACTGTGCTGACATGTAAGTCAGACATCACTGTGTTCCAGCCAGCACTGCCCCTCTGTGGGCTTGTCCCTTGTAAAGAATTGTTCACAGATTGCAGCTTGAGTGTTTCAAATTAACTTTACATTGCATTTGTCACTAGAGCCAAATCCAAGAATGATTGGGTAGGTCAGTGAGACACAGAAGAGGCAACTCAACAAAGCCCATGACATACAGTGCATGGCTCACAATCCCAGGAGATGAGGGCAGCACAGCTGCAGAGCAACACAGAGTGGGGGGAACATCCAGGATGCACATTCAACCAGCAGGTGGGGAGCAAGACAGACAGGGACCTGTGGGCCAAAGCTTTTCTGAGGGTCCAGGGAATTGAACAAGGAGGTGTCTCTTGGGGAGTTGTTTCTGGTGGATTTAGAGCAAGCAGGCACTAGTTCTGTGAAGTCGCACTGTGATTAAGAGGTGGTCTGTGCCATCCATGTGGGGTGTAAGGGTCAGTGGGACAAGTCAAATTGGTTATATCTAGCTGTCCCACAGGGAGGTGGTCACCAGAATGCAGTCATGTAAGAAATATATGTGAGTTGACTACATGGAGGAACTGGGAGAAAGTGGAGAACTAGAAACTCTGTTGAGTTTGAATAAAGTTTTCTTCCGTTATGAGAAAGTTAAATCCATAAAGAAAATGCATGCTAAGGTAACATATAAGAACTCAGTATAACAGGCAACTCCAGAATTAATTAAATTATTGTATATGGAGATGATAGGTAGTAGATTGATTATTCTCCTGTAGATAACCATTTGTCCCTGCTTTTTCTGTTAAGTGTTCACCACTTGTATCATTGGCTGGCAATACCTGGTTTGTCATAGTTTCACATTACCTTAAACAGATGCCCAGACTGGGCACGGTGGCTCACGCCTTTAATCCCAGCGCTTTGGGAGGCAGAAGCGGGCGGAACACCCGAGGTCAGGAGTTCAAGATCAGCCTGACCAATATGGTGAAACCCTGTCTCTACTGAAAGTACAAAATTAGCCAAGCATGGTGGTACATGGCTGTAATCCCAGCTACTTGGGAGGCTGAAACAGGAGAATCATGAGAACCTGGGAGGTGGAGGTTCAGTGAGCCAAGATCACACCATTGCTCTCCAGCCTGGGCAACAAGTGAAACTCCGTTAAAAAAAAAAAAAAAAAAAAAAAAAAGATGCCCTGGTTTCACAATTTGCCGTTTTCCATTGGTCTATCTTTCCATCTCTCTGATAATACCATTTTCTCTTAATTAGTATAGAGTTCAAAGCTGCAGTGTTTAGTGGGTATATTGCCTGTCTATCTTAGTCATCTTGGGCTGCTATATCAAATTACCATAGACTGGATGACTTAAAGAATAAACATTTCTTTCTGGCAGTTCTTGAGGTTGTGAAGTCCATGTTCAGGGAGCTGGCAGATCTAGTGTCCAGCAAGGGCCCACTTCCTGGTTTGCAGATGATCGTCTTCTTGTGGTTTCTTCACATGACAGAAGAGAGGAAGCTGGCTCTCCTGTGTCTTCTTATAAGAGCACCAATCTCATTCAGAAAGGATCGACTCTTATGCTGTCATCTAATCCTAGTTACTTTTCAGAGATGTCAACTTCTAATACTATATTGGGGGGTAGGTTATTAATGTGTGATTTTTTTGGAGTGATGCAAATATTCATACCATAATACCCCCCAACCATATTCTATAGAGCATCTTGGCTATTCTTAGTCATTGTGTTGTATTTCAGTTTTTAGAAGTAGTTTTTTCTTAATATTAGTGAAAAAAACAAACTGCCTTGTAAATTTCACGGACTAAAATATAACTGTAGTCATATTTCAGAGAGGTTACATCATAGTGCTATTTAATCTCCTTTTAGGGACACATGACATTTTTCCATTTATTTCATTTTATATTGATATTTTTCAGTGTAGACTTTTTGCATAATAATCATTTTATATCCTTCCTGAGACTTTTTTGGACTTCAAGAAAATTAGTTTTAATAGAAATTAGTGGCTGGGCATGGTGGCTCATGCCTGTAATCCCAATATTTGGGAGGCCAAGGTGGGTGGATCACCTGAGGTCAGGAGTTCGAGACCAGCCTGATGAACATGGAGAAACCCTGTCTCTACTAAAAATACAAAATTAGCCAGGCCTGGTGGCACATGCCTGTAATCCCAGCTATTTGGGAGGCTGAGGCAGGAGAATCACTTGAACCCGGGAGGCCAAGGTTGCGGTGAGCCAAGATCGCGCCATTGCACTCCAGCCTGGGCAACAAGAGTGAAACTCCATCTCAAAAAAATAAAAATAAAAATAAAGAGATTATTCCAGCATCGGCAACATGGCAAACTTTGCCTATACAAAAAATTACCTAGTCACTGTGATGTGTGCCTGTAGTCCCAGCTACTCAGGAGGCTGAGGTAGAAGGATCTGTTGAACCTAAGAGTTCGAGGCTGCAGTGAGCTATGATTGCACCACTACACTCCAGCCTGGGCAACAGAATGAGACCCTGTTTCAAAAAAAAAAAAAAAAAGGAAAGAAAAGAAAAAAGAAAAAAATTAGTTTCAATAGGGTATGCTGTCTTTTAAAAATTACATTCAGCAGATTGTTGCTGATAATTAAAATTCGCTGAGATTTATTTCTGTATAGAGTGTGCATTCTAGAAACTTACTAAAAATATTACATATGCACAAAATACATAAAAGAATTGCACAATTAATCCAAATAATGATGGAGCCAGTATTGGGAATAAGATAACTGCCTTACTTTTCCTTATACTTTCTCAACCTGGGTGTGCATCCTCATCGATATGTTTTATTTTTGCATGTTTTTTATGCAAACGATAACCGATATGTGATATTTTATATCGGATTTTATTTTAACTCAGTTATGAACCTTATATGGAATGATAGTTAATTCACTTTCTTATTTAATGGATTTTATTATTTAGAACAGTGATTGTTTCCCCAAAACATTGAGCAGATAATCCACAGAGTTCCAGCGTTTTTCTTCCAGGCTCATAGTTCCCCCCAGCTTTTTTTTTTTTTTCTTTTTTTTGAGACAGATTCTCGCTCTGTTGCCCAGGCTGGAGTGCAGTGGCACAATCTCGGCTCACTGCAACCTCCACCTCCTAGGTTCTAGCAATTCTTCTGCCTCAGCCTCCCGAGTAGCTGGGAATATAGGCGCACACCACCACACCCGACTAATTTCTGTATTTTTTAGTAGAGAGAGGGTTTCATCATATTGACCAGGCTGGTCTCGAACTCCTGACCTTGTGATTCGCCCACCTCAGCCTCCCAAAGTGCTGGGATTACAGGCATGAGCCACTGTACCCAGCATAGTTCCCCCTATTTTAAACATCTTGACTGGCCAGGTGCTGAGCCTCATACCTGTAATCTTACCACTTAGGTAGGCCAAAGCAGGAGGCTAGCTTGGACTCGGGAGTTGGAGGCCAGCCTAGGCAACATAGCAAGACCCTGTTTCCAAAAATAAAAAAAATAAAAAATAATAAAAAATAAAAACTGTTTGAAACCAAAGAAACCATATTGACTTTGTGTAGTGTATCCTGCAACTGATGCAAGAATATATTACATGTGAACATGATGGAAATTGAAGAAGCCAATGTTTACCTAAAGTCCATCTTTTACATTAGGCTTCACTCTTTGTGTTCTGTGGTTTAAGACAACTACATGTGTCATGTGTCCACCATCACAGTCTTATACAGAAGCGTTTCACTGCCCTCAAAATCCCCTGTGCTCCTTCTCATCATACCTCTCCCCTCCCTCTTTTGCCACCCCTGTTTATCCCTGGCAACAAATGATGATGTTCCTGCCTCTATCTAGAGTTTTGCATTTTCCAGACTATCACATATTTGGAATGATACTGTAAGTGGCCATTTCAGACTTGCTTCTTTCATGTAAAAATATGCTTTGAAGGTCTCTAAATACCTTTGTTGCTTGACAACTCATTTATTTTTTATTTTTCTTTCTTTATCTAAAGATTTTTGTTTTGTGAGAGACAGGGTCTCAAACTCCCCAGCTCAGGTGATCCTCCCACCTCAGCTTCCCAAAGTGCCTGAATTCCACTTGTGAGCCACCATGTCCGGCCATTCATTCATTTTCTTTTTTTTTCTTTTCTTTTCTTTTTTTTTTTTTGAGACGGAGTTTCACTCTTGTTGCCCAGGCTGGAGTTCACTAGTGCGATCTCGGCTCACCGCAACCTCCACCTCCCAGGTTCAAGCAGTTCTCCTGCCTCAGCCTCCCGAGTAGCTGGGATTACAGGCATGCACCACCACGCCCAGCTAATTTTGGATTTTTAGTAGAGACGGGGTTTCTCCATGTTGAGGCTGGTCTCGAACTCCTGACCTCAGGTGATCCACCTGCCTCGGCCTCCCAAAGTGCTGGGATTACAGGTGTGAGCCACCGCGCCCGGCCAGGGCCACTCATTTTCTTTCATCACTGAGTAACATTCTATTGTACGGATGTTACCATAGTTTGTTTCTTTATTCACCTATTGAGAGTTTCATCTTGAGCCTGGTGTCACGCCTCATCCCTGAGTTCCCAGCACATGGGAGACTGATATGAGATTGCTTAAGGCCAGAAGTTAGAGAACAGCCTGGTAGATACAGTGTGAGATCTTGTCTATTTTTTTTTTTTTTTAAAGACTCACCTTGTTTGATTCAAGTTTTTGGCAGTTATGAGTAAGGCTGCTAAAAACGTTTGTGGGAGGACTTTTCTGTGGACATCAGTTTTCGGTTCATTTGAGGCAGTATGTAGGAATGAGACTACTGAATCAGTAAGACCATGCTTATTTTCTTCAGAGCTCCTCAGACTGTCTTCCAAATTGGCTGTAGAATTTTCCATTCACATCCCCAGTGAAGGAGAGTTCACTGTCTCCAGCATTTGGAAGTGTCAGTGTTTTGGATTTTAGCTACTCCACCACGTGTTTGCTGGTGCTTCATTGTTGTTTTCCTTTTTTAATTTTTTTTCCTTTTTTTTTTTTTTTTTTTTTGGAGACAGAGTTTCATATTCTTGTTGCCCAGACTGGAGTACAATGGCGCGATCTCAGCTCACCGAAGCCTCTGCCTCCCGGGTTTAAGCGATTCTCCTGACTCAGACTCCCGAGTAGCTGGGATTACAGGTGTACGCTACCACACATGGCCACTGTTTGTATCATTAGTAGAGACAGAGTTTCACCATGTTGGCCAGGCTGGTCTCAAACTTTTGACCTCAGGTGATCAACCTGCCTCAGCTTCCCAAAGGGCTGGATTACAGGCGTGAGCCACTGCGCCCAGGCTGTTTTCATTTGGTCTTTCATAACATGTAATGTGGAGCATCCTGTCATATGTTTGTTTGCCATAATTACATTCTTTAGGGGGAGGTATACTTGGAAAGATTGGGCTTTTTTTTTTTTGAGACTGAATCTGGCTCTGTCACTGAGGCTGGAGGGCAGTGGCGTGATCTTGGCTCACTGCAACCTCTGTCTCCCGGGTTCCAGCGATTCTCCTGCCTCAGCCTCCTGAGTAACTGGGATTACAGGCTCACGCCACCAGGCCCAGCTAATTTTTGTATTTTTACTAGAGACGGGGTTTCACCATGTTAGTCAGGCTGGTCTTAAACTCCTGACCTCAGTGATCCACCCGTCTCTGCCTCCCAAAGTGCTGGGATTAAGGCATGAGCCACCGCACCCGGCCTTTTGCTTATTTTTTGATTGGTTGGTGGTTTTTTTCTTATAGAATTTTAGGAGTTCTTCATACCTTTTGGATACCAGTTCTTGATCAGATAGGTGTTCTGCAAATATTTTGTCCCAGTCTGCCGCCTGTCTTTTTATTCTGTTAACAGTCTTTTCCAAAACATTTTTGTTTTGAATGAAGTCCAATTTATCGATTTTCTCATTCACAGATCATGCTTTTTGTGTTGTGTGTGAAATCTTATTGCCAAATCCAAGGTCGTCTTGGTTTTGACAAGTGTGAAATTGTGAGTTTTGCATTTTCCATTTAAGTAAATGATTCATTAGGAAGCAGTTTTGTAAAAGGTGCAGTTCTGTGTCTAATTCATTTCTTTGCATTTGCTAATTCAGGTGTTTCAATACCATTTGTTTTGTGCTACCATGCCTAATTTTTTATTTTATTATGGAGACGGGGTCTCCTTATGTTGCCCAGGCTGGTCTCGAACTGCGGGGCTCAAATGATCTGTCCGCCTTGGCCGCCGGCTTCCATTTTTAATACATGTCTTTATAGTAGATTTTTCTATGTTCCTAGTGCCTCTCTTGTCATCTTATGGAATCTTCTCTTGTATATTTAGTTTATTGAGTGTTTCTAATCATCAGGAGATATTAACTTATTTATGCTGGAGGTTGCACTTTTTTGAATTGCCGACGTGTGAAAAATCAGACTTTGGCCATGACCTTGAGCAGTAGGATATAAATAACTCACACATGCTTAGCGTTCCAAAAATGGAACACTAGGCATAAATTGGTTAAGGCTTGTCAGATGCCTTTTCTGCCTCTATTAAGGACATTCTTGTGGTGTTTTGTTTGTTTGTTTAAAGATAGAGTCTCACTCTGTCGCCCCGGCTGGAGTGCAGTAGCGCAATCTCGGTTCACTGTAACCTCCGCCTCCCAGATTCAAATGATTCTCCCGCGTCAGCCTCTCAAGTAACTGGGACTACACATGCCACCACGCCTGGCTAATTTTTGTATTTTTTAGAGATGGAGTTCCACCACGTTGGCCAGGCTGGTCTCAAACTGCTGACCTCAAGTGATCCGCCTGCCTCAACCTCCCAAAGTGCTGGGATTACAGGCGTGAGCCACCATGCCTGGCTGCTACCATGATTTATTATCATTACTTATCTTAAAACAAAATGTAAAACTTATCAGCTTAAGAAAAATTTTACAGGTACAGTTGAGATAGTTTGACAAATCTACATAAGTTCTCTAAGATGAATTCTATTGTGTTTTGCTTTTTTCAATTATCCTGAGGTTTCATACATGTTGTAGTTTAGGCCAAGATGTTATTTTTTCTTTTTCTTTTTCTTTTTTTTTTTTTTTTTTGTTTTTGAATAGGAGTTTCACTCCTGTTGCCCAGGCTGGAGTGCAATAGTGCAATCTTGACTCACCACAACCTCCACCTCCCAGGTTCAAGCAATTCTCCTGCCTCAGCCTCCTGAGTAGCTGGGTTTACAGGAAAGCGCCACTACACCCGGATAATTTTGTATTTTTAGTAGAAATGGGGTTTCTCCATGCTGGTCAGGCTGATCTTGAACTCCAACCCTGAGGTGATCCGCCCACCTCTGCCTTCCAACGTGCTGGGATTACAGGCGTGAGCCACCACGCCTGGCTAAGATGTCATTTTCTAAGAGTAAATAATATCCCATTTTATATATATACTTACCACATTTTGTTTTTCCATTCAGCCATCAATGGATATGTGGGTGGCTGCATTGCTCATTACTGCCACCTCAGGAAGTTCGTATAGTGGTTAAATCTGTGCTTATGACACCTGGGTATCTCTTAGGAGTTTCTTGTTTGCCCTCTTGTGTACATACGGTGCCAGGTTTTGCTTAGGAATGTCCCCTTTGCCCTATCAGCATCTATCTAGCTACATTCTGACAGGATAACTGCAAACTGAATGATTCCTGGGCATCATAATGGAAGTTTCTTTCTATCTAGGTGATTCCCCTCCTCTCTGCTTATATCTAGCATGCCTTATTTGGGTGGTCCCTGGGGGTGTGGGATTTCCCAGGTGCTCCCCCTCCTGCTCTTAGCTACCTATGTGCTTCCTCTGACAATATCATCAAAGATTACACTTTGGGAACAGGCATTTTCAAGGATACACAGCCTCAGGACTGCTAATGTTAACTTTGTTCTGCATATGAATTCATAGGACTCTATCGTGACAGGTGCTACAGACCCACAGTCCAAAGAGACATTAGGGACAGCCCAGGCAACTCACTTTTCTCCCTGGGATGAGTAAATACATTTCCTATCCTGCTGTGGCTTTACCCCTTGTTCAGTTCTAGCATCACAATTGCTTTATGAACTAGCCAGGTGTGGTGGCACATGCCTGTGGTCTCAACTACTCAGGAGGCTGAGGCATGAGAATTGCATGAACCCAGGAGTAAGAGGTTGTAGTGAGCCAAGATGGTGCCACTACACTCCAGCCTGGGTAACAGAAGGAGACGCTGTCTTGAAAAAAAAACAACTGCTAGCCGGGCATGGTGGCTCATGCCTGTAATTCCAGAACTTTGGGAGGCTGAGGCAGGTGGATCACCTGAGGTTGGCAGCCTGACCAACATGGAGAAACTCTGTCTCTACTAAAAATACAACATTAGCCAAGTATGGTGGCACATGCCTGTAATCTTAGCTACTCAGGAGGCTGAGGAAGAAGAAGTGCTAGAACCCCGGCAGTGAGGCGAGATCACGCCATTGCACTGCAGCCTGGGCAACAAGAGTGAAAAAAAAAAAGGTTGCTTTATGGAAGAAAGTAAGTATACACAGGGAGAAAGGGATCTGATGACCAAAGCAGGGAATAAATGTTTGGAGTCCACGGCATCCTGAGAACTTCTTGGGAATAGAGTCTAGGCCCCCAGTGCTGTCACTCTCACCTATCCTCCTCTACACATGTGAGATGTTTCAGGACCCAGTGGCCTTTGATGATGTTGCTGTGAACTTCACCCAGGAGGAGTGGGCTTTGCTGGATATTTCCCAGAGGAAGCTCTACAGGGAAGTGATGCTGGAAACTTTCAGGAACCTGACCTCTATAGGTAAGGATGACAATATTCCTTCCCTCAGTCCATTAGTGAGCCAGTGTTTCTGGCTCATTAATGCTGTTGAGTGATTTAGAACATAGACAGGAAATATTTTGATGAATAAATGAGGTATGGCTGCAGTAAATCATGGGCATAGAATCTAATAGTATTTTCACAATTTTATACTGCCTCAGGACTATTTTTTCTGTGTCTATATTTTAGGAAAAAGGTGGAAAGACCAGAACATTGAATATGAGTACCAAAACCCCAGGAGAAACTTCAGGTAATTTGTACTTACAAGACAAAGCAGTGTCTCTCTAGACAATCTTAGAATATGACAATATATTAAAAATAAGTAAAACAAAGGACTAAGTCCAGGATCAAATTCATTTATTTTTAGAATATTTGATCAAAAAACATATATGTAAATGTGACCTAGGCTGTGGGCTCACTCCTGTAATCCCAATCCTTTGAGAAGTGGAGATAGGAGGATAGCTTGAGGCCAGCAGTTCAAGAACAGCCTAGGCAACATAACGAGACCACATATCAACAACAGCAAAAAATTAGCTGGGCATTGTGGTCTGTAGTCCCAGCTACTCAGGAGGCTGAGTGAGGCAGGAGGATCACTTGAGCCAGTAAAGGCTGCAGTAAGCTATTATGATATCACTGCACTCCAGTGTGGGCAATAGGACAAGACCCTGAAATAGAAGAAAAATGACACAGAGTATTTAGTATTTGTAAAATAGTTTACATGGGAAGAGTATTAAGAAGCCCCATATAAACATTTTTTTAAATAATAGTTATGGCTGGGTCACCTTGTAGAATATGTTGTCCAGTTACCTTCAAACAATGCAGACAGGGCAGAAAGCCTACACTTTGATGGACAGTGTTAAAAATGCAAGTGCAATACTTGTTGATGAATATAAAATTACTTATAAACAAACCCTTCATAATGTGCTTCTCATTTTTGACAGGAGTGTCATAGAAGAAAAAGTCAATGAAATTAAAGAAGACAGTCATTGTGGAGAAACTTTTACCCTGGTTCCAGATGACAGGCTGAACTTCCAGGAGAAGAAAGCTTCTCCTGAAGTAAAATCATGTGAAAGCTTTGTGTGTGGAGAAGTTGGCCTAGGTAACTCATCTTTTAATATGAACATCAGAGGTGAAACTGGACACAAGGCATATGAGTATCAGGAATATGGACTGAAGCCATGTAAGTGTCAACAACCTAAAAAAGCCTTCAGATACCGCCCCTCCTTTAGAACACAAGAAAGGGATCACACTGGAGAGAAACCCAATGCTTGTAAAGAATTTGGAAAAACCTTTATTTCCCATTCAAGCGTTCGAAGACACATGGTAATGCACAGTGGGGATGGACCTTATAAATGTAAATTTTGTGGGAAAGCCTTCCATTGTCTCAGTTTATATCTTATCCATGAAAGAATTCACACTGGAGAGAAACCATGTGAATGTAAACAATGTGGTAAATCCTTTAGTTATTCTGCTACCCTTCGAATACATAAAAGAACTCACACTGGAGAAAAGCCTCATGAACATCAGGAATGTGAGAAAGCGTTTCATAGTCCCAGATCCTATCATAGACATGAAAGGAGTCACACGAGAGAGAAGGCTTATCAGTGTAAGGAATGTGGAAAAGCATTCACGTGTCCCCGTTATGTTCGTATACATGAAAGGACCCACTCTAGGAGAAAACTTTATGAATGTAAGCAGTGTGGGAAAGCATTATCCTCTCTTACAAGTTTTCAAACACACATAAGATTGCACTCTGGAGAAAGACCTTATGAATGTAAGATATGTGGAAAAGACTTTTGTTCTATGAATTCATTTCAAAGACATGAAAAAATTCACAGTGGAGAGAAACCCTATAAATGTAAGCAGTGTGGTAAAGCTTTCCCTCATTCCAGTTCCCTTCGGTATCATGAAAGGACTCACACTGGAGAGAAACCCTATGAGTGTAAGCAATGTGGGAAAGCCTTCAGATCTGCCTCACACCTTCGAGTGCATGGTAGGACTCACACTGGAGAGAAACCGTATGAATGTAAGGAATGTGGGAAAGCCTTCAGATATGTGAATAACCTTCAAAGTCATGAAAGGACACAAACACACATAAGAATACACTCTGGAGAAAGACGTTATAAATGTAAGATATGTGGGAAAGGCTTTTATTGTCCCAAATCATTTCAAAGACATGAAAAAACTCACACTGGAGAGAAACCCTATGAATGCAAGCAACATTCAGTAGTTCCAGTTCCTTTTGATGTCATGAAAGGACTCACACTGGAGAGAAACCGTATAAATGCGAGCAATGTGGGAAAGCCTTCAGAGCTGCCTCAAAACTTCAAATGCATGGCAGGACTCACCCTGAAGAGAAACCCTATGAGTGTAAGCAATGTGGGAAACAGATCTGCCCCACACCTTTGAATGCATGGTAGGACACACAGTGGAGAGAAACCCTATGAATGTAAGGAATGTGGGAAACCCTTCGGATCTGCCCAGAACCTTCGAATTCATGAAAGGACACAAACACACATAAGAATGCACTTTGTAGAAAGACCTTATAAATGTAAGATATGTGGGAGAGGCTTTTATTCTGCCAAGTCATTTCAAATACATGAAAAATCTTACACTGGAGAGAAACCCTATGAGTATAAGCAGTGTGGTAAAGCATTTGTTTCTTTCACTTCCTTTCGATATCATGAAAGGACTCACACTGGAGAGAACCCCTATGAGTGTAAGCAATGTGGGAAAGCCTTCAGATCTGTCAAAAATCTTCGAATTCATAAAAGGACACACACTGGAGAGAAACCCTATGAATGTAAGAAATGTGGAAAAGCGTTCCATAATTTTTCTTTGCAAATACGTGAAAGGATGCACAGAGGAGAGAAGCCCTGTGAATGTAAGCATTGTGGGAAAGCATTCATATCTGCCAAGGTCCTTTGAATACATGCAAGAACACACAATGGAGAGAAACCCTATGAATGTAAAGAATGCAGAAAAGCATTCAGCTTGCCTACTTCCTTTCATAGACATGAAAAGACTCACACTGGAAGGAAACACTATGAATGCAAGCAATGTAGCAAAGCTTTCACTTCTTCCAGTTCTTTTCAATATCATGAAAGAACTCACACTAGGGAGAAACCCTATCAATGTAAGCAGTGTGCAAAAGCCTTTATTTCTTCCACTTCTTTTCAATATCATGAAAGGACTCACATGGGAGAGAAACCCTATGAGTGTATGCCATGTGGGAAAACCTTCATTTCTTCTAGTTCCCTTCGATATCATGAAAGGACTCACACTGGAGAGAAGCCCTAAGAGTATAAGCAATGTGGGAAAGCCTTCAGATCAGCCTCGCACCTTCAAATGCATGGAAGGACTCACACTGGAGAGAAACCATATGAATGTAAGCAGTATGAGAAAGCATTCAGACCTGACAAGATTCTTTGAATACAGATAATGAATGTAAACAATTAACTGTTTATAATAACTGTATACTAACAAATCTTATTTTTAAATAATGAAGAAGCTATAATAGTAAGGCTGGGTGCCGTGGCTCACGCTTGTAATCCCACCACTTTGGGAGGCCAAGGTGGGCAGATCACGAGGTCAGGAGATCGAGACCATCCTGGCTAACATGGTGAAACCCCGTCTCCACTAAAAATACAAAAAATTAGCCAGGCATAGTGGTGGGCGCCTGTAGTCCCAGCTACTCGGGAGGCTGAGGCAGGAGAATGGCGTGAACCCAGGAGGTGGAGCTTGCAGTGAGCCAAGATTGTGCCACTGCACTCCAGTCTAGGCGACAGAGCGAGACTCCATTTCAAAAAAAAAGCTATAATAAAATATCCCATTGGTGTCATGTATTAGATCAACCTTATACTGTTAAATTGTTATTATTTGGACATTGTAAGTCAGTATAACCATGTGGATAAAATGCCAGGCATCTTTTTTTTTGGAAATTTTACTTTTCATGCTTATGTACTTAAAATTTTATTTCAACCCTAATTTTCTTATCTTTTTTTTTTTTTTTCCAGAAAAATATCTCACTCTGTCACCCAGGCTGGAGTGCAGTGGCATGATCTCGGGTCGCTGCAACCTCAGCCTCCAGGGTTCAAGCAATTCCCCTGCTTCAGCCTCCTGAGTAGCTGGGACTACAGGCATGCACCACCATGCCAGGCTAATTTTTTGTATTTTTTAGTAGAGACAGGGTTTCACCATATTGGCCAGGCTGGTCTTGAACTCCGGACGTCATGATTCGCCTGCCTTGGCCTCCCAAAATGCTGGGATTACAGACATGAGCCATCATGCCCAGCCGCAACCCTAATTTTTCATTCAGTTATAATACCAATAGTTATCTCATGTACCTCTGAGTGCCTTCTTCCCCAAAACCAGCAGTGCCATACCTGCTGTCAGCAAGGGTGTAATATACCATAGTGATAAATATGACCAAAAGCCACAAATGACTGTGAGATGTATGAGAATTACAAGTCACATTAGTAAGAAGAGAAAAATTTTGGCCATGTTTATGATTTGAAATATGTTTTCCTCTATCACATTTAGAAATATAGTTACAAAATGCCCTTGGTTTTGTCCTGATTCATCATGGTCACTGAGGAGCGTTTCATATGCCTGATATGTGACACGTGTCTCTCCAGCAGTAAAAGACTTGGCCTTGGCTGGGCATGGTGGCTCACGCACTTTGGGAGGCCAAGGTCAGGAGTTAGAGACCATTCTGAGCAATATGATCAAACCCCGTCCCTACTAAAAATACAAAAATTAGCAGGGTGTGGTGGCATGCTCCTGTAATCGTAGCTATTCAGGAGGCTAACACAGGAGAATCGCGTGAATATGGGAGGCAGAGGTTGCAGTGAGCCGAGGTCACACCATTCACTCCAGCCTGGGCAACAAGAGCGAAACTCCATCTCAAAAAAACAAAAAAGGCTTGGCCTTGTGGTGAGGGGAGGTCATCTGTAGACTCCTGGACCTGTTTTTGCCTTACTTATTCTCTAAAGACTGAAATATTTCCTAAAATGTATGGGCACCGTTTACCAGAAAGTACCTTAGTTAAAACATACAAATTCATTTATGCCTTATAAAGCTATATTTCTTCAAATTGCTTTACTGAGTCATAAGAGGCTAATAAATTTGTGTAAATTGTCTAAATACAAGCCTGTCTTTCTCTGATAACGTGCTGTTGATGCTAACTTGTCAACAGCCTGCTTATCTCAGCAGTGCAAAGTTAACAGCAACATGGAAAAGTTTCTTTTACATATTATGCAACGGCATAGAACAATTCAGTCATTTCCTTTAAGGTACCAATGAAGCTGCTCTTCAGAAACGCTTATTTAAAACTCCCTAAGGTCAAAATCCAGGCACCACAAGATGCAGCATCAGCCACTGACCAAACCTTGTCTGTGTGTGGAGGTGACATACCCAGTTCCAGATAATGTATCCACATCAGTGAAGGGTGGAGTCATCGATTGTCAGATCACACAAAGTGACTCAGAGCAGGGAAGACAGGGCAGTGAAACCTGGCCAGGCATGGTGGCTCACACCTGTAATCCCACCACTTTGCTAGTCCAAAGTGGGTGGATCACTTGAGGTCAGGAGTTCAAGACAAGCCTGGCCAACATGGTGAAACCCTGTCTCTACTAAAAATAGAAAAATTAGCTGGGCATCGTGGTGTGTGCCTGTAATCCCAGCTAATCAGGATGCTGAGGCAGGAGAATGGCTTGAGCCTGGAGACAGAGGTTACAGTGAACTGAGATCACATCATTGTACTCTCCAGCCTAGTCGACACAGCGAGACTCTGTCTCAAGAAAAAAAAAAAAAAAGAGTTGAGTGCACCTGAATCCAACCCCTGCCTCATCCCTCTCCCTTGAAGGCCAAATACACCCTTATACTTTTCACCAAAGAGTAGAAACAACACCATCCACTTGACCCCAAATGTGACTTTCCACAGGATGCAAGCACAGTGTTGGAATGGCCAATGACAGTGACAATGAAAGTGCAGGCTGAGGGTGATGAACAGGACACACTGGAGAGCCTGACATCGGCCTAGACTATGGGGGTGTCTTGATGCTTCACAAAGAGCCCAAGGAGCACCCCAAAGAGGACACTGGAGCACAGGCCCAAAGGGTGTTCATATGCCAGGAAGGCCACTAATTTTGGAAGTCAGGGACACTGGTGCCTGTTTGAGTTCTGATGCTTTATCTATAACATATGCTTTTCTGCATCTGGTTAGACAAGGAAATCTGAAATTTTTGTTACAGCATTTAGAAATAAGTTATTTAAGCAATCCTCACACTTATGGTTTATTCTGGAACTACCTTCAGACACACAGCTACAGATAGGGAATATAATGAGTATTTCCAAGGCTACACTCTGTAGGAAAAAACTTCATGAAGTCAGTGGGACCCTCTCATGGGAGGGTTTTAAGACCCACAATCCAAAAGGTGGGGAAACTAAATTAGAGTGGAAGGAGGGCAGGAGAAGGTCAAGGACTTTCCCGGAGGCCTAACGTACCCAACATTATTACCCTAGATGAAAACCAAATACATATCCTAACACCACATATTCTCTTCAATGTTTAACAGACAAAATTAAATGTATTCAAAGCTAAGCTTCCAGAATTCCACTTTACACTATTAATGATGTTTTAATATCCCTCATTTTTAAATATGAATACTATTTTCTGGTTACAGATGGAAAATATCTTGATTTCTGAGATATGAAAATGCTCATTTTTAGATATACAGGGTCTTGCACTTTTTTAATAAAATAAGGAATAAGGTGAAAAGACAGGAAAAATTTTTTTAGATCATGGAACTTGGATTAATAGGAGAAAAGTCATACAAATTTATCTAACGTTTATATATGGGAGCCTTCAGAATGAAGACCCACCCAACAATAAGACAAAAAAGCTTATATACCATTCTGAGGCCAGGAAGGAATGCAGACTTGGCTGGCCAAAAAATCCCAGGTTTGGTGGGTAAGTCAGGTTTAATGGCAAGACAGCTTAGGGAAGAGGAAAGGAAGAAGCTTGCCTCCTGTGTAGCTAAGGAGACCTTGTTATGTGGATGAAGGCTCCCTCATAGAGAATAGGTGGGAAATGCTGCTTTTCAGACTTTTATTTAGAATTTTAAGTAATAGGGACAGGATTATGCTATGTTGCCCAGGCTGTTCTCTAATTCTTTTTCTCAAGCAATCCTCCCAGCTCAGTCTCCAAAAGTGCTAGGATTACAAGCATGAGCCACCATGCCCAGACAGAGTTTGTTCCCTTGTAAAGAATTATTCATTGCTGGACACAATGGCTCATGACTATAATCCCAGCACTTCGGGGGGCCAAGGAAGGAGGACCACTTGAGGCCAGGAGCTCAAGACCTGCCATGGCAACATGACGAAACCCCTTCTCTACAAAAAATACAAAAAATTAGCTGGATATGGTGGCATGTACCTGTAATCCCAGCTATCCGAGAGGCTGAGGCAGAAGGATAACCTGAGCCTGGGAGATTGATGCTGCAGTGAACTGTGATTGCACCACTGCACTCCAGCCTGGGTCACAGAGTGAGAGCCCTTCTAAAAAATATATACATATATATATATATATTTGTTCACTTATTGCAGCTTCAGATTTTTAAAATTAATTGTAAATTGCATTTTCACTACAGCTGGAAAAATAAGAAAATTTTGCACAGAGCCAAGATAAAAATAGATGTCAGAAATAAATCATTAGTCTTATATAGCATTTGTTTCAAAAAAAAAAAAATTTTTTTTTTTTTTTTTGAGACAAAATCTTGCTCTCTCACCCAGGCTGGAATGCAGTGGTGTGATCTCGGGGCATTGCAACCTCTGCCTCCTGGGTTCAAGTGATTCTCCTGCCTCAGCCTCCTGAGTAGCTGGGATCACAGGCACGTGCCACCACACCTGGCTAATTTTTATATTTTTAGTAGAGACGGGGTTTCACGATATTGGCCAAGCTGGTCTCGAACTCCTGGCCTTGTTATCCACAAGCCTTGGCCTCCCAAAGTGCTGGGATTACAGGTGTGAGCCACCGCACCTCACTCAAAATTCTTAATTATTTTCTTCTTCAGATGTGGTGTAGTACATTTCTTAAGTCTGTCCTTTTTTGTGGACGATTATTTCTTTTTCTTTCTTTCTTTCCTTTTTTTTTTTTTTTTTTAAGATAGGGTCTGGCTTTGTTGCCCAGGCTGGGATGCAGTAGCACAATCTCAGCTCACTGCAATCTCCATCTTCCAGGCACAAGCCATCCTCCCACCTCAGCCTCTGTAGTAGCTGAGACCACAGGCGCATGCCACCACACCCAAAGTGCTGGTATTACAAGTTTGAGCCACAGTGCATGGCCATTTGTGGATGACTTGTAACAGAGTTTCAGGGCATAGCGTTGAGAATGCTGATTGGGAAAAGAAATAGGGAAAATCTTTTATTACAGCTTGAGAAAATGAATAATCTTCCACAACAAAGTATAGTAGATAAATTGGTGAATTACAAAGATTCAGCAAAATACCAGTCCTCCTTTGCAGGCTGGAGAACTTGTAATGGTGGATAACTCTTCTTCTTCCTGTTACCTGTGGGGTAAGACCTGGTTGGCAACTGTTTTGTTTGTGTTCACATATGATTAATGTGTAGTATGTGCTTTGTTATCATGGAAATAATAATGAAATAATATTGTGCACCTTAATAAGATAATAAGATTCAGAGAATATGAGGAAATGCTGAGTTTATCTGAGCACATAGTTTGAGGATAGCCACTGGGGAAACAGATATCCTGAAGAGTGGGGTCAGTGCTCCAACACGGGGAATTTGAGTCTTCTCTTCTATAGGGCAAAATGAAGAAGCTTAACAGGGTGACATTTTCCATACAAGGCCAGTGCACACATTTCAGTGATTTGATAGGTTGCAGCTACCAAATTTCAAGGATGATTGCTTTAACTTTTTTTTTGGACGGAGTCTTGTTTGGTCCACCCAGGCTGTAGTGCAATGGCGCAATCTCAGCTCACTGCAACCTCCACCTCCCGAGTTCAAGCAATTCTCCTGCCTCAGACTCCTGAGTAGCTGGGATTATAGGCACGTGCCACCACACCTGGCTAATTTTAGTATTTTTAGTAGAGACGGAGTTCACCATGTTGGTCAGGCTGGTCTCAAACTCCTGACCTCATGATCCGCCTGCCTCAGCCTCCCAAAGTGCTGGGATTACAGGCGTGAGCCACTGCAGCCGGCCTGCTTTAACTTTTTGTAAGGAGGGGTAGTGGTCTCAAAAGGATCCTACCTCTGGCACTTCTCTGTCTTTTCTAATCATTTACAGCCTAAGAACAAGGAAGAGAATCTTTTTGACATGCACAGGGAAGGAGCAATTACATAGTAGTGTAAATACATTTCTCAATATGTTTATTGACTGGAAGGGTTAGATACTTTTACTTTCCCTGATGAGGATGAAAGGTAAGTGCCTTATAAATTCCTGCCTGCCTGTAAACATAAACTGAGTTTGAGAGATTTTGCTGGATTCTTCAAACAGTGGGTATTTTCTCATTGAAACAGAGGCCTGAGTCCAGGGACTGCAAGCTAAGGCCAATGACAAGCCTACAAAGAGAGGTCATTGAACGCTCACACCAGGCGCATTGGCTCACACTTATAATCCCAGCACTTTGGGAGGCCAAGGTGGGCAAATCATCTGAGGTCGGGAGTTCGAGACCAATCTGGTCAACATGACGAAACCCCATCTCTACTAAAAATACAAAAATTAGCCGGGTGTATTGGCTCACGCCTGTAATCCCATCCCTTAGGAGGCTGCGGCATGAGAATCGCTTGAACTCGGGAGGCGGAGGTTACAGTGAGCTGAGATCACGTCTTTGCATTCTAGCCTGGGCGACAGAGCTAGACTCAGTCTCAAAGGAAAAAAAGAAAAAGAAAGCTCACTTGATTCTTCCCATGGTTCTTCCCCTGTAGGTGCCCCAGCTACTCACATTGACCATGGGAGGAGCCCTTTATACTGAGAGAATCTGAGATCCCTGGAAAGCTAGGGATCCACAGGCAGATACAGTAGTCAGTGATGCCCTCCACAAGTGATAATTTTTGTCATGGGGCTTTTCCTAGACATTTGTAGTGAAACAAATGTGAGTTTAGGTAAGAAATAACTTTTAATTCTAGACCTTGAAGCCAGCTTGTCCTGGGGGCTGAGCACGGTGGCTCATGCCTGTAATCCCAGCACTTTGGGAGGCCCAGGCAGGTTGATGACGAGGTCAAGAGATTGAAACCATCCCGGCCAACATGGTGAAACCCTGTCTCTACTAAAAATACAAAATTTAGCTGGGTGTAGTGGCACATGCATGTAGTCCCAGCTACTCGGGAGGCTAAGGCAGGAGAATCGCTTGACCATGGGAGGCAGAGGTTGCAGTCAGCCGAGATCATGCCACTGCACTTCAGCCTGGAGACAGAGCGAGACTCTGTATCAAAGAAAAGAAAAAAAGACGTCAGCTTGCCATTAGGAGAGGTCATAAAAGGAGTCTGGGTACTGAACTTGTAAGTAAAAATAAAAATATTAAATAAGGCCAGGCCCAGTGGCTCACACCTGTAATCCCAGCACTTCAGGAGGCTGAGGCGGGCAGATCACCCCAAGTCAGGAGTTCAAGACCATCCTGGCCAACATGGAGAAACCCTGTCTCTACTAAAAATACAAAAATTCGCTGGGTGTGGTGGCGGGCACCTGTAGTCCCAGCTACTCGGAAGGCTGAGGCAGAAGAATCTCTTGAACTCGAGAGGTGGAGGTTGCAATGAGCCAAGATCACGCCATTGTAATCCAGCCTGGGGAGAAGAGCTAGACTTCGTACCCCCGAAAAAAAAAATAATAAAATCAATCAATAAATGGGATTGTATATAGGCTTAGAATGGGTCAGTCAAAAATTCAGGGGCCACTGGTCGTGGTGGCTCATGCCCTTAATCTCAGCACTTGGGGAGGCTGAGGTGGGCAGATCACTTGAGGTCAGAAGACAAGCGTGGCCAGCATGATGAAACCCCATCTCTATGAAAAATATAAAAAATAACTGGGCATGATGGCACACACCTGTAAACCCAGCTACTCTGGCGACTGAGGCATGAGAATCACTTGAACCAGGGAGGCGGAGGTTGCAGTGAGCCAAGATCATGCTACTGCACTCCAGCCTGGGCTACAGAACAGACTGTCTCAAAAAAAGAAAAAAGTTCAGGGACCTGGACGAAGGAGAGAAACTGAAGCATGCTTTGGTTAATAGATATTTCATTTTGACTGATCACTAAAGACAAAGCTATTCACCTAATGGTTTGTGAGGTAAATACTGGAATGTCTAGTCTGTATCTGGTTTGTCATAGGTAACAAACGTGGCACCATCTAAGTCATAATGCGAAGGGTGTTTCATTGCAGTAAGGTGCTCTTGCACAACACAAAGGATGGGGGATTTCTTTTTTTTTTTTTCTTTTTTCTTTTTTTTGAGACAGAGTCTCGCTCTGTTGCCCAGAGTGGAGTAGAGTGGCACAATCTCGGCTCACTGCAACCTCTGCCTCCCAGGTTCAAGCGATTCTCCTTGCTCAGCCTCCTGAGTAGCTGGGACTACAGGCACATGCCACCTCACCCTGCTCATTTTTGTGTGTGTTTTTAGTAGTGACGGAGTTTCACCGTGTTGATAAGGCTGGTCTCAAAGTCCTGACCTCAAGTGATCCACCTGCCTCGGCCTCCCAAAGTTCTGGGATTACAGGCATTAGCCATTGCATCTGGCCACATTTAAGAATTTTATTTTATGATTTGGGTGTTAGGATTTTAATTAGCTGGTTGGAACCTTAGTGAATAGTTTGATAATGTTTGAAGAAGGAAATTGAGTTCTTGAAATAAGCTGTTTTATGCCAAGTCAAAATAATAAAAATATGAATACTCAGACACATACCACCCCAAAAAATAAATAGGCCTTGGGCATTTCTGGTGTGTCTCACTTATTTTTGATACACAAAGGTGATCAAAGTTTTGATTCTTTTTGTTATTCTTTGTAGCTTTGTCATCTCTTTGTCACAAAGCAGAATTTTGCCACTTTTGAATTTTTAGTAACAGAATATTACCATGAATACACCATTAGTATTATGCTGAGAGGGTGTCTTTCTGGTTTTCTTGCCTGAGCCTGTTGCAAACATGCTGCTCTGTGAAGCTGTGGGTCACGTAAGCGACTTGCCCATTCCACTGCTTAATGGGACTTGAGTTGGTTCAAGTTTATCTTTTGATCTTATTGACAATGCTCTTCTTGTTTTTATTCCTAATTGGAAATACAACACAAATTTTTACACATTGGGAAACAATTGCTGGGTTGTAGATTATGGATAAATTCAAATTTACTAGGAAATGTGGATAGAGTATGAATGTAACTTATGAGTTAACCATCTCACCTTTCATGCATGTGTCTTTATTCTTGTGATTTGCCAACAGTTTGAATTATCTAACTCACTTTTTGTTGCCTGTCTACTCTTAGACAGAATCTCTGTTTCTTTTTGCTTTTTACTGGTTGCTGTTGGTTGAGCATTTTTCTTATATGATCTTTCATCTTCTGTGTAGCAGATTCCAGTCATCCTCTTACATTTGACTAATTTGTAGGGTTTTTTTTCCTTTTTTCTTTTTTTTTTTTAATTTGAGACAGTCTTGCTCTGTAGCCCAGATGAAGTGCAGTGGTCACTCACTGCTCACTGCAGCATCAGGCTCGTGAGCTTGAGCAATCCTCCCACCTCAGCTTTCTGCCCAGCTAATTTTTAAAAATTTTTTTGTGGTGACAGGGATCTCACTGTTTTGCCCAGGCTGCTCTTGAACTCCTGGGCTCAATCAATTCTCCTGCCTCGGCCTCCCAAAGTGCTGGGATTGCAAACAGGAGCCACCATACTCAGCAATGAGGGTTTTTTTTTTTTTTTTTTTTTTTTAAAAAGAGATATCTGTACATGTTTCTGACCAATATTTTATTTAAAATCTTTAAGAACTGCATATTAACAAAGGTTATTCTGTTCTTCATTTTCTGTTTTCCATTTTCATTATGACTACTTGTTTTTCCTTCTTATTCTCATTTTTTTCCTAGATCATTACAATAATTTTCCATGTAGTGGCCCTGGCATGCATTTTGATCCTTCATGCAATCATACAGCTACCTCGATGTCCGTTCTCTCTGCCATTCTGAAATTGGACCTCACTCCTTTTTGACTCTAGCTCCCCATCTGCTATTGATAAAGTCCTGTCTTGTGATGGTTACTATGGGACTGAACGAAGAAGGACAGATGCAGAAATAAAGACAAAAGATCTATGTTAAAGAAGGGATCAGGGGGCTCCTTGCTTCTAGTGAGCAAGAGCCCTGAGCTTCTATAGCCCTTTGTTTTTATTGGGTAGAAAGAGCAGGGAGGAGGAGGTAACAGTTGGTCAGCTGCTTCATTTATCACAGGTTCACATGATTACTTTCTTTGTACAACAGGCTTCAGATGTGCCTGTAGATAATCACAAGAAACACTGCGCTTGGGGCGTGGCAGACGTAGTCTGTCAGTTTGCCAACAACCTGCATTCATGAGAAGAGTTTGCTGTTTGCTCATATAGCCTCCAGTGGTACACTGAGTTGATCAGGACCCCCATCCTTTCAGCCTCCAACACTCTCTGATTACATTGATTCCAAAGCCTCTTTTATGGACTTCTATTTACCCCTTGGCGTGTCCTGCATTTATTCTCCTCAAAATGTATACTTACAGGCTGGGTGCGGTGGTTCATGCCTGTAATCCCAGTACTTCGGGAGGCCAAGGCAGGAGGATCCCTTGAGCCTAGGAGTTTAAAACCAGCCTGGGCCACATTGGGAGACCCTGTCTCTAAAATAAAATGTGTACTTACAAGCCCTAAACCCCAACAGGGTCATATTTGGACATGGACCTTTTAGGAGATCACATACATTTATAAAGGACGGCCCTCATAATGGGATTAGTAAGAGAGAGAGAGAACTCTGTCTGTCCAGCATGTGAGGACAAAGCAAGAAGGCATCTAGCTGCAAGCCAGGAAGATAGCCTTCACTGGGAACAAAATTGCTGGCAGCAAGATTTTGGATTCCCACACTCCAGAACTGTGACAAACAAATGTTTGCCGTTTAAGAAACTGAGTCCATGGTATTTTGTTATACCAGCCTGAGCTAAGTCACCCCAAGAGTCCTCACATTAACCATATACTGTTGTACAAGTGCTGCGTTTGGATCTACCTGGAATGTCTCCAAGTCTTCTACTTTTCCTCTTGGACCCATTGTGAGAATAGGTTTTGCTTCATGGGAAACTACTGGTGATAGTAGTGACAGCCCATAACAACTAGGGAGTTAAAGAAACTTCCTTTCTCTCTCTCTGTCTCTGTTTTTGAAATGGAGTTTTTGCTCTGTGGCCCAGGCTGGAGTGCAATGGTGCGATATCGGGTCACTGCAACTTCTGCCTCCTGGGTTCAAGCGATTCTCCTGCGTCAGCCTCCCGAGTAGCTTGGATTACAAGTGCGCACCACCACGCCTGGATAATTTTCATTTTGTTAGTTACAGACGAGGTTTCCCCATGTTGGCCAGCCTGGTCTCAAACTCTTGACCTCAGGTGATCCACCTACCTTGGCCTCCCAAAGCTCTAGGATTATAGGTGTGAACCACTGCGCTTGACCTCTTTGTATGTGTGTGTATATATATTTTTTCTTTATAATAAAAATAAATAGAAACTAGGTCTTACTATGTTGCCCAGGGTGGTCATGCCCAAGATTTTGGGCTCAAGCGATCTACCCGCCTTGCTCACCCAAAGTGCTGGGATTAAGGCGTGAGAAACTGTGCCAGGCCAAATGAAGGAAACTTAGTGGGAGGCCTGGCACAGTGGCTCACACCTGTAATCCCAGCACTTTGGGAGGCTGAGGTGGGTGGATCACTTGAGCTCAGGAGTTCAAGACCAGTCTGGACAGCATGTTGAAACCCTGTCTTTCCTAAAAATACAAAAAATTAGCTGGGCATGGTAGTCCCATTCTCACAGTCATAGAAAGGTTATTTTTTAAGGATTCTACCTACTTGAGAGCATTATATACTGCCAGCACTTGTTCAATTCAAGAGTGTCTGGTTTCATCTCCATGTCATAATTACAACCAAAATCCTAAAGGAACTGGTTTACCACACTGTGTTTGCCATAAGGCCCAATTTGTACCTGCAGCAGCAGCTGTATCATCCATCCCAAGTCACAGCTCTACACTCTGAAGGTGTGCCTGAGGCTTGTGATCGAGTCCATAGGGAAATATCACCACCTGCTGTGTTTTATAATTGGACCATCCAAGGGTGTCAGGGTTTCCCCAGAGAGTTTTGTGGGATTTTTTTTTTTTTGAGACCAGGTCTTGCTGAAGTTAGTATGGCAGCATACTAACACATTAACCTGTCGAAAGCTTCCTGCAGAGCTGTGTCCCAGTCCCAAAGTGCCCCTTTCTAATAATTCTTTATACTGGTGTCAAACTTTGGGCTAAGTGTCAGATAAATGCTCTCCAATAATCCAAAGACCAACAAATGTCTGGATTTCTTTTTTCTTTTTTGTTTTTTAAGAGACATAGTATGGTTCTGTTTCCTAGGCTGGAGTACAGTGGTGGGATCATAGCTGGCTGCAGAAACTCCTGGGCTCAAGGGATCCTCCTGCCTCAGCCTCCCAAGTAGCAGGGAATAAAGGCACATGCCACCATGCCCGATTGTTTATAAATTTTTTTGTACAGATGGAGTCTCACTGTATTTTCCAGGCTGTTCTTGAATGCCCAGACTCAAGTGATCCCCCAACCTCAGCCTCCCAAAGTGCTGAGATTACAGTCATGAACCAATGCACCCAGCCCTGAAAAGGAAATATTTCAAATGGAAATTCAAAGGGAGAACATCTAATGTTCAAATTGATGTCTACAGAGCAGTTAACGGGAACTATCATTTAGGGTCTGTGGGATTCTAGGACACTAGGTATGAAGCAGATATGAGGAAGGTCAGGGAACAAGCTGACTTAATGATTAATGCTGAAGGTGCTGCCAGCTTGGTTTAAGTTTTCCTCCTCCCTTCCTCCCTGATGAATTTGATAAAGTTTAAAGGGATGGTTTCACCAGGGGCCTTTTCCATTGACTTCAAGGAGGTCATCCCTCCTGGTAAATCCTCAGTAGTCCAAGCCTCTTACATGGCTAGAATGATCCAGTCCATAAGGAAATGTCACCACCCTCTGTGTTTTACAATTAGACCATCCAAGAGGGTCAGGGTTTCCCCAGGAAGTTTGGTGGGATTTTTTTATTTTATTTTTTTTGAGACTGTGTCTTGCCGAAGCGCAGTAGCCTGATCAAAGCTCACAGCAGCCTCAAACTTTGGGGCTTGAGTAATCCTCCTGCCTCAGGCTCCTGAGTAGCTGAGACTATAGGTACACACCATATCTCCAGGCTAAGAAAAAAAAATTATGGCGATGTGAGTGTCTCACTTCACTGCTCAGGGTGGTCTTCAACTTCGGGCTTCAAGTGATCCTGCCACTTTGGCCTTCTAAAATGTTGGGATTAGAGGTGTGAGGCATGGCCTCACTTTCCCAGGCTGTTGTTGAAAGGTTTTTGCAATCTCTAAGAGTTCTGCAGCAGTTTATTCCCTGACAGCGAGAGTCTCATCCTTTGACCCCATTTTGCAGCAGTAGTTGAGTGTTCACTTTTCTTTCCATAAGGGGGCGAGCTTGCCAGTGACCCTCATCCCCCTCCTCATCGATGACTTCTTTGTCATCAGAGCCTTCCTCTTCATAAATTCCCATGAAATCCAAGTTTTCACGTCCCAAATTATGATAGCCACAGGCCCTCACCAGCTGCCATAGCACCCCATTTCATGGAAGCCACCTGACTCTTCTTTGAGCGTCCTGTCCCAGGAGCCCCAATCTGTGCTCTCCTGGGCTCCAGGCCCTAGAGCCGCGCTGCTGCAGAGCCCAGTTCCCAGGGCTGCTCCCTCCACGTATCCACATCCATCTCCAGTTTTCCACCCTCTCTCCGACCAGCCAGGCCTGGAGGTGCTGCAGTGTCATTGACCGTGGGTACCTCTGCTGCCACCTCCACCGCGATCTGGAAGTCTTTTAAATGTACTTATCTTACTTTTTCCTTCCCCACTTTATACATAAACATAGGAGAAGAGCAGGGACTCTGCTGGTGTCTTATTCACACAATGGGATTGAGGGTGTTTGTGTCATGGAACTGATCGATGGGGTGAGAAGTAGCTAAATAACCTGCAGGGGCAGCAGAACCCGAGGCCAGTGACTCCACGCTGAGGCCAGTCTGGAGCCTGCAAAGGAAGGGAAAGGGAGCCTTTCCTGGGGGCTTCCTGGGCAGCCCGCCCTCCCCTACAGGTGGCCTCCAGCTGCTCAGAGCAGCTCTAGAAGGAGTGTGGATTCCAAGAAGCTGTAGAGCCCTGGAAAGCAGAAGACCTACGTGCAGACGCATTTGTGGGGTTCTGTCCTTTCTGGTATTGTACCTCTGGAGCCTGGGGCTGTCTTCTGGGCAGGGTTTGGGGTTTGACATACATGGGGTCGCTGGGGTCAGAGTTATTTGTATATATAAAGAAAATGTGTGAAAATCAGGCTAGAGATACAATGGTTTGGTGGCGTCACTTGGATAAAGGGTTTATGAAGTTGACAGTTTATTTAGGTCAGAAGCTTAACCCCAGGTGAGAGTTTCCTGCTGGTGAAAATGAAGATCTGGAAGGACGGAGCATTTTCACGCTGTGAGGAGGGGATGGGGGTGTGTGAGCAAGGCTTGGCCATGCCTCATCCCCAATTCCGGCCCGCTCAAGGACATGTGCCTCTCCTGGTGCAGTCGTGCCCGGCCTGGTCTCGGTTCCCCTGCTGCTGTGAGGCAGGAGATTGCTCCTGTGGACACTGAGTCTGAAATTCCCGGCACACTACTGTGACCCCGTGCAGAACGAAGGAGCAGAGACAGTCCCTTGAGTAAGGAAGACCCTAGTGTTCTCTTCTAACAATAGCAAGTTTGGCTGAAATGCAACTATCGAATAACCCGAGTGCAGGAAGCAGCTCGTGTAAGCTTAGAGAAGCTGTTGCTAGAATCTGTCAGTCTGGCTCCGCAGGGCCTGATACCCAGGGCTTCGGCGGTCACTCAGACGTGGGGGGGGGGGGGCCGAACATTCCATCCAATCAGAGGCGCTGCGGCGGGGCCCTGCCCACTGTGCATCCAGGCACAGAGGATGTCGCATTCCCGCCCTCACCTTTGTCGCTGCGCGGGCGGCAAGTGGGATCTGGCCTTTCCAGCCCCGAGAGGGACCTAGTGCCTCTACCCAGGTTTCTGTCGCTCTGTCACCTGCGCTATGCCCTGCTGTACTCACAGGAGCTGTAGAGAGGACCCCGGGACAACTGAAAGCCGGGAAATGGTGCGTGTGCGGGCCGGGAGTGGTGAGATGGGGGAGGGGCTGCCTGGAACTGGCGGGACCCGGGCCTCCCTGTGGGCGACTCCGGTGTCTGGGACCGACTCCTCCTGGAGCTGCTCGGCCCTGGGTCCCCGCGGCCGCTGGATGTGGGTGGGCCGGCAGCCGGGACTCCGGGAGTCCTGTCCCGTCCCTGCCCGTCGACTGCGGCCTTGGCCCCGAAGCCCTTTTGTGCAGCTCCGCGCCCGCAGCCCAACGTCTCCCCAGATTGTGCGGGGGCCACGGGAGGGTCATGGGCGGATTTCGAATCGGGTGTGGATTTCGTCCGTGGGAGGAACAGCGGTCTGTGGGGCCCACAGCCTCCAATTTCTCCTGTTAAAAATTATACTGAGGTACAAAGAGTTCATTTGAGGAAACAGCCATTCACGAATGAGAAACACCCAGTCCTGGCTTGTGGTTTGTCAACGGAAAAAAACCAAACTATGTAAAATACAGAAGTGTATTCAGAGCCGAGTAGGAGAGACCTTGGCCGAGGGAAACACAACCCCAAGCTGCCTGGAGTAAGTGGTCCCGAGGCGGCTCAAGACAGTTTGGTTTTATTAATTTTAGAGAGACAAGAATTGCAGGGAAAATGATAGATCAAGGCTGGAAGGTGTAAGTTCCATTGGCAGAAAGGGCGGGACCTGTGGAAGGGGGGTTAGAAGGCACAGGTGGTTGAGGGATTCTGTAGGTGGCAGCTGGTTGAGAGTGTGAAGCTTTGTCTAAAGTTTGGAGGAGGTAGGAAGGAATGCTGAAGGAAGGGGGTCTGTTATCTGCCACTTGATTCTATCCCAGCCAAAAAACAGTCCTGTTTCTCTAGATTTTATGAATTCTAAGGCGTGACTTACCCTTGCCTTGCGTGGCCTTAGGTCTTGTTTGTAATTTGGTATCTTCTTGCCACAAGGAGTCTGTTTTTCCAGTCTGATGATATCTATTTTTACATGAATGTGCGTCAGTTGCTGCATCTAAACTCCTAAAGGGAGAGGGTATAAGGAGACCTGTCTCACCTCCCATCCTGTCATACAGAGGCACTCAATTTTCAGGGTTTTTTGGGGGTTCCCTTGGCCAAGTGCCAGTCACTTCACTTAACTGGGAAGGTACTTTATTTGTTTTTGTTTTTGTTTGAGACGGAGTCTCCTTATGTTGCCCAGGCTGGAGTGCAATGGCTCAATCTCCGCTCACTGCAACCTCCGCCTTCTGGGTTCAAGCGATTCTCCTGCCTAAGCCTCCTGAGTAGCTGAGATTACAGGCACACACCACCACCCCCAGCTAATTTTTGTAATTTTAGTAGAGATGGGGTTTCACCAAGTTGGCCAGGCTGTTCTCAAACTCCTGACCTCAATTGATCCACCCCTCTTGGCCTCCCAAAGTGCTGGGATTACAGATGTGAGCCACCTCACCATGCCAGAAGGTATGTTTTTATTTTTGGTTTACATGTTTAAGGCTAGGCTTTTATAAGGCACATGAGAGAGAAACCAGATAAATGCTTGATTGGTTGCAGAGATGCAGTCGCCTTATTTGGACTTGCCAACCTGAAATAATCGAAATCTTTAGATTTCAGTTGGAAGAGTTTATTCAAGCAAAAAGATAGCAATGACCAAAATACAGACTCCAGAAAAGTGGACTCAGTACTCCAAAATTGGAAGTTATGTTCTTGCTTATATTACTGAAAAAAGAGGTCCTGATTAGATCCCAAGAGAGTTCTTGGATCTCACACAGGAAGGAATTCAAGACGAGTCACAAAGTACAGTGCGAAGAGAGTTTATTGAAAGCTACTCTGGGCCAGCATGATGGCTTAGGCCTGTAATCCAAGCACTTTGCAAGGCCCAGGTGGAAGGATCACTTGAGGTCAGGAGTTCGAGACCAGCCTGGGCAACTTAGCGAAACCCCGTCTCTTCCAAAAATAACAAAAATTAGCCAGGTGTGGTGGCCTGCGCCTATAGTCTCAGTTACTCAGGAGGCTGAGATGGGAGAATCATCTGAACCTGGGAGGCAGAGGTTGCAGCCCAGCTGAGGATGCGCCACTGCACTCCAACCTGGGTAACAGAGTGAGACCCCATCTCAAAAACCAAAAATCAAACAAACAAGCACATATTGTCATGGGTACTGGGAAATCTGGATGTTCTGTTGTTGTGGGAGTGTAAGGATACCTGCAGGCATCTTCAGGCTGTTTTCTTCATGGGAAACATTTTATGGTCATGGGTTGTGACTGGCAAGGAGTGTTTCTTGTTAGTCTCAAGATGGAGCTGAACTGAAATTGGTGTTATTCTGGCTCCCCTAGGCACCTGCTTCCCTAACACTTATATAGGCAAAAGGCAAATAAATGTAACAGGATTACGTTTTCCATAGAAGGCAGATGTATGAAGCACAACAATTTAATTTTTTTTTTTTTTTTTTTTTTGAGACAATGTCTTGCTTTGTGGCCCAGGCTGGAGCAGTGGTGCCATCACGTCTTACTGCAGCCTTTACTTCCCTGTCTCGAGCACCTCCGCCTCCCAAGTAGCTGAGACTATAGTCGCCCACTACCACACCTGGCTAATTTTTTATTTTTTATGGAGGTGGGGTCTGGATATGTTGCCCAGGCTTGTCTCTAGCTCCTGGCCTCAAACAGTCCTCCTTCTTTGGCCTCCACAAGTCTTGGGATTACAGGCGTTAGCCAGTGCACCCGGCTAACAATTCGTTATGGTTTGCTTTTTTTTCCCCCAGAGCTTGTTTTCTTTTCTTTCTAGCTGGTTTTTATTTCCTTTTCAACGTAAAAGAGTGAATTTAACATTCCAGCTGAAGACAACGTGATAGCCATGAAGTCTTTGTGTGAGAAAGTTAAGAGGGAAGTTAGTCTACTACAGAGATCAGTAGTGAAGAGGGGCCTGACGGGATGGCTCACACCTGTAACCCCAGCACTTTGGGAGGCTGAGGCAGGTGGATGGCTTGATCTCAGGAGTTCAAGACCAGCCTGGGCAACATAGTGAGACCCCATCTCAATTGTGAAAAATCATGTTAAATAAATAAAAAATAGCGAAGAGGGAAAGGGTCTTTCCTGTTTTCCTTCAGTCATTTACAACATTTTACAACACACTATAGGTGGCTGGGCATGGTGGCTCACGCCTATAATCCCAGCACTTTGGGAGGCCGAGGCGGGCAGATCACAAGGTCAGGAGATCAAGACCATCCTGGCTAACACGGTGAAACTTTGTCTCTACTAAAAATACAAAAAAACAAACAAAAAAAAAAAACAAAAAAAACACTATAGGTAAGAAAGAAGGTGAATCTATAGTCAGGGAAAGATGTGTTCCAGCTGGCTGTTTGAAAGCTGTGTGTCAGATGACTCAACCCCATGATCACATTGCTTCAAGATAGTTTAGAGATCTACCAGCTTAAATATTTGAATTACTTGGTTGTTTTTGTTTGTTTTGAGACAGGGTCTCACTCTGTCACCCAGGCTGGAGTGCAGCGGCATGATCTCAGCTCACTGCAGCCTCCACCTCCTGGGTTCAAGTAATTCTCCTGCCTCAGCCTCCCAAGTAGCTGGGATTATAGGTGCATGCCACCACACTCGGCTAATTTTTGTATTTTTAGTAAAGACGGGGTTTTACCACGTTGGCCAGGCTGGTCTCGAACTCCTGTCCTCGAGTGGTCCACCCACCTTGGCCTCCCAAAGTGGTGGGATTACAGGTGTGAGCCACCACGCCTGGCCTGACTTACTTCTTCCCACAGCCTATATAGGTAGAAAATTTCTAATTATGTAATCAGTGGTTAATTGGTGGGTTGTGCCTGATTAAGCATAAATTTCATTTTCCTATAAATTAGTAATTTTATTTATTTATTTATTTTGAGGTGAAGTTTCACTCTTGTTGCCTAGGCTGGTGTGCAGTGGTGCAATCTCAGCTCACTGCAACCTCTGCTTTCTTGTTTCAAGCGATTCTCCTGCCTCAGCCTCCTGAGAAGCTGGGATTGCAGGTGCCTGCCACCACGCCTGGCTAATTTTTGTATTTTTAGTAGAGACTTGGTTTCACCATGTTGGCCAGGCTAGTCTCGAACTCTTGACCTTGTGATCCACCCGCCTTGGCCTCTCAAAGTGCTGGGATTACAGGTGTGAGCCACCCCCGGCCTAAATTAGTAATTTTCAAGAGTTGTATTTCAATTTGATTTCATGGTCTTTAGGTACCACAGACCCTACTGGACTGAACAAAGGAGGACGAATGCGGGAATAAAGACAAAGACAAAATAATATGTTTGGAACAAGGGGTCAGGGGGCTCCTTGCTTGTAGTGAACATGGGCCCCGAGCTTCTAGCGCCCTTCATATTTATTGAGTAAAGGGGATAGAGAGAAGCAGGTGGTTGTAGGTCGGCTGCTTGATTTAGAGCAGGCCTGCATGACTGCATTTTTCAAACAATAGGCTCCAGATGTCCCAGTAGATAACCTCAAGCAGCACAGCACCAGGGAGTGATTGTCCTCAGTATACCTTCTGGCGGCAGGCGCAGATGTGAGTTTGCCCACATTCTGCATTCATGATAAACAGTTCACTGTTTATCATATAGCCTCCAGTGGAATGCTGAGTTGGTCACGACCTTCAGGCCTTGGGCTCCCAACATCTCTCCCTTTCTGTTTATGCATTAATTGAATGAACGTAAAGCCAGGTTGGGCGGCTCTCATTCTCTGATTGGCAGTCCATCTGATTTTACAGACTATGAACAAAAAACAGTCTAAACATCATTCCAATAACTACATATGAGATGTTAATGTAGTGTTTTAGATAGGTCCAACTATTGAGGCTCTCTAGGCCTTGCAGGAATTCAGTCCAGACTTCTAAGGAAGGCTGAAACTCTTGAGTTTGCTTATTTAAGTCAAGAATTTTGTTTTGCAGTTCACCAATGTCGAAGATCCTGTGGATGCTCACTTTGGTTATATTCTAAGTTGGTTACACAAATATGAGTGGGATTAAGATGACAGTACAATTGCTGTTGCGATTGTAAGCTTTGTACTTGTTCCCTGACCATAGAACTATGGATTTCAACATTGCCACTTCAGTTTGTAACTCAGTGTTAATTCTATTCTGAAGTAGCCACACTTGGTTGGCTGTACGCATCCAGTTCTGCACGTACTGAGCTGTTTGAATAGAACTATGCAAAGTGAGGGAGGACATCACAACAGAAGTTATTAGTGTGACCAAGGAAACAATAGCCAAAATTATCATGCCTAAGGCTGTACGGGCACGATGAGTAAGCTGAGTTAGAAGAAGTTTCACTAAGTGCAAAGCGGGGGTGGCAGCCCAAGCCTCGGACAGATTAACGGGAATCCATAGCCCAGGGATGCAACCCAAAATCATCAAAGTAGAGATATTATGTGTTCGTGGCCGGGCACGGTGGCTCACACCTCTAATCTCAGCACTTTGGGAGGCCGAGGCGGGCGGATTATGAGGTCAGGAGTTTGAGACCAGCCTGGCCAACATGGTGAAACCCCGTCTCTACTAAGAATACAAAAATTAGCTGGGCGTGGTGGCGGGCGCCTGTAATTCCGGCTACTCAGGAGGCTGAGGCAGGAGAATTGCTTGAACCCGGAGGCGAGGTTGCAGTGAGCCGGGATTGCGCCACTGAACTCAAACCTGGCAACAGAGCAAGGCTCTGTCTCAAAAAAAAAAAAAAAAAAAAAAAGAGAGAGAGATATTATGTGTCTGCAATGTGCTATGATTAATGTAGTGATATAACTGACAAGATTTACAGATCAACTGGGTATTGTTTACCAGGAGCTAGTCCTTCTTAGCTGCCAAAAAGACATAAGGATTAAAAACACAAACCGTAAATTGAGTGGTGATATTCTTTACAAGTGTAGCATTAAAACTGTGTTGCTTACTATTGCTATTATTGGATAGTATCCCAACCCCGATGCTGCCATTCATAAATGAAGGTGCTGCCTTCCATAACGTCTTTTGGATTGGTCCTTGCCTCCCTAGATAATGCCACTGAGGAAGAGGCGAGCTAAAGCCTGCTTCATGCCAAGCAATCTGGGCAGCAGACTGGGATTGGATCCCGGTGTGGTATAAAGAAGAAGCATTAAAAGCTTACCACCAATGCCAGCCAAGTTTGTGCCATGATTTCTGATTTTCATCTTTTCCATCTAGTTGACCTTTAGGTCCTCAATCCACAATGTCTGCAGTTAACATAGATTGTTTTCTATGGGCCAAGACACTGGGTCCATGGAGGTGGGTAGGAACTATGGAAGGGAATCCATTCCATATAGTCAGCACAGTTGGGGCGATTGGGCCGGGAATGGTTGGTTAGCACACCAGTTACACGATGGAACCAAGACATAATAAGTACATAACTTTTCCATAGTGATTCCACCATGCTTGAGCTTGAATTATAAGACAGCTACTGTTGAGTGACATCTCTGTGGTGGTACACAAAGGGAGTCCTTCTAGTGGGGTGGTATAACTGATGACATTGTTCTAAGAGTCTAACTGTTCTATGTCATGGGGAGTTAGGGGTCCTGGAGCCCACGCTCCCTGATCACGATAGATTTCAGAAAGAGTATCACTCTGAAGTATAGGCTGTGCTGCTGGGGGATTGGGAACATATGCCCAATATGTTTTTACTTCTGTACAGGGAAAACATACCACACAGGACATTATGGCTGACAGGCCAAGAACATGGAATCAGGGGTTTTTGCCTGTCCTTGACGCTCCAGTAGTTTCTCAGCGTCCTGCATGGTTTTCTTGAGTTGTCCCCAGGTTATGGGGGTTGATGTTGTTGTGACTCTGGTCAGCCTTCTCTCACACTCAGGCTCAGCTGGCTCATGGGTTGTACCGGAGGGACCAAGCCCATTGTTGGCCACCATGGGTCCCTCCAGTCTCCCATTCCATGGTCATACGCACCTTGAGGGCACCCACATGGTGTGCCCATCTCCTGTAGAAACACAAGCATAACTTCATCCCCATGTCAATGAATCCACCGGACCCTTCCACTGTCCTTCTTCTGGGGATTTCCTTAACACTTTCAGATAAACTTTCCTCTTTTCCTCTAACACTTGCCAATGTCTTTCTGCTGGAGTCTTACCATCTGGACCAGGAGTCAAAAAATTTAAAGTAAATAAGGGTAAATGTAATTTTATTTGAGGTGGTAGCTGGTCTCCTATACCCCCTTTCTGTTTTTTCAACATGCATTGTAATGTTTAATGTGCCCGCTCTATAATGCCTTGTCCTCGGGGATTGTAAGGTATTCCTGTTTTGTGGGTGATTGCCCATAACTGTAAAAAGTTTTGAAAAACATGACTAAGTATAAGCAGGTCCATTGTCAGTTTTTAATTATTTAGGGATCCCCATATGAGCAAATGACGACAGACAATGTCACCGCACATGACCAGCTGTCTCACCTGTTTGGTGTGTAGAATGCAGCGTATGAGATTAAGTATCTATAGTTACATGAACATAGCTAAGCTTGCCAAAGGCTGCTATATGTGTAACATCCATCTGCCAAATTTCATTTGGAGCCAAGCCTTGTGGATTGCATCGTTCCACAGGTATAACACCAGGGACTTGCTGACAAGTGGGACAGGCTTGCGCTATAGTTCAAGCCTGGCTGTGAGGTAGGTGAAACATACGAGTAAGGGCCGAGGTGTTTTGATGCAGTATTGCATGAGAAGTTTGAGCTTGTTGAAATACAGAACCAATCAGTTTATCTGCTCTATCATTACCTAGAGATAGTGGTCCAGGGAATTGTGTGTGAGAGCGAATATGAGAAATATGTAAAGGAGCAGCATGAGAGCGAACAGCTTGTTGAAATCTTAGGAATAAGGTAAGCAGTTCTGGCTCTAGTGTGCTTTTAATTGTAGCAGTTTCTATGCTACTGGCTACATTTACAACATAGGCTGAATCACAGACAATGTTAATAGGAGTTGAAGCTGTGAGCTCTAAAACTAGAATGACTGTAATTAACTCTGAGCGTTGAGCTGAAAGTCCAGGGATCCTTATTGTTTGAGTATGTTTAGGTCCCAACATAGCTGCACGCCCTTTGGAAGAGCCATCGGTAAAATAGGTCTGACCACCTGGAATAGGCTCGTGATGAGTAATCACAGGGAAGACAAAAGAATGGACATTATAAAATTGTAAAACTTTGTCTGATGGAGAGTAGTTGTCTATTATTTCCACAATATCTGCAAGAGCAATTTGCCACACAGTGGATATTTCCCACGCTGTGGCCTGTTGTTGGGAATCCAAGGGAACAATAATTGTGTCTGGATCATATCCCATAAGCACTTTTAATTTATGCCTACCTATAGGCACAAGTTGTGTAATTAAAGGAAGATAGACTTGCAAGGTTTTTACTGTTTGATTAGGTAGAAAGAGCCATTCTATTACTGATACAGACGTGTCTAAGCACTGGCCCAGGAGTCCTGCTGGAGAATGAGGGATACGAAGAATAAGCAAAGGCTTTTGCGGCTACAGCCACGAGGCGTGTCTCTGCTGAAGCATCTGTTCTACAAGTTGCAACTCAGCTTCTGCCTCTTTGGTCAATTGCTGCGGGGAAATCTAATGAAGAATCTCCTTGCAGGGTTTGATAAAGATGTTTGAGTCGATAATTTGCAATACCTAGCATTGGGTGCAGCCAATTAATATCCCCTAACAACTGTTGAAAATCATTTAAAGTCTGTAACCTGTCTTTAGGGAGAACTACTTTCTGAGGCCGTACACTTCTTTCAGTAACAATAGTGCCTAAGTAATGGTATGGGGAAGTTGTTTGTACTTTCTCTGGACCAATTTTGAGATTCCATTTAGTCAAAGCCTGCTTTCTTTCTCTGAATAACTGATGTAAGATTTGATCTGTAGGAGTGGCCAAAAGAATGTCATCCATGAAATGAATGATGTGAGCCGTAGGAAACATATTCAGAGGCTCCTTCAATGTTTGTCCTACAAAATGCTGACATAGCGTAGGACTGTTAAGCATGTCTTGGGGTAAAACTTTCCACTGATAACGAGAAACAGGTTCTCTTGGATGAATAGAAGGCGCAGAGAAGGCAGATCCAGGCTTATCCTTCTCGTGTAAGGGTATAGTAAAGAAAGGTCTATGCCGGGCATGACGGCTCATGCCTGTAATCCCACCACTTTGGGAGGCCGAGGCGGGCGGATCATGAGGTCAGGAGATCAAGACCATCCTGCCTAACATGGTGAAACCCCGTCTTTACCTAAAATACCAAAAAAAAAAAAAAAATTAGCCGGGCGTGGTGGCAGCCACCTGTAGTCCCAGCTGCTTGGGAGGCTGACGCAGGAGAATGGCATGAACCCGGGAGGCGGAGCTTGCAGTGAGCCGAGATCGCACCACTGCACTCCAGCCTGGGTGACAGAGCGAGACTCCGTCTTGAAAAAAAAAAAAAAAAAAAAGAAAGGTCTATTACTACAAGAGGCCAGTCTTAGGAATGACTGCTGCAGATGGCAAGCCTTGTTGTAATGCACCCATCAGTTTAATTTGTGCATTAATACCTCTCAAATCATGCAGCAGTCGCCATCGTCCTGACTTCTTTGGAATTACAAACACTGGTGAATTCTGGTAGCTCACTGACTCCTCTTTATGTCCTGCATCCAATTGCTCTTTTTCTAGTGCTGAAGTTGAGTTAGTTTCTCCTGTGATAGGGGCCATTGATCCACCCACACAGGTTTGTCACTGAGCCATTCTAACGGTAAGGCCATAGGTGAAGGAGAAGTATCAATGACCCCCATCAGAAATCCTGACTCCTAGCTCTTTTCTATCTGTTTGCCCACTTATTGATATAGGATCAGGGTTTCCCTGTAGGGACATTCCTAAGCCTTTCCTGCTCTGATATCCCATTTTAGGGTTTGACCCTTGGCTCTTTTTAGATTTGTCAACTACTAAATTAGCCATTGCTTGACCTAACATTGTAGAACGATAAAGCTCAGTTCCTATATCCTGAGAAGCTCTGAGAAAATTTCCCAACTCTTTTGTGTACTTCACAGATGCTAATGCACATTTACAATCCACATTTGCATTCTCAAAAGCTAAAGTTAAGGTTTGCATCTCTGCAGCCAGGGTTTGAGGAATCTGTTGCTTCACTGCCTCTTGTAATCTTCCAAGAAAATGTGCACAGGACTCCTGCAACCCTTGCGTGATATGTAAAAAGGATTGTACTGGAACCCCTTCTCTGGAATTGTGGCCCAGGCGCGTTTAGCGGCCAGTGCACACTGCTTATAAGCAGCGTCTGGGAGTGCCATTTGATGTTCCAGGTCTGAATAAGGGCCATTACCCAACAGCATATCCTTTGTAATGTCTCCATGTCAAGTAGCACGATTCTGTCTAGCCTGGTCTGCACACATTTCTTGCCAATTTAAATTCCATGTTAGGTTTGCACTAGCAGACAAACAAGTCCGAGCCAAATGCTTTACATCAAAGGGTATAAGGCACATAGCACCAAATACAGATTCTGGTAATCCTAAAGTAAGTGGGCTCTGTACTCCATTATTAACTACACTAGCTTTTAATTCCTCCAACAACTTAAACTCTAGTGGGGGTGTGTTCATGAATAAACTGTTGTGGATTATTTGAATCAGGCCTTATGGAAATAGGAAAAACGCAAGGTCCTAAGGGCTCTCCAGCTATGGCAGCAGAGTGTAAAATTGTTTGTTTTGGGGTCTCTATTTCTGCTACCGAAGGAGGCGGTACAGATCTTTCTCCTATTGGAGGGGGCAGTATAGGCCAATTTTTATCCGCCTTCTCCTGTTTATTATTTTCAGTTGGTACCATGGGTGGGACAAAAGATTCTTTCAGATTTTTAGACTCAGAGCATGATTCCAGCTGTCCAGCAGAATAAGAAGGAGATAATGGCAGAAGGACAGTATGGACTAAACTCCAAGTGGAGAAAACAGAAGGATCAACTTTAAAATTAAAATGATGAGCCCATTTTAATCCTTCACCTTCTGTGTCCCAGTTTTCCACATCAAAAGTGCCTGTCTGTGGAAACCATGGGTTATGCATAATAACCTCCTGCAGCATCTTAGTTAGTGTCTGAGAACTAACCTGAGCACCAGATTGTTTAAGTAAAACTTTAAACAACTGCACATAATGTTGCTCCTCAATCCCAGCACTTTGGGAGGCCAAGGCGGGTGGATCATGAGGTCAGGAGATCAAGACTATCCTGCCTAACATGGTGAAACCCCGTCTTTACTAAAAATATAAAAAAAAACAAAAAAAATTGTCTATTGCTCCTCAATAGACAAATACTGCCCCATGTTACCCTGATTCAGAAACTTCCTGTTCCCAGTACTTTTTTAGAACACCTACCTTATAATTGCTCCCAGTACCTCTTTAGGGCACTGATCAGTATCTCTTTAGAGCACAGACCTTATATCGGCTGCCGGCAGACTCATCCCAGGGTCCCCATTCGTCTGGTGAATTTCACTTCCTCTGCTCCAGCAGGCTTTCTTTGTTCACGTCCTCAAGTCCCTGTTCACGGGCACCACTTTGCCATGGACCCTACTGTACTGAACAAAGGAGGACGAATGCGGGAATAAAGACAAAGACAAAATAATATGTTTGGAACAAGGGGTCAGGAGCACCTTGCTTCTAGTGAACAAGGGCCCTGAGCTTCTAATGCCCTTCGTATTTACTGATTAAAGGAGTTAGAAGGGGATAGTTGTAGGTCAGCTGCTTGATTTAGAGCAGGCCTGCATGACTGCATTCTTTGAACAATAGGCTCCAGATGTCCCAGTAGATAACCTCAAGCAGCACGGCACCAGGGAGTGATTGTCCTCAGTGTACCTTCTGGCGGCAGGTGCAGATGCGAGTTTGCCCACATTCTGCATTGATGATAAACAGTTTACTGTATGATCATATAACCTCCAGTGGAATGCTGAGTTGGTCACGACCCTCAGGCCTTCGGCTCCCAACCCTTAGGTAGGACCTTAGAACACTACACACAGTTGGGTCTCCTTGCTTCTTATTTAAATTTCTTCATACTCTCCAGGGCGACTAGTTTGCCCCTGCATTCTCCAAATATATGAGATGCAGGGCCGCAAATCCTCCAACCTCATACCGCAGCCTAACTCTTCAAGAGCTTGCAGTAAAATCTGTTTCTGAACATTTCACATGACAGGAAAGCAGAGAATAACCACTAGACATTTTCCTGAAAAAAACTTTCTGCCTCTCCTCCGCTTATCTTTCCGAGACACAGAGGCCTTATCAGGATATCTTTGGGATGAGGTTCCTTTCTGGAAACTGCACAGGGTGATGTGTCTTCAGTACACCCTCCTATCTTTTCCTGGTTTTGGGTTTTAGAACTGCCTGGGACTGACTCAAGATCCCCACAACTGCCATGTCTCCTGGAGGATCTCCTGACCTCGTGATCCGCCCGCCTCGGCCTCCCAAAGTGCTGGGATTACAGGTGTAATCTGGCCACTGTGCCCGGCCCTACACCCTCCTATCTTTTCCTGGTTTTGGATTTTAGAACTGCCTTGGGCTGACGCAAGATCGCCACAACTGCCATGTCTCCTGGAGGGTCTAGTGGGTATCAGTGCCTTAGGGGAGTGGGGCCTCCCAAGGGAGCAGCTGAATGCCTTATGGTGGCAGAGATGCCTGGTATACTCTTCATCTAGATAACCAGTTCTTGGAGTGCTCAGCTTCTCCCTCCCAACTCCAGTTTCCATTAATTGGAGACACATGGCCGGTCAGCCAATCCCATGTTGCTATTGAGGGAAAACAGAAATGATTCCTGTCTTCTGGATTGTCTCAACTGTGAAGAGAGAAATATCCCAAAAGAAAAGGAAAGGCCACCTCAACAGGGTGGAGCAATAGCCTGCAAAAGCAAAATATACATGGGGGTACACAGGGGACACAATGCCGTATTGGTGGGAAATCGTCATTGAGTGCTTCTCCTTTCCTCTCATGTGAAATGTTCAGGGAATCACCACCAGACACTCTCCTGTAAAAGTATGTGTGCTGCTCCTCCTTTCACCTATCCTGGAAACAGAGATCAGATTGTGTTTTGGTTGAGGCTCCCCTTTGGAAACATAAAGGAGTATTGTGTCTTTAGTGCGCAGAATCGGGGTGACTTGCTTCTTTCATGTAAAAATATGCATTGAAGGTCTCTTGATACCTTTGCTGCTTGACAACTTATTTAGTTTTTATTTTTATTTATTTATCTAAAAAAAAATTTTGTTTTGTGAGAGACAGGGTCTCAAACTCCCCAGCTCAGGTGATCCTCCCGCCTCAGCTTCCCAAAGTGCCTGGATTCCACTTGTGAGCCACCATGTCTGGCCACTCATTTTTTTGCATCACTGAGTAACATTCCATTGTACGGATGTTACCATAATTTGTTTCTTTATTCACCTATTGAAAGGCTCATCTTGAGCCTGGTGTGATGCCTCATCCCTGAATTCCCAGCTACATGGGAGACTGAGGTGAGAAGATTGCTTGAGGCCAGCAGTTAGAGACCAGCCTGGTAGATACAGTGTGAGAACTCCTCTATTTTTTTTTTTTTAAGACTCACCTTGTTTGATTCTAATTTTGGTAGTTATGAGTAAGGCCGTTAAAAATGTTTGTGGGAGGATTTTTATGTGGACATCAGTTTTTCAAATTGGCTGTAGAATTTTCCATTCATATCCATAGTGAATGAGAGTTCACTGTCTCCAGCATTTGGAAGTATTAGTGTTTTGGATTTCATCTACTGCAACATTGCCTCATTGTTATTTTCTTTTTTTTTTTTTTTTTTCTTTTTTCGGAGACGGAGTTTCGCTCTTGTTGCCCAGGCTGGAGTGCAATGGCGTGATCTCGGCTCACTGCAGCCTCTGCCTCCCGGTTCAAGTGATTCTTCTGCCTCAGCCTCCTAAGTAGCTGGGATTACAGGCATGTACTGCCATGCCCAGCCAATTTTTGTATTATTAGTAGGGACGAGGTTTTACCTTGTTGGTCATGCTAGTCTCAAACTCCTGACCTCAGGTGATCCACCCGCCTCGGCCTCCCAAAGTGTTGGATTATAGGCATGAGCCACTGTGCCCGGCCTGTTTTCATTTGCTCTTTAATAACATGTAATGTAGAGCATTCTGTCATATGTTTGTTTGCCATAATTATGTTCTTTAGAGAGAGGTATGCTTGGAAAGATTTTGCTTTTTTTTTTTTTTTTTTTTTTTTTGAGATGTACTCTGGCTCTCTGGCCCAGGCTGGAGTGCCGTGGCACAGTCTTGGCTCAGCTCACTGCAACCTCTGCCTCCCGGGATCAAGCGATTCTCCTGCCTCAGCCTCCCGAGTAGCTGGGATTACAGGCTCATGCCACCACGCCCAGCTAATTTTTGTATTTTTAGTAGAGGTGGAGTTTCACCATGTTAGCCAGGCTGGTCTCGACCTCCTGACCCCAGTGATCTACCCTCCTCAGCCTCCCAAAGTACTGGGATTACAAATGTGAGCCACCATGCCCAGCCTTTTTATTTTTTGATTAGTTGGTTTTTTTCTTATAGAATTCTAGGAGTTCTTCATACCTTTTGGGTACCAGTCCTTGATCAGATAGGTGTCCTGCAAATATTTTGTCCCTGTCTGCCACCTGTCTTTTTATTCTCTTAACAGACTCTTTTCCCAGAGTTTTATTTTGAATGAAATCCAATTTATCGATTTTCTCATTCACAGATCATGTTTTTTGTGTTGTGTGTGAAACCTTATCGCCAAATCCAAGGTTGTCTTGGTTTTCACAAGTGTTAAGTTCTAGAAGTTGTGAGATTTACATTTTCTATTTAAGTAAATGATTCATCAGGAGGTAGTTTTGTAAAAGGTGAAGTTCTGTGTCTAATTCATTTCTTTGCATTTGCTAATCCAGGTGTTTCAGTACCATTTGTTTTGTGCCACCATGTCTAATTATTTATTTTATTATGGAGACGGGGTCTCCCTATGTTGCCCAGGCTGGTCTCGAACTGCTGGGCTAAATGATCTGTCCACCTTGGCCTCTGGTTTTGCATGTTTAATACATGTCTTTATAGTAGATTTTTCTATGTTCCTAGTGCCTCTCTTGTGATCATATGGAATCTTCTCTTGTATATTTAGTTTATTAAGTGTTTTTAATCATGAGGAGATATCAACCCATTTATGCTGGAGGATGCAATTTTTTGAATTGCAGACGTGTGAAAAATCAGACTTTGGTAATGACCTTGAACAGTAGGATACAAATAACTCCCACATGCTTAGCGTTCCAGAAATGGAACACTGGGCTCAAATGGGTTAAGGCTTGTCACTTGCCTTTTCTGCCTCTATTAGGACATTCTTTTCATTTTTTGTTTGATTTGAGACAGAGTCTCACTCTGTCACCCAATCTGGAGTGCAATGGTGGGATTTTGGCTCACTGCAACCTCTGCCTCCTGGGTTCAAAGGATTCTCCCACCTCAGCCTTCCAAATAACGGAGAATACAGGCACGCGCTGCATGCCTGGCTAGTTTTTGTGTTTTTAGTAGAGATGGAGTTCCACCATGTTAGCTAGGCTGGTCTCACACTGCTGACCTCAAGTGAACCGCCTGCCTTGGCCTCCTAAAGTGCTGGGATTACAGGCATGAGCCACCACGCCCGGCTAATTTTGTATTTTTAGTAGAGACGAGGTTTCTCTATGTTGATCACACTGGTCTTGAACTCCCAGCCTCAGGTGATCTGCCTGCCTCCACCTCCCAAAGTGTTGGGATTACAGGCATGAGCCACCGCGCCAGGCCAAGATGCTATTTTCTAAGACTAAATAATATTCCATTGTATGTATATGCTTACCACTTTCTGTTTATCCATTCAGCCATCAATGGATAAGTGGGTGGCTGCATTGCTCATTACTGCCACCCCAGGGAGGTCGTATAGTGGTTAAATCTGTGCTCATTACACTGGGTATCTCTTAGTAGTTTCTTGTTTGCCCTCTTGTGTAATTACGGTCTCGTTTTTTTTTAGTAATGTCCTGTTTGCCCTTCTTGTCAGCATCTATCTAGCTACATTCTGACAGGATAACTGCAAACTGAATGATTCCTGGGCATCATAATGGATGTTTCTTTCTACTTAGGTGTCTCCTCTCCTCTCTGCTTATATCTAGCATGCCTGTTTTGGGTGGTCCCTGGGGGTGTGGGATTTCCCAGGGGCTCCCCTTCCTGCTCTTGGCTAGCTATCTGCCTTCTCTAACAATGTCATCAAAGATTACACTTTGGGAACAGGCGTTTTCAAGGATACACAGCCTCAGGACTGCTAATGTTAACTTTTTTCTGCATATGAATTCATAGGATCCTATTATGACAGGTGCTACAGACCCACAGTCCAAAGAGACATTAGGGACAGCCCAGGCAGCTGACAGAGCGATACACTATCTCAAAAACAAAACAAAACAAAACAAAACAATTGCTATCTGGGTATGGTGGCTCATGCCTGTAATCCCAGCACTTTGGGAGTCTGAGGCAGGTGGATCACCTGAGGTTGGGAGTTTGAGACCAGCCTGACCAACATGGAGAAACCCTGTCTCTACTAAAAATACAAAATTAGCCGGGTATGCTGGCGCATGCCTATAATCCCAGCTACTTGGGAGGCTGAGGCAGAAGAAGCACTTGAACCCCGGTGGTGAGCCGAGATTGCACCATTGTACTCCAGCCTGGGCAACAAGAGTGAAATTCTGTCTCAAAAAAATAAAAAAAAATGCATTATGGAAGAAAGTAAGTATAGACAGAGAGAAAGGGATCTGATGACCAAAGCAGGGAATAAATGTTTGGAGTCCACGGCATCCTGAGAACATCTTGGGAATAGAGTCTAGGCACCCAGTGCTGTCACTCTCACCCATCCTTCTTTACACATGCGGGATGTTTCAGGACCCAGTGGCCTTTAAGGATGTAGCTGTGAACTTCACCCAGGAGGAGTGGGCTTTGCTGGATATTTCCCAGAAGAATCTCTACAGGGAAGTGATGCTGGAAACTTTCAGGAACCTGACCTCTACAGGTAAGGATGACAATATTCCTTCCCTCAGTCCATTAGTTTACCAATGTTTCTAGCTCACCAATGCTGTTGAGTGATTTGGAACACAGACAGGAAATACTTTGATGAATAAATGAGGCATGGCTGCTGTAAATCATGGGCATAGGTCTAATAATTTTTTCACAATTTTATACTGCCTCAGGATTATTTTTCTGTGTTTGTATTTTAGGAAAAAAGTGGAAAGACCAGAACATTGAATATGAATACCAAAACCCCAGGAGAAACTTCAGGTAATTTGCACTTATAAGAGAAAGCAGTGTCTCTCTACATGATCTTAGAATATGAGACTATGTTAAAAATAAGTAAAACAAAGAACTAAGTCCAGGACCAAATTCATTTATTCATACAATATTTTATCAAAAAATATATATTTAAATGTGATCAAGGCTGAGAGCTCAGTCCTGTAATCCCAGTCCTTTGAGACATGGAGATAGGAGGATAGCTTGAGGCCAGCAGTTCAACAACAGCGTGCGCAACATAACGAGACCACACATCAACAACAGCAAAAAATTAGCTGGGCATTGTGGTATGCATCCGTAGTCCCAGCTACTCAGGAGACTGAGACACGAGGATCACTTGAGCCCCCAGGAGTTAAAGGCTGCAGTAAGCTATGATGATATCACTGCACTCCAGCGTGGGCAACAGGACAAGACCCTGAAAGAAAAGAAAAATGACACAGAGTATTTAGTATTTGTAAAATAGTTTACATGGGAAGAGTATTAAGCCCCATATAAACATTTTTTTAAATAATAGGTATGGCTGGGTCACCTTGTAGAATATGTTGTCCAGTCACCTTCAAACAATTCAGACAGGGCAGAAAACCTACACTTTGATGGACAGTGTTAAAAATGCAAGTACAATACTTGTTGATTAATATAAAATTACTTATAAACAAACCCTTCATAATTTGTTTCTCATTTTTGACAGGAGTGTCATAGAAGAAAGAGTCAATGAAATTAAAGAAGACAGTCATTGTGGAGAAACTTTTACCGCGGTTCCAGATGACAGGCTGAACTTCCAGGAGAAGAAAGCTTCTCCTGAAGTAAAATAATGTGAAAGCTTGTGTGTGAAGTTGGCCTAGGTAACTCATCTTTTAATATGAACATCAGAGGTGACACTGGACACAAGGCATATGAATATCAGGAATATGGACTGAAGCCATGTAAGAGTCAACAACCTAAAAAAACCTTCAGATATAACCCCTCCTTGAGAACACAAGAAAGGGATCACACTGGAAAGAAACCCTATGCTTGTAAGGAATGTGGAAAAAACGTTATTTACCATTCAAGCACTCAAAGACACATGGTAATGCACAGTGGGGATGGACCTTATAAATGTAAGTTTTGTGGGAAAGTGTTCCATTGTCTCAGTTTATATCTTATCCATGAAAGAACTCACACTGGAGAGAAACCATATGAATGTAAACAATGTGGTAAATCTTTTAGTTATTCTGCTACCCATCGAATACATGAAAGAACTCACATTGGAGAAAAGCCTTATGAATGTCAGGAGTGTGGGAAAGCATTCCATAGTCCCAGATCCTGTCACAGACATGAAAGGAGTCACACGACAGAGAAGGCTTATCAATGTAAGGAATGTGGAAAAGCATCCATGTGTCCCCGTTATGTTCGTAGACATGAAAGGACCCACTCTAGGAAAAAACTTTATGAATGTAAGCAGTGTGGGAAAGCATTATCCTCTCTTACAAGTTTTCAAACACACATAAGAATGCACTCTGGAGAAAGACTTTATGAATGTAAGACATGCGGGAAAGGCTTTTATTCTGCCAAGTCATTTCAAAGAGATGAAAAAACTCACAGTGGAGAGAAACCCTATAAATGCAAGCAATGTGGTAAAGCTTTCACTCGTTCCAGTTCCTTTCGATATCATGAAAGGACTCACACTGGAGAGAAACCCTATGAGTGTAAGCAATGTGGGAAAGCCTTCAGATCTGCCCCAAACCTTCAATTGCATGGTAGGACTCACACTGGAGAGAAACCGTATGAATGTAAGGAATGTGGGAAAGCCTTCAGATCTGCCTCACAACTTCGAATGCATTGTAGAATTCACACTGGAGAGAAACCGTATGAATGTAAGGAATGTGGGAAAGCCTTCAGATATGTCCAGAACTTTCAATTTCATGAAAGGACACAAACACATAAGAATGCACTCTGGAGAAAGACCTTATAAATACAAGATATATGGGAAACACTTTTATTCTGCCAAGTTATTTCAAACACATGAAAAATTCACACTGGAGAGAAACCCTATAAATGCAAGCAATGTGGTAAAGCCTTAATTGTTCCAGTTCCTTTCGATATCTAAAAGGACTCACAGTGGAGAAAAACTCTATGAGTGTAAGCAATGTGGGAAAGCCTTCAGATCTGTCAAGAACCTTTCAATTCATGAAAGGACACACACTGGAGAGAAACCCTATGAATGTAAGAAACGTGGAAAAGCATTCTGTAATTTCTCTTCTTTTCAAATACATGAAAGGTGCACAGAGGAGAGATGCCCTAAGAATGTAAGCATTGTAGGAAAGCATTCATATCTGCCAAGATCCTTTGAATACATGCAAAACACACACTGGAGAGAAACCCTATGAATGTAAGGAATGTGGACAAGCATTCAATTATTTTTCTTCCTTGCATATACATGAAAGGACTCATATGAGAGAGAATCCATATGAATGTAAGGATTGTGGGAAAGCATTCAGCTTGCTTAGTTGCTTTCATAGACATGTAAAAACACACTGGAAGGAAACCCTATGAATGCAAGCAATGTGGCAAAACCTTTCACTTCTTCCAGTTCTTTTCAATATCATGAAAGGGCTCACACTGGGGAGAAACCGTATCGATGTAAGCAATGTGGGAAAGCCTTCAGATCAGCCTCATGACTTCAAATGCATGGAAGCACTCATACTTGGCAGAAACTCTATGAATGTAAGCAGTATGGGAAAGCCTTCAGATTGGCCAGGATTCTTTGAATACAAATAATGAATGTAAACAATTAACTGTTTATAATAACTGTATACTAACAAATGTTATTCTTTTTAAATAATTAAGAAGCTATAGTAAAATATCCCATTGGTGTCATGTATTAAATCAAGCTTATAATGTTACATGATTATTATTTGGACATTGTGAATCAGCATTACCATGTGGATAAAATGCCAGGCATATTTTTCCTTATGTAAATTTTACTTTTCATGCTTAAGTACTTAAATTTTTATTTCAACCCTAATTTTTCTTTTTTTTTCCTTTTTCTTTTTTCTTTTTTTTTTTTTTAGAAAGAGGCTCACTCTGTTGTCCAGGCTGGAGTGCAGTGGTGCGATCTTGACTTGCTGCAACCTCTGCCTCCCAGGTTCAAACAATTCTCCTGCTTCAGCCTTTTGAGTAGCTGGGACTACAGGCATGCACCACCTCACCCGGCTAATTTTGTGTATTATTTAGTAGAGACAGGATTTCACCCTATTGGCTAGGCTGGTCTCGAACTCTGGACCTTGTGATCCTCCTGCCTCGGCCTCTCAAAGTGCTGGATTTACAGACATGAGCCACTGTGCCCAGCCGCAACCCTAATTTTTCTTTCACTCATAATACCAAAAGTTATCTCATGTACCTCTGAGTACCTTCTTCCCCAAAACCAGCAGTGCCATACCTGCTGTCAGCAAGGATGTAATATACCATAGTGATAAATATGACCCAAAGACATAAATGACTGTGGGATGTATGAGAATTACAAGTCACATTGGTAAGAAGATAAAAATTTTGGTCATGTTCATGATTTGAAATATATTTTCTTCTATCAGTTTTAGAAGTACAGTTACAAAATGCCCTTGTTTTTGTCCTGGTCCATTGTGATCACTGAGGAGCACAATCTCATGTGCTTGTATGTAACATGTGTCTCTCCAACAGTAAAAGACTTGGCCTTGGCTGGGTGCAGTGGCTCATGCCTGTAATCCCAGCACATTGGGAGGCTGAGGCAGGCAGATCACCTGAGGTCAGGAGTTCAAGAACACCCTGACCAATATGATGAAACCCTGTCTCAACTAAAAATACAAAACTTAGTCGGGCATGGTGGCATGCTCCTGTAATCCTAGCTAGTCAGGAGGCTGAGAAAGGGGAATCACTTGAATCTGGGAAGCAGAGGTTGCAGTGAGCTGAGATCCCACCATTGCACTCTAGCTTAGTCAACAAGAGCGAAACTTTTTCTGAAAAAAGCAAAAACAAAAACAACTTGGCCTGGTGGTGAGGGGAGGTCAGCTCTAGACTCTTGGACCTGTTTTTGCCTTACTTATTCTCTAAAGGCTAAAATATTTTCTAAAATGTATGGGCACTGTTTACTAGAAGGTACCTTAGTTAAAATATATAAATTCATGTATGCTTTATAAAGCTATATTTTTTTCAAATTGCTTTACTGAGTCATAGGAGGCTAATAAATTTGTGTAAATTGTCTAAATAAAAGCCTTTCTTTCTCTGGTAATGTGCTGGTAAAGTTGATGCTAACTTGTCAACAGCCTGCTTATCTCAGCAGTGTAAAGTTAACGGTAACATGGAAAAGTCACTTTTATATGTAATGCAATGGCTAGAACAATTCAGTCACTTCCTGTAAGGTACCAGTGAAGCTGCTCTTCAGAAAGTTATTTAAAATCCTTATAGTCAAAATCCAGGCACCACAGGATGCAGAATCAATCACTGACCAAGCCCTGTCTGTGTGTGGAGATGACATACCCAGTCCCAGATAATGTATCCACATCAGTGAAGGGTGGAGTCATTGATTGTCAGATCACACAAAGTGACTCAGAGCAGGGAAGACAGGGTAGTGAAACCTGGCCAGGCATGGTGGCTCACACCTGTAATCCCAGCACTTTGGGAGGCTGAGGCAGGTGGATCACTTGAGGTCAGCAGTTCAAGACCAGCCTGGCCAACATGGTGAAACCCTGTCTCTTCTAAAAATACAAAAAATAGCTGGGCATCATGGTGTGTGCCTGTAATCCCAGCTACTCAGGAGGCTGAGGCAGGAGAATCGCTTGAGCTTGGGAGGTGGAGGTTACAGTAAACTGAGATCACACCATTGCACTCTCCAGGCTAGTCAACAGAGTGAGACTCTAACACACACACAAAAAAAAAAAAAAAAAAAAAAAAAAAGTTGGGTGCACCTGAATCCAACCCCTGCCTCATCCTTCTGAATTGAAGGCCAAATGCACCCTGATACTTTTCACCAAAGAGTTGAAATAACACCATCCACTTGACCCCAAATGGGACTTTCCACAGGATGCAAGCACAGTGTTGGAATGGCCAATGACAGTGACAATGAAAGTGCAGGGTGAGGGTGATGAACAGGACACACTGGAGAGCCTGACAGGCTAGATACTGGGGTGTCTTGATCCCTCACAAAGAGCCCAAGGAGCGCCCCAAAGAGGACACTGGAGCACAGGCCCAAAGGATCTTCGTATACCAGGAAGGCCACTAATTTTGGAAGTCAGTGATGTTGGTGGGTTTAGCTTTGGGAGAAGAAATAGGGAAAATCTTTTCTTACAGCTTGAGAAAAATGAATAAACTTCCACAACAAAGTATAGTAGATGAATCGGTAAATTACAAAGATTTAGCAAAATATCAGTCCTCCTTTGCAGGTTGGAGAACTTGTAACAGTGGATAACTCTTCTCTTCCTCTTATCTGTGGGGTAAGACCTGGCTGGCAACTGTTGTCATATGTTTGTGTTCACATATGATTAATGTGTAGTTTGTGCTTTGTTATCATGGAAATCATAATGAAATAATATTGTCCACCTTAATAAGATAAGATTCAGAGAAGATGATTAAATATTGAGTATATCTGAGCACAAAGTTTGAGGATAGCCACTGGGGAAACAGATATCCTGAAGAGGGGGGTCAGTGCTCTAACACAGGGAAGTTGAGTCTTCACTTCTATAAGGCAAAATGAAGATGCTTAACAGGGTGACATTTTCCATACAAGGCCAGTGCACACATTTCAGTGATTTGGTTGGTTGAAGCTACCAAATTTCAATGATGATTGCCTTAACTTTTTGTAAGGAGGGGTAGTGGTCTCAAAAGGATCCTACCTCTGTCACTTCTCAGTCTTTTCTAATCATTTACAGCCCAAGAACAACAAAAAGAATTAATCTTTTTGATATTCGCAGGAAAGGAGCAATTACATGGTAGTGTAAACAGTTCTCAATATGTTTATTGGCTGAAAGGGTTAGATACTTCTACTTTCCCTCATTAGGGATGAAAGGTAAGTACCTTATAATTTCCTTCTAGCCTATAAACATAAACCGAGTTTGAGAGATTTTGCTGGATTCTTCAAATGCTGGGTATTTTCTCGTTGAAACAGAGTCCAGAGTCCAGTGACTGCAAGCTAAGGACAATGAGAAGCCTACAAAGAGAGGTAATTGAAAGCTCACGTCAGGCAGTGACTCACACCTGTAATCCCAGCACTTTGGGAGGCTGAGACAGGCAGATCATCTGAGGTCGGGAGTTCGAGACCAACCTGGCCAACACGGCAAAACCCATCTCTACTAAAAACACCAAAATTAGCCAGGTGTAGTGGCTCATGCCTGCAGTCCCCAGCCATTCAGGAGGCAGAGGTTACAGTGCGCCGAGATCGCGCCATTGCACTTCAGCCTGGGTGACAGAGCAAGACTCTGTCTCCAAAAAAAAGAAGAAAAAAAAAGCTCACTTGGTTCTTCCCATGGTGCCCCCACTGCAGGTGTACCAGCTACTCACGTTGACCATGGGAGGAGCCCTTTTTAATACAAGAATCTCAGAATCCTGGAAAGCTAGGGATCCACAGGCAGATGTAGTAATCAGTGATGCTGTCTGCAAGTGATAATTTTTGTCATGGGGCTTTTTCTAGACACTTCTAGTGAAACAAATGTGGGTTTAGGTAAGAAATAACTTTCAATTCTAGACCTTGAAGTCAGCTTGTCATTAAAAGAGGTCATTAAAAAAAAAGTCTAGGTACTGGACTTGTAAGTAAAAATAAAAAGATTAAATACCTAAAATGGGGTTGTATATAGGCTTAGAAGGAGTCAGTCAAAAATTCAGGGGCCGCTGGGTGTGGTGGCTCATACCTGTAATTCCAGCACTTTGGGCAGATCACTTGAGGTCAGGAGTTCAAGACCACCCTTGAAACATGGGTGAAACACCCAGCATAGTGAAACACCATCTCTATAAAAAAAAATACAAAAATTAGCTGGGCGTGATGGCACACACCTGTAACCCCAGCTACTCCAGAGAATGAGGCATGAGAATCACTTGAACCAGGGAGGCAGAGGTTGCAGTGAGCCAAGATCATGCTACTGCACTCCAGCCTGGGCTACAGAACAAGACTCTGTCTCAAAAATAAAAAAATAAAAAAATTTTTAAAAAGTTCAGGGACCTGGAGGAAGGAGAGAAACTGAAGCATGCTTTGATTAATAGATCTTTCATTTTGACTGATCACTAAAGACAAAGCTATTCACCTAATGGTTTGTGAGGTGAATATTGGAATTTCTAGTCTGTGTCTGGTTTGTCATAGGTAACAAACATGGCATCATCGAAGTCATAAGGGGAAGGGTGTTTTGTTGTAGTAAGGTGCTCTTGCACAACACAAAGGATGGGGGATTTCTTGAATCGCAGCTATTTTCAGGATGACCCACCCCCCCACCCCCATCTCCTTTCCACACCCTTACTCTCTCTTTATCCATGTCTTTGATTTGGCTGCTCCTGAGTTGTATCCTTCATAATAAGTCGGTAAATGTAAGTGAACTGTGGGTAGTTCTATCAAATTATGGAACTTGAGGAGGGTGTTGTACAGGACCCAGGTCTAGATGGAGTTGCTGAGAAGTACAGGTGTCCCCTAGGGCTTTGAGTGGCATCTGCCGAGTGGGGCTGTGTTGGATGAGCCAGGAACTCATGGAGTCTCTGCTAACTCTGGGTGGCTTCTGAATTGAATGGCTGCATAATTGCTTAGTGCTGGAGAATTGGTTGGTGTTCAGCAAGCACCACACATTTGATGTCAGAAAAAAAGACAGCCTAGGTCAGAACCTTCCACTGACTCACAGTGAGCGAGTGGTCTTTGCTGGGCATTGAGACCCTGGTGGAAGGACTGTGTCCACACTGTGGGGATGGGCCAGCAGGGTGTGTGTGGAAGTCCCAGAAGTAATTTTCTGGCTGCTCACGTTTCCCTCACACACTACCTAGGAGTGGGCCAGCCTGGCCTGTGTCTGCACAGTCCCAGTGGTTCCTAAGCTTGGGAATGTATAACGATTGGGGTGTGGGTTTCCTTGTGAGCTGTGGGTGAGGCAGGCTGCCTACCTGAGCTGCCTCCCTTTTGTTTCTTTTACAGAATCTTGCTGCCATGGAATTGCTCTTTCCCCACGCATCTGAGAATTTATTTTATTTTATTTACTTATTTACTTACTTTATTTATTTATTTATTTTTCAGACAAAATCTCACTCTGTCGCTAAAGCTGGAGTGCAGTGGCGCAATCTCGGCTCACTGCAACCTTTGCCCTCCAGGTTCAAGCAATTCTCCTGGCTCAGCTTCCCAAATAGTTGGACTACAGGCACATGCCACCACACGCTGCTCTTTTTTTTTTTTTGGTATTTTTAGTTATAGCAAGTTTTCACCATGTTGACCAGGCTAGTCTCAAAGTACTGACCTCAAGTTATCCACCCACCTCAACCTTCCAAAGTTCTGGGAATAAAGGCATGAGCCACTGCACCTGGCCACATCTAAGAATTTTATTCTATGATTTGCGTGCTAGAATTTTAACTAGCTGGTTGGAAACTTAGTGAATAGTTTGATAATCTTTGAAGAAGGAAATCGAGTTCTTGAAATAAGCCGTTTTGTGCCAAGTCAAAATATTAACAATATGAATACTCAGAGACACATCACCCCAAAATGGATAGGCCTTGGGCAGTTCTGGTGTGTCTCCTTGGTCTCGCTTATTTTTGATACACAAAGGTGATCAAAGTTTTGATTCTTTTTGTTATTTTTTGTAACTTTGTCATCTCTGTGTCACAAAGCAGAATTTTGCCACTTTCGAATTTTTAGTAACAGAATATTACCATTAGTACACCATTAGTATTATGCTGAGAGGGTGTATTTCTGGGTTTTTCCCTGAGCCTGTTGCAAACATGCTGCTCTGTGAAGTTGTGGGTCATGTAATTGACTTGCCTATTTCCCTGCTTAATGGGACTTGAGTTGGTTCAAGTCTATCTTTGATCTTATTGACAATGCTCTTCTTGTTTTTGGTCCAAATTGGAAATACAACACAAATTCTTACACGTTGGGAAAAAATTCCTGGGTTGTAGATTATGAGTAAATTCAAAATTACCAGGAAATGTCGACAGAGTATGAATGTAACTTATGGATTAACCATCTCACCTTTCATGGATGTGTCTTTATTCTTGTGATTTTCCAACACTTTGAATTATCTAACGTACTTTTTGTTGCCCATTTACTCTGAAACACAATCTCTGTGTGATTATGTATTGCTTTTTACTGGTTGCCATTGGTTGAGCATTTTTCCTATATGACCTTTCATCTCCTGTGTAGCTGTTTCCGGTCATCCTCTTACATTTGACTAATTGGTAGTTATTTTTCTTTCTTTCTTTCTTTTTTGTTAATTTGACACAGCCTTGCTCTGTAGCCCAGCTGGAGTGCAGTGGTCACTCACTGCTCCCTGCAGCATCAAGCTCCTGGGCTTGAGCAATCCTCCCACCTCAGCTTTCTGCCCAGCTAATTAAAAATTTTTTTTTTAGAGACAGAGGTCTCACTGTTTTGCCCAGGCTGCTCTTGAACTCCTGGGCTCAATCAGCCCTCTGCCTTGGCCTCACAAAGTGCTGGGATTGCAGACATGAGCCACCATTCTCAGCAATAGGGTTTTTTCTTTTTTTTAAACTACGTTTCTGACCAATATTTTATTAAAATCTTTAAGAACTGCATACTAACAAAGGTTATTCTGTTCTGTTTTTCATTTTCTGTTTTACATTTTCATTATGATTACTTGTTTTTCTTTTTTATTCTCATTTTTTCCTAGATAATTACAATACTTTTCCATGTAGGGGCCCTGGCATGCATTTTCATCCTTCATGCAATTATACAGCTACCTCGATGTCCCTTCTCTCTGCTATTCTGAAATTGGACCTCACTCCTTTGTGACTCTTGCTCCCCATCTGCTATTGTGATAAAGTCCTGTCTGATTACATCATCTCCAAAGCCTCTTTTATGGACTTCTATTTACCCCTTGGCGTGCCCTGCATTTACTCTCCTCAAAATATATACTTAGAGGCCAGGTGCGGTGGCTCACGCCTGTAATCTCAGTACTTTTGGATGCCGAGGCAGGAGGATCCTTGAGCCCAAGAGTTTAAAACCGTCCTGGGTCACATAGGGAGACCCTGTCTCAAAAACATTTATACTTACAAGTCCTAAACCCCAACAGGGTCATATTTGGACACGAACCCATTAGGAGATCACATACATTTATAAAGGAGGGCCCTCATAATGGGATTAGTAAGAGAGAGAGAGAACTCTGTCTGTCCAGCATGTGAGGACAAAGCAAGAAGGCATCTAGCTGCAAACCAGGAAGATAGCCTTCACTAGGAACAAAATTGCTGGCAGCAAGATTTCGGACTTCCCAAGCTTCAGAACTGTGAGAAACAAATTTCTGCTGTTTAAGAAACTGAGTCCACGGTATTTCGTTATATCAGCCTGAGCTAAGTCACCCCGAGTCCTCACATTAACCATATACTGTCGTACAAGTGCTGCATTTGGATCTACCTGGAATGTCTCCAGATCTACTTTTCCTCTTGGACCCATTGTGAGAATAGGTTTGCCTCATAGACAACTGCTGGTGATATTAGTGATAGCCTACCAACTAGGGACTAAAAAGAAAGTTTTTCTTTTTTTTTTTTTCTTGCTTTTTTTTTTGAGATGGAGTTTTTGCTCTGTTACCCAGGCTGGAGTGCAATGATGCAATCTCGGCTCACTGCCAGTTCTGACTCCCAGGTTCAAATGATTCTCCTGCCTCAGCCTCCCAAGTAGCTGGGTTTACAGGTGCGTGCCACCACATCCGGATAATTTTTGAACTGTTAGTTAGAGATGGGGTTTCAACACGTTGGCCAGGTGGCTCTCGAACTCTTAATCTCAGGTGATCCACCTGCCTTGGCCTCCCAAAGCACTAGGATTACATGCGTAAACAACCACACTTGGCCTCTCATTCATATAGATATATATATATATTTTCTGTTTTTTAAAAAAATAGAGACTAGGTCTATGTTGCCCCGTGTGGTCATAGCCCAAACTTTTGGGCTCAAGTAATTTACTCGCCTCAGCCACCCAAAATGCTGGGATTAAGGCATGAGAAACTGTGCCAGGGCAAATGAAAGAAACTTAGTGGGAGGCCAGGCATGGTGGCTCACACCTGTAATCCTAGCACTTTGTGGGGCTGAGGCGGGTGGATCACCTCAGCTCAGGAGTTCAAGACCAGCCTGGACAACATGGTGAAACCACATCTCTACTAAAAACACAAAAAAATTAGCTGGGCATGGTACTCCCATTCTCACAGTCATGCAAAAGCTCTTTCTTAAGGATTCCACCTGCTAGAAAGCATTATATACTGCCTGCACTGATTCAAGAGTGTCTGGTTTCATGTCCATGTCATAATTACAACCACAATCCTAAAGGGACTGATTTACCACACTGTGGTTGCCATAAGGCCCAAATTGTGCCCTCAGCAGCAACTGTATCATCCCAAGTCACAGCTCTACCCTCTAAAGGTGTGCCTGAGGCCTGTGCCTGCCATACTAACACATTAACCTGTCCAAAGCTTCCTTCAGAGCTGTGTCCCAGTCCCAAAGTGCCCCTTTCTAAAACATTGGGCTAAGTGTCAGATAAATACTGTCCAATAATCCAAAGACCAACAAATGTCTGAATTTCTTTTTTTTTTTTCTTAAGGGAAATAGTATGGCTCTGTTTCCCAGGCTGGAGTGCAGTGGTGGGATCATAGCTCACTGTAGAAACTCCTGGGCTCAAGGGATCCTCCTGCCTCAGCCTCACAAGTAGCGTGGAATAAAGGCACATGCCACCATGCGCGGCTGTTTTTAAATTTTTTTGCAGATGGAGTCTCACTCTATTGCCCAGGCTGTTCTTGAACTCCAAGGCTCAAGTGATCCTCCCACCTCAGCCTCCCAAACTGCTGAGATTACAGTTATGAACCAATGCACCCAGACCTCAAAAAGGAATATTTCTAAGGGAAAACATCTAATGTTCAAATTGTTGTGTATAGAGCAGTTAACGGGAAATATCATATAGGGTCTATGGGATTCTAGGTCATTAGGTATGAAACAAATATGAGGAAGTTCAGAGAACAAGCTGACTTGATGATTAATGCTGAAGGTGCTGCCAGCTTGGTTTAAGTTTTCCTCCTCCCTTCCTCCCTGATGAATTTGATAAAGTTTAAAGGGATGGTTTCACCAGGGGCCTTTTCCATTGACGGCAAGGAGGTCATCCCTCCTGGTAAATCCTCAGTAGTCCAAGCCTTTTACGTGGCTAGAATGATCCGGTCCATAAGGAAATGTCACCACCTGGTGTATTTTACACTTTGACCATTAAAGGGGTACAGGGTTTCCCCAGGGAGTTTGGTGGGATTTTAATTTTTTTTGTTTGTTTTGAGACAGTGTCTTGCTGAAGCGCAGTACCCAATTATAGCTCACAGCAGCCTCAAACTTTGAGGTTCAAGTGACTCTCCTGTCTCAGCCTCCTGAGTAGCTGAGACTGGAGGTACACACACTTCTCCTTGGTAATTAAAATTTTTTTATGGAGATGGGAGGGTCTCACTTCATGGCTCAGGGTGGTCTCCAACCTTGGGCTTCAAGTGATCCTCCCACTTTGGCCTCCCAAAATGTTGGGATTACAGGCATGAGTCATGGCACCCGGCCTCCCCGGCTGTTGTTTGAAGGTCTTTGCAATCTCTAAGAGTTCTGCAGCAGTTTATTCCGTGACATTGAGAGTCTCATCCTTTGATCCCATTTTGCAGCAGTAGTTGAGTGTTCACTTTTCTTTCCATAAGGGGGTGAGCTTGCCAGTGACCCTCATCCCCCCTTCATTGATGACTACGTCATCAGAGCCTTCCTCTTCATAAATTCCCATGAAATCCAAGTTTTCATGTCCCAATCGGGCTTAGTTATGATAGCTACTGGCCCACACCAGTTTCCACAGCACCCCCGTCCCATGGAAGCCACCCGACTCTCTCCTCCCCAAGTGTCCTGTCCCGGGAGTCCCCATCATCTCTGCTCCCCCAGGTTCCAGGCCCTAGAGCCACGCTGCTGCAGAGCCCGGTTCCCAGGGCTGCTCCTCCACGTATCCACATCCGTCTCCAGCTCTCCACCCTCTCTCCCACCAGCCAGGCCTGGAGATGCTGCAGTGTCACTGAACGTGGGTCCCTCAGCTGCCACCTCCACCACGATCTGGAAATCTTTTGAATGCACTTAAGTTATCTTAGAATTTTCCTTCCCCACTTTATACGTAAACATAGGAGGACAGCAGGGACGCTACTGGTGTCTTATTCACACAGTGGGATTGAGGGTGTTTGTGTAACTGATCAATGGGTGAGAAGTAGCTGAATAACCTGCAGGGGGCAGCAGAGCCCGAGGCCAGTGACTCCACGGGGAGGCCAGTCTGGAGCCTGCAAAGGAAGGGAAAGGGAACCTTTCCTGGGGGCTTCCTGGCAGCCCGCCCTCCCCTACAGGTGGCCTCCAGCTGCTCAGAGCAGCTCCAGAAGGAGTGTGGATTCCGAGAAGCTGAAGAGCCCTGGAAAGCAGAAGACCCACATGCACACGTACGTGTGGGGGTTCTGTCCTTTCTAGTGTTGTACCCCTGGAGCCTGGGGCTGTCTTCTGGGCAGGGTTTGGAGTTTGACATGCATGGGGCCACTGGGATCAGATTTGTAAGATACAGTGAATTTCTTTCAGTTTTTCTTTAAAGATTTAGCCTGCTAACTTCCTTGTCTTTTGTTCTCAAACTCAACTTTCCTGTTCCTCCTTGCCCCTAGTTACTGTAAAACAGCCTACCCCCTTCCCGTCAGCTCTAATCAATAACTCACATCTGTTCCCTTGGTTACCTGTACCCATTGTTCCCCTGAAACTGCGCGTCTCACGCTCCACCTCTGTACTTCAGATATTTAGAAAAATATGTACAAGCAGCCAATCGGGTCAGCTCAGATTGTGTGGTCCGACCCCAGCCCATGAAGGAGTGACACAGAGATAGGGACTGCGTTAAGGATAAAAACCTCCTGGTCTCCTTTGTTCTCTGTGCTCTTGTGATCTTGATTGACGCCAAGTGGCACCCTTCTGCAGTAGTAAATTGCCTTGCTGAGAGGATTAAACTTTTGCCTGAGTGCTGGTTTTACTTCACGGCACCGAGCTTTTATTCCGGGAGCATTTTATATCCAATAATTCTGGGGGATCGTCCGAGATCCCCATGCTCCTTTTGGAAGGGTTCTTCAGTCACCCTACCCTGGGGAGATGCGTCCCACTGCCCCATTGCTGTGGCCTCAGGGACAGGATATCGAGACCCACCCATTTTGACGAATAAACTCGGACTCTCAGCAACGCGGGGAAGACAGGCTTGCAATACCGTGGCCAACAGGTAAACTCTGTACACAGACCAAGGTGGGAAACGTCGCAGGGGCAACTAAGTAATTCTTTGGTAGTCGGAGGGGTGTGTCAGGGCATTCTGGGGGTTGAAAGCTCATGAATGGTAACAAGCACTACTGCTGTGCGGAGCGAGTGAGTCCAATCTGCGGTTCTGTGGTCACCTCACACGGCTTAGGGCAGCCCTTCGGGGGTCCTGTCACAGGTTTATACTGACCTGCCATAAATGCTAAGAGGAACCTGAAACAAACCTGCGAGGGAAGCGGCCAGAGTGGATGAAGCGAAAGAAGGGTTCAAGGAACCTCCAGCAGGTGGAGCTAAAGGATAGTCGAATGGAACCTTAGCAACGCTTTCAGTGAGGGATAGGCAAAAGACCCCGTAATATGAGGGGTTGAGCCATAAGGAACCCCCCAAATAGGCAAGAGATCCTTAATATGAGGGGTTGAGCCACAAGGAACCCCCCAAATAGGCAAGAGATCCTTAATATGAGGGGTTGAGCCACAGCAAGCCCCCCTAGGCAAGAAATTCCTATTACGAGGGATTGAGCCTAGCCAGGACCCAGAATAGGAAATATTACAAGCAAAAAAGACAAAGTTAGCAACAAAGATATCCCCCCTAATAGTCCCCTAGGTCTCATGTGAAAACATTAGAAAGATAATGAAAAGACTAAACATAAGAAAAAGCAATTAGTGATAAAATATTGCTGCTCCATTTAGACTCAAGGACCAATCCTTGAACCCTTAGTTTTCTGGCCAGAATTTAAGTCGAATGAGGGACGGATTTGTGAACTTCTAATAGAAAATGTTGCTAGTAGAAGATCTGCCTCCCAAGAAGAAATAACTTATGCTCTATGTTAGTGGCAAGGAGTTGTCCTTTCCCCTCCTCCAAGGATTGAAAGGAGCAAGTCAAAAACTAATCTTTGGAGGAAAATGAGTTGCACACGTGCCTTATTAAGATAGAACCATCTTGAATGAAAAAGACAGTGAAGGAAGGGGCTCGGGGGATCCTAGCAAAAAGAACAGCATGCAAGATCCCCTAGACCATTCCCCACCTAATATACCCAACCCTTCCCCTCAGGCATCGCTCAGTAAGTCTGTTCTTCCCCAGCCTAAGTCCCCCTCCCCTAAAGAACTTCAAGCTCCTAATTCACCAGATGGCTTTTGCCAGGCTAGCAACATGAAGGATCCACCGCAACATGTTGTCAGCGTTGTCTGGCCCATAGTGCACCCCCGCAGCAGGCAAAGCCCATGCTCCTGCCCACTGGCTGGTCCAAGGTCCCGGCACTGTATTGACGGCGGCTCTGCATGACATGCAAGCCAGGCCCCAGCCTATGCCCCGTGCAAACTACATTATAGGATATCTGCCTTACTTTGCCGAGGCCAAGTAATACGGGGCTTCAGCGATGGCTCCAAGCAGCCTGGCATCCCCGCAGCTAAGTTTTCTGAGCAAGAAGTAGATAATCTTTCAGCGGATATATCCATTAGCATTTATTATAGTCAGGCCAGTGTTAAAAGTGAAAATATCCACCAGAAAAGAACTCTGATTCTTTAAAGTCACCTATATTAAAATGTGCCACCAAAAAAGAATTACATGTATATAAATATGAGGCTATTCTGTTAAAAATGATAGTTTAGGCCGGGCGCGGTGGCTCACGCCTGTAATCCCAGCACTTTGGGAGGCTAAGGCGGATGGATCACGAGGTCAGGAGATCGAGACCATCCTGGCTAACACGGTGAAATCCCATCTCTACTAAAAATACAAAAAATTAGCCGGGCGCGGTGGCGGGCGCCTGTTAGTCCCAGCTACTTGGGAGGCTGAGGCAGGAGAATGGCGTAAACCCCGGAGGCGGAGCTTGCAGTGAGCCGAGATGGCGCCACTGCACTCCAGCCTGGGCAATAGAGCCAGACTCCGTCTCAAAAAAAAAAAAAAAAAAAAAGATAGTTTAACATTACTAGTAATTTGCTTAACCTAACAAGTTTCTTAACGAAAGATCCAAATCTAAAAAGGAAGCACACATGTTTAGATTTAACTGATTACCATACAAATGTCCGGCCAAACTTAAGAGAAACCCCCTTCAAAAACGATTAAAGGAAAAAGGATTCAACAGATGTTCAATAATAGAGAAGTTCCTAGAGAAATAAAATTTAAAAAATTGTATAATAATTAGTTTACCCAAATTTGTAAGCTGTTTGCACTTAGTCAAGCTTTAAAGTAACTGCAAAGGAACCATCTATACTAATCTATATTGTTCTAAATACACCTTTATAGTGGCTCATACATTTAGAAAATTTCAGACAATAATAAAGGTCAAACCCTTGTTCATGAAGAGTTAATAACCCAAATGTTAAATAATCTTCAGTTACCAGAAAAAAAAAAGCTATTTTCCATGTCCCCAGGCACCAAAAAAGCCTGTCTTTCAAGAGTGAAGAAAATAACCTAGCAAATCAGATAATCCGAACCAGCTGCCGTTTCTCCTGTAGGGGCTGAAGGGAACTCAAATGTTATTTAAACCTCTTATGAAAGAAGTCCTATCCCACCTACATTAGAGGACCCATTAAAGACCTCAAGCTATGTATAGCACAGTTAAAGTTTATACGTGTATAAAAATGTATACCCTTAGCCAAACAAGTCTAGAAACTTAGTTGCCATAACTCAAATGTCTTCTGTCTTCCTATTAATCCAAACTACCTCTCAAAACAATCCACTGCCAACATTCCTACATACTTGGTTTATCTTCCACTTTCTCTTCCCTCAAAACTCATAATTTTCCAGTACAGGTGCCACCCCTAGAGTTCCCAGTACATCAACACCGGCCTGAGGAGCTGGCCTAGTACTTCCCACCATTGAAACTGCAGTCCAGACAGCAGAGAAAGGATAGACCCATCACACCCGAGTCAAGAAAACACCGCCACCCCCAAAGTCATAGACCATTATTCCAGGGGAAAACCCCCTCAAACTAAAGCTAAGAAAAATTTAACTCTCTTCCATCTATTCTATTACTCTCTTCTTTTCCCCTTCCAATGCTGACCACCTTGTCATTAATGTAACTCAATCAAACTCACCCCAAGTTATCACATTTAATGCTACGTCTAGTCATACCCTGTAAAGATCTCCAAAGTCAAAGACAAGTCTCAGCCTCAGAAAAGTATCTCTGCCCAAGGTGAAAGGCTCCCCCTACCAAGACTCTTGTTCCTTAACAAATATAAGAAAACAAGTCTGTCATAGCTAGAATGATGTCCTATGGACAACCAAATATCAAGGCTAGACCTCATCAGCAGGTGGCTGTATATCCTTAAAACCACACATTCGTTTCACTAAAAAAAGCACCTCCCCCAATTGCCAGTATAATCAATGTAATCTCATACAAATTTCCACCTCTACTGACCCTAAACCTACTTTAAGTCACTTCTATGGCACAGGAGCCAACTTGGCCAGCACAGACCTCATAAGATCTTTTGAAATGCGTTTTATTAATCCTTCATTCTCTTCACTCCCTTCCTTCTCTTCACCTTCTAAGCTTTCTTCTAATCAGACTGCCACCTCTTTTCTACCTAATGATAATACTAAAGTAAATATTGTAAAAGTAAAAGATTTAAGACAAACCCTAGCAATTAAAACAGGATATCAAGATGTAAATGCCTGGTTGGAATGGATTCAATATTCCGCCTGCGCATTGAACAAAAGCAATTGTTACGCTTGTATGCATGGCAGACCAGAGACCCAGACTGTTTCCTTTCCACTAGGATAGCCCTTCAGTCGACCAGGCATAGGCTGTATGGTAGCTCTTTTCCAAAATTCCACAGCCTGGGGCAGCAAATCATGCCAAGCTCTCTCTCTGCTATATCCCGAAGTCCAACAACTGCAGGCCAGCCCCCAAATGCCATTCAGCTTCCTTCTCCTGAGGTCAATTTCACCTCATGTCTCTCACGACAAGAGGAGAATCTAGTGTTCCTAAGAAGCTTAACCAGATGGAATAAGCTTAAGCCCTTCCAAAAACTTACCCATCAGTCTGCCCTTAGTCATCCTCAAGCAGATGTATGGTGGTATTGTAGTGGACCTTTACTGGATACTTTGCCAAGTAACTGGAGCAGCACTTGCACTCTTGTCCAATTGGCGATCTCTTTCACACTGGCATTTCGTCAACCAAAAAAAAAGAAAAGCCACAACACCAAAAAATAAGAGAAGCCCCTTATAAGTCTTTTGACTCTCAAGTTTACATAAAGGCCATTAGAGTCCCATGGGGAGTGCCTAACAAGTTCAAAACCTGAGACCAAATAACTGCAAGATTTAAATCCATATTTCCCTGAATAACTATTAATAAAAATGTAGCTTAGATAAATTACATCTATTATAATTAGCAGCAGTTTATGAATTACACCAAGGATCTTATCAAAAAATAGCTGACCAATTAAGGCCTACTAGCTAAATGGCTTAAGAAAACAGAATCACTTGACTGGGCGTGGTGGCTCACACCTGTAATCCCAGCACTTTGGGAGGCCGAGGTGGGCGGATCACGAGGCCAGGAGATCGAGACCATCCTGGCTAACACGGTGAAACCCCGTCTCTACTAAAAAATACAAAAAAATTATCCGGACGTGGTGGCGGGCGCCTGTAGTCCCAGCTACTGGGGAGGCCGAGGCAGGAGAATGGCGTGAACCCGGGAGGCGGAGCTTGCAGTGAGCCGAGATTGCGCCACTGCACTCCAGGCTGGGCGACAGAGCAAGACTCCATCTCAAAAAATGAAAAAAAAAGAACCAGAATGGCTCTAGACATATTATTAGCCGAAAAAGGTGGAGTTTGTGTTATGATTAAAACTCAGTGTTGTACCTTCATCCCAAACAACAGTGCCCCCAGTGAGAGCATAACAAAGGACTTCTGCTTTATCCAATGAATTAGCTAAAAATTCTGGAGTCAATGACCCTATTTCAAGATGGCTAGGAAAGGAGTTCAGTCAGTAAAGAATCATAGCCTCAATACTTCTTTCTTTCACAGGCGTAACAGGTGTACTTATTCCTGTTAGGCGTTGTGTCATACCATGCATCCATAGGCTAATACAAAGGACTGTACAAACAGCACTTACTGAAACCTCCCTTAGTTCTCCTCCACCTTGTTCAAGTAAGCTTTTCCTTTTAAAAGATCAAATCAAACAGCAAAGCCAAAACATGTTAAAAAAGTTTAAAGAGAAAAAATCGTAAGAAAATTAAAAGGGAGGAATTGTAACATACAGTAAATTTCTCTGAGTTTCTTTTTGTTTGTTTGTTTTTGAGACGGAGTCTTGCTCTGTCACCCAGGCTGGAGTGCAATGGCGCGATCTCGGCTCACTGCAAGCTCCACCTCCTGGATTCACGCCATTCTCCTGCCTCAGCCTCCCCGAGTAGCTGGGACTACAGACACCGGCCACCACGCCCGGATAATTTTTTGTATTTTTTAGTAGAGACGGGGTTTCACCGTGTTAGCCAGGATGGTCTCGATCTCCTGACCTCATGATCCACCTGCCTCGGCCTTCCAAAGTACTGGGATTACAGGCGTGAGCCACCGTGCCTGGCCTCTCTGAGTTTCTCTTCAAAGACAGCCTGCTAACTTCCTTGTCTTTTGTTCTCAAGCTCAACTTTCCTGTTCCTCCTTGCCCCTAGTTACTGTAAAACAGCCTACCCCCTTCCCGTCAGCTCTAATCAATAACTCACATCTGTTCCCTTGGTTAGCTGTACCCATTGTTCCCCCGAAACTGCACGTCTCACACTCTCCATCTCTGTACCTCACGTTCCCCTCTCCTTCTATATTTAGAAAAATATGTACAAGCAGCCAATCGGGTCAGCTCAGACTGTGTGGTCGAACCCCAGCCCATGAAGGAGTGACACGGAGATAGGGACTGCGTTAAGGATAAAAACCCCCTGGTGACCTTTGTTCTCTGTGCTCTTGTAATCTTGATTGACACAAGTGGCACCCTTCTGCAGAAGTAAATTGCCTTGCTAAACAAATTAAACTTTTCCCTAAGTGCTAGTTTTACTTCGTGGGACCAAGAATTTATTCCTAAAGCATTTTATATCCAACAGAGATATTCATATATATAAAGAAAATGTGGGCCGGGCGCGGTGGCTCACGCCTGTAATCCCAGAACTTTGGGTGGCCCAGGCTGGTGGATCACTTGAGGTCAGGAGTTCGAGACCAGTCTGGTCAACATGGTGAAACCTTGTCTCTACTAAAAATACAAAAAATTAGCCGGGCGCGGTGGCATGTGCCTGTAATCCTAGCTGCTGGGGAGGCTGAGGCAGGAGAATCACTTGAACCCAGGAGGCGGAGGTTGCAGTGAGCGGAGATCGCGCCACTGCGTTCCAGCCTGGGGGGACAGAGCGAGACTCTGTCTCAAAAAAAAAAAAAAAAAAGAAAAGAAAATGTGTGAATATCAGGCTAGAGCCAGAATTGTTTGGGAGCGTCACCTGGATAAAGGGTTCATGAAGTTGACAGTTTATTTAGGTCAAAAGCTTAAATTAACCCCTGGAGAGAGTTTCCTGCTGGTGAAAATGAAGATCTGGAAGGAGGGAGCATTTTCACACTGTTAGGAGGGGATGGGGGTGTGAGAGCAAGTCTTAGCCATGCCTCATCCCCAGTTGCGGCCCGCTCCAGGACATATGCTTCTCCTCCTGGTACAGTCGTGCTTGGCCTGGTCTCCGTTCCACTGCTGCTGTGAGGCAGGAGATGGCTCCTGTGGACACTGAGTCTGAAATTTCCTACACACTCCTGTGACCCCGTGCAGAACGAAGGAGCAGGGACAGTCCCTTGAGTGAGGAAGACGCTAGTGTTCTCCTCTATCAATAGCAAGTTTGGCTGAAATGCAAATATCCAATAACCAGAGTGCAGGAAGGAGCTCGCCCTTAGAGAAGCTGTGGTTAGAATCCGTCAGTCTGGCTCTGCGGGGCCTGATACCCAGGGCTTCCGCTGTCACTCAGACATGGGGGGCGGGGCCTAGCATTCCATCCAATCAGAGGCACTGGGGCGGTTCCGTGCCCACTGTTCATCCAGACACGGAGCGGGTCGCATTCCTTCCCGCACCTTTGTCCCTGCGCGGGCCGCGGTTAGGATCCGGTCTTTCCAGCCCCGAGAGGGACCTGGTTCCTTTACCCAGGCTTCTGTCGCTCTGTCACCTACGCTATGCCCTGCTGTAGTCACAGGAGTTGTAGAGAGGACCCCGGGACATCTGAAAGCCAGGAAATGGTGCGTGTCTGGGGCCGGGTGTCGTGAGACGGGGGAGGGGCTGCCTGGACCGACCGGAACCGACTGTGGCGAGACCCGGGCCTTCCTGCGGGCGACTTTGGGATCTGGGACCGAGTCCTCCTGGAGTCGCTCGGCCCTCGGTCCCCTCGGCTGCTCGGTATGGCTGGGCCGGCAGCCGGGACACCAGGCGTCCTGTTCCGTCCCTGCGCGGCGCCTGCGGTTCCCGAGCCCTCTCTGGGCAGCTCCGCGCCCGCAGCCACGCGTCTACCCAGATTGTGCGGGGGCCACGAGAGGGTCATATGGGTGATCCCGACTCGGGTGTGGGGTTCGTGCGTGGGAGGAGCAGCGGTCTGTGAGGCCCCCAGTGTCCACTTTTTCTCCTGTTAAAAATTAAACTGAGGAACGTTAACAAAGAGTTCATTTGAGCAAACAGCGATTCACGAATGAGACACACCCAGTCCTGGCTTGTGGTTTGTCAAAGGAAAAAGCCAAACTATGTAAAATAAAGAAATTTATTCGGAGTCGAACAGGAGAGACCTTGGCCGAGGGAAAAACAACCCCAAGCAGCCTGGAGTAAGTGGTCCCGAGGCGGCTCAAGACAGTTTGGTTTTATTCATTTTAGAGAGACAGGAATTGCAGGGAAAATCATGAATTAGTGCCTGGAAGGTGTAAGTTCCTTTGGCAGAAAGGGCGGGACCTGGCCGGGCACGGTGGCTCACGCCTGTAATCCCAGCACTTTGGGAGGCCAAGGCAGGCGGATCACCTGAGGTCAGGAGTTCAAGACCAGCCTGGCCAACGTGGTGAAACCCCGTCTCTACTAAAAATATAAAAAAGAAACTAGCCGGGCCTGATGGTGGACGCCTGTAATCCCAGCTACTCGGGAGGCTGAGACAAGAGAATTACTTGAACCCAGGAGACGGAGGTTGCAGTGAGCCCACACAGTGCCACTGCACTCCAGCCTCGGCGACAGAGTGAGACTCTGTCTCAAAAAAAAACAAAACAGAAACGAAAAACAGAAAGGGCGGGACCTGTGGAAGGGGGGTTAGAAGGCACAGGTGGTTGAGGGATTCTGTAGGTGGCAGTTGGTTGAGAGTGTGAAGCTTTGTCTAAAGTTTGGAGGAGGTAGGAAGGAATGCTGAAGGAAGGGGGTATGTTATCTGCCACTTGATTCCATCCCAGCCAAAAAACAGACGTGTTTCTCTAGATTTTATGAATTCTAAGGTGTGACTTACCCTTGCCTTGCGTGGCCTTAGGTCTTGTTTGTAATTTGGTATCTTCTTGCCACAAGGAGTCTGTTTTTCCAGTCTGATAATGTCTGTTTTTACATGAATGTGCGTCAGTTGCTGCATCTAAACTCCTAAAGGGAGAGGGTATAAGGAGGCCTGTCTCACCTCCCATCCTGTCATACCGAGGCACTCAATTTTCAGGGTTTTTTGGGGGTTCCCTTGGCCAAGAGCCAGTCACTTCACTTACCTGGGAAGGTACTTGGTTTTTGTTTTTATTTGAAACAGAGTCTCCTTCTGTCACTCAGGCTGGAGTGCAGTGGCTCAATCTCGGCTCATTGCAACCTCCACCTTCCAGATTCAAGCGATTCTCTAGCCTCAGCCTCCCGAGTAGCTGGGATTACAGGCACGCACCTGAAGGGGGCCTGCCCCTCCACCCCGTGGGTATTTCTTGTCAGGTAGAGACAAGAGACTGAGAAAAGAAATAAGACACAGAGACAAGGTATAGGGAAAGAACAGTGGGCCCAGGCGACCGGCACTCAACATGCGAGGGCCTGCACCGGCGCTGGTCTCTGAGTTCCCTCAGTATTTATTGATCACTATTTTTACTATCTTGGCGAGGGGAGTGTGGCAGAGCAACAGGGTGATGGGGAGAAGGTCAGCAGGGAATCATGTGAGCAAAGGAACCTGTATCATGAATAAATTCAAGAAAAGTTACTGTGTCTGGATGTGCACGTAGGCCAGATTTATGTTTCACTTTACACAAATATCTCAGCGTAGCAAAGAATAACAGAGCAGTATTGCTGCCAGCATATCTCGCCTCCCACAGGGCGGTTTTCTCCTATTTCAGAATAGAATGAATGGTCGGCTTTACACCGAGACATTCCATTCCCCCGGAGCGAGCAGGAGACAGACGCTTTCCTCTTATCTCAACTGCAAAGAGGCCTCCCTCTTTCACTACTCCTCCTCAGCGCAGACCCTTTAGAGGTGTCAGGCTGGGGGATGGTAAGGTCTTTCCTTTCCCACGAGGCCAGATCTCAGGCTGTCTCAGTGGGGGGAAAACCTTGGACAATACCCAGGCTTTGTTGGGCAGAGGTGCCTGCAGCTTTCCGCGGTGCATTGTGCCCCTGGTTAACAGAGAGTGGAGAATGGCGATGACTTTTACCAGGCATACTTACTGCCTGCAAACATATTGTTAACAAGGCACATCCTGCACAGCCCTAAATCCATTAAACCTTGATTCAATACAGCACAGGTCTCTGTGAGCACAGGGTTGGAGCTAAAATTACAGATTAACAGCATCTCAAAGAAGAACAATTTTTCTTAGTACATACCAAAACGGAGTTTCTTATGTCTTCCTTTTCTACATAGACACAGTAACAATCTGATCTCTCTTTCTTTTCCCCACATGCACCACCACGCCCGCCTAATTTTTGTGTTTTTAGTAGAGATGGGGTTTCACCATGTTGGCCAGGCTGTTCTCGAACTCCTGACCTCAAGTGACCCACCCGCCTTGGCCTCCCAAAGTGCTGAGATTACAGATGTGAGCCACCTCGCCAGGCCAGAAGGTATATTTTTATTTTTAGTTGATAGGTTGAAGGCTCGGCTTTTATAAGGTACATGAGGAGACAAACCAGATAAATGCTTGATTGGTTGCAGAGATGCAGTTGCCTTATTTGGACTTGCCAACCCGAAGTAATTCAAAGGTTCAGATTTCAGTTTGAAGAGTTTATTCAAGCAGAAAGATAGCAATGGCCCATTCAGGAAAAAAAAAAAACAGACTCCAGAGAAATGGACTCAGTACTCTACAATTAGAAGTTGAGTTCTTGCTTATATTACCAGGAAAAGAGGTCCTGATCAGACCCCAAGAGAGTTCTTGGATCTCACACAGGAAGAAATTCAAGACGAGTCACAAAGTGCAGTGTGAAGGGAGTTTGTTGAAAGCTACTCTGGGCCCGCATGATGGCTTAGATCTGTTTTCCGAGCACATTGGGAGGCCAAGGCAGGAGGATCACTTCTAGTCAGCAGTTCGAGACCAGCCTGGGCAACATAGGGAAACCCCATCTTTTCCAAAAATAACAAAAATTAGCCGGTTGTGGTGGCCTGCACCTGTAGTCCCATGTACTCGGGAGGCAAGAGTTCAAGACCCAGCTGGCCAACGCAGTGAGACCCTGTCTCTATTTAAAAAAAAAAAAAAAGAAAAGAAAGAACGGAAGGGAGGGAGAGAAGGAAGGAGGGAGGGAAGGAAGGAGGAAGGAAGGAAGAAAGAAAAAGAAAAGGAAGGAAGGAAAGAAGAAAGGAAGGAAGGAAGGAAGAGAGTGATTCTCTGTTACAGAGTACAGCATCCTCATAAAGCAAGTGGAGGAACGCACTAAGTTTTTCTTATGTAGGAGTCTTCTCTATGTAAAGACTAAACTAAGCTGTGCCTACCTGCATGTGGGCTAACAGCATCACAAAATTTATTACTCTGTTGATTTAAAGAAAACTACCCTTTACATGTTAGCACCCAAGTGCATTAAAACAACTGTAATTATCTTGAAAGCACATATTGTTATGGGTATTGGGACATCGGGACATTCTGTCGTTGTGGGAGTGTAAGGATACTTGCAGGCATCTTCAGGCTGTTTTCTTCATGGGAAACATTTTATGATCACGGGTTGTGACTGGCAAGGAGTGTTTCTTGCTAGTTTCAAGATGGAGCTGAACTTAAATTGGTGTTACTCTGGCTCCCCTAGGCACCTGCTTCCCTAACACTTGTATAGGGAAATGGCAAATAAATATAATAGGATTGCATTTTCCGTAGAAGGCTGATGTATGAGGTACAATAATTTAATTTTATTTTTTTCTTTGAGCTAATGTCTTGTTCTGTGGCCCAGGCTGGAGCAGTGGTGCGATCATGGCTTGCTGCAGCCTTGACCTCCCTGGCTCAAGCACCTCCGCCTCCCAAGTAGCTGAGACTACAGTCGCACACCAGCACGCCTGGCTGATTTTTTTTTTTTTTTACGGAGGTGGCATCTTGATATGTTGCCTAGGCTGGTCTCTAGCTCCTGGCCTCAAACAGTCCTGCTTCCTTGACCTCCAAAAGTGCTGCGATCACAGACGTTAGCCAGTGCACCTGGCTAACAACTTAATTCGTTAGGGTTTGCTTTTTTCCCCCAGCGCTTGTTTTCTTTTCTTTCTAGCTGGTTTTTATTTCCTTTTCAATGTAAAAGAGTGAATTTAACATTCCAGCTGAAGACAATGTGATAACCATGAAGTCTTTGTGTGAGAAAGTTAAGAGGGAAGTTAGTCTACTATAGAGATCAGTAGTGAAGAGGGGCCCAGTGGGATGGCTCACACCTGTAACCCCAGCACTTTGGGAGGCTGAGGCAGGTGGATGGCTTGATCTCAGGAGTTCAAGACCAGCCTGGGCAACATAGTGAGACACCATCTCAATTGTGAAAAATCATATTAAATAAATTTTTAAAAAGTGAAGAGGGAAAGGGTCTTTCCCGTTTCCCTCAGTCATTTACAACATTTTACAAAACAGTATAGGTAAGAAAGAAGGCGAATCTGTAATCAGGGAAAGGAGAGTTCCAGCTGGCTATGTAAAAGCTGTGTGTTATGTGACTCAATCCCATGATCGCATTGCTTCAAGATAGAGATCCACCAGCTTAAATATTTGAATTACTTTGTTTTTGTTTGTTTGTTTGTTTTGAGACAGGGTCTCACTCTGTAGCCCAGGTTGGAGTGCAGTGGCACCATCTCAGTTGACTGCAGCCTTTGCCTCCTGGGTTCAACTAATTCTCCTGCTTCAGCCTCCCAAGTAGCTGGGATTACATGCATGTGCCACTACACTCGGCTAATTTTTGTATTTTTAGTAAACATGGGGTTTTACCACGTTGGCCAGGCTGGTCTCGAACTCCTGTCCTCAAGTGGTCCACCCACCTTGGCCTCCCAAAGTGGTGGGATTACAGGTATAAGCCAGCTTGCCTGGCCTGACTTTGGTAGAAATTTTCTAGTTATGTAATCAGAGGTTAATTGGTGGATTCTGCCTGATTAAGCATAAATTTTGTTTCCCTATAAATTAGTAATTTTGAAGAGTTGTATTTAAATTTGATTTCAGGGTCTTTAAGTAGGACCTTCGGACACTGCATACAGTTCAGTCTCATTGTTTTCTATTTAAATTTTTCCACAATCTCCAGGGAGACTGTTTTACCCTGGCATTTTCCAAATATATGGGATGCAGGGCCTCAAATCTTCCACCCTCATACCATGCCTAACTCTTCAAGGGCTTGCAGTGAAATCTGTTTCTGAACATTTCACATGAGAGGAAAGCAGAGAATAACCACTAGACATTTTCCCGAAAAAATCCTTTCTGCCTCTCCTCCTTTTCTTTCCTAGACACAGACACCTTATCAGGATGTCTTTGGGATGAGGTTCCTTTCTAGAAACTGTACAGGGTGATGTGTCTTCAGTACACCCTCCTATCTTTTCCTGGTTTGGGGTTTTAGAACTGCCTGGGGCTGACGCAAGATCCCCACAACTGCCATGTCTCCTGGAGGGTCTAGTGGGTATCAGTGCCTTAGGGGAGTGGGGCCTCCCGAGGCAGCAGCTGAATGCCTTATGGTGGAGGAGATGCCTGGTATACTCTTCATCTAGATAACCAATTCTTGGGATGCTGAACTTCTCTCTCCCAACTCCAGTTTCCATTAATTGGAGACACATAAACAGTCAGCCAATCGGATGTTGCTATTGAGGAAAAAGAGAAATGATTCCTGTCCTCTGGATTGTCTCAACTGTGAAGGGAGAAATATCCCAAAAGACAAGGAAAAGCCACTGCAACATAGTGGAGCAATAGTCTGCAAAGCAAGATATACATGGGGGTACACAGGGGACACAATGCCGTATTGGTGGGAAATAGTCATTGAGCACTTCTCCTTTCCTCTCATGTGAAATGTTCAGAGAATCACCACCAGACACTCCCGTGTGAAAATTTGTATGCGTCTCCTCCTTTCATCTATCCTAAAAACAGAGATCTCTTTTTTTGAGACAGTCTTGCTCAGTCGCCCAGGCTGGAGTGCAGTGGCGCGACCTCGGCTCACTGCAAGCTCCGCCTCCCTGGTTCACGCCATTCTCCTTCCTCAGCCTCCGGAGTAGCTGTGACTACAGGCGCCTTTTAGTAGAGACAGGGTTTCACCATGTTAGCCAGGATGGTCTCCATCTCCTGACCTCGTGATCCACCCGCCTTGGCCTCCCAAAGTGCTGGGATTACAGGCGTGAGATACCGCACCTGGCCTAAAAACAGATATCTTATCAGATTGTCTTTTGGTTGAGGCTCCCCTTTGGAAACTTCGAAGAGTATTGTGTCTTCAGCACACTCTCCTATGTTTTCTTGGTCCTGGGTGGCAGAATTGGGGTGACCTTATATGCCCACAGCTGCCATGTCTCTTGGAGGGTCTAGTATCAGCCCCTGAGTCACTCCTCCCAGGGGACAGACTGAGGTAGGAGAATGGGGACTCCCAAGAAAGCAGCTGAATGCCTTATGATGGAAGGAGACTCCTAGTATACTCTGCATCTAGATAGCCAACCCCTTGAGATGCTCAGCTTTTCTTTCCCAGTCCCAGTTTTCATAAGTTGGAGACACATGGCTGGTCAGCCAGTTGGATGGTGCTGTTGAGGGAAAGGAGAAATGATTCCTGTCCTCTGGATTGTGTCAACTGTGAAGGAAGACAAAACCCCAAAAGACAAGGAAAGCCCACCCCAATGGGGTGGACCAGTAGCCTGCAAATCAGAAATATGAAATTGAGGTTCACAGGGGGGCATAGTGTGGTGTTGGTGGAAAGTAGTCATGAGCGCTTTGGTGAGCAGGATGGGGGTAGAGAGATGTCTCATGTGATAGGGTGACCTGTGCTGACACACGAGTCAGACATCACTGTGTTCCAGCCAGTATTGCCCCTCTGTGGGCTTGTCCCTTGTAAAAAATTGTTCATAGATTGCCGCTTGAGTGTTTCAAGTTAACTTTACATTGCATTTGTCACTAGAGCCAAATCCAAGAATGATTGCATAGATCAGGTAAGACACGGAAGAGGCAACTCAACAAAGCCCATGACATACAGTGCATGGCTCACAGTCCTAGGAGATGAGGGCAGCACTGCTGAGCTGTGCTGAGATGAGAGCAACACAGAGTTGGGGGGAACATCCAGGATGCACATTTCAACCAGCAGGTGGGGAGCAAGACAGTTAGGGACCTGTGGGCCAAAGCTTTTCTCAGGGTCCAGGGAATGGAACAAGGAGATGTCGCTCAGGGAGTTGTTTCTGGTGGATTTAGAGCAAGCAGGCACTAGTTCTGTGAAGTCGTACTGTGATTAAGAGGTGGTTTGTGCCATCCGTATGGGGTGTAAGGGTTAGTGGAACAAGTCAAATTGGTTATATCTAGCTGTCCCACAGGGAGATGGTCACCAGAATGCAGTCGTGTAAGAAAGATATGTGAGTTGACCACATGGAGGAACTGGGAGAAAGTGGAGAACTAGAAACTCTGTTGAGTTTGAATAAAGTTTTCTTGTTATGAGAAAGTTAAATCCATAAAGAAAATGCATGCTAAGGTAACATATGATTATAAGAACTCGGTATAACAGGCAACTCCAGAATTAATTAAATTATTGTATATGGAGATGATGGGTAGTAAACTGATTATTCTCCTGTAGATAACCATTTGTCCTTGCTTTTTCTGTTAAGTGTTCACCACTTGTATCATTGGCTGGCAATACCTGGTTTGTCATAGTTTCACATTACCTTAAACAGATGCCCAGACTGGGCACGGTGGCTCATGCCTTTAATCCCAGCACTTTGGGAGGCTGAAGCGGGTGGAACACCCGAGGTCAGGAGTTCAAGATCAGCCTGACCAATATGGTGAAACCCCGTCGCTACTAAAAGTACAAAATTAGCCAAGCATGGTGGCGCATGGCTGTAATCCCAGCTACTCGGGAGGCTGAAACAGGTTCTCTGAATCACGAGAACCTGGGAGGTGGAGGTTGCAGTGAGCCGAGATCACACCATTGCTCTCCAGCCTGGGCAACAAGAGCGAAACTCCATTAAAAAAAAAAAAAAAAAAAAAAAGATGCCCTGGTTTCACAATTTGCTGTTTTCCATTGGTCTATCTTTCCATCTCTCTAATAATACCATTTTCTCTTAATTAGTATAGCGTTCAAAGCTGCAGTGTTTAGTGGGTATATTGCCTGTCTATCTTAGTCATCTTGGGCTGCTATATCAAATTGCCATAGACTGGATGACTTAAGGAATAAACATTTATTTCTGGCAGTTCTTGAGGTTGTGAAATCCATGTTCAGGGAGCTGGCAGATCTAGTGTATGGTAAGGGCCCGCTTCCTGGTTTGCAGATGGTCATCTTCTTGTGTTTCTTCACGTGACAGAAAAGAGAGGAAGCCAGCTCTCCTGTGTCTTCTCATCTAGAAAGACTAATCTCGTCTAGAAAGGATCGACTCTTATGCTGTCATCTAATCCTAATTACTTTTCAGAGATGTCAACTTTTAATACTATATTGGGGGGTAGGTTATTAATGTGTGTTTTTTTGGAGTGATGCAAATATTCATGCCATAACCTCCCCCAACCGTATTCTATAGAGCATCTTGGCTATTCTTAGTCATTGTGTTGTATTTCAGTTTTTAGAAGTAGTTTTTTCTTAATATTAGTGAATAAAACAAACTGCCTTGTAAATTTCATGGACTAAAATATAACTGTAGTCATATTTCAGAAAGGTTACATCATAGTGCTATTTAATCTCCTTTTAAGGACACATGACATTTTTCCATTTATTTCATTTTATATTGATGTTTTTCTTTGTAGACTTTTTGCATAATAATCATTTTATATCCTTCCTGAGACTTTTTTGGACTTCAAGAAAATTAGTTTTAATAGAAATTAGTGGCTGGGCATGGTGGCTCATGCCTGTAATCCCAATATTTGGGAGGCCAAGGTAGGTGGATCACCTGAGGTCAGGAGTTCAAGACCAGCCTGATGAACATGGAAAAACCCTGTCTCTACTAAAAATACAAAATTAGCCAGGCCTGGTGGCACATGCCTATAATCCCAGCTATTTGGGAGGCTGAGGCAGGAGAATCACTTGAACCCGGGAGGCCAAGGTTGCGGTGAGCCAAGATCGCACCATTGCACACCAGCCTGGGCAACAAGAGTGAAACTCCATCTCAAAAAAATAAAAATAAAAATAAAGAGATTATTCCAGCGTCGGCAACATGGCAAACTTTGCCTATACAAAAAATTACCTAGTCACTGTGATGTGTGCCTGTAGTCCCAGCTACTCAGGAGGCTGAGGTAGAAGGATCTGTTGAGCCTAAGAGTTCAAGGCTGCAGTGAGCTATGATTGCACCACTACACTCCAGCCTGGGCAACAGAATGAGACCCTGTTTGAAAAAAAAAAAGAAAAGGGTCAGGTGTGGTGGCTCACGTCTCTAATGCCAGCACTCTGGGAGGCCGAGGTGGGGGGATCACAAGGTCAGCAGATCGAGACCATCCTGGCTAACATGGTGAATCCCCGCCTCTACTAAAAATATAAAAAATTAGCCGGGCGTGGTGGCGGATGCCTGTAGTCCCAGCTACTCGGGAGGCTGAGGCAGGAGAATGGCGTGCACCCGGGAGGCGGAGGTTGCAGTGAGCCGAGATGGCGCCACTGCACTCCAGCCTGGGTGACAGAGCGAGACTCCATCTCAAAAAAAAAAAAAAAAAGAAAAGAAAAAAGAAAAAAATTAGTTTCAATTAAGTATGCTGTCTTTTAAAAATTATATTCAGCAGATTGTTGCTGATAATTAAAATTCACTGATAGTTATTTCTGTATAAAGTGTGCATTCTAGAATCTTACTAAAAATATTACATATGCACAAAATACATAAAAGAATTGCACAATTAATCCAAATAATGATGGAGACAGTATTGGGAATAAGATAACTGCCTTACTTTTCCTTATACTTTCACAACCTGGGTACGCATCCTCATCAGTATGTTTTATTTTTGCATGTTTTTTATGCAAATGATAACCAATATGTGATATTTCATATCGGATTTTATTTTTACTCAGTTATGAACCTTATATGGAATGATAGTTAATTCACTTTCTTATTTAATGGATTTTATTATTTAGAACAGTGGTTGTTTCCCCAAAACATTGAGCAGATAATCCACAGAGTTCCCTCATTTTTCTTCCAGGCTCATAGTTCCCCCCAGCTTTTTTTTTTTTTTCTTTTTTTTTTTTGAGACAGAATCTCGCTCTGTTGCCCGGGCTGGAGGGCAGTGGCATGATCTCGGCTCACTGCAACCTCCGCCTCCTGGGTTCTAGCAATTCTTCTGCCTCAGCCTCCCGATTAGCTGGGAATACAGGCGTACACCAACAAACCCAACTAATTTTTGTATTTTTAGTAGAGAGAGGGTTTCACCGTATTGACCAGGCTGGTCTTGAACTCCCAACCTCGTAATTCGCCCACCTCAGCCTTCCAAAGTGCTGGGATTACGGGCGTGAGCCACCGCGCCCAGCATAGTTCCCACTATTTTAAACATCTTGACTGGCCAGGTGCTGAGCCTCATACCTGTAATCCTACCACTTAGGTAGGCCAAAGCAGGAGGATAGCTTGGACTCGGGAGTTGGAGGCCAGCCTAGGCAACATAGCAAGACCCTGTTTCAAAAAAAAAAATTGTTTTAAACCAAAATAACCATATTGAATTTGTGTAGTGTATCCTACAACTTGTGCAAGAACATATTACATGTGAACATGATGAAAATTGAAGAAGCCAATGTTATTATTACCTGAAGTCCATCTTTTACATTAGGCTTCACTCTTTGTGTTCTGTGGTTTAAGACAACTACATGTGTCATGTATCCACCATCACAGTCTTACACAGAAGCGTTTCACTGCCCTCAAAATCCCCTGTGCTCCTCCTAATCATAGCTCTCCCCTCCCTCTTTTGCCACCCCTGTTTATCCCTGGCAACAAATGATGATGTTCCTGCCTCTAGAGTTTGCATTTTCCAGAATATCACATATTTGGAATGATGCTGTAAGTGGCCATTTCAGACTTGCCTCTTTCATGTAAATATATGCATTGAAGGTCTCTTGATACCTTTGTTGCTTGACAACTCATTTATTTTTAATTTTTCTTTCTTTATCTAAAGATTTTTGTTTTGTGAGAGATGGGGTCTCAAACTCCCCAGCTCAGGTGATCCTCCCGCCTCAGCTTCCCAAAGTGCCTGGATTCCACTTGTGAGCCACCATGTCCAGCCGCTCATTTTCTTTCATTACTGAGTAACATTCCATTGTACGGATGTTACCATAGTTTGTTTCTTTATTCATCTATTGAAAGACTCATCTTGAGCCTGGTGTGATGCCTCATCCCTGAGTTCCCAGCACATGGGAGACTGAGGTGAGAAGATTGCTTAAGGCCAGAAGTTAGAGAACAGCCTGGTAGATACAGTGTGAGACCTTGTCTATTTTTTTTTTTAAGACTCACCTTGTTTGATTCTAGTTTTTGGCAGTTATGAGTAAGGCCGCTAAAAACATTTGTGGGAGGACTTTTGTGTGGACATCAGTTTTCAGTGCATTTGGGTCAATATGTAGGAATGAGACTACTGAATCAGTAAGACCATGCTTATTTTCTTCAGAGCTCCTCAGACTGTCTTCCAAATTGGCTGTAGAATTTTCCATTCACATCCCTAGTGAAGGAGAGTTCACTGTCTCCAGCATTTGGAAGTGTCAGTGTTTTGGATTTTAACTACTCTACCAGATACTTACTAGTGCTTTTTTTTTTTTTTCCTTTTTTTTTTCTTTGGAGACAGAGTTTCATATTCTTTTTGCCCAGACTGGAGTACAGTGGCGCAATCTCAGCTCACTGCAGCCTCTGCCTCCTGGGTTCAAGTGTTCTCCTGACTCAGACTCCCGAGTAACTGGGATTACAGGTGTACGCTGCCACGCATGGCCGCTGTTCATATTATTAGTAGAGACAGGGTTTCACCATGTTGGCAAGGCTGGTCTCAAACTTTTGACCGTAGGTGATCCACCTGACTCAGCTTCCCAAAGGGCTGGATTACAGGCGTGAGCCACTGCGCCCGGCCTGTTTTCATTTGGTCTTTAATAACATGTAATGTAGAGCATCCTGTCATATGTTTGTTTGCCATAATTACATTCTTTAGAGGTAGGTATACTTGGAAAGATTGGGCTTTTTTTTTTTTTTTTTTTTGAGACTGAGTCTGACTATGTCACCCAGGCTGGAGGGCAGTGGCGCGATCTCGGCTCACTGCAACCTCTGTCTCCTGGTTTCCAGCGATTCTCCTGCCTCAGCCTCCTGAGTAGCTGGGATTACAGGCTCACGCCACCAGGCCCAGCTAATTTTTGTATTTTTACTAGAGAAGGGATTTCACCTTGTTAGTCAGGCTGGTCTCAAACTCCTGACGTCGGTGATCCACCCGTCTTTGCTTCCCAAAGTGCTGGGATTAAGGCATGAGCCACCGCACCCGGCCTTTTGCTTATTTTTTGATCGGTTGGTTTTTTTAATAGAATTTTAGGAGTTCTTCATACCTCTTGGGTACCAGTCCTTGATCAGATAGGTGTTCTGCAAATATTTTGTCCCAGTCTGCTGCCTGTCTTTTTATTCTTTTAACAGAGTCTTTTCCAAAACATTTTTGTTTTGAATGAAGTCCAATTTATCGATTTTCTCATTCACAGATCATGCTTTTTGTGTTGTGTGTGAAATCTTATTGCCAAATCCAAGGTCGTCTTGGTTTTGACAAGTGTGAAATTGTGAGTTTTGCATTTTCCATATAAGTAAATGATTCATTAGGAAGTAGTTTTGTAAAAGGTACAGTTCTGTGTCTAATTCATTTCTTTGCATTTGCTAATTCAGTTGTTTCAATACCATTTGTTTTGTGCTACCATGCCTAATTTTTTATTTTATTATGGAGACGGGGTCTCCTTATGTTGCCCAGGCTGGTCTCGAACTGTGGGGCTCAAATGATCTGTCCACCTTGGCCTCCGGCTTTGCATTTTTAATACATGTCTTTATAGTAGATTTTTCTATGTTCCTAGTGCCTCTCTTGTCATCTTATGGAATCTTCTCTTGTATATTTAGTTTATTGAGCATTTTTAATCATGAGGAGATATTAACTTATTTATGCCGGAGGTTGCACTTTTTTGAATTGCCGACGTGTGAAAAATAAGACTTTGGCCATGACCTTAAGCAGTAGGATATAAACAACTCCCACATTCTTAGCGTTCCAAAAATGGAACACTAGGCATAAATTGGTTAAGGCTTGCCAGATGCCTTTTCTGCCTCTATTAGGACATTCTTATGGTGTTTTGTTTGTTTGTTTTAAGAGTCTCACTCTGTTGCCCTGGCTGGAGTGCAGTGGCACGATCTCGGCTCACTGCAACCTCTGCCTCCCAGGTTCAAATGATTCTCCCGCGTCAGCCTCTCAAGTAACTGGGACTACACATGCCACCATGCCTGGCTAATTTTTGTATTTTTTAGAGATGGAGTTCCACCATGTTGACCAGAGTGGTCTCAAACTGCCGACCCCAAGTGATCTGCCCGCCTCAACCTCCCAAAGTGCTGGGATTACAGGCGTGAGCCACCATGCCTGGCTGCTACCATGATTTATTATCATTACTTATCTTAAAACAAAATGTAAAACTTATCAGCTTAAGAAATTTTACAGGTACAGTTGAGATAGTTTGACAAATCTACATAAGTTCTCTAAGATGAATTCTATTGTGTTTTGCTTTTTTCAATTATCCTGAGGTTTCATGCATGTTGTAGTTTAGGCCAAGATGTTATTTTTTCTTTTTCTTTTTTTTTGTTTTGTTTTGTTTTTGAATAGGAGTTTCACTCTTGTTGCCCAGGCTGGAGTGCAATGGTGCAATCTTGGCTCACCACAACCTCCACCTCCCAGATTCAAGCAATTCTCCTGCCTCAGCCTCCCGAGTAGCTGGGTTTACAAGCACGCGCCACCATGCCCGGGTAATTTTGTATTTTTAATAGAAATGGGGTTTCTCCATGCTGGTCAGGCTGATCTTGAACTCCAACCCTCAGGTGATCCGCCCACCTCGGCCTTCCAAAGTGCTGGGATTACAGGCGTGAACCACCATGCCTGGCTAAGATGTCATTTTCTAAGAGCAAATAGTATCCCATTTTATGTATATGCTTACCACATTTTGTTTATCCATTCAGCCATCAATGGATATGTGGGTGGCTGCATTGCTCATTACTGCCACCTCAGGAAGTTCGTATAGTGGTTAAATCTGTGCTTATGACACCTGGGTATCTCTTAGGAGTTTCTTGTTTGCCCTCTTGTGTACATACGGTGCCAGGTTTTGCTTAGGAATGTCCCCTTTGCCCTATCAGCATCTATCTAGCTACATTCTGACAGGATAACTGCAAAGTGAATGATTCCTGGGCATCATAATGGAAGTTTCTTTCTACCTAGGTGATTCCCCTCCTCTCTGCTTATATCTAGCATGCCTGATTTGGGTGGTCCCTGGGGGTGTGGGATTTCCCAGGTGCTCCCCCTCCTGCTCTTAGCTACCTATGTGCTTCCTCTGACAATATCATCAAAGATTACACTTTGGGAACAGGCATTTTCAAGGATACACAGCCTCAGGACTGCTAATGTTAACTTTGTTAACAAAAGTGAGCCCAGGCAACTCACTTTTCTCCCTGGGATGAGTAAATACATTTCCTATCCTGCTGTGGCTTTACCCTTGTTCAGTTCTAGCATCACAATTGCTTTATGAACTAGCCAGGTGTGGTGGCACATGCCTGTGGTCTCAACTACTCAGGAGGCTGAGGCATGAGAATTGCATGAACCCAGGAGTAAGAGGTTGTAGTGAGCCAAGATGGTGCCACTACACTCCAGCCTGGGTAACAGAAGGAGACGCTGTCTTGAAAAAAAAACAACTGCTAGCCGGGCATGGTGGCTCATGCCTGTAATCCCAGAACTTTGGGAGGCTGAGGCAGGCAGATCACCTGAGGTCGGCAGCCTGACCAACATGGAGAAACTCTGTCTCTACTAAAAATATAACATTAGCCAGGTATGGTGGCACATGCCTGTAATCTTAGCTACTCAGGAGGCTGAGGAAGAAGAAGTGCTAGAACCCCGGCAGTGAGGCGAGATTACGCCATTGCACTGCAGCCTGGGCAACAAGAGTGAAAAAAATGTTGCTTTATGGAAGAAAGTAAGTATACACAGGGAGAAAGGGATCTGATGACACTTGGAGTCCACAGCATCCTGAGAACTTCTTGAGAATAGAGTCTAGGCCCCCAGTGCTGTCACTCTCACCTATCCTCCTCTACACATGTGAGATGTTTCAGGACCCAGTGGCCTTTGATGATGTTGCTGTGAACTTCACCCAGGAGGAGTGGGCTTTGCTGGATATTTCCCAGAGGAAACTCTACAGGGAAGTGATGCTGGAAACTTTCAGGAACCTGACCTCTATAGGTAAGGATGACAGTATTCCTCCCCTCAGTCCATTAGTGAACCAGTGTTTCTAGCTCATGAATGCTATTGAGTGATTTAGAACATAGACAGGAAATACTTTGATGAATAAATGAGGTATGGCTGCAATAAATCATGGGCATAGAATCTAATAATTTTTTCACAATTTTATAATGCCTCAGGACTATTTTTCTGTGTCTATATTTTAGGAAAAAGTTGGAAAGACCAGAACATTGAATATGAGTACCAAAACCCCAGGAGAAAATTCAGGTAATTTGTACTTACAAGACAAAACAGTGTCTCTCTAGACAATCTTAGAATATGACAATATATTAAAAATAAGTAAAACAAAGAACTAAGTCCAGGACCAAATTCATTTATTTTTAGAATATTTGATCAAAAAACATATATGTAAATGTGACCTAGGCTGTGGGCTCACTCCTGTAATCCCAATCCTTTGAGAAGTGGAGATAGGAGGATAGCTTGAGGTCAGCAGTTCAAGAACAGCCTGGGCAACATAACGAGACCACATATCAACAACAGCAAAAAATTAGCTGGGCATTGTGGTCTATAGTCCCAGATACTCAGGAGGCTGAGGCAGGAGGATCACTTGAGCCAGTAAAGGCTATAGTAAGCTATTATGGTATCACTGCACTCCAGTGTGGGCAACAGGACAAGACCCTGAAATAAAAGAAAAATGACACAGAGTATTTAGTATTTGTAAAATAGTTTACATGGGAAGAGTATTAAGAAACCCCATATAAACATTTTTTTAAATAATAGTTATGGCTGGGTCACCTTGTAGAATATGTTGTCCAGTCACCTTCAAACGATTCAGACAGGGCAGAAAGCCTACACTTTGATGGAGAGTGTTAAAAATGCAAGTGCAATACTTGTTGATGAATATAAAATTACTTATAAACCCTTCGTAATGTGCTTCTCATTTTTGACAGGAGTGTCATAGAAAAGAAAGTCAATGAAATTAAAGAAGACAGTCATTGTGGAGAAACTTTTACCCAGGTTCCAGATGACAGGCTGAACTTCCAGGAGAAGAAAGCTTCTCCTGAAGTAAAATCATGTGAAAGCTTTGTGTGTGGAGAAGTTGGCCTAGGTAACTCATCTTTTAATATGAACATCAGAGGTGACGTTGGACACAAGGCCTATGAGTATCAGGAATATGGACCGAAGCCATGTAAGTGTCAACAACCTAAAAAAGCCTTCAGATACCACCCCTCCTTTAGAACACAAGAAAGGGATCACACTGGAGAGAAACCCAATGCTTGTAAAGAATTTGGAAAAACCTTTATTTCCCATTCAAGCATTCAAAGACACATGGTAATGCACAGTGGGGATGGACCTTATAAATGTAAATTTTGTGGGAAAGCCTTCCATTGTCTCAGTTTATATCTTATCCATGAAAGAACTCACACTGGAGAGAAACCATATGAATGTAAACAATGTGGTAAATCCTTTAGTTATTCTGCTACCCTTCGAATACACGAAAGAACTCACAGTGGAGAAAAGCCTTATGAGTGTCAGGAATGTGGGAAAGCATTTCATAGTCCCAGATGCTATCGTAGACATGAAAGGATTCACACGGGAGAGAAGGCTTATCAATGTAAGGAATGTGGAAAAGCATTCACGTGTCCCCAATATGTTCGTATACATGAAAAGACCCACTCTGGGAAAAAACCCTATGAATGTACGCAATGTGGGAAAGCATTATCCTCTCTTACAAGTTTTCAAACACACATAAGATTGCACTCTGGAGAAAGACCTTATGAATGTAAGATATGTGCAAAAGGCTTTTGTTCTGCCAATTCATTTCAAAGACATGAAAAAACTCACAGTGGAGAGAAACCCTATAAATGCAAGCAATGTGGTAAAGCCTTCATTCATTCCAGTTCCCTTCGATATCATGAAAGGATTCACACTGGAGAGAAACCCTACGAGTGTAAGCAATGTGGGAAAGCCTTCAGGTCTTCCTCACACCTTCAATTGCATGGTAGGACTCACACTGGAGAGAAACCGTATGAATGTCAGGAATGTGGGAAAGCCTTCAGATCTATGAAGAACCTTCAAAGTCATGAAAGGACACAAACACACGTAAGAATACACTCTGGAGAAAGACCGTATAAATGTAAGCTATGTGGGAAAGGCTTTTATTGTCCCAAATCATTGCAAAGACATGAAAAAACTCACACTGGAGATAAACTCTATGAATGCAAGCAATGTGGTGAAGCCTTCAGTAGTTCCAGTTCCTTTCGATATCATGAAAGGACTCACACTGGAGAGAAACCGTATAAATGCAAGCAATGTGGGAAAGCCTTCAGAGCTGCCTCAATCCTTCGAATGCATGGTAGGACTCACCCTGAAGATAAACCCTATGAGTGTAAGCAATGAGGGAAAGTCTTCAGATCTGCCTCACACCTTTGAATGCATGGTAGGACACACAGTGGAGAGAAACCCTATGAATGTAAAGAATGTGGGAAACCCTTTGGATCTGCCCAGAACCTTCGAATTCAGTAAAGGACCCAAGCACACAAAAGAATGCACTCCAGATAGCTGAACAAAAGGCAGCAGAAACTTCTGCAGACTTAAATGTCCCAGTCTGCCAGCTTTGAAGAGAGTAGCAGTCCTCCCAGCATGGAGTTTGAGATCTGAGAACGGACAGTCTGCCTCCTCAAGTGGGTCCCTGACCTCCAAGTAGCCTAACTGGGAGGCACTTCCCAGTAGGGGCCAACTACCTCATATGGCCGTGTGCCCCTCTGTGATGAAGCTTCCAGAGGAAGGATCAGGCAGCAACATTTGCCATTCTGCAATATTTGCTGTTCTGCAGCCTCCGCTGGTGATACCCAGGCAAACAGGGTCTGGAGTGGACCTCAAGCAAAATCCAACAGACCTCAGCTGAGGGTCCTGACTGTTAGAAGGAAAACTAACAAACAGAAAGGACAACCACACCAAAACCCATCTGTACGTCACCATCATCAAAGACCAAAAGTAGATAAAACCACAAAGATGGGGAGAAACCAGAGCAGAAAAGCTGAAAATTCTAAACATCAGAGCGCCTCTTCTCCTCCAAAGGAACGCAGCTCCTCGCCAGCAATGGAACAAAGCTGGGTGGAGAATGACTTTGACGAGTTGAGAGAAGAAGGCTTCAGATGATCGGTAATAACAAACTTCTCCAAGCTAAAGGAGGATGTTCGAACCCATCACAAAGAAGCTAAAAACCTTGAAAAAAGATTAGACAAAATGGCTAACTAGAATAAACAGTGTAGAGAAGACCTTAAATGACCCGATGGAGCTGAAAACCATGGCACGAGAACTGCGTGACGCATGCACAAGCTTCAGTAGCCGATTCGATCAAGTGGAAGAAAGGGTATCGGTAATTGAAGGTCAAATGAATGAAATGAAGTGAGAAGAGAAGTTTAGAGAAAAAATAGTAAAAAGAAATGAAAAAGCCTCCAAGAAATATGGGACTATGTGAAAAGACCAAATCTATGTCTGATTGGTGTACCTGAAAGTGACAGGGATGGAACCAAGTTGGGAAACACTCTTCGGGATATTATCCAGGAGAACTTTCCCAACCTAGCAAGGCAGACCAACATTCAAATTCAGGAAATACAGAGAACGCCACAAAGATACTCCTTGAGAAGAGCAACTGCAAGACATATAATTGTCAGATTCACCAAAGTTGAAATGAAGGAAAAAATGTTAAGGGCAGCCAGAGAGAAAGGTCGGATTACCCACAAAGGGAAGCCCATCACACTAACAGCGGATCTCTCGGCAGAAACTCTACAAGGCAGAAGAGAGCGGGGTCCAATATTCAACATTCTTAAAGAAAAGAATTTTCAACCTAGAATTTCAAATCCAGCCATACTAAGCTTCATAAGTGAAGGAGAAATAAAATCCTTTACAGATACAAATGCTGAGAGATTTTGTCACCACCAGGCCTGCCTTACAAGAGCTCCTGAAGGAAGCACTAAACATGGAAAGGAACAACTGGTACCAGCCACTGCAAAAACATGCCAAATTGTAAAGACCATCAAGGGTAGGAAGAAACTGCATCAACTAACGAGCAAAATAACCAGTTAACATCATAATGACATGATCAAATTCACACATAACAGTATTAGCCTTCAATGTAAATGGGCTAAATGCTCCAATTAAAAGACACAGACTGGCAAATTGGATAAAGAATCAAGACCCATCAGTGTGCTGTATTCAGGAGACCCATCTCACGTGCAGAGACATACATAGGCTCAAAATAAAGGGATGGAGGAAGATCTACCAAGCAAATGGAAACCAAAAAAAAAAAAAAAAAAAAAAAAAGCAGGGGTTGCAATCCTAGTCTCTGATAAAATAGACTTTAAACCAGCAAAGATCAAAAGAGACAAGGCCATTACATAATGGTAAAGGGATCAATTCAACAAGAAAAGCTAACTATCCTAAATATTTATGCACCCAATACGGGAGCACCCAGATTCATAAAGCAAGTCCTTAGAGACCTACAAAGAGACTTAGACTGACAATAATAATGGGAGACTTTAATATCCCACTGTCAACATTAGACAGATCAATGAGACAGAAAGTTAACAAGGATATCCAGGAATTGAACTCATCTCTTCGCCAAGAGGACCTAATAGACATCTACAGAACTCTCCACCCCAAGTCAACAGAATATACATTCTTCTCAGCACCACATCACACTTATTCCAAAATTGACCACATAGTTGGAAGTAAAGCACTCCTCAGCAAATGTAAAAGAACAGAAATTATAACAAACTGTCTCTTAGACCACAGAGCAATCAAACTAGAACTCAGGTGAAGAAACTCACTCTAAACCACTCAACTACATGGAAACTGAACAACCTGCTCCTGAATGACTCCTGGGTACATAACAAAATGTAGGCAGAAATAAAGATGTTCTTTGAAACCGACAAGAACAAAGACACAACATACCAGAATCTCTGGGACACATTTAAAGCAGTTTGTAGAGGGAAATTTATAGCACTAAATGCCCACAAGAGAAAGCAGGAAATATCTGAAATTGACACCCTAACATCACAATTAAAAGAACTAGAGAAGCAAGAGCAAACACATTCAAAAGCTAGCAGAAGGCAAGAAATAACTAAGATCAGAGCAGAACTGAAGGAGATAGAGACACAAAAAAAACCCTTCAAAAAATCAATGAATCCAGGAGCTGTTTTTTTGAAAAGATCAACAAAATTGATAGACCACTAGCAAGACTAATAAAGAAGAAAAGAGAGAAGAATCAAATAGATGCAATAAAAAATGATAAGGGGGATATGACCACCGGTCCCACAGAAATACAAACTACCATCAGAGAATACTAGAAACACCTCTATGGAAATAAACTAGAAAATCTAGCTAAAATGGATAAATCCCTTGACACATACACCCTCCCAAGACTAAACCAGGAAGAAGTTGAATCCCTGAATAGACCAATAACAGGCTCTGAAATTGAGGCAATAATTAATAGCCTACCAACCAAAAAAAGTCAAGGACCAGATGGATTCACAGCTGTATTCTACCAGAGGTACAAAGAGGAGCTGGTACCATTACTTCTGAAACTATTCCAATCAATAGAAAAAAAGGGAATCCTCCCTAACTCATTTTATGAGGCCAGCATCATCCTGATACCAAAGTCTGGCAGAGACACAACAAAAAGAATTTTAGACCAATATACCTGATGAACATCGATGCAAAAATCCTCAATAAAATACTGGCAAACCAAATCCAGCAGCACATCAAAAAGCTTATCCACCATGATCAAGTTGGCTTCATCCCTGGGATGCAAGGCTGGTTCAACATACGCAAATCAATAAACGTAATCCATCATATAAACAGAACCAAAGACAAAAACCACAGGATTATCTGAATAGATGCAGAAAAGCTTTGACAAAATTCAACAGCCCTTTATGCTAAAAACTCTCAAAAAACTAGGTATTGATGGGATGTATCTCAGAATAATAAGAGCTATTTATGACAAACCTACAGCCAATATCATACTGAATGGGCAAAAACTGGAAGCATTCCCTTTGAAAACTGGCACAAGACAGGAATGCCCTCTCTCACCACTCCTATTCAACGTAGTGTTGGAAGTTCTGGCCAGGGCAATCAGGCAGGACAAAGAAATAAAGGGTATTCAAGTAGGAAAAGAGGAAGTCAAATTGTCCCTGTTTGCAGATGACATGATTGTATATTTAGAAAACCCCATCATCTGAGCCCAAAATCTCCTTAAGCTGATAAGCAACTTCAGCAAAGTCTCAGGATACAAAATCAATGTGCAAAAATCACAAGCATTCCTATACACCAATAACAGACAAACAGCCAAATCATGAGTGAACTCCCATTCACAATTGCTTCAAAGAATAAAATACCTAAGAATCCAACTTACAAGGGATGTGAAGGACCTCTTCAAAGAGAACTACAAACCACTGCTCAATGAAATCAAAGAGGACATAAACAAATGGAAGAAAGTTCCATGCTCATGGATAGGAAGAATCAATTCATGAAAATGGCCTTACTGCCCAAGGTAATTTGTAGATTCAATGCCACCCCCATCAAGCTACTGATGACTTTCTTCACAGAATTGGAAAAAACTACTTTAAAGTTCATATGGAACCAAAAGAGAGCCCGCATTGCCAAGACAATCCTAAGCTAAAAGAACAAAGCTGAAGGCATCAGGCTACCTGACTTCAAACTATACTACAAGGCTACAGTAACCAAAACAGCATGGTACCAGTACCAAAACAGAGATATAGACCAATGGAACAGAACAGAGCCCTCAGAAATAATACCACACATCTACAACCATCTGATCTTTGACAAACCTGACAAAAACAAGAAATGGGGAAAGGATTCCCTATTTAATAAATGGTGCTGGGAAAACCGGCTAGCCATATGTAGAAAGCTGAAACTGGATCCCTTCCTTACACCTTATATAAAAATTAAATTCCAGATGGATTAAAGACTTAAATGTTAGACCTAAAACCATAAAAACCCTAGAAGAAAACCTAGGCAGTAACATTCAGGACATAGGTATGGGCAACAACTTCATGACTAAAACACCAAAAGCAATGGCAACAAAAGCCAAAATTGACAAATGGGATCTAATTAAACTAAAGAGCTTCTGCACAGCAAAAGAAACTACCATCAGAGTGAACAGGCAACCTACAGAATGGGAGAAAATTTTTACAATCTACCCATCTGACAAAGGGCTAATATCCAGAATCTACGAAGAACTTAAACAAATTTACAAGAAAAAATCAAACAACCCCATCAAAAAATGGGCAAAGTATATGAACAGACACTTCTCAAAAGAAGACATTTATGCGGTGAACAGACACATGAAAAAATGCTTATCATCACTGGCCATCAGAGAAATGCAAATCAAAACCACAACGAGATACCATCTCACACCAGTTAGAATGGCAATCATTAAAAAGTCAGGAAAAAACAGGTGCTGGAGAGCATGTGGAGAAATAGGAACACTTTTACACTGTTGGTGGGACTGTAAACTAGTTCAACCATTGTGGAAGACAGTGTGGTGATTCCTCAAGAATCTAGAACTAGAAATACCATTTGACCCAGCGATCCCATTACTGGGTATATACCCAAAGGATTATAAATCATACTGCTATAAAGACACATGCACACGTATGTTTACTGCAGCACTATTCACAATAGCAAAGACTTGGAACCAACCCAAACGTCCATCAGTGATAGACTGGATTAAGAAAATGTGGCACATGTACACCATGGAATGCTATGCAGCCTTAAAAAAGGATGAGTTCATTTCCTTTGTAGGGACATGGATGAAGCTGGAAACCATCATTCTGAGCAAACTATCACAAGGACAGAAAACCAAACACTGCATGTTCTCACTCATAGGAGAGAACTGAACAATGAGAACACTTGGACACAGAAAGGGGAACATCACACACTGGGGCCTGTCGTGGGATAGGGGGAGGGGAGAGGGATAGCATTAGGAGATATACCTAATATAAATGATGAGTTAATGGGTGCAGCACACCAACATGGCGCATGTATACATATGTAACAAACCTGCATGTTGTGCACATGTACCCTAGAACTTAAAGTATAAAAAAAAAAAAAGAATGCACTCTGTAGAAAGACCTTATAAATGTAAGATATGTGGGAAAGGCTTTTATTCTGCCAAGTCATTTCAAATATATGAAAAATCTTACACTGGAGAAAAACCCTATGAGTGTAAGCAATGTGGTAAAGCCTTTGTTTCTTTCACTTCCTTTTGATATCATGAAAGGACTCACACTGGAGAGAAACCCTATGAGTGTAAGCAATGTGGGAAGGCCTTCAGATCTACCTCACACCTTTAAAAGCATCGTAGGACTTACACTGGAGAGAAACCCTATGAGTGTAAGCAATGTGGGAAAGCCTTCAGATCTGTCAAAAATCTTTGAATTCATAAAAGGACACACACTGGAGAGAAACCCTATGAAGGTAAGAAATATGGAAAAGCGTTCCACAATTTCTCTTCTTTGCAAATACATGAAAGGATGCACAGAGGAGAGAAGCCCTGTGAATGTAAGCATTGTGGGAAAGCATTCATATCTGCCAAGGTCCTTTGAATACATGCAAGAACACACACTGGAGAGAAACCCTATGAATGTAAAGAATGCAGAAAAGCATTCAGCTTGCCTACTTCCTTTCATAGACATGAAAAGACTCACACTGCAAGGAAACCCTATGAAGGCAAGCAATGTAGCAAAGCTTTCACTTCTTCCGGTTCTTTTCAATATCATGAAAGAACTCACACTAGGGAGAAACCCTATCAATGTAAGCAATGTGCGAAAGCCTTTATTTCTTCCACTTCTTTTCAATATCATGAAAGGACTCACATGGGAGAGAAACCCTATGAGTGTATGCCATGTGGGAAAGCCTTCATTTCTTCTAGTTCCCTTCGATATCATGAAAGGACTCACACTGGAGAGAAGCCCTATGAATATAAGCAATGTGGGAACGCCTTCAGATCAGCCTCACACCTTCAAATGCATGGAAGGACTCACACTGGAGAGAAACCCTATGAATGTAAGCAGTATGAGAAAGCATTCAGATCTGACAAGATTCTTTGAATACAGATAATGAATGTAAACAATTAACTGTTTATAATAACTGTATACTAACAAATGTTATTTTTAAATAATGAAGAAGCTATAATAGTAAGGCTGGGTGCCGTGGCTCACGCTTGTAATCCCACCACTTTGGGAGGCCAAGGTGGGCAGATCACGAGGTCAGGAGATCGAGACCATCCTGGTTAACATGGTGAAACCCCGTCTCTACTAAAAATACAAAAAATTAGCCAGGCATGGTGGTGGGCGCCTGTAGTCCCAGCTACTCGGGAGGCTGAGGCAGGAGAATGGCATGAACCCAGGAGGTGGAGCTTGCAGTGAGCCAAGATTGTGCCACTGCACTCCAGTCTAGGCGACAGAGCGAGACTCCATTTCAAAAAAAAAGCTATAATAAAATATCCCACTGGTGTCATGTATTAGATCAACCTTATACTGTTAAATTGTTATTATTTGGACATTGTAAGTCAGTATAACCATGTGGATAAAATGCCAGGCATCTTTTTTTTCAGAAATTTTACTTTTCATGCTTATGTACTTAAAATTTTATTTCAACCCTAATTTTTCTTATCTTTTTTTTTTTTTTTCCAGAAAAAAATCTCACTCTGTCACCCAGGCTGGAGTGCGGTGGCATGATCTCGGGTCGCTGCAACCTCCGCCTCCAGGGTTCAAGCAGTTCCCCTGCTTCAGCCTCCTGAGTAGCTGGAACTACAGGCATGCACCACCATGCCAGGCTAATTTTTTGTATTTTTTAGTAGAGACAGGGTTTCACCATATTGGCCAGGCTGGTCTTGAACTCCGGACGTCATGATTCCCCTGCCTTGGCCTCCCAAAATGCTGGGATTACAGACATGAGCCATCATGCCCAGCCGCAACCCTAATTTTTTATTCAGTCATAATACCAATAGTTATCTCATGTACCTCTGAGTGCCTTCTTCCCCAAAACCAGCAGTGCCATACCTGCTGTCAGCAAGGGTGTAATATACCATAGTGATAAATATGACCAAAAGCCACAAATGACTGTGAGATGTATGAGAATTACAAGTCACATTAGTAAGAAGAGAAAAATTTTGGCCATGTTTATGATTTGAAATATGTTTTCCTCTATCACATTTAGAAATATAGTTACAAAATGCCCTTGGTTTTGTCCTGATTCATCATGGTCACTGAGGAGCGTCTCATATGCCTGATATGTGACACGTGTCTCTCCAGCAGTAAAAGACTTGGCCTTGGCTGGGCATGGTGGCTCACGCCTGTAATCCCAGCACTTTGGGAGGCCGAGGTCAGGAGTTAGAGACCATTCTGAGCAATATGATCAAACCCCGTCCCTACTAAAAATACAAAAATTAGCAGGGTGTGGTGGCATGCTCCTGTAATCCTAGCTATTCAGGAGGCTAACACAGGAGAATCGCGTGAATATGGGAGGCAGAGGTTGCAGTGAGCCGAGGTCACACCATTCACTCCAGCCTGGGCAACAAGAGCGAAACTCCATCTCAAAAAAACAAAAAAGGCTTGGCCTTGTGGTGAAGGGAGGTCATCTGTAGACTCCTGGACCTGTTTTTGCCTTACTTATTGTCTAAAGACTGAAATATTTCCTAAAATGTATGGGCACCGTTTACCAGAAAGTACCTTAGTTAAAACATACAAATTCATTTATGCCTTATAAAGCTATATTTTTTCAAATTGCTTTACTGAGTCATAAGAGGCTAATAAATTTGTGTAAATTGTCTAAATACAAGCCTGTCTTTCTCTGATAACGTGCTGTTGATGCTAACTTGTCAACAGCCTGCTTATCTCAGCAGTGCAAAGTTAACAGCAACATGGAAAAGTTTCTTTTATATATTATGCAACGGCATAGAACAATTCAGTCATTTCTTTTAAGGTACCAATGAAGCTGCTCTTCAGAAACGCTTATTTAAAACTCCCTAAGGTCAAAATCCAGGCACCACAAGATGCAGCATCAGCCACTGACCAAACCCTGTCTGTGTGTGGAGGTGACATACCCAGTTCCAGATAATGTATCCACATCAGTGAAGGGTGGAGTCATCGATTGTCAGATCACACAAAGTGACTCAGAGCAGGGAAGACAGGGCAGTGAAACCTGGCCAGGCACAGTGGCTCACACCTGTAATCCCACCACTTTGCTAGTCCAAAGTGGGTGGATCACTTGAGGTCAGGAGTTCAAGACAAGCCTGGCCAACATGGTGAAACCCTGTCTCTACTAAAAATAGAAAAATTAGCTGGGCATCCTGGTGTGTGCCTGTAATCCCAGCTAATCAGGAGGCTGAGGCAGGAGAATGGCTTGAGCCTGGAGACAGAGGTTACAGTGAACTGAGATCACATCATTGCACTCTCCAGCCTAGTCGACACAGCGAGACTCTGTCTCAAGAAAAAAAAAAAAAAAGTTGGGTGCACCTGAATCCAACCCCTGTCTCATCCCTTTCCCTTGAAGGCCAAATACACCCTTATACTTTTCACCAAAGAGTAGAAACAACACCATCCACTTGACCCCAAATGTGACTTTCCACAGGATGCAAGCACAGTGTTGGAATGGCCAATGACAGTGACAATGAAAGTGCAGGCTGAGGGTGATGAACAGGACACACTGGAGAGCCTGACATTGGCCTAGACTATGGGGGTGTCTTGATCCTTCACAAAGAGCCCAAGGAGCACCCCCAAAGAGGACACTGGAGCACAGGCCCAAAGGGTGTTCATATGCCAGGAAGGCCACTAATTTTGGAAGTCAGGGACATTGGTGCCTGTTTGAGTCCTGATCCTACAAAGAGTGATCATTGAAAGCTCACACCAGGCGGGGTGGCTCACGCCTATAATCCCAGCACTTTGGGAGGCTGAGGTGGGTGGATCATCTGAGGTTGGGAGTTTGAGAGCAACCAGGCCAGCATGGCAAAACTCCATCTCTACTACAAATACAAAAAGTAGCTGGGTGTAGTGGCTCATGCCTGTAATCCCAGCCAGTTGGGAGGCTGACGCACGAGAATAGCTTAAACTCACAAGGCGGAGGTTGCAGTGTGCTGAGATCGCGCCATTGCACTTCAGCCTGGGTGACAGAGCGAGACTGTCTCCAAAAAAGAAAAAAAAGCTCACTTGGTTCTTCCCCTGGTGCCCCCACTGCAGGTGTACCAGCTACTCACATTGACCATGGGAGGAGCCCTTTATGCTGAGAGAACCTCAGAGCCTTGGAAAGCTAGGGATCCACAGGCAGATGCAGTAGTCAGTGATGCCGTCCACAAGTGATAGTTTTTGTCATGGGGCTTTTTCCAGACATTCTAGTAAAACAAATGTGGGTTTAGGTAAGAAATTAATTCTAGACCTTGAAGTCAGCTTGTCATTAAAACAGTTCATAGCAAAAAAGTCTAGGTACTGAACTTGCAAGTAAAAATAAAAATATTAAATAAATATTTAATAAGATATTAAATAAACACATAAAATGTGCTTGTATATAGGCTTAGAAGGGGTCAGTCAAAAATTCGGGGGCCGCTGGGCAGATTGGCTCATGCCTGTAATCCCAGCACTTTGGGAGGCTGAGGCAGGTAGATCACTTGAGGTCAGGAGTTAAAGACCACCCTGGCCAGCATGGTGAAACACTATCTCTATGAAAAATATAAAAATTAGCTGGGCGTGGTGGCACACACCTGTAACACCAGCTACTCCAGAGACTGAGGCATGAGAATCACTTGAACCAGGGAGGCGGAGATTGCAGTGAGCCAAGATCGTGCTACTGCACTCCAGCCTGGGCTACAGAACAAGACTCTGTCTCAAAAAAACAAAAAAGTTCAGGAACCTGGAGGAAGGAGAGAAACTGAAGCATGCTTTGGTTAATAGATATTTCATTTTGACTGATCACTAAAGAGAAAACTATTCACCTAATGGTTTGTGAGGTAAATACTGCGATTTCTAGTCTGTGTCTGGTTTGTCATAGGTAACAAACGTGGCACCATCTAAGTCATCATGGGAAGCTTGTTTCATTGTAGTAAGGTGCTCTTGCACAACACAAAGGATTGGGGAGTTCATGAATCACAGCCATTTTCAGGATTGCCCACCCACCCCCATCTCCTTTCCACACCCCTTACTCTTTTTCTATCCATGTCTTTGATTTGACTGGTCCTGAGTTGTATCCTTCATAGTAAGTGGGTAAATGTAAGTGAACTGTGGGTAGTTCTATCAAATTATGGAACTTGAGGAGGCTGTTGTACAGGACCCAGATCTAGATGCGGTTGCTGAGAAGTACACGTGGCCCCTGGGGCTTTGACTTGCATCTGCCGAGTGGGGCTGTGTTGGGTGAACCAGGAACTTGTGGAGTCTCTGCTAACTCTGGGTGGCTTCTGAATTGAGTGGTCGCATAACTGCTTAGTGCTGGAGAATTGGTTGGTGTTCAGCAAGCACCACACATTTGATGTCAGAAAAAAAGACAGCCTAGGTCAGAACCTTCCACGGACTCACAGTGAGCGAGTGGTCTTTGCTGGGCATTGAGACCCAGGTAGAAGGACTGTGTCCACACTGTGGGGATGGGCCAGCAGGGTGTGTGTGGAAGTCCCAGAAGTAATTTTCTGGCTGCTCACATTTCCTTCACATACTGCCTAGGAGTGGGCCAGCCTGGCCTGTGTCTCCACGGTCCAAGTGGTTCCTAAGCTTGGGAATGTGTAACTATTGGAGTGTGGGTTTCCTTGTGAGCTGTGGGTGAGGCAGGCTGCCTACCTGAGCTGCCTCCCTTTTGTTTTTTTACAGAATCTTGCTGCCATGGAATTGCTCTTTCCCCATGCATCTGAGAATTTATTTATTTGTTTGTTTGTATATTTTTCAGATAGAATCTCACTCTGTGGCCAAGGCTGGATCAGTGGCGCGATCTCAGCTCACTGCAACTTGCCTCCCAGATTCTCCTGGCTCAGCTTCCTGGGTAGCCGGGACTATTGGCACATGCCACCACGCCCTGTTTTTTTGTTTTTTTTTTGTTGTTTTTTTTTTTGTATTTTTAGTTACGACAAGTTTTCACCATGTTGACCAGGGTGGTCTCAAAGTACTGACTTCAAGTGATCCACCTGTCTCAGCCTCCCCAAAGTTCTGGGATTACAGGCATGAACCGCTGCACTGACCGCATCTAAGAATTTTATTCTGTGATTTGGGTGTTAGGATTTTAATTAGCTGATTGGAACCTTAGTCAACAGTTTGATAATGTTTGAAGAAGGAAATCGAGTTCTTGAAATAAGCTGTTTTATGCCAAGTCAAAATAATAGAAATATGAATACTCAGAGACATACCATCCCAAAAAATAAATAGGCCTTGGGCATTTCTGGTGTGTCTCCTTGGTCTCACTTATTTCTGCTATGCAAAGGTGATCAAAGTTTTGATTCTTTTTATTGTTCTTTGTAACTTTGTCATCTCTGTCACAAAGCAGAATTTTGCCGCTTTTGAATTTTTTGGTAACAGAATATTACCATGATACACCATTAGTATTATGCTGAGAGGGTGTCTTTCTGGTTTTCTTGCCTGAGCCTGTTGCAAACATGCTGCTCTGTGAAGTTATGGGTCATGTAATTGACTCGCCCATTCCACTACTTAATGGCACTTGAGTTGGTTCAACTCTGTCTTTTGATTTTTTTTTTTTTTTGAGACAGAGTCTTGCTCTGTCGCCCAGGCTGGAGTGCAGTGGCGGGATCTCGGCTCACTGCAACATTTGTCTCCTGGGCTCAAGCAACTCTCCTACCTCAGCCTCCTGAGTAGCTGGGATTATAGGCACCTGCAACCACACCCAGCTAATTTTTGCATTTTTAGTAGAGACGGTTTCACCATGTTGTCCAGGCTGGTCTCGAACTCCTGACCTCAGGTGATCCACCCGCCTCGGCCTCCCAAAGTGCTGAGATTACAGGCATGAGCCACCATGCCCAGCCTATCTCTTGATCTTATTGACAATGTTTTTCTTGTTTTTATTCCTAATTGGAAATACAACACAAAGTTTTACACATTGGGAAATAATTGCTGGGTTGTAGATTATGGATAAATTCAAATTTACTAGGAAATGTCAATAGAGTATGAATGTAACTTATGAATTAACCATCTCACCTTTCATGCATGTGTCTTTATTCTTGTGACCCAACACTTTGAATTATCTAACTCACTTTTCGTCGCCCATTTACTCTTAAACAGAATCTGTGTGTGATTATGTATTGCTTTTTATTTGTTGCCATTGGTTGAGCATTTTTCTTATGTAATCTTTCATCTTCTGTGTAGCAGTATCCAGTCATCCTCTTACATTTGACTAATTTGTAGTTATTTCTCTTTTTTTTTCCTCGTTTTCTTTTATTTTAATTTGAGACAGCCTTGCTCTGTAGCCCAGCTGGAGTGCAGTGGTCTGGTCACTCACTGCAGCATCAAGCTCCTGGGCTTGAGCAATCCTCCCACCTCAGCTTTCTGCCCAGCTAATTTTTAAAAATTTTTTGTAGAGACAAGGGTGTCACGGTTTTGCCCAGGCTGGTCTCGAACTCCTGGGTTCAATCAATCCTCTTGCCTTGGGCTCCCAAAGTGCTGGGATTGCAAACATGATCCACCATGCTCAGCAATTAGGGTTTTTTTTTTTTTTAAACCAAGATATCTGTACATGTTTCTGACAAATATTTTATTTAAAATCTTTAACAACTGTATACTAACCAAGGTTATTCTGTTTTTCATTTTCATTATGATTACTTGTTTTTCTTTTCTTTTTTTTTTTTTTTTGAGACAGAGTCTCGCTCTGTCGCCCAGGCCGGAGTGCAGTGGTGCGATCTCCACTCACTGCAAGCTCCGCCTCCTGGGTTCACACCATTCTCCTGCCTCAGCCTCCTGAGTAGCTGGGACTACAGGCATCTGCTACCACGCCCGGCTAATTTTTTGTATTTTTAGTAGAGATGGGGTTTCACCATGTTAGCCAGGATGGTCTCGATCTCCTGACCTCGTGATCCACCTGCCTCGGCCTCCCAAAGTGCTGGGATTACAGGCGTGAGCCACCGCACCCGGCTCCTTGTTTTTCTTTTTTATTCTCATTTTTTCCTAGATAATTATAATAATTTTCCATGTAGTGGCCCTGGCATGCATTTTCATCCTTCATGCAGTCATACAGCTACCTCGATGTCCCTTCTCTCTGCCATTCTGAAATTGGACTTCACTCCTTTGTGACTCTTGCTCCCTATCTGCTATGTGATAAAGTCCTGTCTGATTACATTGTCTCCAAAGCCTCTTTGTTTACCCCTTGGCGTGTCCTGTATTTACTCTCCTCGGAATATATACTTGGAGGCCAGGTGTGGTGGCTCACGCCTGTAATCCCAGTGTTTGGGAGGCTGAGGTATGAGGATCCTTGAGCCCAGGAGTTTAAAACCAGCCTGCGCCACAGAGGGAGACCCTGTCTCAAAAACAAAATTTATACTTGTAAGCCCTAAACCCCAACACAGTCATATTTGGACACGAACCCATTAGGAGATCACATAACATTTATAAAGGAGGGCCCTCATAATGGGATTAGTAAGAGAGAGAGAACTCTGTCTGTCCAGCATGTGAGGACAAAGCAAGAAGGCATCTAGCTGCAAACCAGGAAGATAGCCTTCACTAGGAACAAAATTGCTGGCAGCAAGATGTTGGACTCCCGAAGCTCCAGAACTGTGAGAAAAAAATTCTGCTGTTTAAGAAACTGTGTCCATGGTATTTTATTATACCAGCCTCAGCTAAGTCACCCCAAGAGTCCTCACATTAACCATATACTATCGTATAAGTGCTGCATTTGGATCTACCTGGAATGTCTCCAAATCTTCTACTTTTCCTCTTGGACCCACTGTGAGAATAGGTTTTGCTTCATAGGCAACTACTGGTGATAGTAGTGATAGCCCATAACAACTTGGGACAAAAAAGGAACTTTTACTTTTTGTTTTTTTTTTCTTCCTGAGATGGAGTTTGTGCTCTTTTGCCCAGGCTGGAGTGCAATGGCGTGATCTCAGCTCACTGCAACTTCTGCCTCCTGGGTTCAAGCGATTCTACTGCCTCTGCCTCCCGAATAGCCAGGATTACAGGTGTGCATTACCACGTCCCGATAATTTTTGTATTGGTAGTTAGAGACAAGGTTTCACCATGTTGGCCAGGCTGGTCTTGAACTCTTGATATCAGGTGATCCACTCACTTTGGCCTCCCAAAGTTCTTGGATTACAGGCATGAGCCACCATGCTCACCCTGTTTTATGTATATAAATGTGTGTGTGTGTGTGTCTGTGTGCGTGTGTGTGTGTGTGTCTGTGTGCGTGTGTGTGTGTCTGTGTGCGTGTGTGTGTGTCTGTGTGCATGTGTGTGTGTATTTCTCTTTTTAATAAAATGGAGACTAGGTCTCACTATGTTGCCCAAAGTGGTCATAGGCCAAACTTCTGGGCTCAAGCAATCTACCTGCCTCGACCACTCAACGTGCTGGGATTAAGGCATGGGAAACTGTGCCAGGCCAAATGAAAGAGACTTAGTGGGAGGCCGGGCGTGGTGGTTCACACCTGTAACCCCAGCACTTTGGGAGGCTGAGGGGGTGGATCACCTGAGCTCAGGAGTTCAAGACCAGCCTGGACAACATGGTGAAACCGCGTCTCTATCAAAAATACAAAAAATTAGCCAGGCATGGTAGTCCCATTCTCACAGTCACAGAAAGGTTCTTTCTTAAGGATTCCACCTGCTGGAAAGCATTATATACTACCAGAACTTGTTCAATTCAAGAGTGTCTGGTTTCATCTCCATGTCATAATTACAACCAAAATCCTAAAGGGACTGATTTACCACATTGTGGTTGCCATAAGGCCCAATTTTTACCCTCAGCAGCAGCTGTAACATCCCAAGTTACAGCTCTACCCTCTAAAGATGTGCCTGAGGCTTGTGCCTGCCATACTAACATGTTAATATGTCCAAAGCTTCCTGCAGAGCTGTGTCCCAGTCCCAAAGTGCCCCTTTCTAATAAGTCTATATATTGGTCTCAAACATTGGACTAAGTGTCAGATAAATGCTCTCCAATAATCCAAAGACTAACAAATGTTTGGATTTCTTTTTTCCTTTTTTTTTTTTTTCTTTAAGAAACAGAGTATGGTTCTGTTTCCCAGGCTGGAGTGCAGTGGTGGGATCATAGCTCACTGCAGAAACTCCTAGGCCCAAGGGATTCTCCTGCCTCAGCCTCCCAAGTAGCTGGGAATAAAGGCACATGCCACCATGCCTGGCTGTTTTTAAATTTTTTTGTACAGATGGAGTCTCACTATATTGCCCAGGCTGTTCTTGAACTCCCAGGCTCAAGTGATCCCCCTACCTCAGCCTCTCAAAGTGCTGAGATTACAGTCATGAACCAATGCTCCCAGCCCTGAAATGGAAATATTTCTTTTGTTTGTTCGTTTGTTTTTTGAGACAGAGTCTCACTCTGTCATCCAGGCTGGAGTGCAGTGGCATGATCTCGGCTCACTGCAACCTTCCAACTCCCGGGTTCAAGCGATTCTCTGCCTCAGCCTCCTGAGTAGCTGGGATTACAGGCACCCGCCACTATGCCTGGCTAATTTTTGTATTTTTAGTAGAGACAGGGTTTCACCATCTTGGCCATGCTAGTCTTGAACTCCTGACCTCAGGTGATCCACCCGCCTCGGGCTCCCAAAGTGCTGGGATTACAGGCGTGAGCCACTGCGCTCGGCCCTGAAATGGAAATATTTCAAAGGGAAAACCTCTAACGTTCAAGTTGTTATCTACAGAGCAGTTAACAGGAACTATCATTTAGGGTCCATCGTGAGGCAGAAATTTAAAAATAATAAGTACTGAATTTATTTACTCCAAGAAAAGTAAAAGCTAAGGCCCAGAGTGTAGCAAGGCAAGGGTTAAAAAGAAAAGAAAAGCACAAGTTTTCCTCTGCCTAGCAGCTCACTTCCAGGACCTTATCAAGAAGATAACGATGTCCAAATAGCCAAGGCCAAAGGAATAGGCTCCAGACACCCCTCCCTTCCAGAGCAAGGTTGAAGGAAAAAAAAAAAAAAGAGATTCTTTTACTGTTACTCTTTTCCAAGTCTTCTTAAGCATTATTATGTTTTACAAATGTCTGTATTTAGCCAATTCTTGTTTTTCTTTCAATGCAGCTACAAGGACACTGGCTATGCAAGGTCATAAATTATGTTATGCTATAGATTACATGACCTGTTACTCTATGATTAACTGCTTTTGTTTTGCATCTGTAAGGCAGCTTATAAAAACCCTGCTTTATCTTTGTTCAATGCTCAGCTTTTTGGATATAAATCGTCTGAGCCAGTGCGTACCTAAAATATAAGCAAATCCTCCTGTACTCCATATTGGTCTCTCTTTCCTCAGTTTACCGCAACAATGGGATTCTAGGACACTAGGTATGAAGCAAATATGAGGAAGGTCAGGGAACAAGCTGACTTAATGATTAATGCTGAAGGTGCTGCCAGCTTGGTTTAAGTTTTCCTCCTCCCTTCCTCCCTGATGAATTTGATAAAGTTTAAAGGGATGGTTTCACCAGGGGCCTTTTCCATCGACTGCAAGGAGGTCATCCCGCCTGGTAAATCCTCAGTAGGATTTACCTCAGTAGCATTCAAGCCTCTTATCGTGGCTAGAATGCTCCAGTCCATGAGGAAATATCACCACCTGTTGTGTTTTACAATTAGACCATCCAAGGGGGTCAGGGTTTCCCCAGGGAGTTTGGTGGGCTTTTTATGGGTTTTTTTGTTTTTGATTTTTTTTTTTTTGAGACAGTGTCTTGCTGAAGTTCAGTAACCTGATCACAGCTCACAGCAGCCTCAAACTTTGGGGCTCAAGTGATCCTCCTGCCTCAGCCTCCTGAGTAGCTGTGACTATAGGTACACACCACCTCTCCTGGCTAATTAAAAAATAAATTTATGGAGATGGGAGTGTCTCAATTCACTGCTCAGGGTGGTCTTCAACTTCGGGCTTCAAGTGATCCTGCCACTTTGGCCTCCCAAAATGTTGGGATTGCAGGCATGAGCCATGGCACCCGGCCTCCCAGGCTGTTATTGAAAGATCTTTGCAATCTCTAAGAGTTCTGCAGCAGTTTATTCCCTAACAGCGAGAGTCTCATCCTTTGACCCCATTTTGCAGCAGTAGTTGAGCGTTCACTTTTCTTTCCATAAGGAAGCGAGCTTGCCAGTGACCCTTATCCCCCTCCTCATCGATGACTTCTTTGTCATCAGAGCCTTCCTCTTCATAAATTCCCACGGAATCCAAGTTTTCACGTCCCAGTTGGGCTTAGTTATGATAGCTACTGACTCACAAAAGCTGCAACAGCACCCCGTCCCATGGAAGCCACCAGACTCTCTTCTCCCTGAGTTTCCTGTCCTGGGAGCCCCCATCTCTGTTCTCCCGGGCTCCGGGCCCTAGAGCCGCGCTGCTGCAGAGCCCAGTTCCCAGGGCAGCTCCCTCCACCTATCCACATCCATCTCCAGCTCTCCACCCTCTCCCACCAGCCTGGCCTGGAGGTGCTGCAGTGGTCATTGACTGCGAGTCCCTCAGCTGCCACCTCCACTGCGATCTGGAAGTCTTTCAAATGCACTTAAGTTATCTTAGATTTTTCCTCCCCCACTTTATACATAAGCATAGGAGGAGAGCAGGGACTCTGCTGGTGTCTTATTTATACAATGGGATTGAAGGTGTTTGTCTCGCGAAACTAATCGATGTGGTGAGAAGTAGCGGAATAACCTGCAGGGGGCAGCAGAGCCCAAGGCCAGTGATTCCACGTTGAGGACAGTCTCTGGAGCTTGCAAAGGGAGGGAAAGAGAGTTTCCCTGGGGGCTTCGCGGGCAGCCCACCCCCTTCTACAAGTGGCCTCCAGCTGCTCAGAGCAGCTCCAGAAAGGGTGTGGATTCCGAGAAGCTGCAGAGCCCTGGAAAGCGGAAGACCCACGTGCAGATGCATTTGTGGCGTCTCTGTCCTTTCTGGTGTTGTACCTCTGGAGCTGTCTTCTGGGCAGGGTTTGGGGTTTGACATGCATGGGGTCGTTGGGGTCAGAGTTATTTGTATAGATAAAGAAAATGTGTGGCCGGGCGCGGTGGCTCACGCCTGTAATCCCAGCACTTTGGGGGGCCGAGGCGGGCGGATCAAGAGGTCAGGAGATCGAGACCATCCTGGCTAACACGGTGAAACCCCGTCTCCACTGAAAATACAAAATATTAGCCGGGCGTGTTGGCGGGCGCCTTTAATCTCAGCTGCTCCGGAGGCTGAGGTAACAGAATGGCGTGAACTCGGGAGGCGGAGCTTGCAGTGAGTCGAGATCGCACCACTGCACTCCAGCCTGGGCTACAAAGCAAGACTCCGTCTCAAAAAAAAAAAAAAAAAAAAAAAAGAAAATGTGTGAAGATCAGGCTAGAGCTAGAGAAAGAATTGTTTGGTGGCGTCACCTGGATAAAGGATTCATGAAGTTGACAGTTTACTTAGGTCAGAAACAAAACCTGGTGAGAGTTTCCTGCTGGTGAAAATGAAGATCTGAAAGGAGGAAGCATTTTCACAAGGGGATGGGGGTGTGTGAGCAAGGCTTGGCCATGCCTCATCCCCAATTCCGGCTCGCTCGAGGACAGATGCCTCTCCTCCTGGTGCAGTCGTGCCTGGCCTGGTCTCGGTTCCCCTGCTGCTCTGAGGCCAGCAGATGGCTCCTATGGACACTGGTCTGAAATTCCCTGCACACTTCTGTGACCCCGTGCAGAACGAAGGAGCGGGGACAGTCCCTTGAGTGAGGATGACGCTAGTGTTCTCTTATATCAATAGCAAGTTTGGCTGAAATGCAAATATCCAATAACCAGAGTGCAGAAAGCAGCTCGCCCTTAGAGAAGCTGTGGCTAGAATCCATCAGTCTGGCTCTACGGGGCCTGATACCCGGGGCTTCATCTGTCACTCAGATGTGGGGGGCGGGACCTAGCATTTCATCCAATCAGAGGTGCTGGGGCGTGGCCCTGCCCACAGTTCATCCGGAAATGGAGGGGGTCGCTTTCCTCACCTTCCTAGCTGCGCGGGCGGCGGTTGGGAACCGGTCTGTCCAGCCCAAGAGGGACCTGGTTCCTGTACCCAGGCTTCTGTCGCTCTGTCGCCTGCGCTATGCCCTGCTGTAGTCACAGGAGCTGTAGAGAGGACCCCGGGACATCTGAAAGCCGGGAAATGGTGCGTGTGCGGGACCAGGTGTCGTGAGACGGGGGAGGGGCTGCCTGGAACAGGCGGGAACCGGCTGTGGCGGGACCCGGGCCTCCCTGTGGGCGACTCCAGGGTCTGGGACCGAGTCCTCCTTGAGCAACTCGGCCCTTGGTCCCCTTGGCCGCTGGATGGGGCTGGGCCGGCAGCCAGGACCCGGGCGTCCTGTCGCGTCCCTGCCCGGCGACTGCGGCCCCGGCCCCGGCCCCGGAGCCCTCTCTGGGCAGTTCCGCTCCCGCAGCTCCGCGTCTCCCCAGATTGTGCGGAAGCAACGGGAGGGTCATGGGGGCATCCTGACTCGGGTGTGGGGTGCGTGCGTGGGAGGAGCAGTGGTCTGTGAGGCCCCCAGTCCCCACTTTCTCCTGTTAAAAATTAAACTGAGGTACGTTAACGATTAAAGAGTTCATTTGAGCAAACAGCGATTCACGAATGAGAAACACCCCGTCCTGGCTTGTGGTTTGTCAACGGAAAAAGCCAAACTATGTAAAATAAAGTTTATTCAGAGCCGAATAGGAGAGACCTTGGCCGACGGAAACACAACCCCAAGCAGCCTGGAGTAAGTGGTCCCGAGGCGGCTCAAGACAGTTTGGTTTTATTCATTTCAGAGAGACAGGAATTGCAGAGAAAATCATGAATCAGTGCCTGAAAGGTGTTAAGTTCCATTGGCAGAAAGGGCGGGACCTGTGGAAGGGGGGTTAGAAGGCACAGGTGGTTGAGGGATTCTGTAGGTGGCAGTTGGTTGAGAGTGTTGAATCTTTGTCTAAAGTTTGGAGGAGGTAGGAAGGAATGCTGAAGGAAGGGGGTCTGTTATCTGCCACTTGATTCCATCCCAGCCAAAAAACAGACCTGTTTCTGGAGATTTTATGAATTCTGAGGCGTGACTTTACTTTTGCCTTGCGTGGCCTTAGGTCTTGTTTGTAAGTTAGTATCTTCTTGCCACAAGGAGTCTGTTTTTCCATTCTGATGATATCTATTTTTACATGAATGTGTGGGAGAGGGTATAAGGAGACCTGTCTCACCTCCCATCCTGTCATACAGAGGCACTCAATTTTCAGGGTTTTTTGGGGGTCTCCTTGGCCAAGAGCCGGTCACTTCACTTAGCTGGGAAGGTACTTTGTTTTTGTTTTTGTTTTTGTTTGAGATGGAGTGCAATGGCCTGATCTCGGCTCACTGCAACCTCCGCCTTCCGGGTTCAAGTGATTCTCCTGCCTCAGCCTCCTGAGTAGCTGGGATTACAGGCATGCACCACTATGCCCTCCTAATTTTTGTATTTTTAGTAGAGATGAGGTTTCACCATGTTGGCCGGGCTGGTCTCGAACTCCTGACCTCAAGTGATCCACCCACCTCAGCCTCCCAAAGTGCTGGGATTACAGATGTGAGCCATCTCGCCAGGCCAGAGGTATGTTTTTATTTTTAGTCTACCAGTTTAGGGGTAGGCTTTTATAAGTTACGTGAGGAGACAAACCAGATAAATGCTTGATTGGTTGCAGAGATGCAGTTGCCTTATTTGGACTTGTCACTCCAAAATAATCGAAAGGTCAGGATTTCAGTTTGAAGAGTTTATTCAAGTGGAAAGATAGCAATGGCCCGTTTGGGAAAAACACAGACTCTGGGGAAATGGACTCAGTACTCCAAAATTGGAAGTTAAGTTCTTGCTTGTATTACTGGGAAATGAGGTCCTGATTAGACCCCAGGAGAGTTCTTGAATCTCACACAGGAACGAATTCAAGACGAGTCACAAAGTGCAGTGAGAAGAGAGTTTATTGAAAGCTACTGTGGGCCAGCATGATGGCTTAGGCCTGTAATCCAAGCACTTTGGGAGGCCAAGGTGGGAGGATCACTTGAGGTCCGGAGTTCGAGACCAGCCTGGGCAACATAGTGAAACCCCATCTCTTCCAAAACTAGCAAAAATTAGCCGGGTGTGGTGGCCTGCACCTGTAGTCCCAGGTACTCAGGAGGCTGAGGTGAGAGAATCACTTGAACCCCGGAGGCAGAGGTTGCAGCCCAGCCGAGAATGCACCACTGCACTCCAGTGTGAGTAACAGAGTGAGACCCCATCTCAAAAAACAAAACAAACAAGAAAGAGTTCAAGACCAACCTGACCAACACAGCGAGACTCTTTCTCTATTTAGAGAAAAGGAAAAAGAAAAGAAAAAGCTTCTCTGTTTCAGAGTAGGGCATCCTCATACAGCAAGTGGAGGAACGCACTAAGTTTTTCTTACGTAGGGATCTTGTCTATGTAAAGACTAAACTAAGCTGTGCCTACCTGCATGTGGGCTGACAGCATCACAAAATTTATTACTCTGTTGATTTAAAGAAAACTATCCTTTACATTTTAGCACCCAAGTGCATTAAAACAACTGTAATTATCTTGAAAGCACATATTGTTATGGGTATTGGGACATCGGGACATTCTGTCGTTGTAGGAGTGTAAGGATACTTGCAGGCATCTTCAGGCTGTTTTCTTCATGGGAAACTTTATGATCACGGGTTGTGACTGGCAAGGAATGTTTCTTGTTAGTCTCAAGATGGAGTTAAACTTAAATTGGTGTTACTCTGGCTCCCTTAGGCACCTGCTTCCCTAACACTTATATAGGCAAAAGGCAAATAAATGTAACAGGATTACATTTTCCATAGAAGGCTGATGTATGAGATACAACAATTTAATTTTTTTTTTTTTTTTGAGACAATGTCTTGCTCTGTGACCCAGCGATGATGGCTTACTGCAGCCTTGACCTCCCCTGCTCAAGCACCTCAGCCTCCCAAGTAGCTGAGACTACAGTTGCCCACCAGCACACCTGGGTAATTTTTTATTTTTTACAGAGGTTAGGTCTCGTTATGTTGCCCAGGCTGGTCTCTGGCTCCTGGCCTCAAACAGTCCTGCTTCCTTGGCCTCCAAACGTGCTGGGATTACAGATCCAGATAATCAGCCACTGCACCTGGCTAACAACTTAATTCGTAATGGTTTACTTTTTTCTCCCAGAGCTTGTTTTCTTTCTAGCTGGTTTTTGTTTCCTTTTCAATTTAAAAGAGTGAATTTAACATTCTAGCTGAAGACAATCTGATAGCCATGAAATCTTTGTGTGAGAAAGTGGTCTCTGTAGTCTACTACAGAGATCAGTAGTGAAGAGGGGTCTGGCAGGATGGCTCACACCTGTAACCCCAGCACTTTGGGAGGCCAAGGCAGGTGGATGGCTTGATCTCACGAGTTCAGGACCAGCCTGGGCAACATATTGAGACCCCATCTCATTTGTGAAAAATCATATTAATATAAGTTAAAAAAAATAGTGAAGAGGGAAAAGGTCTTTCCTGTTTCCCTTCAGTCATTTACAACATTTTACAAAACACTACAGGTAAGAAAGAAGGTGAATCTGTAATCAGGGAATGGAGGATTCCAGCTAGCTATGTGAAAGCTGTGTGTCAGGTGACTCAACTCCATGATCACATTGCTTCAAGATAATTTAGAGATCTACCAGCTTAAATTTTTGAATTACTTTGTTGTTTTTGTTGTTTGTTTTGAGATAGGGTCTTACTCTGTCACCCAGGCTGGAGTGCAGGCGCGATCTCAGCTCACTGCAGCCTCCGCCTCCTGAGTTCAAGTAATTCTCCTGCCTCAGCCTCCCAGGTAGCTGGGATTACAGGCATGTGCTGCCACACTCAGCTGATTTTTGTATTTTTAGTAAAGACAGGGTTTTACCACGCTGGCCAGGCTAGTCTCAAACTCCTGTCCTCAAGTGATCCACCCACCTTGGCCTCGCAAAGTGGTGGGATTACGGGTGTGAACCACTGCGCCCAGCCTGACTTACTTGTTCAAACAGCCTATGTAGGTAGAAAATTTCTAGGTATGTAATTACAAGGTAGGTAAATTGTGCCTGGTTAAGCATGAATTTTATTTCCCTATAAATTAGTAATTTCCAAGAGTTGTATTTAAATTTGATTTCAGGGTCCTTAGGTAGGACCTTAGGACACTACACACAGTTCGGTCTCATTGCTTCTTATTTAAATTTTTCCACGCTTTTCCAGGGCAACTGGTTTCCCCTTACATTTTTCAAATATATGGGATGCCGGATCTCAAATCCTCCACCCTCATACCACAGCCTAACTCTTCAAGGGCTTGCAGTAAAATCTGTTTCTGAACATTTAACATGACAAGAAAGCAGAGAATAACCACTAGACATTTTCCTGAAAAATCCTTTCTGCTTCTCCTCCTTTTATCTTTTCTAGACACAGACACCTTATCAGGACGTCTTTGGGATGAGGTTCCTTTCTGGAAACTTTGCAGGGTGATATGTCTTCAGTACACACTCCTATCTTTTCCAGATTTTGAGTTTTAGAACTGCCTGTAGCTGACCCAAGACCCCCACAATTGCCATGTCTCTTGGAGGGTCTAGTGGGTATCTGTGCCTAGGGGAGTGGGGCCTCCCAAGGGAGCAGCTGAATGACTAGTGGTGGAGGAGATGCCTGGTATACTTTTCATCTAGATACCCAGTTCGTGGGTGCTCAGCTTCTCTCTCCCAACTTCAGTTTCCATTAATTGGAGACACATGGCTGATCAGCTAATCGGATGTTGCTACTGAGGAAAAACAGAAATGGTTATTGTCCTTTGGATTGTCTCAACTGTGAAGAGAGAAATATCCCAAAAGACGAGGAAAGACCACCCCAACAGGGTTGTATTTAGCTGTCCTACAGGGAGGTGGTCACCAAAATGCAGTTGTGTAACAAATATATGTGAGTTGACCACATGGAGGAACTGGGAGGAGGTGGAGAACTGGCAACTCTGCTGAGTTTGAGTAAAGTTTTCTTCTGTTATGAGAATGTTAAATCCATAATCAAAATGCATGCTAAGGTAACATATCAATATAAGAACTCACTATAACCGGCAACTCTAGAATTAATTAAATTATTGTATATGGAGATGATGGGTAGTAGATTATTCTCCTGTAGATAACCATTTGTCCCTGCTTTTTCTGTTAAGTGTTCACCACTTGTATCATTGGCTGAAATACCTGGTTTGTCATAGTTTCACATTACCTTAAATAGATGCCCAGACTGGGTGCAGTGGCTCACACCTGTAATACCAGCACTTTGGGAGGCTGAGACTGGCATATCACCTGAGGTCAGGAGTTTGAGACCAGCCTGACCAATATGGTGAAACTCCATGTCTATTAAAATTCAAAATTAGCCAAGCATAGTGGTGCATGGCTGTAATCCTAGCTACTGGGGAGGCTGAGGCAGGAGAATCACTTGAACCTGGGAGGTGGAGTTTGCGGTGAGCCGAGATTGTGCCATTGCTCTCTAGCCAGGGCAACAAGAGCAAAATTCCGTCTAAAAAAAAAAAACAACAACAACATAGATGCCCTCGTTTCACAGTTTGCTGTTTTCCATTGGTCTGTCTTTCCATCTCTCTGTTAATACCATTTTCTCTTAATTAGTATAGAGTACAAAGCTGCAGTGTGTAGTAGGGATAGTGCCTCTCTATCTTAGTCATCTTGGGCTGCTATATCAAATTACCATAGACTGGGTGACTTAAAGAATAAACATTTATTTCTGGCAGTTCTTGAGGTCATGAAGTCCATCTTCAGAGAGCTGGCAGATCTAGTGTCCAGCAGGGGCCCACTTCCTGGTTTGCAGATGATCGTCTTCTTGTGGTTTCTTCACATGACAGAAGAGAGGAAGCCGGCTCTCCTGTGTTTTCTTATAAGAGCACCAATCTCATTCAGAAAGGATTTACTCCTATGCTCTCATCTAATCCTAATTACTTCCTAGAGATGTCAACTTCTAATACTATATTGGGGGTAGGTTATTAGTGTATGATTTTTTTGGATTGATGCAAATATTCATGCCATAACACCTCCCAACAATATTCTATAGAGGATCTTGTCTATTTTTAGTCATTGTCTTCTATTTCAGTTTTTAGAAGTACCTTTTTCTTAATTTTAGTGAGGGAAACAAACTTCCTTGTAAATTTCATAAAATATAACTGTAGGCATATTTCAGAGAGGTTACATCATAGTGATACTTAATCTCCTTTTAAGGACACATGGCATTTTTCCATTTATTGCATTTTATATTGATGTTTTTCAGTATAAACTTTTTGCATAATAATCATTTTTTATCCTTCTTGAGACTTTTTTGGACTTGAAGAACATTAGTTTTAAAATTAGTGGCCAGGCACGGTGGCTCACGCCTGTAATCCCAGCACTTTGGGAGGTCAATGCATGCAGATAGCCTGAGTTCAGGAGTTCAAGATCACCCTGACGAGCATGGAGAAACCCCATCTCTACTAAAAACACAAAATTAGCCAGGCGTGGTGGCAGAGGCCTGTAATCCCAGCTACTCAGGAGGCTGAGGCAGGAGAATCGCTTGAACCTGGGAGGCGGAGGTTGCAGTGAGCCAAGATCCCAAGATCATGCCATTGCACTCCAGCCCAGGCAACAAGAGTGAAACTTTGTCTCAAAAAAAAAAAAGAAATTAGTCCAGCCTGGGCAACATGGCAAACCTTGTCTATACAAAAACTTACCTGGTCATGGTGATGTGTGCCTGTAGACCCAGCTACTCAGGAGACTGAGGTGGAAGGATCTGTTGAGCCTAGGAGTTCAAGGCTGCAGTGAGCTATGATTGCACCACTACACTCCAGCCTGGGTAACAGAACGAGACCCTGTTTCAAGAAAAAAGAAAAGAAAACAAACAAAAAAATTAGTTTCAATATGCTATGCTGTTGTTGCTGATAATTAAAATTCACTGAGATTTATTTCTGTATAGAGTGTGCATTCTAGAAACTAAAAGTATTACATATGCACAAAATACATAAAAGAATTGCACAATGAATCCAAATATTGATGGAGTCAGTACTGTGAACGATAACTGCCTTACTTTTTTTTATACTTCCCCAACCTGGGTACCCATCCACATCAGTATATTTTATTTTTGCACGTTTTTTATGCAAATGATAACCAATGTGTGGTTTGTTTTTTTTTTTTTTTTTTTTTTGAGACAGAGTGTTGCTGTGTCGCCCAGGCTGGAGTGCAGTGGCGTGATCTCGGCTCACTGCAAGCTCTGTCTCCCGGGTTCATGCCATTCTCCTGTCTCAGCCTCCCAAGTAGCTGGGACTACAGGCGCCCGCCACCCCGTCCGGCTAATTTTTTGTATTTTTAGTAGAGACGGGGTTTCACCCTGTTAGACAGGATGGTCTCTATATCCTGACCTCGTGATCCGCCCGCCTCGGCCTCCCAAAGTGCTGGGATTACAGGCGTGAGCCACTGCGCCCAGCTAATATGTGATATTTTATATTGGATTTTATTTAAACTCAGTTATGAACCTTACATGGAATGATAGTTAATTCACTTTCTTATTTAGTTGATTTTATTATTTAGAACAGTGGTTGTTTACCCAAAACATTGAGTAGATAATCCAGAGTTCCCACATTTTTCTTCCAAGCTCATAGTTCCCCCTATTTTAAACATCTTGACTGGCCAGGTGCTGTGCCTCATACCTGTAATTCTACCACTTAGAGAGGCTGAAACAGGAGGATAGCTTGGCCTCAGGAGTTGGAGGCCAGCCTAGGCAACATAGCAAGACCCTGTTTCAAAAAAAAAAAAAAAATGTTTTAAACCAAGGAAACCATATTGACTGTGTGTAGTGTATCCTATAATAGATGCAAGAATATATTACATGTGAACACGATGAAAATTGAAGAAGCCAATATTATTATTACCTAAAGTCCATCTTTTACATGAAACTTCACTCTTTGTGTTCTGTGGTTTAAGACAACTACGTGTGTCATGTATCCACCATCACAGTCTTATACAGAAGCGTTTCACGGGCCTCAAAATCCCCTGTGCTCTTCCCAATCATAGCTCTCCCATCCCTCTTCTGCCACCCCTATTTATCCCTGGCAACAAATGATAATGTTCCTGCCTCGGTTTTGCATTTTCCAGAATATTAAATATTTGGAATGATGCTGTAAGTGGCCATTTCAGACTTGCTTCCTCGATGTAAAAATATGCATTGAAGGTCTCTCGATACCTTTGTTGCTTGACAACTCATGTATTTTTTATTTTTATTTATTTATCTAAAAAAAATTTTGTTTTTGAATGGTGTGGTCCCAGGAGGCGGAGCTTGCAGTGAGCTGAGATCACGCCACTGCACTCTAGCCTGGGCGACGGAGCAAGACTCCATCTCAAAAAAAAAAAAAAAAATTTGTTTTTGTTTTGTTAGAGACAGGGTCTCAAACACCCCAGCTCAGGTGATCCTCCCACCTCAGCTTCCCAAAGTGCTGGGATTCCACTTGTGAGCCATCATGTCCGGCCACTCATTTTCTTTCATCACTGAGTAACATTACATTGGATGGGTGTTACCATAGTTTGTTTCTTTATTCACCTGAAACAATGAAAGGCTCATCTTGAGCCTGGTGTGATGCCTCATCCCTGAATTCCCAGCTACATGGGAGACGGAGGTGAGAAGATTGCTTGAGGCCAGGAGTTAGAGAACAGCCTGGTAGATACAGTGTGAGACCTCATCTATTTTTTTTTAAAAAAAGACTCACCTTGTTTGAGTCTAGTTTTTGGCAGTTATGAGTAAGCCTGCTAAAAATGTTTGTGGGAGGACTTTTGTGTGGACGTCAGTTTTCAGTTCATTTGGGTCAATATTGTAGGATTGAGACTACTGAATCAGGAAGACCATGCTTATTTTCTTCAGACCTCCGCAGACTGTCTTGCAAATTGGCTGTAGAATTTTCCATTCACATCGATAGTGAATGAGTGTTCACTGTCATTGGCATTAGGAAGTGTCAGTGTTTTGGATTTTAGCTACTCCACCAGGTATTTGCTGCTGCCTCATTGTTTTCTTTTTTCTTTGGTTTTTTTTTTTTTTTTTTTTTTTTTGAGATGCAGTTTTGCTTTTGTTTCCCAGGCTGGAGTGCAATGGCGCAATCTCAGCTCACTGCAACCTCTGCCTCCCAGGTTCAAACGATTCTTCTGACTCAGCCTCAGGAGTATCTGGGATTACAGGCATGCGCTGCCTCTCCTGACCAATTTTTGTATTATTAGTAGAGATGAGGTTTTACCATGTTGGCCAGGCAGGTCTCAAACTCCTGACCTCAGGTCATCCACCTGCCTCGGCTTCCCAATGTGGTGGATTACAGGCGTGAGCCACTGCGCCCAGCCTGTTTTCATTTCGCTCTTTAATGACACGTAATATAGAGCATCCTGTCATATGTTTGTTTGCCATAATTACAGTCTTTGGCCGGGCGCAGTGGCTCACGCCTGTAATCCCAGCACTTTGGGAGGATGAGGCGGGCGGATCACGAGGTCAGGAGATCAAGACCATCCTGGCTAACATGGTGAAACCCCGTCTCTACTAAAAATAGAAAAAATTAGCCAGGCGTGGTGGCAGGCACCTATGGTCCCAGCTACTGGGAGGCTGAGGCAGGAGAATGTTATGAACCCAGGAGGCAGAGCTTGCAGTGGGCCGAGATCTCACCACTGCACTCCAGCCTGGGGGCGACAGAGCGAGACTCCGTCTTAAAAAAAAAAAAAAAATTACAGTCTTTGTGGGGAGGTATACTTGGAAAGATCTTGTTTTTTTTTTTTTTTTTTGAGACTGTGTCTGGCTCAGTCTGGAGTGCAGTGGTGTAATCTCGGCTCACTGCAACATCTGCCTCCCAGGTTCAAGTGATTCATCTGCCTCAGCCTCTAGAGTAGGTGGGATTATAGGCTTACGCCACCAGGCCCAGCTAATTTTTGTATTTTTAGTTGAGACTGGGTTTCACCATGTTAGGCTGGTCTTGAACTCCTGACCTCGACGATCCACCCACCTCAGCCTCCCAAAGTGTTGGGATTATAGGCGTGAGCCACCGTGCCTGGTTTTTGCTTCTTTTTTGATTGGTTGGTTTTTTTCTTATAGAATTTTAGAACTTCTTCATACCTTTTGGATACCAGTCCATCACCAGATAGGTGTTCTGCAAATATTTTGTCCCAGTCTGTCACCTTTTTATTCTGTTAACAAAGTCACTTCCAAAACAGACAGTTTTACTTTGTTTTGTTTTTTAATTATAGTTTAAGTTCTAGGGTACATGTGCACAACGTGCAGGTTTGATACATAGGTATAACATGTGCCATGTTGGTTTGTTGCACCCATCAACTTGTCATTTACATTTGGTATTTCTCCTAATGCTATCCTTCTCCCAGCCCTCCACCCCCTGACAGGCCCCGGTATGTGATGTCCCCTGCCCTGTGTCCAAGTGGTCTCATTGTTCAGTTCCCACCTATGAGTGAGAATATGCGGTGTTTGGTTTTCTGTTCTTGTGATAGCCTGCTGAGAATGATGGTTTCCAGCTTCATCCATGTCCCTGCAAAGGACATGAACTCATCCTTTTTTATGGCTGCATAGTATTCCATGGTGTGTATGTGCCACATTTTCTTAATCCAGTCTATCATTGATGGACATTTGGGTTGGTTCCAAGTCTTTGCTATTGTGAATAGTGAATATTGCTTTATAGTAGCATGATTTATAATCCTTTGGGTATATACCGAGTACTGGGATTGCTGGGTCAAATGGTATTTCTAGTTCTAGATCCTTGAGGAATCGCCACACTGTCTTCCACAATGGTTGAACTAGTTTACAGTCCCACCAACAGTGTAAAAGTGTTCCTGTTTGTTTCTCCACATCCTCTCCAGCACATGTTGTTTCCTGACTTTTTAATGATTGCCATTCTAACTGGTGTGAGATGGTATCTGATTGTGGTTTTGATTTGCATTTCTCTGATGACCAGTGTTGATGAGCATTTTTCCATGTGTCTGTTGGCGGCATAGATGTCTTCTTTTGAGAAATGTCTGCTCATGTCCTTTGCCCACTTTTTGATGGGGTTGTTTGATTTTTTTCTTGGAAGGTTGTTTGAGTTCCTTGTATATTCTGGATATTAGTCGTTTGTTGGATGGGTAGATTGCAAAAATTTTCTCCCATTCTGTAAGTTGCCTGTTCACTCTGATGGTAGTTTCTTTTGCTGTGCAGAAGCTCTTTAGTTTAATTAGATCCCATTTGTCAATTTTGGCTTCTGTTGCCATTGCTTTTGGTGTTTTAGTTATGAAGTCCTTGCCCATGCCTATGTCCTGAATGGTATTGCCTAGGTTTTCTTCTAGGGTTTTTATGGTTTTAGGTCTAATATTTAAGTCTTTAATCCATCTTGAATTAATTTTTGTATAAGGTGTAAGGAAGGGATCCAGTTTCAGCTTTCTACATATGGCTAGCCAGTTTTCCCAGCACCATTTATTAAATAGGGAATCGTTTCCCCATTTCTTATTTTTATCAGGTTTGTCAAAGATCAGATGGTTGTAGATGTGTGGTGTTATTTCTGAGGCCTCTGTTATGTTCCATTGGTCTGTATATCTGTTTTGGTCCCAGTACTGACAGTTTTACTTTGAAGTCCAATTTATCGATTTTCTCATTAACAGATCATGCTTTTTGTGTTGTGTGTGAAACCTTATTGCCAAATCCAAGGTTGTCTTGATTTTCACAAGTGTTACGTTCTAGAAGTTGTGAGTTTTGCATTTTCCATTTAAGTAAATGATTCATTAGGAGGTAGTTTTGTAAAAGGTGAAGTTCTGTATCTAATTCATTTCTTTGCATTTGCTAATCCAGGTGTTTCAGTACCATTTGTTGTGTGCCACCATGTCTAATTATTTATTTATTTTATTATAGAGATGGGGTCTCCCTATGTTGTCCAGGCTGGTCTCGAACTGCTGGGCTCAAATGACCTGTCTGCCTTGGCCTCTGGTTTTGAATTTTTAATACATGTCTTTATAGTAGATTTTTCTTTTTTTTTTTTTTTTTTTGAGACGGAGTCTCACTCTGTCACCCAGGCTGAAGTGCAGTGGCGCCATCTCGGCTCACTGCAACTTCCACCTCCTGGGTTCAAGCCATTTTCCTGCCTCAGCCTCCCGAGTAACTGAGACTGCAGGTGCCTACCACCACGCTCGGCTAATTTTTTGTATTTTTAGTAGAGACGGGGTTTCACCATGTTAGCCAGGATGATCTCGATCTCCTGACCCCGTGATCCGTCTGCCTCAGCCTCCCAAAGTGCTAGGATTACAGGTGTGAGCCACTGCACCTGGCCTATAGATTTTTCTGTGTTCCTTGTGCCTCTCTGTCATCTTATGGAATCTTCTCTTGTATAGTTCGTTGAGTGTTTTTAATCATGAGGAGATATTAACCCATTTATGCTGGAGATTGCAATTTTTTGAATTGAAGATGTGTGAAAAATCAGACTTTGGCGATAACCTTGAACAGTAGGATATAAATAACTCCCACATGCTTAGCGTTCCAAAAATGGAACACTACTCATAAATGGGCTAAGGCTTGTCAGATGCCTTTTCTGCCTCTATTTATTCATTCTTGTCGTTTTTTGTTTGTTTGTTTGTTTGGAGGCGAAGTCTCACTCTGTCATCCAGGCTGGAGTGCAGTGGTGTGATCTCGGCTCACTGCAACCTCCATCTCCCAGGTTCAAATGATTCTCCTGCCTCAGCTTCCCAAGTGACAGGGACTACAGGTACACACCACCACACCTGGCTGATTTCTTTTTTAATATTATATTTTAAGTTCTAGGGTACATGTGCACAATGTGCAGATTTGTTACACATGTATACATGTGACATGTTGGTGTGCTGCACCCATTAACTCGTTATTTACATTAGGTATATCTTCTTATGCTATCCCTCTCCCTTCCCCCCACCCCACGACAGGCCCCAGTGTGTGATGTTCCCCTCCCTGGGTCCAAGTGTTCTCATTGTTCAATTCCCGCCTATGAGTGAGAATATGTGGTGTTTGGTTTTCTGTCCTTGAGATAGTTTGCTCAGAATGATGGTTTCCAGCTTCATCCATGTCCCTACAAAGGACATGAGCTTATCCTTTTTTATGGCTGCATAGTATTCCATGTATATATGTGCCACATTTTCTTAATCTAGTCTATCATTGACAGACATTTGGGTTGGTTCCAAGTCTTTGCTATTGTGAATAGTGCTGCAATAAACATACATGTGCATGTGTCTTTATAGCAGCATGATTTATAATCCTTTGGGTATATACCCAGTAATGGGATGGCTGGGTCAAATGGTATTTCTAGTTCTAGATCCTTGAGGAATCGCCACACTGTCTTCCACAATGGTTGAACTAGTTTACAGTCCCACCAACAGTGTAAAAGTGTTCCTATTTCTCCACATCATCTCCAGCACATGTTGTTTCCTGACTTTTTAGTGATCGCCATTCTAACTGGCGTGAGATGGTATCTCATTGTGGTTTTGATTTGCATTTCTCTGATGGCTAGTGATGATGAGCATTTTTTCATGTGTCTGTTGGCTGCATAAATGTCTTCTTTTGAGAAGTGTCTGTTCATATCCTTTGCCCACTTTTTGATGGGGTTGTTTGATTTTTTCTTGTAAGTTTGTTTAAGTTCTTTGTAGATTCTGGATAGTAGCCCTTTGTCAGATGGGTAGATTGTAAAAATTTTCTCCCATTCTGTAAGTTGCGTGTTCACTCTGATGGTAGTTTCTTTTGCTGTGCAGAAGCTCTTTAGTTTAATTAGATCCCATTTGTCAATTTTGGCTTCTGTTGCCATTGCTTTTGGTGTTTTAGTTATGAAGTCCTTGCCCATGCCTATGTCCTGAATGGTATTGCCTAGGTTTTCTTCTAGGGTTTTTATGGTTTTAGGTCTAACATTTAAGTCTTTAATCCATCTTGAATTAATTTTTGTGTATGGTGTAAGGAAGGGATCCAGTTTCAGCTTTCTACATATGGCTAGCCAGTTTTCCCAGCACCATTTATTAAATAGGGAATCATTTCCCCATTTCTTGTTTTTATCAGGTTTGTCAAAGATCAGATGGTTGTAGATGTGTGGTATTATTTCTGAGGGCTCTGTTCTTTTCCATTGGTCTATATCTCTGTTTTGGTACCAGTACCACGCTGTTGTGCTTGGCTAATTTTTGTATTTTTAGTAGAGATGGAGTTCCACCATGTTGGCCAGGCAGGTCTCAAACTGCTGACCTCCATAATTGCACCTGCCTTGGCCTCCCAAAGTACTGGAATTATAGGCATGAGTCACCACGCCTGGCTGCTACCATGATTTATTATCATTACTTATTGGAAAACAAAACTTAAAACTTATCAGCTTAAGGAATTTTACATGTACACTTGAGATAGTTTGACAAATCTACATAAGTTCTGTAAGATGAATTCTATTGTATTTTGCTTATTGCAGTTATCCTGAGGTTTCATGCATGTTGTAGTATGTAACAAGATGTTATTTTCTTTTTTTTTTTTTTTCGAGACAGCAGGCTGGAGTTCAGTGGTGCAGTCTCGGCTCACTGCAACCTCTGCCTTTCAGGTTCAAGCAATTCTCCTGCCTCAGCCTCCTGAGTAGCTGGGATTACAGGCATGTGCCACCATGCCTGGCTAATTCTGTATTTTTAGTAGAGACGAGGTTTCTCCGTGTTGGTCAGACTGGTCTCCAGCTCCAACCTCAGGTGATCGACCCGCCTCGGCCTCCAAAAGTGCCGGGCTTACAGGCATGAGCCACAGTGCCTGGCCAAGATGTTACTTTCTAAGTATAAATAATATCTCATCGTATGTATATACTTACCACATTTTGTTTATGCATTCAGCCATCAGTGGATATGTGGGTGGCTGCATTGCTCATTACTGCCACCCCAGGAAGGTTGTATAGTGGTTGAATCTGTGCTTATTACACCCTGGTATCTCTTAGGAGTTTCTTGTTTGCCCTCTTGTGTACTTAGGGTGCCAGGTTTTGCTTAGGAATGTCCCCTTTCCTTTGCCCTTCTTACCAGCATCTATCTAACTACATTCTGACAGGATAACTGCAAAGTGAATGATTCCTAGCATCATAATGGATGTTTATTTCTAGTTAGGTGTCTCCCCTCCTCTCTGCTTATATCTAGCATGCCTGTTTTGGGTGGTCCCTGGGGGTGTGGGCTTTCTCCTGGACTTCCCCTCCTGCTCTTGACTAGCTATCTGCCTTCTCTAACAATGTCATCAAAGATTACACTTTGAGAACAGGCATTTTCAAGGAAACACAGCCTCAGGACTGCTAATGTTAACATTTTTCTGCATATTAATTCATAGGACTCTGTTATGACAGGTGCTACAGACCCACAGTCCAAAGAGACATTAAGGACAGCCCAGGCAGCTCACTTTTCTCCCTGGATTTGTGGCAGGACAAGCTGCAGACAAAACCTCTCAGACACTGGGTTAGAGAAGGAAGTGGCTTTATTCTGCCGGGAGCATCAGCAGACTTGCATCTTAAAAACTGAGCTCCCCGAGAGAGAGAAATTCCTGTCCCTTTTAAAGACTTACAAGGAGGTCCATGTGAAAGGATCGTGATCAATTAAACAAGGATGGGGTGTGTAACTGGGGCTGCATGCATCGGTAACAGGACAGAGCAGAACAGAAAAGAGACTTTCACAATGCTTTCTCATACAATGTCTGGAATCTATAGATAATACAAGTGGTTAGGTCAGGGGTTGATTTTTAACTACCAGGCCTGGGGTGTGGCACCAGACTGTCTATTGATCTCATTTCTGCCTTCTTTTAACTTTTGCTTCGTCTTTCTTTTTCTGAGGTATGAGACAATAAGAGAGGTGGTCTCCTTCCTTATTCCCCCCTTTGAGAATCTCACTTATTAATGGGGGTTCTCACTTTCATCCTTACTACCTAGGTCTTCCTGTAAGACAGATCAGTAGTGGTTAATGTAATACACTTGTGCTGAAACATTTTGGTGGACCAAGGTAGTGACAAAGCTTCTCATTATTTGAAGGAGCACAGGTAGCAAGCAGGGGAGTAACAAGCAGGTTTCTATTATTATTTCTATTATAAGTGTTTTAAATCCTCCTAGTGCTGGAAACCATTTTCCAAATACAGATTTAGGATTAAACCCATGCCAAACCTGTACAGGCACATGTGCCAACTTTGTTATGTCCTTAACTATATTTTTGACTACTTGCCCTTGATTATTTATATGCAGACAGCAATTGGTTAGGTTAAATTCTCCATAGACCCCTCCTTTAGCTGCTAGCAAGTAGTCTAGGGGCCAATCTATTTTGATAGATAGCATTTTTCATCTGGGTTTCTTACCAGGCTAAAACAGTTAAAGCTCTGCCAGTTTTATTAGTGATTATTTCTAAGATAGCTTGTAACTATATGATCCGGTTGAGCATGTAAATGGGGGTTTCTTTTTTTTCTGTTTTAGCTATTTTTTTTTACTTCTATTACCTAGAAAAGAACTAGCTTTTTAATCTTATTTCAAAGACTGTGATCATGGGAGGCTCAGATGGGTTATAGTACACATCAGGTCAGGCATTTCCTCGGTTACGCACTTTGTACTGAGTGGTGTTACACAGGCAAGTTCCTTTTAAAGTTCCTAGGCATTCATAATAACTAGAAAACAGAAAGATTGTTTTAACTTGTTGCCCTACCTCAGTAACCTGATGAATACACTGGGAACAATCTTCCATGTGGGGAAAATCAGTTGATGTCCTTATTCTACAAGTCCAAATTTTAAGGAGAATGAGTCCCATGATGAGTTTCCTCATGCTTTGGCCGCACATAGACCAGTCAGCTTCCAGGTGTGACAGGAGCAGGGCTTGTCGTCTTTTTCAGAGTCACTTTGCAGGGGTTTTCCAGGCTTGGTCCTGCCTCCCAGGAGCCGCAGGTTTTACACGACTGTGGTGGATCCAGGCCAGGATTCCCTCTACCTTCATGGTGGTGTGAGTGGTCTGGGTTCCCTTCCACCATGGGCACAAGGGGACTACGTTCCAGTCCTTGATCCACACTCGATTACCTGGGAAGAAAGGGTGAACTGGGGAGAATAAGCTAATGGGGCATTTCTCGTTTACCCAGGCTGAGATTGTTCATGTAGTTTTTCGTAAGGCCTGTAGCTGTCGCTGTAACTTAATTTCACCTAATTCTCAGGGAGTGCCTGGAAGTCCCCATAGTGTGGGAGGAGGGCTATGATATAATATTTCATAAGGGGAATATCCTGTTTTTCTAGAAGGGGTAAATTTAATCTTAAATAGTACCATAGGGAGAGCTTGTACACACTTTAATCCTGTTTCTTGACACACTTTCCCTAAACTATTTTTGATAGTCCGATTCATCCACTCTACCTTTCCGGAACTCTGAGGTTGGTAGGCGGCATGCAGTATCCATGTGATCCCCAATACCTTTGCTGTCTTCTGTACCAAGTCAGCCACAAATGCTGGCCCGTTATCTGAGCCGATTCGTAAGGGCAGTTCAAACCTAGGAATAAGATCTTGAAGAAGCACACGGGTTACTTCACCAGCTTTCTCAGTTCGCGTTGGATAAGCTTCCACCCACCCAGAGTATGTACACACAAGAACTAGTAAATACTTGTTATCTTCACATTTTGGCATTTCTGTGAAGTCTACCTGCAGATCTTCAAAGGGGGCTGCTCCATAAGCTTGTATGCTGGGTGGGACGGTTGGACTCTGCCTTGCATTGTGTTGTTGGCAGGTAATACATCGCTGTGCCACTGTTTTGGCAAGGGCTGATAAATGTGAGATGTAGAAGTACCGGCTTAACAACTTTTCAAGTGACTCCTGGCCTAGATGGGTGGTTTTATGCACAGCCAGTATGACTGTGGCTCCCAGCAGCTGTGGCACAGCTACTCTCCCATCCGGTAACCAGATCCATCCTTCTTCCATCACCTGTCCTCCCTCTGCCTGGAGAAAGTCCTTTTCTTCTTTAGAATAAGTGGGTACAAGGTAGGCCACTGGCCTTGGCCAGCGCCCTACAGTCTGGGTTAGAACTCTGACTGCCATCTTTTTCTTTTTCTGACACAGTGTAAAAGGCTTTGTCAGATCAGGTAGCCCCAGGGCTGGGACTGACATAAGTTTTTCCTTTAACTCATGAAAGGCTCACTGTTGTTGGGATTTCCATTCAAAAGGTTCCCAGCACCCCCCTTTGTGACCCCATATAGAGGTTTGGCCAGTACTGCAAAGTTTGGGATCCACAGTCTGCAGAACCCTACTGTTCCTAAGAATTCTCTCACCTGCCTTCTGGTTTTAGGTTGCAGTAGGCTGCAGATGACTTGCTTTCTTTCTGAGCTTGATTGACCAAGCACAAGTCCTGTACTGGCCTGTAGTTCTTGGTTCCTGGCTTGGGAACAGGCAGGAGGGTAGTGTTCCATGGAGACTGACAAAGGACTATAATTCCAAAGGCTCTCAGGTGCTTGAGATGGACCTGGATTCCTTCAAGAGCTTCTCTGGGGAACCGGGTACTGTTTTTGCCTCACCGGCTGGGCCCCAGGCTTAATTTCTATAGGTATGGGGGTTTGGTTGACTGCCAGCCCTGGAGGGTTGTCTTCTGCCCACAACTTTGACCACCGCTTAGCCAGAGCTGGTCTTATCTCTTGACCTGGCTCGGTTAAGAAAAGTCTTCATTCCTCCTCCTGGGGGACCGTAAGGGCCGTGATGACTCCCTTTCCAGGTGACTTTAGCTGTAAAAGAGCTGTGCTTTGTAAAAGAGATGGTGGCTCTCAGCTTGCTAAGCAAGTCCCTTCCCAGCAAGGGCAAGGAGCAGTCGGGCATGTACAAGAACTGATGAATTACTTCATGTCCCCCTACAGTATAAGTCGAGGGCAAGCAGAAAGCTTGTTTTGCCGAGACTCCTGTGGCTTCGATTATATCAATGGTCTTTTTGGATAAGGGGGTGACCGGAGTGGTTACTACTGAATGTTCAGCACCAGTATCAACAAGAAACTCAACGTCCTTGTCCCTGACTGTCGTCCTGACCATGGGCTTGTTAGGGGCACCTGAGCCCGGTCCCCCTTAGTCCAGTAACCCTTCTGCCAGATTAAACAAGGCCCTTTCGTCCTTGCCTGAGACCTCTGGCTTGGAGCCATTTTGTTTCTTCTTTAACTGGGGGCATTTGTCTTTCCAGTCTTAGGTCGTAAATGACCTGCCAAGGGAGGGGTTTCTCCCACAGCTTCACATTCTCTCTTGTCTGCTCTGGGTGGTCTAGGGGTGTATCTGTCCGGAGGAGGCACAGGTGCTGTGGGCTCAGGAGTGGGGAGTCTCTCTTCTAGGTAAGGGCGGGGGGCATTGCTGTGCTATTTCCTGCCATGGGTCCTCTGACATTGGGTCAGATAGAACTTTAGGGGCTGACTTCCCTTGGCAGGTGGGGAGAGATCCCTCATTGGCTATCTGTCCCTTTGCCACTAACACTGCTGCTGCCTGTCCTCTCAACCACTGGAGGGGGCGTCTAAAACCAGCTGTAAGTAAGTGTCTATGTACGGGAACTTGTCTGGATGCCCTGGCTTACAGGTAATCTTGTGCCATACCTTTGAAATAAGGGACCTATCCAGGCTTCCTTCTGATGGCCAACCCACCTCTAATGCTGGCCAGTCTGTCTCACACAAAGTTCTAAGTTTTCCTGGTGTTATAGTAGCTCCATAGTCTCCCTTAAATCCCTTTTTGAAATTTTTTTTAACAAAGTTCCTAGTGGGGTAGGCTTACTTTGTGTCTGACCCATTTTTCTTTTGAGACAAGACAACACTCACACTACAAGAGGGAAATGGTAAAGGTCACTCACGCGTGGCAGTACATGCCTGTAATCCCAGCTACTTGGGAGGCTGAGGCAGGAGAATCGCTTGAACCCTGGTGGTGAGCCAATATTACGCCATTGTACTCCAGCCTGGGCAACAAGAGCGAAACTCTGTCTCAAAAAAAAAAAAAAAAATTGATTTATGGAAGAAAGTAAGTATAGATGGAGAGAAAGGGATCTGATGACCAAAGCAGGGAATAAATGTTTGGAGTCCATGGCATCGTGAGAACTTCTTGGGAATAGGGTCTAGGACTCCAGTGCTGTCACTCTCACCCATCTTCCTCTACACATGTGAGATGTTTCAGGACCCAGTGGCCTTTGAGGATGTGGCTGTGAACTTCACCCAGGAAGAGTGGACATTGCTGGATATTTCCCAGAAGAATCTCTTCAGGGAAGTGATGCTGGAAACTTTCTGGAACCTGACCTCTATAGGTAAGGATGACAATATTCCTTCCCTCAGTGCATTAGCAAACCAGTGTTTCTAGCTCATGAATGCTGTTGAGTGATTTTGAACATAGACAGGAAATGCTTTGATGAATAAATGAGGCATGGCTGCAGTAAATCATGGGCATAGAATCTAATAATTTTTTCACGATTTTATACTGCTTCAGGACTATTTTTCTGTGTCTGTATTTTAGGAAAAAAATGGAAAGACCAGAACATTGAATATGAGTACCAAAACCCCAGAAGAAGCTTCAGGTAATTTGCACTTCCAAGAGAAAGCAGTGTCTCTCTGCACAATCTTAGAATATGAGAATATGTTGAAGAGAAGTAAAACAAAGAACTAAATCCAGCATCAAATTCATTTCTTCTTAGAATATTTTCTCAAAAAACATATATTTAAATGTGACTGAGGCTGAGGGCTCACTCCTGTAATCCCAATCCTTTGAGAAGTGGAGATAGGAGGATAGCTTGAGGCCAGCAGTTCAAGAACAGCCTGTGCAACATATTGAGACCACATATCAACAACAGCAAAAAATTAGCTGGGCATTGTGGTATGCATCGGTAGTCCCAGCTACTCAGGAGGTGAAGGCAGGAGGATCACTCGAGACTTCAGGAGTTAAAGGCTGCAGTAAGCTGTGATGATATCACTGCACTCCAGCATGGGCAACAGGGCAAGAACCGGACTCAAAAGAAAAATGACATACAGCATTTAGTAATTGTAAAATAGTTTACATGGGAATAGTATTAAGAAGCCCTTTATGAATATTTTTTTAAACAATAGGTATGGCTGGGTCATCTTGTAGAACATGTCCAGTCACCTTCAAACGATTCAGACAGGGCAGAAAGCCTACACTTCAATGGACAGTGTTAAAAATGCAAGTGCAATACTTGTTGATTAATATAGAAGTACTTATAAACAAACCCTTCATAATGTGCTTCTCATGTTTTACAGGAGTCTCATAGAAGAGAAAGTCAATGAAATTAAAGACAACAGTCATTGTGGAGAAACTTTTACCCAGGTTCCAGATGACAGACTGAACTTCCAGGAGAAGAAAGCTTCTCCTGAAGTAAAATCATGTGACAGCTTTGTGTGTGCAGAAGTTGGCGTAGGTAACTCATCTTTTAATATGAACATCAGAGGTGACACTGGACACAAGGCATATGAGTATCAGGAATATGGACCAAAGCCATATAAGTGTCAACAACCTAAAAATAAGAAAGCGTTCAGGTATCGCCACTCCATTAGAACACAAGAAAGGGATCACACTGGAGAGAAACCCTATGCTTGTAAAGTCTGTGGAAAAACCTTTATTTTCCATTCAAGCATTCGAAGACACATGGTAATGCACAGTGGGGATGGAACTTATAAATGTAAATTTTGTGGGAAAGCCTTCCATTCTTTCAGTTTATATCTTATCCATGAAAGAACTCACACTGGAGAGAAACCATATGAATGTAAACAATGTGGTAAATCCTTTAGTTATTCTGCTACCCTTCAAATACATGAAAGAACTCACACTGGGGAGAAGCCCTATGAATGTAGCAAATGTGATAAAGCATTTCATAGTTCCAGTTCCTATCATAGACATGAAAGGAGTCACATGGGAGAGAAGCCTTATCAATGCAAAGAATGTGGAAAAGCATTTGCATATACCAGTTCTGTTCGTAGACATGAAAGGACCCACTCTGGGAAAAAACCGTATGAATGTAAGCAATATGGGGAAGGCTTATCCTATCTTATAAGTTTTCAAACATACATAAGAATGAACTCTGGAGAAAGACCTTATAAATGTAAGATATGTGGGAAAGGCTTTTATTCTGCCAAGTCATTTCAAACACATGAAAAAACTCACACTGGAGAGAAACGCTATAAATGCAAGCAATGTGGTAAAGCCTTCAATCTTTCCAGTTCCTTTCGATATCATGAAAGGATTCACACTGGAGAGAAACCCTATGAGTGTAAGCAGTGTGGGAAAGCCTTCAGATCTGCCTCACAGCTTCGAGTGCACGGTGGGACTCACACTGGAGAGAAACCCTATGAATGTAAGGAATGTGGGAAAGCCTTCAGATCTACCTCACACCTTCGAGTGCATGGTAGGACTCATACTGGAGAGAAACCCTATGAATGTAAGGAATGTGGGAAAGCCTTCAGATATGTGAAGCACCTTCAAATTCATGAAAGGACAGAAAAACACATAAGAATGCCCTCTGGAGAAAGACCTTATAAATGTAATATATGTGAGAAAGGCTTTTATTCTGCCAAGTCATTTCAAACACATGGAAAAACTCACACTGGAGAGAAACCCTATGAATGCAACCAATGTGGTAAAGCCTTCAGATGTTGCAATTCCCTTCGATATCATCAAAGGACTCACACTGGAGAGAAACCCTATGAGTGTAAGCAATGTGGGAAAGCCTTCAGATCTGCCTCACACCTTCGAATGCATGAAAGGACTCACACTGGAGAGAAACCCTATGAGTGTAAGCAATGTGGGAAAGCCTTCAGTTGTGCCTCAAACCTTCGAAAGCACGGTAGGACTCACACTGGAGAGAAACCCTATGAGTGTAAGCAATGTGGGAAAGCCTTCAGATCTGCCTCAAACCTTCAGATGCATGAAAGGACTCACACTGGAGAGAAACCCTATGAATGTAAGGAATGTGAAAAAACGTTCTGTAAATTCTCTTCTTTTCAAATACATGAAAGGAAGCACAGAGGAGAGAAGCCCTATGAATGTAAGCATTGTGGGAATGGATTCACATCTGCCAAGATTCTTCAAATACATGCGAGAACACACGTTGGAGAGAAACACTATGAATGTAAGGAATGCGGAAAAGCATTCAATTATTTTTCTTCCTTGCATATACACGCAAGGACTCATATGGGAGAGAAGCCATATGAATGTAAGGATTGTGGGAAAGCATTCAGCTAGCCTGGTTCCTTTTGTGGACATGAATAGACTCACACTGGAAGGAAACGCTATGAATGCAAGCAATGTAGCAAAGCTTTCACATTTTCCAGTTCTTTTCGATATCATGAAAGGACTCACACTGGGGAGAAACCCTATCAATGTAAGCAGTGTGGGAAAGCCTTCATTTCTTTTACTTCTTTTCAGCGTCATGAAAGGACTCACACAGGAGAGAAACCCTATGAGTGTATTCTAGTTCTCTTCGATATCATGAAAGGACTTACACTGGAGTGAAACCCTATGAATGTAAGCAATGTGGGAAAGCCTTCAGATGTGCCTCGCACCTTCAATGGCATGGAAGCGTTCACACTTGGGAGAAACTCTATGAATGCAAGCAGTATGGGAAAGCCTTCAGATCTGCCAAGATTCTTTGAGTACAGATAATTAATGTAAACAATTAACTTTATCATAACTGTATACTAACGTTATTCTTTTTAAATAAGAAGCTATAATAAAATATCCCATTGGTTTTACGTATTAGATCAAGCTTATAATGTTACATTGTTATTATTTGGACATTGTGAGTCAGTATTACCATGTGGATAAAATGCCAGGCATCTTTTTCCTCATGGAAAGTTTACTTTTCGCACCGGGTGCAGTGGCTCACGCCTGTAATCCCAGCACTTTGGGAGGCCGAGGCAGGCGGATCACAAGGTGAAGAGATCAAGACCATTCTGACCAACATGGTGAAACCCTGTCTCTACTAAAAATACAAAAATGAGCTGGGCATGGTGGCATGCACCGGTAGTCCCAGCTTTGGGAGGCTGAGGCAGGAGAATCGCTTGAACCTGGGAGGCGGAGGTTGCAGGGAGCAGAGATCACACCACTGCACTCCAGCCTGGCAACAGAGCAAGACTTCGTCTCCAAAAAAAAAAAAAAGAAATTTTACTTTTCATGCTTATGTACTTATTTTTTATCTCAATCCTAATTTTGCTGGTTTTTTTTTTTTTTTTTTTGATAGTCTCATTCTGTCGCCCAGGATAGAGTGCAGTGGCGCAATCTCAGCTCACTGCCACCTCCGCCTCCTAGGTTCAAGCGATTCTCCTGCTTCAGCCTCCTGAGTAGCTGGGACTACAGGCATGCCCCACCTCGCCCAGCTAGTATGTGTATTTTTTAGTAGAGACAGGATTTCACCATATTAGCCAGACTGGTCTCAAACTCTGGACCTTGTGATCTGCCCACCTCAGCTTCCTAAAGTGCTAGGATTACAGACATGAGCTACTGGGCCCGGCTTCAACCCTAATTTTTCATTCACTCATTATACCAAAAGTTATCTCATATACCTCTGAGTGCCTTCTTCCCCAAAACCACCAGTGCCATACCTGCTGTCAGCAAGGGTGTAATATACTGTAGTGGTAAATATGACCACAAGTCATAAATGACTGTGGGATGTATGAGAATTACAAGTCACATTAGTAAGAAGAGAAAAATTTTGGTCATGTTTATGATTTGAAATATGTTTTCTTTTATCACATTTAGAAATATAGTTATAAAATGTTCTCTCTTTTTGTCCTGATCCATCATGGTCACTGAGGAGCATCATCTCATATGCCCGATGTGTGACTTGTGTCTCTCCAATGGTAAAAGACTTGGCCTTGGCCGGACACTGTGGCTCACGCCTGTAATCCCAGCACATTGGGAGGCTGAGGCAGGCAGATCACCTGAGGTCAATACTTTGAGACCAGCCTGACCAATATGATGAAACCCCGTCTCTACTAAAAATACAAAAACTAGCCAGGCATGGTTGCATGCTCCTGTAATCCTAGCTAGTCAGGAGGCTGAGACAGGAGAATCGCTTGAATCCGGGGGGAGGGCAGAGGTTGCAGTGAGCCAAGATGGCACCATTGCACTCCTGCATGGGCAACAGGAGTGAAACTCCGTCTCAAAAAAAAAGACTTGGCCTTGTGATGAGGGGAGGTCAGCTCTAGACTCTTGGACTGGTTTTTGCCTTACTTATTCTCTAAAGACTAAAATATTTCCTAAAATGTATGGACACTGTTTACTAGAAATTACCTTAGTTAAAACATACAAATTCATTTATGCCTTATAAAGCTATATTTTTTCAAATTGCTTTACTAAGTCATAGGAAGCTAATACCGTTGTGTAAATTGTCTGAATACAAGCCTTTCTTTCTCTGATAATGTGCTGTTGATGCTAACTTGTCAACAGCCCGCTTATCTCAGCAGTGTAAAATTAACGGCAACATGGAAAAGTAACTTTTATATATTATGCAATGGCATAGAACAATTCAGTCACTTCCCTTAAGGTACCAATGAAGCTGCTCTTCAGAAACCCTTATTTAAAAAACACTGAAGTCAAAATCCAGGCACCAAAGGATGCAGCATCAATCATTGACCAAACCCTATCTGTGTGTCGAGATGACATACCCAGTCCCAGATAATGTATCCACATCAGTGAAGGGTGGAGTCATTGATTGTCAGATCACACAAAGTGACTCACAGCAGGGAAGACAGGGCAGTGGCAGAGATAGGGGCACCTGATCAGGTGCAGTGACTCAACACCTGTAATCCCAGCATTTTGGGAGGCTGAGGCGGGTGGATAACTTGAGGTCAGGAGTTCAAGACCAGCCTGGCCAACATGGTGAAACCCCATCTCTAGTAAAAATACAAAAATTAGCTGGGCATCATGGTGTGTGCCTGTAATCCCAGCTACTCAGGAGGCTGAGACAGGAGAATCGCTTGAGCCTGGGAGGCGGATGTTACACTGAACTGAGATCATGCCATTGCACTCTCTAGCCTGATCAACAGAGCGAGACTCCATCACAAAAAAAAAAAAAAAAAAAAAATTAAAAAAGAGTTGGGTGCACCTGGATCTAACCCCTGTCTCATCCTTCTGCCTTGAAGGCCAAATGCACCCTGATACTTTTCACCAAAGAGTAGAAACACCACCATTCACTTGACCCCAAATGGGACTTTCCACAGGATGCAAGCACAGTGTTGGAATAGCCAAAGACAGTAACAATAGAAGTGCAGGGTGAGGGTGATGAACAGGACACACTGGAGAGCCTGACATTGGCCTAGACTATGGGGGTGTCTTGATCCTTCACAAAGAGCCCAAGGAGCAACCCAGAGACACTGGAGCACAGGCCCAAAGGGTGTTCATATGCCAGGAAGGCCACTAATTTTGGAAGGCAGTGATGTTGGTGCCTGTTGGAGTCCTGATCCTTTATAACATATGCTTTTCTGCATCTGGTTAGACAAGGAAATCTGCAATTTTTGACTTTCAGCATTCAGAAATAAGTTATTTTAGCAATCCACACACTCGTGGTTTATTCTGAACTCACTTGAGACAAACAGCTACAGATAGGGAATATCATGAGTATTTCCAAGACTAAAACTCTTCACGAAGTCAGTGGGACCCTCTCATGGCTACAGATAGGGAATATCATGAGTATTTCCAAGACTAAAACTCTTCATGAAGTCAGTGGGACCCTCTCATGGGAGGGTTTTAAGACCCACAGTCAAAAAGGTGGGGAAACATTGAGTGGAAAGAGGGCAGCAGAAGGTCAGGGGCCTTCCCCAGAGGCCTAACACACCCAACATTACCCTGGATGAAAACAAATACATACCATAACACCACAGTCTCTTCAATGTATAACAGAGAAAATGAAATGTATTCAAAGGTAAGCTTTCAGAATTCCACTTTACACAATAAGGTTTTAATATTACTCTATGTGTTGATGTTAAGGAATTATTAAATATGAACAGCATTTTCTGGTTATATATGGAAAATACCTTGATTTATGAGGTATGAAAATGCTCATTTTTACATATGCATGTTTTACTTTTGTGCTTTGTTATAAAACAAGGTGAAAAGAGGAAAAAAATTTCAGATCAAGGAAGTTAAGCAGATTAATAGGAGAAAAGTTATACAAATTTATTTAACATGTGTATATGGGAGCCTTCCGAATGAAGACCCACCCAACAATAAGACAAAAACGTATATACCATTCCAGGGTAGGAAAGAATGCAGACGTGGCATGGCCAAAAAATCCCAGATTTGATGGGTAAGTCAGGTTTAATAGCAAGACAGATTCTGCAAGAGGAAAGGAAGAAGCTTGGCTAGCAAAGCAGACCTTGTTATGTAGATGAAGGCTCCCTCAGAGAGAATAGGTGGGAAATTCTGATTTTCATTCAGGCTTTCATTTAGAATTTTAAGTAATAGAGACAGGATTATGCTATGTTGCCCCGGCTGCTCTCTAATTGTTTGTCTCAAGCAATCCTCCCAGCTCAGCCTCCCAAAGTGCTGGGATTCTAGGCATGAGCCACCATGCCCAGACAGGGTTTGTCTCCTTATAAAGAATTATTCATTGCTGGGCACAGTGGCTCACATCTGTAATCCCAACAATTTGGGAGGCCAAGGCAAGAGGATCACTTGAGCCCAGGAGCTCAAGACCAGCCACAGCAACATGACGATTCCCTCTCTCTACAAAAAATACAAAAACTTAGCTGGATATGGTGGCACGTACCATATCCAGGAGGCTGAGGCAGAAGGATAACCGAAGCCTGGGAGGTTGATGCTGCAGTGAGCTGTGATTGTGCCCCCGCACTCCAGCCTGGCAATTGAGTGAGAGCCTTTGTTAAAAAACAACAACAACAAAAAAATTGTTCACTTATTGCAGCTTCAGATTTTTTAAATGAATTGTAAATTGCATTTTCATTACAATTGGAAAGATAAGAAAACTTTGCACAGAGCCCAGATAAAGACAGATTTCAGGAAAATATCATTTGTGTTATACAGCATTTGTTTCAAAAAAAAAAATTTTTTTTTTTTTTGAGACAAAGTTTTACTCTTGTTGCCCAGGCTGGAATGCAATGGCTCAATCTTCGCTCACTGCAACTTCTGCCTCCCAGGTTCAAGTGATTCCCCTGCCGCAGCCTCCTGAGTAGCTGAGACTACAGGTGCACGCCACCATGCCTGGCTAATTTTTGTATTTTTAGTAGAGACCGGATTTCACCATGTTGGGTAAGCTGGTCACAAATTCCTGACCTTGTGATCCGCCCACCTCAGCATCCGAAAGTTCTGGGATACAGGTGTGAGATACCGTGCCCAGCCTGAAAATTCTTGTTTAATTTTTTTCTTCCTTAGAGGCCGTGTAGTACATTTCTTGGTCTGTCCTTTTTCGTGGATGATTTCTTTTTCTTTTTCTTACTTTCTTTTTTTTTTTTTGAGACAGGGTCTGGCTCTGGTGCCCAGGCTGGGATGCAGTGGCACAATCTCAGCTCAGCTCACTGCAGCCTTCATCTTCCAGGCTTAAGCTATCCTTCCACCTCAGCCTCCCTAATAGCTGAGACCACAGGCGCACGCCACCATGCCCAAAGTGCTGGGATTACAGGTGTGAGCCACCGTGCCTAGACGTTCATGCATCATTTCTAACAGTTTCAGGGCTTAGCTTTGGGAATGCTGCTTGGGAAAAGAAATAGGGAAAATCTTTTATCACAGCTGGAGAAAATGAATAAACTTCCACAACAAAGTATAGTAGATAATCAGTGAATTACAAAGATTCAGAAAAATATCAGTCCTCCTTTGCAGGTTGGAGAACTTGTAACGGTGGATAACTCTTCTCTTCCTGTTATCTATGGGGTAAGACCTGGCTGGCAACTGTTGTGATATGTTTGTGTTCACATATGGTTAATGTGTAGTATGTACTTTGTTATGGAAATCATAAGTAATAATGTCCACCTTAAGATAATAAGATTCAGAGAATATGATTAAATATTGAGTTTATGTGAACACAAAGTTTGAGGGTAGCCACTGGGGAAACAGACATCCTGAAGAGTGGGGTCACTGCTCCCACTCTTAACTGGAGAAGTTAAGTCTTCACTTCTGTAGGGCAAAATGAAGATGCTTAATAGGGTTACATTTTCCATACAAGGCCAATGCATATATTTCAGTGATTTCATTGGTTGCCGCTTGCCAAATTGCAGCTTACCAAATTTCAAGGATGATTGCTTTAACTTTTTTAAGGAGGGGTAGTGGTGTCAAAAGGATCCTACCTCTGGCACTTCTCAGTGTTTTCTAATCACTTATAGCCCAAGAACAAGGAAGAGAGTTAATCTTTTTGACATGCACACGGAAGGAGCAATTACATGGTAGTGTAAACACATTTCTCAATATGTTTATTGAGTGAAAGGGTTAGATACTTTCCCTGATGAGGGGTGATAGGTAAGTGTCTTATAATTTCCTTCCAGCCTATAATAAACCGAGTTTGAGAGATTTTACTGGATTCTTCAAACACTGGGTATTTTCTCATTGAAACAGAGGCCTGAGTCCACTGACTGCAAGCTAAGGCCAATGAGAAACCTACAAAAAGAGGTCATTGAAAGCTCACACCAGGCACAGTGGCTCACACCTGTAATCCCAGCACTTTGGGAGGCCGAGGCAGATGGATCATCTCAGGTAAGGAGTTTGAGACCAACCTGGCCAACATGGCAAAACCCCATCTCTACTAAAAATACAAAAATTAGCCAGGTGTAGTGGCTCAAGCCTGTAATCTCAGCCATTTGGGAGGCTGAGGCATGAGAACTGCTTGAACTCGGGGCAGAGGCTGCAGTGAGCCAAGATCACGCCATTGCACTTCAGATTGGATGACAGAGCAAGACTCTCTCTCCAAAAAAATAAATAAAGCTCACCTGGTTCTTCCCATGGTACCGCCACCACTGTAGTGTTTCAGCTGCTCAAATTGACCATGGGAGGAGCGCTTTATACTGAGAGAACCTCAGATCCCTGGAAAGCTAGGGATCCACAGGCAGATACAGTACTCAGTGATGCCCTCTGCAAGTGACAGTTTTTGTCATGGAGCTTTTTCTAGACGTTTCTAGTGAAACAAATGTAGGTTTAGGTAAGAAATAACTTTTTTTTTTTTTTTTTTTTTTGAGATGGGGTCTCGCTCTGTCACCCCGGCTGGAGTGCAGTGGCACGATCTCAGCTCACTGCAACCTCCACCTCCCGGGTTCATGCCATTCTCCTACCTCAGCCTCCTGAGTAGCTGGGACTACAGGCGCCTGCCACCATGCCGGGTTAATTTTTTCTATTTTTTTTTTTTTTGTAGAGACGGGGTTTCACCGTGTTAGCCAGGATGATCTCGATCTCCTGACCTTGTGATCCACCTGCTTCGGACTCCCAAAGTACTGGGATTACAGGCGTGAGCCACCGTGCCCAGCCAAGAAATAACTTTTAATTTTAGACCTTGAAATCAGCTTGTCATTAGGAGAGGTCATAAAAAGAGTCTAGGTACTGAACTTGCAAGTAAAAATAAAAATACTAAATAAATACATAAAGTGGGGTTGCATATAAGCCTAGAAGGGGTCAGTCAAAAATTCAGGGGTGGCTGGGTGTGGTGGCTCATGCCTGTAATCCCAGCACTTTGGGAGGCTGAGATGAGCAGATCACTTGAGGTCAGGAGTTCAAGACCACCCTGGCAAGCATGGTGAAACACCATCTGTACAAAAAATACAAGTATTAGCTGGGCATGGTGGCACACACCTGTAACCCCAGCTATTCTGGAGACTGAGGCATGAGAATCACTTGAACCAGGGAGGTGGAGGTTGCAGTGAGTCAAGATCGTGCTAATGCACTCTAGCTTGGATGACAGAACAAGACTGTCTCAAAAAAATAAAGTTCAGGGACCTGGAGGAAGGAGAGAAACTGAAGCATGCTTTGGTTAATAGATATTTCATTTTGACTGATCACTAAAGACAAAGCTTTTCGCCTAACGGTTTGTGAAGTAAATACTGCAATTTCTAGTCTGTGTCTGGTTTGTCATAGGTAACAAACGTGGCATCATCTAAGTCATTGTGGGAAGGGTGTTTCATTGCAGTAAGGTGCCCTTGCACAACATAAAGGATGGATTTCTTGAATCACAGCTATTCTCAGGATTACCCATCTACCCCCATCTCCTTTCTACACCCCTCACTCTGTCCCTATCCATGTCTTTGATTTGGCTGCTGCTGAGTTGTATGCTTCATAATAAGTGGGTAAATGTAAGTGAACTGTGGGTAGTTCTATCAAATTATGGAACTTGAGTAAGGTGTTGTACAGGACCCAGGTCTAGATGCAGTTGCTGAGAAGTACAGGTGTCCCCTGGGGCTTTGAGTGGCATCTGCCGAGTGGGGCTGTGTTGGGTGAGCCAGGAACTCATGGAGTCCCTGCTAACTCTGGGTGGTTTCTGAATTGAGTGGTTGCATAACTGCTTAGTGCTGGAGAATTGGTTGGTGTTCAGAAAGCACCACACATCTGGTGTCAGAAAAAAAAGACAGCCTAGGTCAGAACCTTCCGCTGACTCACAGTGAGCGAGTGGTCTTTGCTGGGCATTGAGACCCTGGTGGAAGGACTGTGTCCACACTGTGGGGAGGGGCTACAAGGGTGTTAGTAGAAGTCCCAGAATTAATTTTCTGATTGCTCACATTTGCCTCACACACTGCGTAGGAGTGGGCCAGCCTGGCCTGTGTCTCCACAGTCCAAGTGGTTCCTAAGCTTGGGAATGTGTAACTATTGGAGTGTGGGTTTCCTTGTGAGCTGTGGGTGAGGCAGGCTGCCTACCCTGAGCTGCCTCCATTTTGTTTCTTTTATAGAATCTTGCTACCATGGAATTGCTCTTTCCGCATGCATCTGATAATTCATTTGTTTGTTTGCTTATTTATTTATTTTTCAGACAGAATCTCACTCTGTGGCCCAGGCTAGAGTGCAGTGGCACGATCTCGGCTCACTGCAACCTCTGCCTCCCAGGTTCAAGCGATTCTCTTTGCTCAGCCTCCCAAGTTGCTGGGACTACAGGCACATGCCACCACACCCTGCTCATTTTTGTGTGTGTTTTTAATAGTGACGGGGTTTCACCATGTTGACCAGGCTGGTCTCAAAGTCCTGACCTCAAGTGATCCACCTGCCTCGGCCTCCCAGAGTTCTGGGATTGCAGGCATGAGCCATTGCACCTGGCCACATCTGAGAATTTTATTCTATGATTTGGATGTTAGGATTTTAATTAGCTGGTTGGAACCTTAATGAGTAGTTTGGTAACCTTTGAAGAAGGAAATAGTTTTTTAATAAGCTGTTTTATGCCAAATCAAAATAATAACAATATGAATAATCAGAGACATACCACCCCAAAAAATAAATAGGCCTTGGGCATTTCGGGTGTGTCTCCTTGGTCTCACTTATTTTTGATACGCAAAGGTGATCAAAGTTTTGATTCTTTTTGTTATTCTTTGTATCTTTGTCATCTCTTTGTCACAAAGCAGAATTTTCTCACTTTTGAATTCTCAGTAACATAATTTTACCATTAATACACCATTAGTATTATGCTGAGAGGGTGTATTTCTGGGTTTTTTGCCTGAGCCTGTTGCAAACATGTTGCTCTGTGAAGTTGTGGGTCATGTAATTGATTCTCTTATTTCACTGCTTAATGGGACTTGAGTTGTTCAAGTCAATAAGATCAAGTCTTTTGATCTTATTGACAGTACTCTTCTTGTTTTTGTCCCTAATTGGAAATAATTGCTGGCTTGTAGATTATGGATAAATTTAAATTTACTACAAAATGTCAATAGAGCGTGAATGTAACTTCTGAATTAACCATTTCACCTTTCATGCACGTGTCTTTATTCTTGTGATTTGTCAACATTTTGAATTATCTAACTCACTTTTTGTTGCCCATCTACTCTTAAATAGAATCTCTGTATGATTATGTATTTTTTTACTGGTTGCCATTGGTTGAGCATTTTTCCTATGTGATCTTTCATCTTCTGTGTAGCAGTTTCCAGTCATCCCCTTACATTTGACTAATTTGTAGCTATTTTTTTTCTTTTTTTTTTTTTTTTTTAGACAGAGTTTGGCTAAAACTCTGTTGCCCAGGCTGGAGTTCAGTGGCGTGTTCTCACCTCACTGCAACCTCTGCCTCCTAGGTTCAAATAATTCTTGTGCCTCAGCATCCCGGGGCGCACACCACCACCCCAAGCTAATTTTTGTATTTTTAGTAGAGATGGGGTTTCACCATTTGGCCAGGATGGTCTCAATCTCTTGAACTCGTGATCTGCCCACCTTGGCCTCCCAAAGTGCTGGGATTACAGGCGTGAGCCACCGCGCCCGTCTCTTGTTTTCTTGTTTTTAATTTGAGACAACCTTGCTGTGTAGCCCAGCTGGAGTGCAGTGTGTGCAGCATTAAGCTCCTAGGCTTGAGCAATCCTCTCACCTCAGCTTTCTGCCCAGCTAATTTTTAAAAGTTTTTTGTAGAGACAGGGGTCTCAGTGTTTTGCCCAGGCTGGTCTCAAACTCCTGGGCTCAATGAATCCTCCTGCCTTCACCTCCCAAGGTGCTAGGATTGCAGACATGATCCACCACGCTCAGCAATGAGCGTTTTTTTTTTTTTTAAACCAAGATATCCGCACATGTTTCTGACAAATATTTTATTTAAAATCTTTAACAACTGCATACTAACCAAGGTTATTCTGTTTTTCATTTTCATTATGACTACTTGTTTTTCTTTCTTATTCTCATTTTTTACCTAGATAATTAAAATAATTTACCATGTAGTGGCCCTGACATGCATTTTGCTGCTTCATGCAGTCGTACAGCTACCTCGATGTCCCTTGTTTCTGCCATTCTGAAATTGGACCTCACTCCTTGACTCCCCATCTGCTATGTGATAAAGTCCTGTCTTATTACATCATCTCCAAAGCCTCTTTTATAGACTTCCATTTGCCCCTTGGCATGTCTTGCATTTACTCTCCTCAAAATATATACTTAGAGGCTGGGTACAGTGGCTTATGCCTGTAATCCCAGTACTTTTGGATGCCGAGGCAGGAGGATCCCTTGAGCCCAGGAGTTTAAAACCAGCCTGCGCCACAGAGGGAGACCCTGTCTCAAAAACAAAATTAATACGTACCAGCCCTAAACCCCAACACGGTCATATCTGGACACAAACCTTTTAGGATATCACATAACATTTATAAAGGAGGGCCCTCATAATGGGATTAGTAAGAGAGAGAGAACTCTGTCTGTCCAGCATGTGAGGACAAAGCAAGAAGGCATCTAGCTGCAAACCAGGAAGATAGCCTTCACTAGGAACAAAATTGCTGGCAGCAAGATGTTGGATTCCCCAAGCTCCAGAACTGTGAGAAACAAATTTCTGCTGTTTAAGAAACTGAGTCCATGGTATTTTGTTATACCAGCCTGAGCTAAGTCACCCCAAGAGTCCTCACATTAACCATATACTATTGTACAAGTGCTGCATTTGGATCTACCTGGAATGTCTCCAAATTTTCTGCTTTTCCTCTTGGACCCATTGTGAGAATAGGTGTGCTTCATAGGAAACTGCTGGTGATAGTAGTGATAGCCTAACAACTAGGGACAAAAAGGAAACTTTTTTTTTTCTTTTTCTGAGATGGAGTTTGTGCTCTGTTGCCTAGGCTGGAGTACAATGGCGCTATCTCAACTCACTGCAACTTCTGCCTCCTGAGTTCAAGAGATTGTCCTGCCTCAGCCTCCAGAGTAGCTGGGATTACAGATGCGTGCCACCACGTCTGGATAATTTCTGTATTGTTAGTTAGAGATGGGGTTTCACCATGTTGGTCAGGCTGGTCTCAAACTCTTGACTTCAGGTGATCCACCTGCCTCGGCTTCCCAAAGTGTTAGGATTATAGGCGTGAACCACCATGCTTGGCCTCTTTTACACACACGCACACACACACATATATATTTTTTTCTTTTTTAAATAAAAATAAACAGAAACTAGGTCTCACTATGTTGCCCAGGGTGGTCATAGCCCAAGATTTTGGGCTCCAGTGATCTACCCGCCTTGGCCACCCCAGTGCTGGGATTAAGGTGTAAGAAACTGTGCCAGGCCAAACGAACGAAGCTTAGTGGGAGGGTGGGCGCACTGGCTTACACCTGTAATCCCAGCACTTGGGAGGCTGAGGGGGGTGGATCACCTGAGCTCAGGAGTTCAAGACCAGCCTGGACAACATGGTGAAACCCCATCTCTACTAAAAATACAAAAAATTAGCCGGGCGTGATACTCCCACTCTCATAGTGAAAGTTCTTAAGGATTCTACCTGCTGGAAAGCATTATATACTGCCAGCACTTGTTCAATACAAGACTGTCTGGTTTCATCTCCATGTCCTGTTTCCCAGGCAGGAGTGCAGTGGTGGGATCATAGCTCACTGCAGAAACTCCTGGGCTCAAGGGATCCTCCTGCCTTAGCCTCCCAAGTAGCTGGGAATAAAGGCACATGCCAACATGCCCGACTGTTTTTAAATTTTTTGTACATATGCAGTCTCACTATATTGCCCAGGCTTTTCTTGAACTCCCAGGCTCAAGTGATCCCCCCCACCTCAGCCTCCCAAAGTGCTGAGATTACAGTCATGGACCAATACTCCCAGCCCTGAAACAGATATATTTCAGAGGGAGAACATCTAATGTTCAAGTTGATATCTATAGAGCAGTTAACCAGAACTATCATTTAGGGTCTGTGGGATTCTAGGACACTAGGTATGAAACAAATATGAGGAAGGTCAGAGAACAAGCTGACTTAATGATTAATGCTGAAGGTGCTGCAAGCTTGGTTTAAGTTTTCCTCCTCCCTTCCTCTCTGATGAATTTGATAAAGTTTAAAGGGATGGTTTCACCAGGGGCCTTTTCCATTGACGGCAAGGAGGTCATCCCTCCTGGTAAATCCTCAGTAGGCCAAGCCTCTTACGTGGCTAGAATGATCCGGTCCATGAGGAAATATCACCACCTGTTGTGTTTTATAATTAGACCATCCAAGGGGGTCAGGGTTTCCCCAGGTAGTTTGGTGAGAGAGAGAGAGAGAGAGAGAGAGAGAGTGTGTGTGTGTGTGAGAGAGAGAGAGAGAGAGACAGTGTCTTGCTGAAGTGCAGTAGCCTGATCATAGCTCACAGCAGCCTCAAACTTTGAGGCTTAAGTGATCCTCCTGCCTCAGCCTCCTGACTAGCTGAGACTATAGGTACACACCACCTCTCCAGGCTAATTCTAAATAAAAATGTATGGAGTTGGGAGGGTCTCACTTCACTGCTCAGGGTGATCTCCAGCTTCTGTCTTCAAGTGTTCCTCCCACTTTGGCCTCCCGAAATGTTGGGATTACAGGCGTGAGCCATGGTACCCGGCCTCCCAGGCTGTTGTTGACAGGTCTTTGCAATCTCTCAGAGTTATGCAGCAGTTTATTCCCTGACAGCGATACTCTCATCCTTTGACCCCATTTTGCAGCAGTGGTTGAGTGTTCACTTTTCTTTCCATAAAGGGGCGAGCTTGCCAGTGATCCTCTTCCCCCTCCTCATCAATGACTTATTTGTCATCAGAGCCTTCCTCTTCATAAATTCCCACGGAATCCAAGTTTTCACGTCCCAATCGGGCTTAGTTATGATAGCCACAGGCCCACACCAGCTGCCACAGCACCCCCGTCCCATGGAAACCGCCCGACTCTCTTCTCCCCAAGCGTCCTGTCCCAGGAGCCCCCATCTCTGCTCTTCCCGGCTCCGGGCCCTAGAGCCGCGCTGCTGTAGAGCCAAGTTCCCAGGGCAGCTCCCTCCACCTGTCCACATCCAGCTCCAGCTCTCCACCCTCTCTCTGACCAGCCAGGCCTGGAGTTGCTGCAGTGTCACTGACCAGGGGACCCTCAGCTGCCACCTCCACCGCGATCTGAAAGTCTTTTAAATGCACTTAAGTTATCTTAGAATTTTCCTCCCCCATTTTATACATAAACAGGAGGAGAGCAGGGGTTTGAGGGTGTTTGTCTCATGGACTGATCAGTGGGATGAGAAATAGCTGAATAACCTGCAGGGGGCAGCAGAGCCCCAGGCCAGTGACTCCACGCTGAGGCCAGTGTGGTTCCTGCAAAGGAAGAGAGAGTTTCCCTGGGGTCTTCCCGGGTAGCCCGCCCTCCCCTACAAGTGGCCTCCAGCCGCTCAGAGCAGCTCCAGAAGGAGTGTGGATTCCGAGAAGCTGCAGAGCCCTGGAAAGCAGAAGACACGTGCAGACGCATTTGTGGGGTTCTGTCCTTTCTGGTGTTGTACTTCTGGAGCCTGGGGCTGTCTTCTGGGCAGGGTTTGGGGTTTGACATACATGGGGTCGCTGGGGTCAGAGTTATTTGTATATATAAAGAAAATGTGTGAAAATCAGGCTAGAGACACAATTGTTTGGTGGCGTCACCTGGATAAAGGGTTTATGAAGTTGACAGTTTATTTAGGTCCGAAGGTTAAATTAACCCCAGGTGAGAGTTTCCTGCTGGTGAAAATGAAGCTCTGCAAGGAGGGAGCATTTTCACACTGTGAGGAGTGGATGGGGGGGTGTGAGCAAGGCTTGGCCATGCCTCATCCCCAATTCCGGCCCGCTCAAGGACATGTGCCTCTCCTGGTGCAGTCGTGCCCGGCCTGGTCTCGGTTCCCCTGCTGCTGTGAGGCAGGAGATTGCTCCTGTGGACACTGAGCCTGAAATTCCCTGCACACTCCTGTGACCCCGTGCAGAACGAAGGAGCGGGGAAAATCCCTTGAGTGAGGAAGACGCTAGTGTTCTCTTATATCTGTAGCAAGTCTGGCTGAAATGCAAATATCCAATAACCAGAGTACAGGAAGCACCTCGCCCTTAGAGAAGCTGTGGCTAGAATCCGTCAAGTCAGTCTGGCTCTGCCGGGCCTGATACCCAAGGCTTCCGCTGTCACTCAGAAGTGAGGGGCGGGGCCTAGCATTCCATCCAATCAGAGGTGCTGGGACAGGGCCCTGCCCATTGTTTATCCAGGCACAGAGTGGGTCGCATTCCTGTCCTCACCTTTGTCCCTGCGCAGCTGGTGGTTGGTATCCGCTGTATCCATCCCCGAGAGGGACCTGGTGCCTCTACCCAGGTTTCTGTCGCTCTGTCTCCTGCGCTATGCCCTGCTGTAGTCACAGGAGCTGTAGAGAGGACCCCAGGACATCTGAAAGCCAGGAAATGGTGCGTGTGCATGGCCGGTTGTCCCGAGACGGGGTAGAGGCTGCCTGGAACCGACCGGAACCGGCTGCGGCGGGACCCGGGCCTCCCTGCGGGCGACTCCAGGGTCTGGGACCGAGTCCTGGAGCTGCTCGGCCCTCGGTCCCCTCGGCCGCTGGTTGGGGCTGGGCTGGCAACCGGGACCCCGATGTCCTGTCTTGTCGCCGCGCGGCGACTGCGGCCCCGCCCCGGAGCCCTCTCTGAGCAGTTCCGCGCCCGCAGCCCCGCGTCTCCCCAGATTGTGTGGAAGCCACGGGAGGGTCATGGGGGAAATCCCGACTCGGGTGTAGGGTTCGTGCGTGGGAAGAGCAGTGGTCTGTGGGGCCCCCAGTCCCCACTTTCTCCTGTTAAAAATTAAACTGAAGTACATTAACAATTAAAGAGTTCATTTGAGCAAACAGCAATTCAGTAATGAGAAACACCCAGTCCTGGCTTGTGGTTTGTCAACTGAAAAAGCCAAACAATGTAAAATAAAGTTTATTCGGAGCCAAATAGGAGAGACCTTGGCAAGGGAAACACAATCCCAAGAAGCCTATAGTGAGTGGTCCCATGGCGGCTCAAGACAGTTTGGTTTTATTCATTTCAGAGAGACAGGAATTGCAGGGAAAATCACGAATCAGTGCCTGGAAGGTGTAAGTTCCATTGGCAGAAAGGGCGGGACCTGTGGAAGGGGGGTTAGAAGGCACAGGTGGTTGAGGGATTCTGTAGGTGGCGGTTGGTTGAGAGTGTGAATCTTTGTCTAAAGTTTGGAGGAGGTAGGAAGGAATGCTGAAGGAAGGGGGTCTGTTATCTGCCACTTGATTCCATCCCAGCCAAAAAACAGACCTGTTTCTCGAGATTTTATGAATTCTAAGGCATGACTTACCCTTGCCTTGCGTGGCCTTAGGTCTTGTTTGTAATTTGGTATCTTCTTGCCACAAGGAGTCTGTTTTTCCAGTCTGATAATGTCTGTTTTTACATGAATGTGCGTCAGTTGCTGCATCTAAACTCCTAAAGGGAGAGGGTATAAGGAGACCTGTCTCACCTCCCATCCTGTCATACAGAGGCACTCAATTTTCAGGATTTTTTGGGGGTTCCCTTGGCCAAGAGCCAGTCACTTCACTTAGCTGGGAAGGTACTTTTTTTTGTTTTTGTTTGAGACAGAGTATCCTGTCGCCCAGGCTGGAGTACAATGGCTGGATCTCGGCTCACAGCAGCCTTTGCCTTCTGGGTTCAAGTGATTCTCCTGCCTCAGCCTCCTGAGTAGCTGGGATTACAGACACGCACCACCATGCCCGGCTAATTTTTGTATTTTTAGTAGAGATCGGGCTTCACCATGTTGGCCAGGCTGTGCTCGAACTCCTGACCTCAAGTGATCCACCTGCCTCGGCCTCCCAGAGTGCGGGGATTACAGATGTGAGCCACCTCGCCTGGCCGCAAGGTATGTTTTTAAGTTTGCAGGTTGAAGGCTGGGCTTTTATAAGGTACATGAGGAGACAAATGAGATAAATGCTTGATTGGTTGCAGAGATGCAGTTACCTTATTTGGACTTGTCACTCCGAAATAATCAAAAGGTTCAGATTTCAGTTGGAAGAGTTTATTCAAGCAGAAAGATAGCAATGGCCCAAACAGGAAAAACACAGACTCTAGAGAAAAGGACTCAGTCCTCCAAAATTGGAAGTTAAGTTCTGGCTTTATATTACCAGGAAAAGAGGTCCTCATCAGACCCCAAGAGGGTTCTTGGATCTCGCATAGGAAGGAATTCAAGACGAGTCGCAATGTACAGTGTGTAGAGAGTTTATTGAAAGCAATTCTGGGCCAGCATGATGGCTTAGGCCTGTAATTCAAGCACTTTGCAAGGCCCAGGCGGGAGGATCACTTGAGGTCAGGAGTTCGAGACCAGCCTGGGCAACTTAGTGAAACCCCCTCTCTTCCAAAAATAACAAAAATTAGCCGGGTGTGGTGGCCTGTGCCTGTAGTAGCAGGTACTTGGGAGACTTAAGTGGGAGAATCACTTGAACCTGGGAGGCAGAAGTTGCAGCCCAGCCGAGGACTCGCCACTGCACTCCAGTGTGGGTAACAGAGTGAGACCCCATCTCAAAAAACAAAAACAAAATAAACAAGAAAGAGTTGAAGACCAACCTGGCTAACACAGCAAGACCCTGTCTTTTTTTTTTTTTTGAGACGGAGTCTCGCTCTGTTGCCCAGGCTGGAGTGCAGTGGCGCAATCTCAGCTCACTGCAAGCTCCGCCTCCTGGGTTCACGCCATTCTCCTGCCTCAGCCTCCCAAGTAGCTGGGACTACAGGCACCCACCACCACGCTCGGCTAATTTTTTGTATTTTTAGTAGGGACGGGGTTTCACCGTGTTAGCCAGGATGGTCTCGATCTCCTGACCTCGTGATCCACCCGCCTCGGCCTCCCAAAGTGCTGGGATTACAGGCATGAGCCACCGTGTCCGGCCCCTGTCTCTATTAAAAAAAAAAGAAAGAAAAGGAAGGAAGGTTCTCTGTTACAGAGTAGGGCATCCTCATAAAGCAAGTGGAGGAATGTACTGTCTAAGTTTGTCTTATGTAGGGATCTTGTCTATGTAAAGACTAAACTAAGCTGTGCCTACGTTCATGTGGGCTGACAGAGTCACAAAATTTATTACTCTGTTGATTTAAAGAAAACAATCCTTTACCTTTTAGCACACAAGTGCATTAAAACATAACTATAATTATCTTGAAAGCACATACTATTATGAGTATTGGGACATCCGGATGTTCTGTTGTTGTGGGAGTGTAAGGATACTTGCAGGTATCTTCAGGCTGTTTTCTTAATGTCAAACATTTTATGACCATGGGTTGTGACTGGCACGGAGTGTTTCTTGTTAGTCTCAAGATGGAGCTGATTGGTCTTTCTCTGGCTCCCCTAGGCACTTGCTTCCCTGACACTTACATAGGCAAAAGGCAAATAAATATAACAGGATTACATTTTCCATAGAAGGCTGATGTATGAGGTACAATAATTTAATTTTTTTTTTCTTTGAGACAATGTCTTGCTCTGTGGCCCAGGCTGGAGCAGTGGTGCCGTCACGGCTTACTGCAGCCTTGACCTTCCCAGCTCAAGCACCTCAGCCTCCCCAGTAGCTGAGAGTACAGTTTCCCACCAGCACACCTGGCTAATTTTTTGTATTTTACAGAGGTGGGGTCTCGATATGTTGCTCAGGCTGGTCTCTAGCTCCTGGCCTCAAACAGTCCTCCTTCCTTGGCCTCCAAAAGTGCTGGGATTACAGACATGAGCAATTGCACATGGATAACAACTTAATTTGTAGTGGTTTGCTTTTTTCCCCCAGAGCTTGTTTTCTTCTCTTTCTAGCTGGTTTATATTTCCTTTTCAATTTAAAAAAGTGAATTTAATATTCTAGCTGAAGACAACATGATAGCCATGAAGTCTTCATGTGAGAAAGTTAAGAGGGAAATTAGTCTACTATAGAGATCAGTAGTAGAGAGGGGCCTGGCGGGATGGTTCACACCTGTAACCCCAGCACGTTGGGAGGCCGAGGCAGGTGGATGGCTTGATCTCAGGAGTTGAAGACCAGCCTGGGCAACAGAGTGAGACCCCATCTCAATTGTGAAAAATCATATTAAATTTAAAAAAATAGTGACAAGGGAAAGGGTCTTTCCTGTTTCCCTTCAGTCATTTACAACATTTTACAAAACACTATAGGTAAGAAAGAAGGCAAATCTGTAATCAGGGAAAGGAGGGTTCTAGCTGGCTATGTGAAAGCTGTGTGTCACATAACTCAACCCCATAATCACATTGCTTCAAGATGATTTAGAGATCCATCATTTTAAATCTTAGAATTACTTGGTTGTTTTTGCTTGTTTGTTTGTTTTGAGACAGGGTCTCACTCTGTCGGACAGGCTGGAGTGCAGCAGTGCGATCTCAGCTCACTGCAGCCTCTGCCTTCTGGGTTCAAGTAATTCTCTGGCCTCAGCCTTTCAAGTAGCTGGGATTACAGGTGTGTGCCACCACACTCGGCTAATTTTTCTATTTTTAGTAAAGACAGGGTTTTACCACGTTCACCAGGCTGGTCTCGAACTTCTGTCCTCAAGTGGTCCATCCACCTTGGCCTCCCAAAGTGGTGGGATTACAGGTGGGAGCCACTACACCGGGCCTGACTTACTTGTTCACGCAGCCTATATAGGTAGAAAATTTCTAGTTACGTAATCAGCGGTTAATTGGTAGATTGTGCCTGATTAAGCATAAATTTCATTTCCCTATACATTAGTAATTTTCACGAGTTGTATTTAAATATGATTTCAGGATCCTTAGGTAGGACCTTAGGACACTACACACAGTTTGGCCTCGTTGCTTCTTATTTAAATTTTTTCACATTCTCCAGGGCAACTGGTTTCCCCTTACATTTTCCAAATATATGGGATGCAGCGTCTCAAATCCTCCACCCTCATACCACAGCCTAACTCTTCAAGGGCTTGCAGTAAAATCTTTTTCTGAACATCTCATATGAGAGGAAAGCAGAGAATAACCGCTAGACATTTTCCCTTTCTGCCTCTCCTCCTTTTATCTTTCCTAGACACAGACACCTTATCAGGATGTCTTTGGGATGAGGTTCCTTTCTGGAAACTTTACAGGGTGATGTGTCTTCAGTACACCCTCCTATCTTTTCCTGGTTTTGGGTTTTAGAACTGCCTGGGGCTGCCTCAAGATCCCCACAACTGCCATGTCTCCTGGAGGGTCTCATGGGGTATCAGTGCCTTAGGGGAGTGGGACCTCCCATGGGAGCAGCTGAATGCCTTATGGTGGAGGAGATGCCTGGTATACTCTTCATCTACATAACCAATTCTTGGGGTGCTCAGCTTCTCTCTCCCAACTCCACTTTCCATTAATTGGAGACACATGGCTGTTCAGCCAATCGGATGTTGCTAATGAGGAAAAACAGAGATGATTCCTGTCCTCTGGATTGTCTCAACTGTGAAAAGAGAAATATCCCAAAAGACAAGGAAAGGCCACCCCAACAAGGATGTATTTAGCTGTCCCACAGGGAGGTGGTCACCAGAATGCAGCCAAGTAAGTCCTATATATGAGTTAACCACATGGAGGAACTGGGAGGAGGTGGAGAACTAGAAACTCTGTTCAGAGTTTGAGTAAAGTTTTCTTCTGTTATGACAACGTTAAATCCATAAAGAAAATGCATGCTAAGGTAACATATAAATATAATAACTCACTATAACAGGTAACTCTAGAATTAATTAAATTATTGTATATGGAGATGATAGGTAGTAGATTGATTATTCTCCTGTAGATAACCATTTGTCCCTGCTTTTTCTGTTAAGTGTTCACCACTTGTATCATTGGCTGACAATACCTGGTTTGTCATAGTTTCATGTTACCTTAAATAGATATCCAGACCAGGCGCAGTGGCTCACACACTTTGGGAGGCTGAGGCTGGCAGATCACCAAAGGTCAGGAGTTTGAGACCAGCCTGACCAATATAGTGAAACCCCATCTCTACTGAAAATACAGCATTAGCTGAGCGTGGCAGCACATGGCTGTAATCCCAGCTATGTGGGAGGCTGAGGCAGGAGAATCGCTTGAACCTGGGAGGTGGAGGTTGCAGTGAGCCGAGATCCCGCCTTTGCCCTCCAGCCTGGGCAAGAAGAGCGAAACCTCATTTCAAAAAATAAAACTAAAAAACTAGATGCCCTGGTCTCACAATTTGCTGTTTTCCATTGGTCTATCTTTCCATTTCTCTGTTAATACCATTTTCTCTTACTTAGTATAGACTTCAAAGCTGCAGTGTATAGTAGGGATATTGCTTCTCTATCTTAGTCATCTTGGGCTGCTATATCAAGTTACCATAGACTGGGTGACTTAAAGAATAAACATTTCTTTCTGGCAGTTCTTGAGGTTGTGAAGTTCATGTTCAGGGAGCTGGCAGATCTAGTGTCCGGTAAGGGCCCGCTTCCTGGTTTGCAGATGATCGTCTTCTTGTGGTTTCTTCACATGACAGAAAAGAGAGGAAGCCGGCTCTCCTGTGTCTTCTTATAAGAGCACTAATCTCATTCAGAAAGCATCTACCTTTATGCTCTCATCTAATCCTAATTAATTCCCAGAAATGTCAACTTCTAATACTATATTGGGGGGTAGGTTATTAATGTATGATTTTTTTAGAGTGATGCAAACATTCACTCCATAACACCCTCCAACAATATTCTATAGAACATCTTGGCTGTTCTTAGTCATTGTCTTCTATTTCAGTTTTTAGAAGTACTTTTTTCTTAATTTTAGTGAAAAAAACAAACTGCCTTATAAATTTCATGGAATAAAATGTAACTGTAGTCATATTTCAAAGAGGTTACATCATAGTGATATTTAATCTCCTTTTAAGGACATATGACATTTTTCCATTTATTGCATTTTATATTGATGTTTTTCAGTATAGGCTTTTTGCATAATAATCATTTTATATCCTTCCTGAGACTTTTTTGGACTTCAAGAAAATTAGTTTTAATAGAAATTTGTGGCCAGGCGCCGTGGCTCACGCCTCTAATCCCAACACTTTGGGAGGCCAATGTGGATGGATAGCCTCAGTTCAGGAGTTTGAGACCAGCCTGACAAACATGGAGAAACCCCATGTCTACTAAAAATACAAAATTAGCCAGGCGTGGTGGCGCAGGCCTGTAATCCCAGCTACTCAGGAGGCTGAGGCAGGAGAATCACTTGTACCCGGGAGACAGAGATTGCAGTGAGCCAAGATGGTGTCATTGCACTCCAGCCCAGGCAACAAGAGCAAAACTTTGTCTCAAAAAAAAAAAAAAAAGAAATTAGTCCAGCCTGGGTAACGTGGCAAACCTTGTCTATACAAAAACATACCTGGTCATTGTGATGTGTACCTGTAGTACCAGCTACTCAGGAGGCTGAGGTGGAAGGATCTGTTGAGCCTAGGAGTTTGAGGCTGCAGTGAGCTATGATTGCACCAGTAAACTCCAGCCTGGGCAACAGAATGAGCCTGAGACCCTGTTTCAAAAAAAAAAAGGGAAGAAAAGAAAAAAGAAAAAAATTAGTTTCAATAGAGTATGCTGTCTTTTAAAAATTACATTCAACAGGTTGTTGCTGATAATTGGAATTCACTGAGATTTATTTCTGTATAAAGTGTGCATTCTAGAAACTTAGTAAAAATATTACATATGCACAAAATACATAAAAGAATTGCACAATGAATCAAAATATTGATGGAGCCAGTATTGGGAATAAGATAATTGCCTTACTTTTTATACTTTCACAACCTGGGTATGCATCCCCATCAGTATATTTTATTTTTGCATGTTTTTATGCAAATGATAACCAATATGTGATATTTTATATCGGATTTTAACTCAGTTATGAACCTTACATGGAATGATAGTTAATTCACTTTCTTATTTCGTTGATTTTATTATTTAGAACAGTGGTTGTTTGCCCAAAACATTGAGCAGATAATCCACAGAGTTCCCACATTTTTCTTCCAAGCTCATAGTTCCCCCTGTTTTAAACATCTTGACTGGCCAGGTGCTGTGTCTTACATACCTGTAATCCTACCACTTAGGGAGGCTGAAGCAGGAGGATAGCTTGAACTCCAGTGTTGGAGGCCAGCCTAGGCAACATAACAAGACCCTGTCTCAAAAACAAAAAATTGTTTTAAACCATATTGTCTGTGTGTAGTGTATTCCACAATTGATGCAAGAATATATTACATGTGAACATGATGGAAATTGAAGAAACCAATATCATTATTACCTAAAGTCCATCTTTTACATGAAACTTCACTCTTTGTGTTCTGTGGTTTAAGACAACTACGTGTGTCATGTATCCACCATCACAGTCTTATACAGAAGCGTTTCACTGCCCTCAAAATCCCCTGTGCTCTTCCCAATCATAGCTCTCCCCTCCCTCATTTGCCACCCCTATTTATCCCTGGAAACAAATGGTGATGTTCCTTCCTCTAGTGTTTTGCATTTTCCAGAATATCACATATTTGGAATGATGCTGTAAGTGGCCATTTCAGACTTGCTTCTTTCATGTGAAAATATGCATTGAAGGTCTCTCGATACCTTTGTTGCTTGATGACTCATTTATTTTTTATTTTTATTTATCTAAAAAAATTTTTGTTTTGTGAGAGATGGGGTCTCAAACTCCTCAGCTCAGGTGATTCTCCCGCCTCAGCTTCCCAAAGTGCCTGGATTCCACTTGTGAGCCACCATGTCTGGCCACTCATTTTCTTTCATCACTAACATTCCATTGTATGGGTGTTACCATAGTTTGTTTCTTTATTCACCTATTGAAAGGCTCATCCTGAGCCTGGTGTGATGCCTCATCCCTGAATTCCCAGCATATGGGAGACTGAAGTGAGAAGATTGCTCGAGGCCAGCAGTTAGAGACCAGCCTGGTAGATACAGTGAGAAACCTCGTTAATTTTTTTTTTTTTTTTTTAAAGACTCACCTTGTTTGATTCTGGTTTTTGGCAGTTATGAGTAAGGCTGCTAAAAATGTTTGTGGGAGGACTTTTGTGTGAACATCAGTTTTCAGTTCATTTAGGTTAATATGTAGGAATGAGACTTCTGAATCAGTAAGACCATGCTTATTTTCTTCAGAGCTCCACAGACTGTCTTCCAAATTGGCTGTAGAATTTTCCATTCATATCCATAGTGAAGGAGAGTTCACTGTCTCCAGCATTTGGAAGTGTCAGTGTTTGGGATTTAGGCTACCCCACCAGGTGTTTGCTGGTGCCTCATTGTTTTCTTTCTTTCTTTTTTTTTTCTTTGGAGATGGAGTTTTGTGTCTAGTTCTTGTTACCTAGGCTGGAGTGCAATGGCATGATCTCAGCTCACTGCAGCCTCTGCCTCCTGGGTTGAAGCAATTCTCCTGACTCAGCCTCCCAAATAGCTGGGATTACAGGCGTGGGCCTCCACTCCTGGCAAATTTTTGTATTATTAGTAGAGACGAGATTTTACCATGTTGGCCAGGGTGGTCTCAAACTCCTGACCTCAGGTGATCCACCCGCCTTGGCCTCCCAAAATGCTTGATTATAGGCGTGAGCCACTGCCCCCGGCCTGTTTTCATTTACTCTTTAATAACATGCAATGTTGAGCATCCCGTCATATGTTTGTTTGACATAATTACATTTTTTAGGGGGAGGTATAGTTGGAAATATTTTGCCTTTTTTTTTCGGGGGGGATGGAATCTGGCTCTGTCGCCCAGGCTGGAGTGCAGGGGCACTCCTGCCCTTGGTAATCCACTCGCCTCAGCCTCCTTAAGTGCTGGGATTACAGGCATGAGCCACTGCACCCAGTCTTTTGCTTCTTTTTTGATTGGTTGATTTTTTTTCTTATAGGATTTTGAGTTCTTCCTACCATTTGGGTACCAGTCCTTGATCAGACAGGTGTCCTGCAAATATTTGTCCCAGTCTGCCACCTGTCTTTTTATTCTGTTGAGTTTTTTCCAAAACAGTTTTATTTTGAATGAAGTCCAATTTATTGATTTTCTCATTCACAGATCATGCTTTTTGTGTGTGTGAAACCTTATTGCCAAATCCAAGGTTGTCTTGGTTTTCACAACTGTTATGTTCTAGAAGTTGTGAGTTTTGCATTTTCCATTTAAGTAAATGATTCATCAGGAGGTAGTTTTTAAAAAGGTGAAGTTCTGTGTCTAGTTCATTTGTTTGCATTTGCTAATCCAGGTGTTTCAGTACCATTTGTTTTTCGCCAGCGTGCCTGACTAATGTTTTGTTTTATTATGGAGACGGGGTCTCCCTGTGTTGCCCAGGCTGGTCTCGAACTGTTGGGCTCAAATGATCTTTCCGCCTTGGCCTCTGGTTTTACGTTTTTAATACATGTCTTTGTAGTAGATTTTTCTATGTTCCTAGTGCCTTTCTTATCTTATGGAATCTTCTCTGGTATATTTAGTTTATTGAGTGTTTTTAATCATGAGGAAATATTAACCCATTTATGCTGGAGGTTTCAACTTTTTGAATTGCAGACATGTGAAAAATCAGACTTTGGCGATGACCTTGAGCAGTAGGATATAAATAATTCCCACATGCTTAGCGTTCCAAAAATGGAACACTAGGCATAAGTAGGTTAAGGCTTGTCACATGCCTTTTCTGCCTCTCTTAGGACATTCTTGTGGTTTTTTGTGTTTTGTTTTGAGATGGAGTCTCACTCTGTCACCCAGGCTAGAGTGCAGTGGCACGATCTCGGCTCATTGCAACCTCCGCCTCCCAGGTTCAAACAATTCTCCCACCTCAGCCCCCCAAGTAACTGGGACTACAGGCACACGCCACCACACCTAGTTAATTTTTGTATTTTTAGTGGAGATAGAGTTACACCATGTTGGCCAGGCTGATCTCAAACTGCTGACGTCAAGTGACACACCTGCCTCGGCCTCCCAAAGTGCTGAGATTACAGGCATGAGCCACCACACCTGGCTGCTACCATGATTGATTTTCATTACTTACTGTGAAACAAAACTTAAAACCTAACAGCTTAAGGAATTTTACATACACAGTTGAGATAGTTGGAGAAATCTACATAAGTTCTCTAAGATCAATTCTATTGTATTCTGCCTTTTGCAATTATCCTGATGTTTCCTGCACGTCATAGTACGGGCCAAGATGTTATTTTCTTTTTTTTTTTTCGTTGAGATGGAGTTTTACTCTTGTTGCTCAGGCTGGAGTGCAATGGTGGAATCTAGGCTCACCACAACCTCCGCCTCCCGGGTTCAAGCGATTCTCCTGCCTCAGTTCTCCCGAGTAGCTGAGATAAAACGCATGTGCCACCACGCCTGGCAAATTGTGTATTTTTAGTAAAGATGGGGTTTCTCCACGTTGGTCAGGCTGGTCTCGAACTCCCAACCTCAGGTGATTTCCGCCCCACCCCCACTGCGCAAAGTTCTGGGATTACAGGTATGAGCCACCGCGACCAGCCAAGATGTTATTGATGTTTTTTTTTTGTTTTGTTTTGTTTTTTTATTTTTTGAGATGGAGTCTTGCTCTGTCACTCAGGCTAGTGGCGCTAGTGCAGTGGCACAATCTCGGCTCACTGCAATCTCCTCCTCCCGGGTTCAAGTGATTCTCCTGCCTCATCCTCCCGAGTAGCTGGGATTACAGGACCCCGCCACCGCACACGGCTAATTGTTGTATTTTTTAGTAGAGACGGGGTTTCACCATCTTGGCCAGGCTGGTCTCAAACTCCTTACCTCATGATCCACCCGCCTCTACTTCCCAAAGTGCTGAGATTACAGGCGTGAGCCACCGCCCCAGCCAAGATGTTATTTTCTTTTTTCTTTTTTTTTTTTTTTTTTTTTGAGACGTAAGTCTTGCTCTGTCGCCCAGGCTGGAGTGCAGTGGCGCAATCTCGGCTCACTGCAAGCTCCGCTTCCCAGGTTCATGCCATTCTCCTGCTTCAGCCTCCTGAGTAGCTGAGACTACAGGCAGCCGCCACTGCACCCAGCTAATTTTTCGTATTTTTAGTAGAGACGGGGTTTCACCGTGGTCTCGATCTCCTGACTTCATGATCCGCCCGCCTCGGCCTACCAAGGTGTTGGGATTACAGGTGTGAGCCACCGCGCTCGGCCTTTAAGATGTTACTTTCTAAGACTAAATAATATCCCATTGTATATGTATGCTTACCACATTTTGTTTATCCATTCAGTCATCAGTGGATATGTGGGTGGCTGCACTGCTCATTACTGCCACCCCAGGAAGGTTGTATAGTGGTTAAATCTATGCTTATTACACCTGGATATATACACCTGGATATAAACCAGGAGTTTCTTGTTTGCCCTCTTGTGTACTTACAGTGCCAGGTTTTTCTTAGGAATGTCCCATCTGCCCTTGTTACCAGCATCTATCTAGCTACACTCTGACAGGATAACTGCAAACTGAATGATTCCTGGGCATCATAATGGATGTTTCTTTCAACTTAGGTGTCTCCCCTCCTCTCTGCTTATATCTAGCATGCCTGATTTGGGTGGTCCCTGGGGTGTGGGATTTCCCAGGGGCTCTCCCTCCTGCTCTTGGGTAGCTATCTGCCTTCTCTAACAGTGTCATCAAAGATTACACTTTGGGAACAGGCATTTTCAAGGATACACAGCCTCAGGACTGCTAATGTTAACATTTTTCTGCATATTAATTCATAGGACTCTATTATGACAGGTGCTACAGTCCCACAGACCAAAGAGACATTAGGGACAGCCCAGGCAACTTCCTTTTCTCCCTAGATTCAGTGAATGCACACATTTTCCCAACCTACTGTTGCTTTATCCCTTGTTCAGTTCTAGCATCACAATTGCTTTATGAACTAGCCAAGCATGGTGGCACATGCTTGTGGTCTCAGCTACTCAGGAGGTTGAGTCATAAGAATTGCATGAACTCAGGAGGAAGAGGTTATAGTGAGCCAATATCGTGCCACTACACTCCAGCCTGGGCAGCAGAACGAGACTCTGTCTCAAAAAAAAAAAAAAAAAATTGCAGGCCGGGCGCAGTGGCTCACGCCTATAATTTCAGCACTTTGGGAGGCCGAGGCGGGCAGATCACCTGAGATTGGGAGATCAAGACCAGCCTGACCAACATGGAGAAACCCTGTCTCTACTAAAAATACAAAATTAGCCGGGTGTGGTGGCACATGCCTGTAATCCCAGCTACTTGGGAGGCTGAGGCAGGAGAATCACTTGAACGCCAGTGGTGAGCCAAGATCACACCATTACACTCCACCCTGAGCAACAAGTTGTTGTTTTGAAAATCCATCTCAAAACAACAACAACAAAAATGCTTTATGGAAGAAATTATAGAAAGAGAGAAAGGGATGTGATGACCAAAGCAGGGAATAAGTGTTTGGAGTCCACGGCAACTTCTTGGGAATAGAGTCTAGGCCCCCAGTGCTGTCACTCTCACCCATCCTCCTCTACACATGTGAGATGTTTCAGGACCCAGTGGCCTTTGAGGATGTTGCTGTGAAGTTCACCCAGGAGGAGTGGGCTTTGCTGGATATTTCCCAGAGGAAGCTCTACAGGGAACTGATGCTGGAAACTTTCAGGAACCTGACCTCTATAGGTAAGGATGACATATTCCTTCCCTCAGTCCATTACTGAACCAGTGTTTCTAGCTCATCAATGCTGTTGAGTGATTTAGAACATAGACAGGAAATACTTTGATGAATAAATGAGGTATGGCTGCAGTAAATCATAGACATAGAATCTAATAATTTTTTCACAGTTTTATATTGCTTCAGGACTATTTTTCTGTGTCTGTATTTTAGGGAAAAAGTGGAAAGACCAGAACATTGAGTATGAGTACAAAAACCCCAGAAGAAGCTTCAGGTAATTGGCACTTACAAGACAAAGCAGTGTCTCTCTGCACAATCTTAGAATATGAGAATATGTTGAAGAGAAGTAAAACAAAGAACTAAGTCCAGTATCAAATTCATTTCTTCTTAGAATATTTTCTCAAAATCATATATTTACATGTGACTAAGTCTGAGGGCTCACTCCTGTAATCCCAATCCTTTGAGAAGTGGAGATAGGAGGATAGCTTGAGGCCAGCAGTTCAAGAACAGCCTGTGCAACATAATGAGACCACAAATCAACAACAGCAAAAAATTAGCTGGGCATTGTGGTATGCATCGGTAGTCCCAGCTACTCAGGAGGCTGAATCAGAAGGATCACTCGATCCCCCAGGAGTTAAAGGCTGCGGTAAGCAATGATAATATCACTGCACTCCAGGATGGTCACAGGACGAAACCCTGACTCATAAGAAAAATCACACAGAGTATTTAGTACTTGTAAAATAGTTTACATGGGATAGTATTAAGCCCCTTATGAATATTTTTTTAAACAATAGGTATGACTCTGTAACCTTGTAGAACATGTTGTCCATTTACCTTCAAACAATTCAGCCAGGGCAGAAAGCCTACACTTTGATGGACCATGTTAAAAATGCAAGTGCAATACTTGTTGATTAATATAAAATTACTCATAAACCCTTCATAATGTGCTTCTCACTTTTGACAGGAGTCTCATAGAAGGGAATGTCAATGAAATTAAAGAAGACAGTCATTGTGGAGAAACTTTTACCCAGGTTCCAGATGACAGGCTGAACTTCCAGGAGAAGAAAGCTTCTCCTGAAGTAAAATCATGTGACAACTTTGTGTGTGGAGAAGTTGGCGTAGGTAACTCATCTTTTAATATGAACATCAGAGGTGATATTGGACACAAGGCATACGAGTATCAGGACTATGCACCAAAGCCATATAAGTGTCAACAACCTAAGAAAGCCTTCAGATATCGCCCCTCCTTTAGAACACAAGAAAGGAATCACACCGGAGAGAAACCCTACACTTGTAAAGAATGTGGAAAAACCTTTATTTCCCATTCAGGCATTCGAAGACACATAGTAATGCACAGTAGGGATGGACCTTATAAATGTAAGTTTTGTGGGAAAGCCTTCCATTGTCTCAGATTATATCTTATCCATGAAAGAACTCACATTGGAGAGAACCCGTATGAATGCAAACAATGTGGTAAATCCTTTAGTTATTCTGCTACCCTTCAAGTACATGAAAGAACTCACACTGTAGAAAAGCCTTATGAATGTCAGCAATGTGGGAAAGCATTCCATAATTCCAGTTCCTTTCAAGCACATAAAAGAACCTACACTGGGGCAAAGCCGTATGAATGTAAACAGTGTGGCAAATCCTTCTGTTGGTGTCATTCCTTTCAAATACATGAAAGAACTCACACTGGGGAGAAGCCCTATGAATGTAGCAAATGTAATAAAGCATTCCATAGTCACAGATCCTATCTTAGACATAAAAGGAGTCACACGGGAGAGAAGCCTTATCAATGTAAGAAATGTAGAAAAGCATTCACGTATCCCAGTTCCCTTCGCAGACATGAAAGGACCCACTCTGTGAAAAAACCTTATGAATGTAAGCAATGTGGGAAAGCATTATCTTATCTTATAAGTTTTCAAACACACCTAAGAATGCACTCTGGAGAAAGACCTTATAAATGTAAGACATGTGGGAAAGGCTTTTATTCTCCCAAGTCATTTCAAAGACATGAAAAAACTCACACTGGAGAGAAACCCTATGAATGCAAGCAATGTGGTAAAGCCTTCAGTAGTTCCAGTTCCTTTCGGTACCATGAAAGGACTCACACTGGAGAGAAACCCTATGAGTGTAAGCAATGTGGGAAAGCCTTCAGATCTGCCCCACACCTTCGAATGCATGGTAGGACTCACACTGGAGAGAAACCCTATGAGTGTAAGGAATGTGGGAAAGCCTTCAGATCTGCCAAGAACCTTCGAATTCATGAAAGGACACAAACACACATAAGAATGCACTCTGTAGAAAGACCTTATAAATGTAAGATATGTGGAAAAGGCTTTTATTCTGCCAAGTCATTTCAAATACATGAAAAATCTTACACTGGAGAGAAACCCTATGAGTGTAAGCAATGTGGTAAAGCCTTTGTTTCTTTCACTTCCTTTCAATATCATGAAAGGACTCACACTGGAGAGAAACCCTATGAGTGTAAGCAATGTGGAAAAGCCTTCAGATCTACCTCACACCTTTGAAAGCATGGTAGGACTCACACTGGATAGAAACCGAGGCAGGCCAAAGCAGGTGAATCACCTGAGGTCAGGAGTTCAAGACCGGCCTGACCAATATGATGAAACCCCTGTCTCTACTAAAAATACAAAAATTGGCCAGGTGTGGTGGGCTGTTCCTGTAATCCTAGCTAGTTGGGAGGCTGGCACAGGAGAATCGCTTGAATCTGGGGGGCAGAGGTTGCAGTGAGCCGAGATCATGCCATTGCACTCCAGCCTGGGCAACAGGAGCAAAACTCCGTCTCAAAAAAAAAAAAAAAGAGACTTGGCCTTGTGGTGAGGGGATGTCAGCTCTAGACTCCTGGACCTGTTTTTGCCTTACTTATTCTCTAAAGACTAAAATATTTCCTAAAATTTATGGGCGCTGTTTACCAGAAAGTACCTTAGTTAAAACATAGAAGTTCATTTATGCCTTATAAAGCTTTTTTTTTCAGGTTGGTTTAGTGAGTCACAGGAAGCTAATAAATTTGTGTAATTGTCTAAGTACGGCCTTTTCTTTCTCTGATAATGTGCTGTTGATACTAACTTGTCAACAGCCTGCTTATTTCAGACGTGTAAAGTTAATTGCAACATGGAAAAGTCACTTTTATATATTATGCAATGGCATGGAAAAATTCATTTTCATTAAGGTTCCAATGAAGCTGCTCTTCAGAAACGCTTATTTAAAACTCCCTAAGGTCAAAGTCCAGGCATCACAGAATGCAGCATCAATCACTGACCAAACCCTGTCTGTGTGTGGAGGTGACATACCCAGTCTCAGATAATGTATCCACATCAGTGAAGGGTGGAATCATTGATTGTCAGATCACACAGCATGACTCACAGCAGGGAAGACAGGGCGGTGACAGAGGTGGGGGCACCTGAGCAGGTATGGTGGCTCACACCTGTAATCTTAGCACTTTGGGAGGCCGAGGAGGGTGGATCACTTGAGGTCAGGAGTTCAAGACCAGCCTGGCCAACATGGTGAAACCTTAAAAAATAGATAAATTAGTTGGGCATCATTGTGTATCCCTGTAATCCCACATACTCAGGAGGCTGAGGCAGGAGAATCGCTTGAGCGTGGGAGGCGGTTGGTACACTGAACTGAGATCACACCATTGCACTCTCCAACCTAGTCGACAGAGCGAGACTCTGTCTCAAAATGAAAAAAACAAGAGTTGGGTGCACCTGAATCCAGCCCTGCCTTATCCTCCCTTGAAGGCCAAATACACCCTGACACTTTTCACCAAAGAGTAGAAACAACACCATCCACTTGACCCCAAATGGGACTTTCCACAGGATGCAAACACAGTGTTGGAATGGCCAATGACAGTGACAATGAAAGTGCAGGCTGAGGGTGATGAACAGGACACACTGGAGAGCCTGACATCGGCCTAGACTATGGGGGTGTCTTGATGCTTCACAAAGAGCCCAAGGAGCACCCCAAAGAGGACACTGGAGCACAGGCCCAAAGGGTGTTCATATGCCAGGAAGGCCACTAATTTTAGAAGGCAGTGATGTTGGTGCCTGTTTAAGTCCAGATGCTTTATAACTTATGCTTTTCTGCATCCGCTTAGACAAAGAAATCTGCAATTTTTGAGTTTCAGTATTTAGAAGTAAGTTATTTTAGCAGTCTACACATTTGTGGTTTATTCTGAGCTAACTTCAGACACACAGCTACAGATAGGGAATATCATGAGTATTTCCAAGGCTGAAACTCTTCATGAAGTCAGTGGGACTCTCTCATGGGAGGGTTTTAAGACCCACAATCAAAAAGGTGGGGAAACATTAGAGTGGAAGGAGGGCAGCAGAAGGTCAGGGGCCTTCCCCAGAGGCCTAACATACCCAACATTACCCTGGATGAAAACCAATACATACCATAACACCACACTCTCTCCAATGTTTCACAGACAAAGTGAAATGTATTCAAAGCTAAGCTTCCAGAATTCCACTTTACACAATAAGGTTTTAATATCACTCTGTGTTGATGTTAGGCAATCACTAAATAGCATTTTCTGGTTATATATGGAAAATACCTTGATTTCTGGGATATGAAAATGCTCATTTTTAGATATGCTTGTTTTTGAACTTTTTTTAATAAAACAAGGTGAGAAAACAGGAAAAAAATTTTCAGATCAAGGAACTTAGGCGAATTAATAGGAGAAAAGTCATACAAATTTATTTAACATGTATATATGGGAGCCTTCAGAATGAAGACCCACCCAGCAATAAGACAAAAAAGCTTACATACCATTCTGAGGCCAGGAAAAATGCAGACTTGGCATGGCCAAAAAAATTCCAGGTTTGGGGGGGAAGTCATTTTTAATGGCAAGACAGATTATGCTATAGGAAAAGAAGAAGCTTGGCTAGCAAAGGAGACCTTGTTATGTAGATGAGAGAATAGATGGGAAATGCTGCTTTTCAGACTTTTATTTAGAATTTTAAGTAATAGAGTCAGGATTATGCTGTGTTGCCCAGGCCGTTCTCTAATTCTTTGTCTCAAGCAATCCTCCCAGCTCAGTCTCCCAAAGTGCTAGGATTCCAGGCATGAGCCACCATGTCCAGACAGGGTTTGTCCCCTTGTAAAGAATTATTCATTGCTGGGCACAGTGATTCACAGTGACGTCTGCCTGGCATCTGCCTATAAAGGAAGCATGGCACCAGCATCTGCTCAGCTTCTGGTGAAGGCCTCAGGTAGCTTTCAATCATAGCGGAAGGTGAACGGGGAACAGGCAGTCACATGGCGAAAGCAGGAGTGAGACAGAGAGAGTGGTGTAGGAAGGTGCAGCTCACTAGAACTCACTGATTATCACAAAGACAGCAACAAGCCATGAGAGAAACAAGCCATAGGTCCCCCTGACCCAAACAACTCCCATCAGGACTCACCTCCAACATTGGGGATTACAGTTCCTTATGACATTGGGTGGGAACATACATTTAAACTATCACGTGACAATATTACTTCCCTCAGTTTATTAAAGAACAAGTGTTTCTAGCTCTTCAGTGCTGTTCAGTGATTTGGAACGTGGACAGGGAAAACTTTGATAAATCAGGCATGGCTGCAGTGAGCTGTGAACATAGAATCTAATAATTTTTAAACTAATTTTATAATAGCCAGGCATGGTGGCTCATGCCTGTAGTTCCAGCACTTTGACAGGCCAAGGTGGGTGGATGACTTGAACCCAGGAGTCTGAGAACAGCCTGGGCAACATGGTGAAACCCTATCTCTACAAACTTTTTAGCCAGGATGGTGACATGCACCTGTAATCCCAGCTACTTGAGAGACTGAGGTAGGAGAATCACCTGAACCCAGGAGTTTGAGGCTGTAGTGAGCTGTGATCATGCCATTGCACTCCAGCCTGGGTGACAGAGTGAGACCCTCATCTCCAAAAAAAAAAAACTCATAATTTTATAATCAGGACTATTTTTTTTTTTTTTTTTGAGATGGAGTCTCACTCTGTCTCCCAGGCTGGAGTGCAGTGGCGGGATCTCAGCTCACTGCAAGCTCCACCTCCCAGGTTTTACGCCATTCTCCTGCCTCAGCCTCTCAAGTAGCTGGGACTACAGGCGTGCGCCACCTACGCCCGACTAATTTTTTTTGTATTGTTAGTAGAGATGGGGTTTCACCATGTTAGCCAGGATGGTCTTGAACTCCTGACCTTGTGATCTGCCCGCCTCGGCCTCCCAAAGTGCTGGGATTACAGGTGTGAGTCACCGTGCCTGGCAATCAGGACAATTTTTTATGGATCTGTATTTTAAGAAAAAAATGGAAAGACCAGATCATTGAAGATCAGTACAAAAATCTCAGGAAGAATCTAAGGTAATTTTCCCTCACAAAATAAAGCATTCTCTCTCTAGAAAATCTTATACTGCCTGAAAATGTTTTGGTTTTTTGGAGACAGAGTTTCACTCTTGTTGCCCAGACTGGAGTGCAATGGCTCAATCTTGGCTCATCGCAACCTCTGCCTCCCAGGTTCAAGTGATTCTCCTGCCTCAGCCTCCCGAGTAGCTGGGATTACAGACGCCCACCACCACGTCCGGCTAATTTTGAATTTTTAATAGAGATGGGGTTACTCCATGTTGGTCAGGCTGGTCTCGAACTCCTGTCCTCTGGTGATCCGCCCGGCTCGGCCTCCCAAAGTGCTGCAATTACAGGAGTGAGCCATTGTACCCGGCTGAAAATGTTTAAAATATGCAAATAAAAGAAATAAGACCAGCATCACATTTATTTACTCTTAGAAAATTTTCTCTAAAAACATAATATTTAAATGTGACATAGGCTAGGCACAGTGGCTCACACCTCTACTCCCAGCCCTTTGGGAGACCAAAGACAGATGATTGCTTGAGGCTAGGAGTGAGACCAGCCTAGGCAACATAATGATACATCACCTCATTAACAAAAAATGTTAGCTGCGCATGGTGGCACTTGCCTGTAGTTCCTGCTACTTGGGAGGCTGAGGCAGGAGGATGGCTTGAGCCCAGGAATTCCAAGCTACCATGAACCATGCTCAGTTAGACCCCTGCCTTATCACAAGGACAGAGGGCTTTCTGTATCCTAAGTTTCTTGCCTTGGTATACTGGAAGAATGGTATCACACGTGGGCTTGGAGAATGAGTGCAAGTTTTTTCCTTTTTTTTTTTGAGAAAGGGTCTCAGTCTTGTCGCCTAGGCTGGAGTGCAGTGGCCTGATCTCGGCTTACTGCAACCTCCACCTCCCAGGTTCAAGTGATTCTCCTGCCTCAGCCTCCTGAGTAGCTGGGATTACAGGCACCTGCCACCACGCCCAGCTAATCGTTGTACTTTTAGTAGAGATGGGGTTTTGCCATGTTGGCCAGGATGGTCTGGAACTCCTGACCTCGGGTTATCCACCCATCTAGGCCTCCCAAAATGCTGGGATTACAGACGTGAGCCACCGTGCCCGGCCGAAAATGCGAACTTTCTACTTTGGGTACTACCATTTTGGCGGGCATCAGATCCTCCATGCCCGAGCTCTGTGGGCACTGCTGCCTCTCTCCACCTCAGGCACCACATCCCAGAAGCCCCCGTCCCACTGCCTGGCTTGTGCTTTAGAACAGCTGCTGCTGCAGGGCCTTCAGCTGCCACTACCGACGTTGCGATTTAGAAGTCTTTTAATGCATTTAAATATCTTAGAATTTGGCTTCCCCACTTTATACACACAATCATGAGGAGAGCAGGGACCCTATTGGTGTCTTATTCACACAGTGGGATTGAGGGTGTTTGTCTCATGAAACTGATCAGTGAAGTGAGAAGCAGCTGAATAACCTGCAGGGGGGCAGCAGAGCCTGAGGCCAGTGTGGAGCCTGCAGAGGAAGGGAAAGGGAGCTCCTTGGGGGCTTCCGGGGCCCCCTGCCTTCCCCTGCAGGTGGCCTCCAGCTGCCCAGAACAGCTGCAGAGTGTGGATTCTGAGAAGCTGCAGGGCCCTGGAAAGCAGGAGACCCTCGTGCAGGTGTACTTAGGGGGTTCCATCCTTTCTGAGGTTGCCCCTCTGGAGCCTGGGGCCATTTTCTGGGAAGTGTTTTGGTTTTGACATGTATAGAGTCGCTGGGGTCAGACTAATTATTACATATGAAGAAAATCTGTGAAGGTCAGCCTCAGTGAGACTTGTTGGGTTTGTCTTATAACAAAGGGTTTATGAAGTTGACAGTTTATTTAGGTCAGAAGCTTAAATTGTCACCAGGTGAGAGTTTCCTGCTGCGGAAAATGAAGATCTGGAAGGAGAGAGCATTTCTACACTGTGAGGGGGCGTGGGGTGGGAGTAGGGGAGCGAAGATGAGGAAGCCTTGGTCTTGCCTCATCTCCAGTTCTGGCTCCCCGGAGGACATCTGCTTCTCCCTCCTGGTGCGGTCATTCTTGGCCTGGTCTGGGTTCCCCTCGTGCTCTGAGGCAAAGGGGGTGGCTTTGTGGGGGCAATAGGCCCTTGGTGTCTGTCCTAAAGGTTTGCTGAAAACTCACTGACATGAGGCAGTTGGATTAACTCTGAAAAGGCATACAAATTTATTTAGTATGTACACACAAGAGCCTTCAGAATGAAGACTCCTCAACAGTAACACAGAAAAGCTTATATACCATCCTGAGGACAGCAAAGAATGCAGACTCAGTATGGTCCAAAAATCACACGTTATGTTGGCAAATCGGATTTAGTGGCAAGACATCTTCTGAGAGAGGGAAAGAAAGGGGCTTGGCTAGCAAAGATGGACTGTTATATAAATGAAGGCTCTCACAGAGAGAAGAGAAATGCTTCTTTTCCAACTTTTTAACGTTTTTCTTTTTATTTGGATACTTAAATAATAAAGATGGGAGTCTCCCTGTGTTGACCAGGCCTTCAACTCCTTGCTTTAAGGCAGGGATGTCCAATCTTTTAATCTTTTGCCTTCCCTGGGCCACACTGAAAGAATTGTCTTGGGCCACACAGAAAACACACTAACACTAATGATAGCTGATGAGCTAAAAAAAAAAAAAAAAGAAAAGGAAAAAAATCGCAAAAAACTCTGTTTTTTTTTTTTGTTTTTTAGCCGGAGTCTCACTCTGTCACCCACACTGGAGTGTAGTGGCGTAAATCTTGGCTCACTGCAACCTCCGCCTCCGGGTTCAAGCGATTCTCCTGCCTCAGCCTCCTGAGTACCTGGGACTACAGACGCCTGCCACCACACCTGGCTAATTTTTGTATTTTTAGTAGAGATGGGGTTTCACCATATTGGCCAGGCTGGTCTTGAACTCCTGACCTTGTGATCTGCCTGCCTCGGCCTCCCAAAGTGCTGGGATTACAGGCGTGACCCACAGTGCACGGCAGAAAATCGCAAAAAAAAGTTTTTAATATTTTAAGAAAGTTTACTAATTTGCGTTGGGCTGTATTCAAAGCCGTCCTTAGCCCACAGGCCATAGGTTGGACAAGCTTGCTTTAAGGGATCCTCCAGACTCGGCCTCCGAAATTGCTGGGATTGGAGGCGTGAGTCACAGCTTCCTACCTGTGTTCAGGTTTTAAAGACGTCAGACCCCGAATCTCTACTAGTTCCGGTGAAGGGAAATAAGCAGGGAGGGGGCCATGGCTTTGTTAACGGAGATTCTCCGCAGATGCACATTTTCCTCCCAAAGGCACATTTGCAAGACCACACTGTTGGCCAAGCGGCCACGATTTCAAAATACGTCAAAGGAGTGACCGGGCGCGGTGGCTCACGCCTGTAATCCTAGCACTATGGGAGGCTGGGGCGGATCACTTGAGCTCAGGAGTTCGAGACCAGCCTGGCTGAAACCCCGTCTCTACTAAAAATACAAAAATTAGCAGGGGTGGTGGAGCACGCCTGTAATCCCAGCTACTAGGGAAGCTGAGACAGTAAAATCGCTTAAACCCAGGAGGTGGAGATTGCCGTGAGCCAGGATAGCGCCACTGCACTCCAGCCTGGGTGACAAAGTGAGACCCAGTGTCAAAAAAAAAAAAGTCAAAGAAATATATTTTGGGGTAAAAAAATTTAATTTCCTTCACCTCCATTGGACTCTTGAGTCTGGAATTCCCTACACACATTTGTGACCCTGTGCAAGACGAAGGACCCCATTGAGTGAAAAAGACAACAGTGTCCCTTGTAGCAGTTAGGAGCGAGTTTGGCTCAAATGCCAGTATCCGAAGAACAGGGAGCTGAAAGTGAGCTCATTTAGAGAACCTGCGGCTGGAACAGCAGCGACCGGCTCTGCAGGGCCCTGTTACCCAGGGCTTCTGCTGTCACTCAGGGCTGAGGGGGCGGGTTAGGATGCCCTATCCAATCGGGGTGCTGGGGCGGGGCCCTGACAACTGTTTATCCGCCGGAATGAGGGCCCCGCATTGCCAGTCTTCTCATTGCCTGGCTGCTGGAGCCAAGCAGAGGTCGGGATTCCTTCTTTTCTGCTCTGAGAGGGACCAGGTGCCTCCTCCGTAGCTTTTGTCTTTCTGTTGCCTGCGCGTGTCCTGGACTGCTCACGGGACTTCTGCAGGAGACGCCGGAATATCTGGAAGCTGAAAAATGGTGAGTGTGCGGAGCCGGAAACCCCGAGGTGGGCTTGGGGGTTAGGGGACGGTCTGGTCAGAACCGCGGAATCGGCTGTGGCGGAATGCGGGCCTCCATGTTGCGACTCGGGGGTCTGAGGCCCGAGTTCCCCTGGCGCAGCTCAGCCCTGGGTCCCCTTGGCCTCAGGGTGGGTCTGGGCGGCAGTCGGGATCCCTGGCGTCTTGCTGTCCCTGCGCGGCGACTGGGGCCCCTGCCCCGGAGCTGTCTCTGGGGAGCTCTGCGCCCGCAGCCCCGCGTCTCCCCAAACTGTGCGGAAGTCATGGAGGGAATCCCGCCTCATGTGTGGGGTTCCCAGTCACACGTTTCTTCTGTTAAAAATTAAACTGAGACGCTGTTAACAAGTAAAGATTATTTTGGGCAAACAGCCAATCATGAAGGAGAAACACCGGGTCATGACTTGTTTGTTAACGGAAAAAAAAAAAAAGCCAAACTGTAAAATAACTTAAAGAAGTTTTATTTTGACCTGGCGGCTCATACCTGTAATCCTAGCACTTTGGCAGGCCGAGGTGGGTGGATCACCTGAGGTCAGGAGTTTGAGACCAGCCTGGCCAACAAACCCTATGTAGGGTCCAGCCCCACTGGGCCTGTGGGTTTTTCTCCTCGTGTGCGGAGACAAGAGATCGTAGAAATAAAGACACAAGACAAAGAGAAAAAAAGACAGTCCGCGGGGACCACTACCACCTAGATGTGGAGACCGGTAGTGGCCCCGAATGCCTGGCTGCGCTGTTATTTATTGGATACAAGACAAGGGGGGAGGGTAGGGAGTGTGAGTCATCTCCAGTGATAGGTAAAGTCACGTGAGTCACGTGTCCGCCACACAGGGGGCCCTTCCCTGTTTGGTAGCTAAGATGGGGAGAGAGGACAGCTTACGTCATGATTTCTTCTATGCATTTCAAAGACTTTAGTACTTTCACTATTTCTGCTGCTGCTATCTAGAAGACGGAGCCAGGTGTACAGGGTGGAATATGAAAGCGGACCAGGAGCGTGACCGCTGAAGCACAGCATCACAGGGAGACGGTCAGGCCTCCGGATGGCTGCGGGTGGGCCTGGCTGATGTCAGGCCTTCCACAAGAGGTGGTGGAGCAGAGTCTTCTCTAACTCCCCCGGGGAAAGGGAGACTCCCTTTCCCAGTCTGCTAAGTAACGGGTGCCTTCCCAGGCGCTGGCGTTACCGCTAGACCAGGGAGCCCTCTAGTGGCCCTGTCCAGGCGTAACAGAGGGCTCACACTTGTCTTCTGGTCACTTCTTACCGTGTCCCTTCAGCTCCTATCTCTGTATGGCCTCGTTTTTCCTAGGTTATAATTGTAGAAGAAATATTATTATAATATTGGAATAAAGAGCAATGCTACAAACTAATGATAATGATATTCATATATAATCATATCTATAATCTATTTCTAGTATAGCTATTCTTATTCTATATATTTTCTTTATTATACTGGAAACAGCTTGTGCCTTCGGTCTCTTGCCTTGGCACCTGGGTGGCTTGCCGCCGACATCTGCCCCGTTTTTATTGACTAGGATCGTCATCGCCATCATTGCTTGTCTCTGTCTTTGGACTTGTCCTTGGACTCCTTGGAGACATCTGCAAACTAGAAGTAGACAACATAAACATACCAATATTAATAATGCCAGTGACAACAGTGATCCTCTGAGGGGTTTGATCCATTTAAAGGCATTAAGATCAGACAGTCCTTTAGTTATTCCCTCAAAAATGTCTGAATCAGGAACAGTAGTTAAATGAGCCTGTGAGGCCTCAAACATTTGTTCTTTAAGTTTTGAAATATCTAAGGTTAAATTATCATCCTATTCTAAATGATGAGGTTATTGAACAATTATGAAAATGTTGCCTAGATGCTTGGGATAAGATTCAAGATGATGGCAAGGTATGCCCATCTTTTATGGCCGTCAGACAGGGACAACATGAACCCTATGCAGACTTTATTGCCCATCTTCAAGACGCAGCAGAAAAAGCTATCCCTGATAGCCATGGCCAACGACTTGTTGTAGAACTTATGGCTTATGAACAAGCAAATCCAGATTTCTTCTCCTTATCACTGTTTAGGAATACAGCTAGAAGCTAGAAGACAAGAATTAAGCCCCACGATGGTCACTTCTCATCGTGTCCCTTCAGCTCCTATCTCTGTATGGCCTGGTTTTTCCCAGGTTATAATTGTAGAACAAAGATTATTATAATATTGGAGTAAAGAGCAATGCTACAAACTAATGATTAATGATACTCATATATAATCATATCTATAATCTATTTCTAGTATAACTATTCTCATTCTATATATTTTCTTTATTATACTGCAACAGCTTGTGCCCTCGGTCTCTTGCCTTGGCACCCGGGTGGCTTGCTGCCCACAACCCTGTGTCTAAAAATATGAAAATTAGCTGTGCATGGTGGTGGGTACCAGTAATCCCAGCTACTCCGGAGGCTGAAGCAGGAAGATCGCTTGAACCTGGGAGATGAAGGTTGCAGTGTTATGAAACACCTTGGCCGAGGGAAACAACCCCAAGCAGCCTGGAGTAAGTGGTCCCGAGGCAGCTCATGACAGTTTGGTTTTATTCATTTCAGGGAGACAGGAATTGCAGGGAAAATCATGACTTAGTGCTTGGAAGGTATGAGTTCCTTTGGCCGAAAGGCAGGACTTGTGGTAATGGGCTTAGAAGGCACAGGTGGTTGAGGGATTCTGTGGGTGGCAGTTGGTTGAGAGTGTGAAGTTTTGGTCTAAAATTTAGAGGTGGATAAAAAGGAACGAACTAATGGCATTTGCAGCAACCTGGATGGAATTGGAGACTATTCTAAGTGAAGTAGCTCGTTAAAATGGAAAACCAAGCATCACTTATGTTCTCACTCATAAGTGGGAGCTAAGCTATGAGGATGCAAAGGCCTAAGAATGATACAATGGACGGTGGGGAATGGGGAGGGTGGGAAGGTGGGTGTGAGGGATAAAAGACTACAAATTGGGCCGGGCGTGGTGGCTCACGCCTGTAATCCCAGCACTTTGGGAGGCTGAGGCGGGCAGATCACCTGAGGTCAGGAGTTCGAGACCAGCCTGGCTAATATTGTGAAGCCCCATCTCTACTAAAAATACAAATGTTAGCTGGGCATGGTGGCACATGCCTGTAGTCCCAGTTACTCGGGAGGCTAAGACAGGAGAATTGCATGAACCCAGGAGGCACAGGTTGCAGTGAGCCGAGATCCTGCCACTGCACTCCAGCCTGGGCGACAGAGCGAGACTCCATCTCAAAAACAACCCAAAAACCAAAAGACTACAAATTAGGTTCAGTGTATACTGCTCCAGTGATGGGTGCACCAAATTTTCACAAATCACCACTAAAGAACTTACTCATGTAACCATATACCACCTGTTCCCCATAAACCTATGGAAATATATATATATATTTTTAAAATTTTTAGAGGCGGTAGGAAGGAGTGCTGTAGGAAGAGGCGCTGTTATTTGTCACATGATTCCATCCCTGCCCAAAAAACAGGCCTGTGTCACCAGATTTTATGAATTCTGAGACATGAATTACACTTTTCCTTAAGTCCCTTTAGACGATGTTTGTAATTTCGTGTCTTACTGCCACAGAATCTGTTTTGTGAGTCTATCGATGTCTAATGAACATGAATGTAGATCAGTTGCTGTGTATAGATTCTAAAAGGGAGACAGTATAAGGAGGCTACTCCGATCTTCCCGTCACAACGGGGAACTCCATTTTGAGAGTTTTTATTGGTGATCTTGGCCAAGAGCAGGTCAGTTCACTTAGTTGTTGGTGGGGGGCTGCTTAATTTTGTTAACGGCTTATAGGTTGGAGGACAGGCTTTTATAATGTGAAAGGAAAATAAAACCTCAGGACCCCAATTTTTATACCAAAAGGAAAATATTAAGCTAAAAGCTGAGTCAAGCAAGAAGTTGCCTTTCTTTTTGTTGCTAAGTGAATAGCTACAGATAAAAATTTATGTATCTCGGGCCGGGCACAGTGGCTTACGCCTGTAATCTCAGAACTCTGGGAGGCTGAGGCAGGCGGATCACTAGATCAGGAGTTTGAGACCAGCCTGACCAAAATGGAGAAACCCTGTCTCTACTAAAAATACAAAACAGCCAGGCATGGTGGCCTGTGCCTGTAATCTCAGCTAATCAGGAAGCTAAAGCAGGAGACTCACTTGAACCTGGGAGGCGGAGGTTGCAGTGAGCCAAGATCGAGTCACTGCACTCGAGCCTGGGTGACAGAGCGAGACTGCATCTAAAAAAAAAAAAAAAAAAAAAAGTTATATATCTCCACAGGAAACTGTATCTCATGTAAAGTGTTGATTTACTGGGTGAGACACAAATATCTAACTGACTGTTCTCTTGCCTGCTTCTTTTCTGTTGCAATATGTGGATTACATACTAACCCTCCCTCTTACCTATCCAGCACACTTTTCCCCTTTATATATTGAAGTCCTCAAAATTGTCCTTGGAGAAAGTCACAGACTGTTTCTGTGATTCCATGTTGATTTCTTCTGGGTCTGTTCTTAACCTTGGGAAAATAAACTTCTAAGTTGATCCAGAAGCATCTCCAATATTTTTGGTTTACAATATGTTGCATGAGGAGCCAAACCATATTAAATACTAGAGTGGTTACAGTGATGCAGTCGCCTTCTTTGGACTTGTCAGCTTGAAGTAATTGAAAAGATCAGATTCCAGTTTTGAAACATTTATTCAAGTAGTAAGCTGAGAATGGCCTATTTGGGAAAACACAGACTCCAGAGAAATGGCTCAGTGCTCTGAAGTCAGATGTTAAATTCTTCCCTATATAGGCAAAAGGCAAAGAAATTGAACAGTATTACATTTTCCATAGAAGGCTGATGTATGAGGTACAACAATTTAATTTGTTACAGTTTGCTTTTTTCCTCCTAGGCCTTTATTTTCTTGACAGCTGATTTTCATTTCTTTCCCAATTTAAAAGAATGAGTTTGGCCAGGTGCGGTGGCTCATGCCTGTAATCCTAGAACTTTGGGAGGCCATGGTGGGTGGATTGCCTTAGCTCAGGAGTTTGAGACCAGCCTGGGCAACACGATGAAGCCCCATCTCTACTAAAATACAAAATTAGCTGGCTGTGGCAACGTGCACCTGCAATCCCAGTTACTTGGGATGTTGTGGGAAATAAAGGACTAGAGAGACTGATACAAGGAACAGGAGAATTGTTTATTTAAGGTATGCACCGGCTCAGTGGATTCACATCTAAAAAGCTGAGCACTGAACAAAGACTGAGCGAGGTTTTTATAAGCAAACTTACAGAAGCAAAACAAAAGTAGTTAATCATACAGTGATAGGTCATGTAATCGATAGCATAGCATAACTTGTGGCCTTGCATAGCTGGTGGCCTTGTAGCTGCATTTAAAGAAAAACAAGAACTGACTAAATACAGACTTCTTTCCTTTTTTTTTTTTCCTTCACCTTCATTCTGGAGGGAGGATGTCTGGAACCTATTCTTTTGGCTTTGACTTCTCAAACAGCATTATAACTGTCTTTGAAGTGAGCTTGCTAGGCAGAGGAAAACTTGTTCTTTTCTTTTTAACCTTTGCCTTGCCTGTTACTTTTCTTGGAGTGAATGAATGCATGTTTATTTTTTAAATTTCTGCCTCAGGGAGGCTGAGGTAGGAGAATTGCTTGAACCCAGGAGGTGGAGGTTGCAGTGAGCCGAGATCGTGTCACTGCACTCCAGCCTGGGTGACAGAGCAAGAGTTGGTCTCAAAAAAAAAAAAAAAAAAAAGGAGTGAGTTGAACATTCCGGCTTAAGACAGTGTGATAGCCATGAAGTCTTTGTGTGAGAAAGGGCAAGATGAAAGTTCATCTATAATGGAGATCAAGAGTGAAGAGGGAAGGGTCTTCCCTGGCTCCCTTCAACATTTACATTTCAACATTTACATAATTTTGTGAAACAATATAGGTAAGAGTGAAGACAAAAAGGCAGATCCACAGTCTGGGAAAGGAAAGTTCCAGCTGCCTGTCATGTGACTCAATGCCATCTTAATCACATTGCTTTAAGGCTCAAGATAATTTAGAGATGGAACAGCTCAAATTTTTGGCTTTAGTTTCACAGACTGTACAGGTAGAAAATGTTCTGGTTATGTAATCAGGTTAATTGGGGGATTTGGGTTGGTTAAGCCTAAATTTCATTTCCCTATAAATTATTATTTTATCAGAATTGTATTTGAGTTGTATTTCAGGGTCCTTAGGTAGGTCCTAGGGCACTATACACAGTTCAGTCTTATTGTTTCTCATTTATTTATTTATTTATTTATTTTTGAGACAGGGTCTTGCTCACTGCAACATCTGCATCCTGGGCTCTGGGTGCAAGCAGTCCTCCCACCTCAGCCTCCTGAGTAGCCAGGACTGCAGGCATGCACCATCACACCTGACTTAATTGTTGTATTTTTTGTAGATGCCAGGTTGCCCAGTCTAGTCTCAAAATCCTGAGCTCAAGTGATCCATCTGCCTCTGTGTCTCACCCAAAGTGCTGGGATTACAGGTGTGAGCCACAGTGCATTGTCTCATTTAATTTTTTGTTTGTTTGTTTTGTTTTTTGAGACTGAGTCTAGCTCTGTTGCCCAGGCTGGAGTGCAGTGGTGTGATCTCGGCTCACTGCAACCTCCGCCTCCCGAGTTCAAGTGATTCTTCGGCTTCAGCCTCTCCAGTAGCTGGGATTACAGGCGCACACCACCACGCCCCGCTAGTTTTTGTATTTTTAGTAGAGACTGGGTTTCACCATGTTGGCCAGGCTGGTCAAGAACTCCTGACCTCAAGTGATCCACCCACCTCGGCCTCCCAAAGTGCTGGGATTACAGGCGTGAGACACCGTGCCCGGCCTATTTAAATTTTTTAACACTCCCCTTGGGGACTGGTTTCCCCCTACTTTCCAAATAGATTGGATGCAGTGTCTCCTATTCTCCACCCTGTATCCGAGGCTAACTCTTCCAGGGCTTGCAGTAAAAATCCTAAATGTTCAGTTTCTCTCCCACATTTCCAACATCAACTCCATTCTCCAGTTCACAATATTATCAACTATTTCTTCTTTATAGTACAACATTGTATTTATTCATTCTGTTTAAAACAGATGCAGTGTATTTTAATTGTTTATTATTTTATCACAGAGCAATAGATGATTCTTTTTAAAGTATTTGTTTGCTATTTCTGAAAATTTCACATGAGAAGAAGGCAGAGAAAAATCACCACACAATCTCAGTGAACAAAATCTTTGTGCCTCTCCTTTTGTTTTTCCTAGGCACAGACATCAGGATGTCTTTGGGTTGAGGTTCCTTTTTGGAAACTTTACAGAATGATCTGTCTTCCGTTCCCCCTCCAATTTTTCCTGGTCCTGGGTTTCAGAACTGCCTAGGCTGAGCCAAGATGCCCACCACTGCCATGTCTCTTGGAGAGCCTAGTGCATATCAGCCCCTGAGTCATGCCTCCAAGAGAACAGCCTGAAGTAGAGGAGTGGGGCCTCCCAAGGGAGCAGCTGAATGCCTTGTGGTGGGAGGAGACTCTTGGTATACTCTTCATCTAGATAACCAATCCCCTTGGGGTGCTCAGCTTTTCTCCCTCAACCCCAGTTTCCATTATTTGGAGATACATGGCTGGTCAGCCAATTGGATTTTGCTCCTGAGAGGAAAGAGAAATGATTCCTGTCCTCTGGATTGTCTCAGAAATGTAAAGAAAGAAAACTTTTTTTTTTTTTCCTTTCCTACGCATTCCAAGGGAGAAAACTCAAAACGTGTGGGAGGAAACAAAACAAACAGAAAAAGTTGGTACAAAAGTAATTGTGGTCTTTGCATTGTTGAAATTTGCTGTTTGATATTGGAATACATTCTTTTTTTTTTTTTTTTTGAGACAGAGTCTCGCTCTGTCACCCAGGCTGGAGTGCAGTGCAGTAGTGCAATCTTGGCTGACTGCAAGCTCTGCCTCTCGGGTTCACACCATTCTCCTGCCTCAGCATCCCGAGTAGCTGGGACTACAGGCGCCCGCCACCATGCCTGGCTAATTTTTTTTGTATTTTTAGTAGAGATGGGGTTTCACTGTGTTAGCCAGGATGGTCTTGATCTCCTGATCTCGTGATCCGCCACGTCGGCCTCCCAGAGTGCTGGGATTACAGGCATGAGCCACTGCACCTAGCCTTCTTTTTTTTTTTTTTTTGAGACAGAGTCTTGCTGTGTTGCCCGGGGGCATGATCTCTGCTCACTGCAACCTCTGCCTCCCAGGTTCAAGTGATTATCATGCTTCAGCCTCCCGAGTAGCTGGGATTACAGGCGTGCACCATCATTGCCAGCTAATTTTTGTATTTTTAGTAGATTTGGGGTTTCACCATGTTGGCCAGGCTGGTCTCCAACGCCTGACCTCAAGCGATCCTCCCACCTTGGCCTCCCAAAGTGCTGGGATTACAAGTGTGAGCCACTACACCTGGCGCCAAAAATCTTAATAATCTTGGACTTAGGAAAAAGATTCTATGACATGACACCAGGAGCCCCAGGATCAAAGAACAAGTATGTCATTTAGACTACATCAGAATTTAAAACTTTTGTGCATCTGGCCAGGAATGGTGGCTCACACCTGTAATCCCAGCACTTTGGGATGCGTAGGTGGGTGGATCACGAGGTCAGGAGGTCAAGACCAGCCTGGCCAACACAGTGAAACACCGTCTCTACTACAAATAGAAAAATCAGCTGAGCGTAGTGTCACGCGCCTGTAATCCCAGCTACTCAGGAGACTGAGGCAGGAGAATCGCTTGAACCCAGGAGGTGGAGGTTGTAGTGAGCCGAGATCATGCCACTGCACTCCAGCCTCGGCAACGGAACAAGACTCCGTCTAAAAACAAAAACAAAAAACTTTTGTGCTTCAAAAAACACCATCAAGAAATTGAAGCCTGTGTGGCCATGCCACCCTAAACGCATCTGTTCGCCATAGCTAAGCGGGATTGGGCCTGGTTAGTAAATGGATGGAGAATGCCTGGGAATACTGGGTGCTATATGCTTTTAAAAAAAAAAAAAAAAAAAAGAGAAGAAGAGGGTGGGGAATTTGACAAGAGAATTCCCCAAATGAGAGAAAACCTTCCATATTGAAAATCTGTTCATTCCCCTTCATGACACAGGGTAGATGCTGTATTGGTAGCCAGCACTCTGAGGCATCGTGGCCCATTACTGCAGGAAATGAACTCTACCCTGCAGTTCTCTCTGGCAGTGGTGTGCCCACAGTCCCCAGTCTCTCCCAGTTTATGGGATGACAACAAAGTGGTCATCCGGAGAGAAATCTGACCTTGTGTTTGGATTTATGAGTACAGACACTCCCAGGACACCCTCCTTCCTCCCCAAAGAAAGGCAGCTTTTTATCACCAACCATTCCAGTCATAGGAAGCAGGGTCTCAAGTCTAAGTCCTTATTCCATGCAAAGGGAGATTGCACTGAAAACTTGTTAAAAATGTCAAGGAAGGCTTCATTCAACACAATTGCAATATGTGTTGGGAGAACTGTAATATGGGAAAGAGATTGAACTCAATCTTGAATGCATCAACAAGAGAATTATAGCTAAAGGGCAGGGTGAGGGAGAGGATGGAATTTGGTTAGGTGTCAAGAGTTGGGAGACTGATTAATTATCATAGATGGGGGAAATGGAACTTGATTAGATACCAAGTTTGAGGGCATTCTAAGCTCTAAGTCTGGTCAAGAAGAGGGTTCTGAGGAGCCTGACTCAACTTTGGTCAAGGAAGGAGTCTTGAGATTCCCCCAGCCTAGTTCTTGCTAGGGCTGATGATAAATCCTTAAATTTCTGGTTTCCTCCCCACATTCCAGAACACCCATTTCCTCTCTCTAGTGGACATTATCAACTATGTGTTCCCAGTGATACATTTGAAACTGCTGCAATATTGTTTATTTTTTGACAGAGCAGTAAGTGGCTCTGTGTAAGTTTGAGACAGTCTCTCTCTGTCGCCCAGGCTGGAGTGCAGTGACGCAATCTGGGCTCACTGCAACCTCCACCTCCTGGGTTCAAGCTGCTATCCTGCCTCAGCCTCCTGAGTAGCTGGATTACCTATGTATGCCACCACACTGGGCTAATTTTTTGTATTTTTAGTAGAGACAGGGTTTCACCATGCTGGCCAGGCTGGTCTTGAACTCATGACTTCAAGTGATCCACCTGCCTCAGCCTCCCAAAGTGCTGGAATTTATAGGTGTGAGCCACCGCACCTGACTTGTATGTAAATTTTTAAATTTTGTTTATAAATATTTTTCATGAGGGGAAAACATTCAATAACCACTCAACTACATTGTGTAAATCCTTGTGCCTAATGACTCCTGATGTCAACAGTCTTTCGCGTGCTTACTAGCCATTTGTATGTATCTTGCAGAAATGTCATTCAGATACTTTCCCATCTTTTAAGGAATTAGTTTTTTACTTGGTACAATAATTTATTATAGTTAAGTATTGTAAGAAATCTTAAGATGTACCAGCTGAAGGAATTTTACATGTACAGTTAAGATAGTTTGACAAATCTACTTCTCTAAGATGAATAATACTGTATTTTTATTTTTGTGACTGGCTTTTTGCAATTAGTATACCATTGCTTATACCATGGAACAGGATGTTATTTTCTAAGGCTAAATAATATCCCATTGTATGTATATGCTTACCACATTTTGGTTATCCATTCAGCCATCAGTAGACATTGATGGATTGATCCACCTCTTGGCTATTGTGAACCATGGTTTTCAAATATCTCTTCAAGATCCTATTTTCAATTTATTTGAATTGAATAAAAATAGACCTGGAAATGGGTTGCTGGAAGATAACATTTTTTAAATTAGCTTTTGAGTACCACCATACTGTTTTCCATAGAGGTTGAACCATTTTACAATCCTTTGGACAGAGCACATGGGTTCCAGTTTTTCAACATTCTTTCCAAAACTTTATATTTGGGGTGTTTGAATTTTTTTCTTTGTAGTTGAGTGTAGGAGTTGATTATATTTTCTGAATATTAAGACCTTGCCAGATGCATGACTTACTTATATTTGCTCCAATGTCATGGTGATACGGACGTGTCGGGAAGGGAAGAGCGTGGTCCCTTTAAATAATACCGAAGTGGGTAAGGGAAGTGCTGGGTAGAGGAGGGTGTGATCCCTGGCTAGGGCTCCACCCCCACAGACCTAGGTGAGGACAGTCATTTCCTGCCCCAATGTTGCATTTCCCAAGACCACCCTGGCCCACCGTGCCCCATCCTGGGCCTATAAAAACCCCAGACCCTAGTGGGCAGACACACAAACAGCTGGTTGTCAAGAGGAGCACACCAGCAGAAGAGCACACGATAGGCACTGGCACGCCAGCAGGCCATCAACTGGCAGATGAGGCAGCCCGTCAACTGGCGGGACTGGCAGGACAAGGCAGAGTTTGGCTGAGCCAGGGCCATCGAGCAGCCCAGCTCCCAGGAAGACCATCTTGCTTCTGGCTCCCCTATCACTTCCACTCAATAAAACTATTCACTCATTCTCCAAGCCCACGTGTGATCTGATTCTTCCAGTACACTAAGGCAAGAACCCAGGATACAGAAAGCCTTCTGTCCCTGCGACAAGGTAGAGGGTCTCATTGAGCTCATTAACACAAGCTGCCTATAGGCAAACTAAGAGAGCACCTGTAACACGCGCCCACTGGGGCTTCAGGAGCTATAAACATTCACCCCTTGACACTGCTGTGGGGTCGGAGCCCCACAGCCTGCCTGTCTGTATGCTCCCCTAGAGGTTTGAGCAACGGGGCACTGTAGAAGCGAGCCACAACCCCAACACACACCTGCTAGGGGAATGAGGGAAACTTTCACATTTCGGTAGGGTGCCTTTTCCCTCTGTTTGTAGTGTCCTCTCATGGGCAAAAGTTTTAAATTTTGATAAACATTTGCTTTTTGTTAAGACTGAGCTCCCTGGAGGTTTTACCTCTGAACCTTGTCCCCATTCAGCCTTCAGCAGTTCATCAATTACAATTTAAGTTTTTCTACCACAATACTGTTTCTCACAAAGGTTTCTGCTCTTCAGTTTTTGATTTAGTTAGTTATGACTCGTCAGTTAGGTCGGTTGAGTCCCTTGCAAAAATCGAGTTGTTGTGCTTTTTTGTTTTTTCTTTTTGCTAATTGAATCAGAACAAAATCTCCCTTTTAGGTATCCTCAATGGTTAAACTTTGTGAACAGGCATTTTCAAGGAAACACACTCTCAGGACTGCTAATGTTAACATTTTTCTGCATATGAATTCAGAGGACTTTGTTATGACAGGTGCTGTAGACACACACTACAGACAGACATTAGGGACAGCCCAGGCAGCATGCTTTTCTTTCTGGATTCACTGAAGACATTTCCTGTTCTGCTGTTGGTATTGCTTAGTTCAGTTTTAGCATCCGAATTGCTTTATGGAGGAAAGTGGGTGTACACCAAGTGATAACCAAGTCATGGAATAAATGTCTGGAGTCCACAGCATCATGGGAACTTTTTAGGAATAGAGTCTAGGCCCCCAGTGCTGTCAGTCTCACCCATCCTTCTTTACACGTGTGAGATGTTTTAGGACTCAGTGGTCTTTGAGGATGTAGATGTGAGCTTCACCCAGGAGAGTAGGCTTTGCTGGATCCTTCCCAGAAGAATCTCTACAGAGATGTGATGCAGGAAACCTTCGGGAACCTGTCCTCTCTAGGTGAGGGTGACAATATTACTTACTTCCTTCAGCGAATTAGAGAACATGTTTTTTTGTTTTTTGTTTGTTTTTTTTGTTTTTGAGATGGAGTCTCGCTCTGTCGCCCAGGCTGGAGTCCAGTGGCGCCATCTCGGCTCACTGCAAGCTCCGCCTCCTGGGTTCAAGCCATTCTCCTGCCTTAGCCTCCCGAGTAGCTGGGACTACAGGCACCCGCCACCGCGCCTGGCTAATTTTTGTATTTTTAGTAGAGACAGGGTTTCACTGTGTTAGCCAGGATGGTCTCAATCTCCTGACCTCGTGATCCACCCGCCTCAGCTTCCCAAAGTGCTGGGATTACAGGCGTGAGCCACCGCACCCAGCAGAGAACGTGTTTTTAGCTCATTAATGCTGTTCCGTGATTTGGAATATGGACAAGGAATATGTCAGTGAATAAATGAGGCATGGATGCAGTGTACCATGAACATAGAATATTATTTTTATTATAGCTTTATACTAATTAAGACTATTTTCCTGATTCTGTATTTTAGGAAATAAATGGAAAGACCAGAATATTGAAGATCACTACAGAACTCTAAGGTAATTTACACTTACAAAACAAAGCAATGTCTTTCTAGAAAATCTTAGAATGTGAGACTATGTTTCAAAAAAAAAGGCTGGGCGCGGTGGCTCATAGCGCATTTTGGGAGGCTGAGGCGGGCGGATCACAAGTTCAGGAGATCGAGACCATCCTGACTAACACGGTGAAACCCCGTCTCTACTAAAAATTAGCTGGGCATGGTGGCACACACCTGTAGTCTCAGCTACTTGGGAGGCTGAGGCAGGAGAATTGCTTGAACCCAGGAGGCAGTGGTGGCAGTGAGCCGAGATCTCACCATCGCACTCCAGCCTGGGCGACAGAGCGAGACTCTGTCTCCAAAAAAAAAAAAAAAGAAAAGCAAATGAAGGAAATAAGCCCAGCATCAAATTTGTTTATTTATAATAATAATTATTTTTTCTTTCTGAGACAGAGTTTCACTGTTGCCCAGGCTGGAGTGCAGTGGCACGATCTCGGCTCACTGCAACCTCTGCTTCCCAGATTAAAGCAATTCTTGTGCCTCAGCCTCCTGAGTGGCTGGGATTACAGGAGTGCGCTACTACCCCTGGCTAATTTTTGTATTTTTAGTAGAGACAGGGTTTCATCACCTTGGCCAGGCTTGTCTTAAACTCCTGGCCTGGCCTGAAGTGATCTGCCTACCTCGGCCTCTCAAAAGTGCTGGGATTACAGGCATTAGCCGCCGCGCCTGGCCATTTTTTCTTTTTCTTTCCTTTTCTTTTTTTTTTTTTTTTTTTTTTTTTTTTTTTTTTTTTTTTGAGACAGAGTCTTGCTCTGTCACTCAGGCAGGAGTGTGGTGGCGCAATTTTTTTTTTTTTTGAGACAGAGTCTTGCTCTGTCACTCAGGCAGGAGTGTGGTGGCGCAATCTTGATCTCCTGACCTTGTTGATCCGCCTGCCTTGGCCTCCCAAAGTGCCGGATTACAGGTGTGAGCCATCGTGCCTCGCTGCCACATTTATTTACTCTTAAAACATTTTATCTAAAATCCTATATTTCATAAACTGGGCACAATGGGTCACACCTGTAATCCAACTATTTGGAGGTGGAGGTGGAAGGATTGCTAGAGGCCTGGAGTTTGAGAACAGCCTGGGCAAAACAGCAAGACTTCATAACAACAAAGAACTAGCTAGACATTGTGGCATGTACCTGTAGTTCTAGCTGCTCAGGAGGCTGAGTCAGAATCACTTCAGTCCAGGAGTTTGAGGCTGCAGTAAACCACAATGATGACACTACACTCCAGCCTGGGCAACAGGATGACCCCCATTCAAGAAAAATGATAGAGGTTTAGTATTTGTAAAGTACTCTATGGGAAAATAGTATTAAGAATTTCCAGGCCAGGCACAGTGGCTCATGCATGTAATCCCAGCACTTTGGGAGGTCAAGGTGGGTGGATCACGAGGTCAGGAGTTCGAGACCAGCCTGGCCAGTATGGTAAAACCCCATCTCTGCGCATGGTAGCGCACACCTGTAATCCCAGCTACTTGGGAGTCTGAGGCAGGAGAATCGCTTGACCCTGGGAGGTGGAGGTTCCAGTGAGCCAAGATCATGCCACTGCGCTGCAGCCTGGGCAACGAGAGTGAAACTCTGTCTCCAAAAAAAAAAAAAAAAAAAGAATGTCACTTTCTGACAGGCCCAGGAGCCCCAAGTTATCTTGGGACCTTGACAGGAGGAAAATTCACTCAACTCATACGGATATTTGCAGTATAGATAAGTCTGTGGCTGGGCTTCAAGGCTTTAAAAAGTATAATCAGATTCCTTAGCGAACAAAGTTTCAACAAAGCCAATTTTTAAAAAGAATTTAGTCTCAGAACTAGGAAATTGACTAAAAAGATATGGGAGAAGATATTTAAATTTGCCCTTTTCTGTCTATCCCAATCTAACAACTTCTGACTCAAATCTCTCGCTGCTAATGACCCCATGTCTGATTGGTTCTCAAAGCTGTTTTTGTTTTTTTTTTTTTTTAGATTGAGTTTTGCTCTTGTTGCCCAGGCTGGACTGGAGTCCAGTGGTGGGGTCTCGGCTCACTGCAACCTCCGCCTCCTGGGTTCAAGCGATTCTCCTGCCTCAGCTTCCTGAGTAGCTCCAATTACAGGCACCTGCCACCGCACCCAGCTAATTTTTTGTATTTTTAGTAGAGACGGGGTTTTATGATGTTGGCTAGGCTGGTCTCGAACTCCTGACCTCAGGTGATCCACCCACCTTGGTCTCCCAAATTGCTGGGATTACAGGCGTGAGCCACCATGCCTGGCCGGTTCTCAGGGCTTTTTACCTATATCCCTCAGAGCTTAAGATCAATTCTACAAAGGCTTCTAAAGCTAAGACTTTCACTCTTTATCCTGGGACTCATTATTTACCTTATAGTTCACTGTTCTGTGCTAAAACTATAGTATGCTGTTTGCATAAATATTAATACTGTACTAAAACTATAGATGAGAATACTAATGCCTTTGTCATGCAAGCCTTCGAACCCCAACCCAGCCTATGTGAGCATGCTCAGATGGCTGCAAAGTGGTTCCACTTCTCACACTTTGGGGTAAGCACCTACCCCCACTACATCCCCTGTCAGCGGGAAGAAGTTAAAGTGGTCTTCATCCTTTTTCCATCCTTATAGCCCACACCTTAAGAATAAGGTGTTATGAAACCCAAAGGGAGATTGAAACTACCTTTACAAAAGTTATAAATGAGACAGTTAGTACAGTGAAAAGAGATCCGACCTGACTCCACCTTACTTTTTTTTTTTTTTTTTTTTTTTTTTGAGACGGAGTCTTACTCTGTCGCCAGGGCTGGAGTGCAGTGGTATGATCTCAGCTTACTGCAACCTCCACCTCCCAAGTTCAAGAGATTCTCCTGCCTCAGCCTCCCGAGTAGCTGAGATTACAGGCACCCGCCACTACGCCCAGCTAATTTTTTGTATTTTTAGTAGAGGCGGGGTTTCACCATGTTGGCCAGGCTGGTCTCGAACTCCTGACCTCGTGATTTGCCCGCCTCAGCCTCCCAAAGTGCTGGGATTACAGGCATGAGCCACCAAACCCAGCCGGCTCCATCTTGCTTCTAACCTCCAAGCTGTCCTTGTTCATTCCTGGGCATAGGCCAAACTAACCTTGGGAGGGAATTTAGCTTATAGTTTAACTCTGAAACGAAATTGAAAATAGCCCTTCTCCCTCTGCCCCCCAAAAAATTTTGCTCTTGCACTGTTGGCATATTTCTGAATGCTATCAGGTCCCAGTGTAATCCCAGTACTTTGTGAGACCTAGCCAGAAAGATCGCGTTAGCTCAGGAGTTCCAAACTAGTTTAGGCAACATTAGGGAGTCCTCATCTCTACCAAAAAAAAAAAAAATTAAAATTAGCCAGGAGTGGTGGTGAATACCTGTAGTCCCAGCTACTGGGGAGGTTGAGGTGAGAGGATCGCTTGAGCCCAGGGGTTGGAGGCTACAGTGAGCCATGGTGGCACCACTGTACTCCAGCCTGGGCAACAGAGTGAGATCTTTTCTCAAACACACAACAAACAAAGCATACCATTTTTTTATTTTATCTTTTATTTTTTTTGAGACAGAGTTTCACTCTTTTTGCCCAGGCTGGAATGCAATGGCGCGATCTTGGCTCACTGCAACCTCCACCTCCTGGGTTCAAGTGATTCTCCTGCCTCAGCCGCCTGAGTAGCTGGGATTACACGTGCACGCCACCACACCTGGCTAATCTGGTATTTTTAGTAGAGATGGGGTTTCACCATGTTGGCCAGGCTGGTCTCAAACTTCTGACCTCAGGTGATCCCCCTGCCTCAGCCTCCCCAAGCACTGGGATTACAGGCATGATCCACCATGCCTTCGGGGAGGCCAGGATTTGAACCTTTATCTTCCTGGTCCTTCTTGCCTGGGGCTCTGCAATAAAAGCCTTTCTTTCTAGCCCATCAAACCTCAGTGTAAGTATCCAGTTTTCCTGGGTAACATGAGTGGACCTCAGTTCTGTAGTTCTGTTCTACATTCTTTTTTTTTTTTTTTTTTTGAGCAAGACGCTCAGTCACCCAGGCTGGAGTGAAATGACGCAATCACAGCTCACTGCGACCTCCACCTCCTGGGTTCAAGGAATTCTTGTGCCTCATCCTCCTGAGTAGCTGAGGCTACAGGTGTCCGCCACTATGCCCAGCTAATTTTTTTTTTGTATTTTTAATAGAGATGGGGTTTCACCATGTTGCCCAGGCTGCCTCCTGAGCTCAGGCAATCCACCCAGGTTGGCCTCTCAGTGTGCTAAGATTATAGGCATGAGCCACCGCACCTGACCCACATTTCTTTATAATAGTGAATTTCTTTATAATTGTGAATTCCAGTATGCTTTGGGGAAAAGGGTCTTTTTTTTTTTTTTTTTTTTTTTGAGATGGAGTCTTGCTCTGTCGCCCGGGTTGGAGTGCAGTTGTGTGATCTTGGCTCACTGCAAGCTCCGCCTCCCGGGTTCACGCCATTCTCCTGCCTCAGCCTCCCGAATAGCTGGGACTACAGGTGCCCGCCACCATGCCTGGCTAATTTTTTTGTATTTTTTTAGTAGAGACGGGGTTTCACCATGTTAGCCAGCATGGTCTTGATCTCCTGACCTCGTGATCCGCCTGTCTCAGCCTCCCAAAGTGTTGGGATTACAGGTGTGAGCCACCGTGCCCACCCCAGAAAAGGGTCTTAAAATGTATCTTCCCTTGCTGCAGAAGCTATTTTGAAGTGCCATATTTTTCATTAAGCATTAAGTAGAGAACATCAGGATAATTAGTAGGATCATCAATATTACATGAAACATTAGATTGCTGAATGAATTGCATAATTTAACTAGAAACACTTTATTCTCAAGTAGAAAAGTTGTTTGCTTTGGAGAATTTAATCATCTGTTATTTGTTCATAAATATTCCCCCGAAGGGCTCTGACCTCTCCCTCCAGTGTGAGCCTAATTCCTAAAACTGAATAATTATTTGCTGCTGCCTGTTTCACAAACACACATGGATGGGTCAGATGTGTCTCCTTTTCCTCAACCTTATATGAAGGAAGGAGCATCTGAATGATCCAAACCAAACTACTGTGAAGTGTAAAGAGAGCAGCATGGCTTTTCCAAACAGGACAGCATCACAAACCCTCCCAAGGGTACAAGGAGAGCAGTTAGAACAGAAGGAAAGGTGACCTGAAGACTGTTAGGACTGGTGAAAATGATTCATTGAAAATCTAAGGAAGAACTCTTGTCTTTGGAGTCCTGTGCCCATTTCTCTGGCGTGTGTGTTTTCCTGAAGGGCCATTCCCAGCTTTTCACTTGAATAAACTCATCACAACTCAGTCCTACGTTTTTGCATGATGTGAGGTTGACGGGACACACACCCAATACCCATGGACTGTATGCTCCCTGCCACTGCCTTCCTCTTCCCTCCTGGCCTGCACAGATGTCCAGGATCCAGCCCTTCACTCTGAATCCTCCTAACTCCCTGACTGGACCCAGTCATTCTGGATCCCTCAGCAGACCCATACAACTTAGAAACTCTCTCCCCTGTCCCCTAAACCTGGCTTGACTCTCATGCCCTCCCCCAGGCACCTTTACCCTCAGCTTGAACTGGCCTCAGCCATGATTTGAACTTCACCCTGTGCTCCTTCATGCTCCACACCTACCTCCCTCAGGTGCCATCGCCCCCAGCAGTCCTGGACCTAAGGACATCACCATGTCTCTGGCATTGCATCCTGGGAGCCCTCACCTTTTCCCACCTCTCCCTCCCTTTAAAGTCACGGCTGCTGTGAGACCCGGACCACCATTTTGTTCCAGTAGCCCCCTGCCCAGCCATTCTCCCTCGGTGACTTTGCCCTGCCCAGCAGATGCCATTGTATCCCAGCCACGGATTTCTCAACTGCCAGCACCACCAACTGCAACTCTTTTTACTTATGTATTTAATTTTTAGAATAGAGTCTCACCATGTTGCCCAGGCTGGTCTTGAACTCCTGGGCTTAAGCAGTCCTCCCACCTCAGCCTCCTAAAGCCTGGGGTTATGGGGTGTCTATGCAGTGAGCCCTTCCATGCACTTGAAGTTGTGAAGAACATCTAAAGACTTTACCACATTGCTTACATTTATAGGGTTTCTCTCCAGTGTGAGTCCTTCCATGCCTTCGAAGGTTTGAGGGACATCCAAAAGCTTTCCCACATTGCTTACATTTATACGGTTTCTCTCCAGTGTGAGTCCTTCCATGCATTTGAAGTCGCGAGGCACATCCAAAAGACTTCCCACACTGCTTACATTCATAGGGTTTCTCTCCAGTATGTGTCCTTCCATGCATTTGAAGGTGCGAGGCAGATCCAAAGGCTTTCCCACACTGTTTACATTCATAAGGTTTCTCTCCAGTGTGAGTCCTTCCATGAATTTGAAGCTGTGAGGCAGATCTGAAGGCTTTTCCACATTGCTTGCATTCATAGGGTTTCTCTCCAGTGTGAGTCCTTCCATGATATCGAAAGGAACTCGAACAGTTGAAGGATCTGCCACACTGCTTGCATTCATAGGTTTTCCCTCCAGTGTGAGTCCTTTCATGTCTATGAAATAAACTGGGCAAACTGAATGCTTTCCCATAACCCTTACATTCATATGGCTTCTCTTCTCTGTGCATCCTTTCATGTATTTGAAAGAAAGAGAAATTACTAAATGGTTTTCCACATTCCTTACATGCATAGGGTTTCTCTCCCGTGTGAGTCCTACCATGCGTTTGAAGGAGTGAGGCAGATCTGAAGGCTTTCCCACATTGCTTACACTCATAAGGTTTCTCTCCAGTGTGAGTTCTTTCATGATATCGGAAGGAACTGGAAGAATTAAAGGCTTTACCACATTGGTTGCATTTATAGGGTTTCTCTCCAGTGTGAGTTTTTTCATGTGTTTGAAGTGAACTGGGAGAATAAAAGGCTTTCCCACATATCTTACATTTATAAGATATCTCTCCAGTGTGCATTCCCAGGTGGTTTTGAAAGCTGGTAAGATAAGATAATACTTTCCCACAATGTTTACATTCATAGGGTTTTTTCCTAGAGTGGGTTCTTTCATGTCTACGAACAGAACTGGGACACTTGAATGCTTTTCCACATTCCTTACATTCATATGGCTTCTCCCCCGTGTGAGTTCTTTCATGTATTTGAAAGGAATGGGAAGAGCTGAAGGCTTTCCCACACTGTTTACATTCATATGGCTTCTCCCCAGTGTGAGTTCTTTTATGAGCATGAAGGCATGTGGAACTATGGAATGCTTTCCCACACTCATTACATTTATAAGGCTTCTCCCCAGTGTGAGTTCTTTCATGTATTCGAAGGCTACTAGAATGACTAAAGGCTTTACCACACTGTTTACATTCATATGGTTTCTCTCCAGTGTGAGTTCGTTTGTGGATAAGATACAAACTGAGAAACATCAAGGCTTTCCCACAAAATTTACACTTATAAGGTCCATCTCCACTGTGCATTATCCTGTGTCTTTGAAGGCTTGAATGGGAAACAAATGTTTTTCCGCATTCCTCACAAACATAGAGTTTCCTTCCACTATGAGCCCTTTCATGTGTCTGAACAGAGGAGAGACAGTTGAAAGGTTTTTTACAGTATTTACATTTATGTGGTTTCTGTCCATATTCTTGATATTCATATGCCTTGTGTCCAGTGTCATCTTTGATGTGCCTATTAAGAGATGAATGAGCACTGCCTACTTCTCCATACACACTGCTTTCACATGATTTTACTCTAGTAGTTGTTTTCTTCTTCAGCATGTCATCTGGAACCTGGGTCAAAATTTCTCCATGCTGATGACCTTCTTTACTTTCAAAGAGTCTCTCTCCCACAATTCTGTGAACAATGAGAAGTACATTATAATGAGTTTGCTTATCAGTGATTTTATATTCATTCACAAGTATTGCACTTGCATTTTTTCTTTTTTTTTGAGATGGAGTCTCACTCTCTTGCCCAGGCTGGAGTGTAGTGATGCGATCTTGGCTCACTGCAACTTTCACCTCCTGAGTTCAAGCAATTTTCCTGCCTCAGCCTCATAAGTAGCTTGGACTACAGGTGCATACCACCACACCCAGCTAATTTTTTGTATTTTAGTAGACGGGATTTTCACCATGTTGCCCAGCATGGTCTTGAACTCGTGAGCTCAGGTGATCCACCCACCTCAGCCTCCCAAAGTGCTGCGATTACATTAATTTTTGTATTTTTAGTAAAGACAGGGTTTCACCATGTTGTCCAGACTGGTCTCGAACTCCTGACCTCAGGTGATCCACCTGCCTCGGCTTCCCAAAATGCTGGGATTACAGGCGTGAGCCACCGTGCCTGGCCTGTACTTCCATTTTTAACATCATCCAGCAAACTGTAGGCTTTCTGCCCTGTCTGAATTGTTTGAATATGAACGGACCACAGGCTCTACAAGATGGCCCAGCCATATCTATTATCAAAAAAGATGATAGAAGGCTTCTGAATGCTGTTTTTTGTTTTTTTTGTTTTGTTTTGTTTTGCTTTTTTGAGATGGAGACTCACTCTGTTGCCCAGGCTGGAATGCAGTGGGGCAAACTCGGCTACTGCAACCTCCACCTCCTGGGTTCAAGCGATTCTCCTGCCTCAGCCTCCCAGGTAGCTGGGATAACAGGTGTCCATCAGGATGCCTGGCTAATTTTTATATTTTTAGTAGAGATGGGGTTTCACTATGTTGGCCAGGCTGCTTTTGAACTCCTGACCTCAAGTGACCCACCCTCCTTGGCCTTCCAAAGTGCTGGGATTACAGGTGTGAGCCACCACGCCTGGCCTCTGAATACTATTTTAAAGTAAACTATTTTACAAATACTAAATATCTGTCTTTTTAAATTTGTTTTTGGGTCAGGGTCTCACACTCTTGCCCAGGCTGGAGTGCAGTGATGCCATCATGGCTTAGTATGGCCTCAAACTCCTGGGCTCAAGTGATCCTCCAGCCTGAACCTCCCAAAGGGCTGAAATATAGGCCTGAGCCATTGTGTCAAGCCTACATCACACTTCAATATGTGTTTAGAGAAAATTTTCTAAGAATAAATAGATTGAAAATTGTGCTTATTTCTTTTGTTTCCTTTTTTTTTTTTTAAACATTTTCTCCCATTCTAAGATTTTCTAGAGACATGTCTTTGTCTTGTGAGTGCCAGTTACCTTAGGTTTCTCCTTAGATTTTCGTACTCTACATATATGTTCTGGGCTTTCCATTTTTTCCCTACAACACACAACAAGGAAAATAATCTTGAATTAGTATAAAATTATAAAAAAATTACATGATTCTATGTTCATGGTACACTGCAAGCATGCTTCCTTTATTTATCAAATATTCCCTGTCCACACTGTAAATACATAAGCTAAAAATACTTGTTCTCAGAAAAAAAAAATACTTGTTCTCTCATTTACTGAAGGAAGTAATACTGTCACCCTTACCTATAGAGGCCAGGTTCCTGAAGGTTTCTTGCATCACATCTCTATAGAGATTTTTCTGGGAAGGATCCAGCAAAGCCCACTCCTCTTGGGTGAAGGTCACAGCCACATCCTCAAAGGCCACTGAATCCTGAAACATCTCACATGTATAGAGGAGGATGGATAAGACTAACAGCACTGGGAGCCTATACTCTATTCCCAAGAAGTTCCCATCATGCCGTGGACTCAAAACAATTATTCCGTGACCATCAGACCTCATACTCTCTGTCTACACTCAGTTTCTTCCATAAAGTAATTCTGAGGCTACAATTGAACCATGTGGTAAAGCAACAGGAGAATAGAAAAATGTGTATTTTTGGTAAATCCAGAAAGGTGTGCTGCCTGGGCTGCCCCTAATGTTTGTTTGTAAAGTGGGAGTACAGCACCTGCCATAACAAAGTCTTCCAAATTCCTGTGCAGAAAAAGTTAACATTAGCAGTCCTGAGGCTGCATATCCTTGAAAAAAATGCCTATCGACAAAGTTTAACCTTTGATGTTATCTAGAAAGTGAATTTTGTTCTGAGTACTGCAGCAGAAACAAAAACCAAAAAACTGGATTTTACAAGAGGTCTTATCAATCTAAATGATGAGTCATAAATAACTAAAACAAAAACTCATGAGCTCATGCCACTGCACTCCAGCCTGGGCAACAGATTGAGACTCGGTCTCAAAATAATAAAATAAAATTAGCCAGGTGTGGTGGTGCGTGCCTGTAATCCCAGCTACCCGGGAGGCTGAGGCAGGAGAATTGCGGGAATCCGAGAGGCAGAGGCTGCAGTGAGCCAAGATCACACCACCACACTCCAGCCTGAGTGACAGAGCAAGACTCCCTCTTAAAAAAAAAAAAAAAAAAAATTTCCAGGCACCTAGTCTCAACAAAAAGGCAAATATTTATCAAACTTTTAAAAACTTTTGTGGCCAGGCATGGTGGCTCACGCCTGTAACCCCACCACTTTGGAAGGCTGAGGCAGGTGGATCACCTGAGGCCAGGAGTTGGTGACCAGCCTGGCCAACGTGGTGAAACACCGTCTCTACTAAAAATACAAAAATTAGCCAGGTGTGGTGGTGCGCACCTGTAATTCCGCTACTTGGGAGGCTGGGGCAGGAGAATCACTTGAACCCAGAAGTGGGAGGTTGCAGTGAGCTGAGATCATGCCACTGCACTCCAGTTTGGGCAACAGCACGACTCCATCTCAAAAAAACCACTTTTGTGCATGAGATGACACCATCAACAGAGGGAAAAGGGACTCCTTGTGCTCTGTTTAAAGGATAATAAATGGCTCAGCTTCTATGGAAACAGTACAGTAGTGCCTAAAAAAATAAAATTATTTTCCAGCATCCCACTTTTGGGTCTAGTTATATTAAATTCGAAAAAATTGAAAACTGAACCTTGAAGACATATTTGAAAACCATTCTTCACAAAATCAAAGAGCTGGATCAATCCACATGTCCATTGATGGCTGCATGCATAATGAAAATATGCTAGGCATATATATACATTGAAATATTAATCTTATCCTGTCTCATGCTACAACAATCACAAAACTTCAGGATGCTATGGTAATTGCAAAAAGCTAGTCACAAAAAGAAAATTACAGTATAATTCACCTTAGATGAGTTATGTAGTGTTGTGCAACTATTCACTTAAAACTGCTTAAGCTGGTAAAATTGAAGATTATTATTTTACAATAATTAAAAATAATCACAGTACCAAGTAAAAAAAAAAAACTAATTGATATTGATTAAAAGATGGGCATAGGCCAGGTATGATGGCTCACACCTGTAATCTTAGCACTTTGGGAGTCCGAGGTGGGCGGATGACTTGAGGTCAGGGGCTCAAGACCAGCCTGGCCAAAATGGTGAAACCCCATCTCTACTAAAAATACAAAAATTAGCCGGGCATGATGGCACATTCCTGTAATCCCAGCTACTCAAGAGGCTGAGGCAGGAGAATCGCTTGAATCTGGGCAGCAGAGGCTACAGTGAGCCGAGATTGTGCCACTGCACTCCAGCCAGGGCAAGACAGCAAGACTGTGTCTCAAAAAAATTAAAAAAAGAGCAAAAGTATTTGAATGACATTTCTGCAATACATAGAAATGACCAATAAGTATATGAAGTGGTGCTCAACATCAGGAGTCAACAGGCATAAGTATTTTACACAGTGTAGAGCACTTTCTCTCATGAAAAGTATTCATAAAATAATAAAATTTTAAATATAGCCATTTATTAAAGTAAAAAATAATAAATACTGTAGCTGTTTCAAGTGTATCATGAGAAACACATAATTGAAGACATCCTTTCAAGAGAGGAGTGAGTGTTTTGGAATGTAGCGAGGAAAGCAGAAATTTAGGGATTTATTGTCATTCCTAAGAAGAGGTGGCTGAGCGTGGCGGCTCACGCCTGTAATCCCAGCACTTTGGGAGGCAGAGGTGGCCAGATCACCTGAGGTCAGGAGTTCGAGACCAGACTGACTAACATGGTGAAACCCTGTCTCTACTAAAAACACAAAAATTAGCTGGGTGTAGTGATGGGTGCCTGTAATACCAGCTACTGGGGAGGCTGAGGCAGGAGAATCTCTTGAATTGGGGAGGTGGAGGTTGCTGTGAGCTGAGATTGAGCCATTGCACTCCAGCCTAGGCGACAGAGCGAGACTGTCTCAAAAACAAAATAAAACAAAACAAAACAAAACAAAACCAGCACTAAGCTACAGGGGTCTTAAGGACTCCTGCTTTACTTTTTCTTTTTTTTTTTTCTTTTTTTTGAGACGGAGTAGTCTCACTCTGCCGCCCGGGCTGGAGAGTAGTAGCGCAATCTTGGCTCACTGCAACCTCTGCCTCTGGGTTCAAGCAATTCTCCTGCCTCAGCTTCCCAAGTAGCTGGGATTACAGGCACCCCCACTACAGCCGGCTAATTTTTTTGTATTTTTAGTAGAGATGGGGGTTTCACCATGTTGGCCAAGCTGGTCTCAAACTCCTGACCTCATGATTCACCCACCTCAGCCTCCCAAAGTGCTGGGATTACAGCTGTGAGCCACTGCACCTGGCCAGGACTCCTTCTTTGACCAAATTTGAGCTCACAGCCCTCTTCTTGTCTAGGCTTTGGCCTTCTGCAGAGCCCAGTTACAGCAAAAAGCCTTTTAAGGCAGTGCACAGAGAATCCCCCCCTCCCCACCAAAACTTAGTATTGCCAATCAAGTTCAATTTCCCTCACTCATGATAATCCAACAACTTTGTCTTCCCTAACTGCTGACACCTCACCAAGTTCCATCCTTTCCTTTCCCTCGCTTTGCCCTGTAATATAGGAGGGAGATTAAACTCAGGGAGACAGCCTATTACATGTCGTGAGAACTGTAATATAATATACAGAACTGTAATCTCACTCCATATTATAGTTCTCATGACACACATTACAATTGTGCTGAATAAAGCCTTCCTTGATATTTTAAACACATTTTCAATACAATCTCTCTAAGGGATAGGGACTTAAGCTGGAGACCCTGCTTCAGAAATCTAGAATGCATAGGGGGTAATAGGCTCTCTCCCTGTGGGGAGACAGCTGAGAATACCTCCCACTCACAAAACCAAAACACCAGGTCAGATTTCTCTCCTGAAGACCACTCCCTGCTGTTACCCCACAAACTTAGTAAGATAGGGGACTGTGGGTGCACTATTTCCCATACAGGGTACTAGGGTAGAGCTTACCTCCTGCAGTGATGATGCAGGATGCCTGGCGGTACTGGCTACCAATTCAACCATCACGCTGTGATAGAGACTTAGGTGTTGGGAACACGGCCCCAAATATGGCTATAAACTGGCTCCAAAACTGGCCATAAACAAAATCTCTGCAGCACTGTGACATGTTTGTGATGGCCATGACACCCACACTGAAGATTGTTGGTTTACCAGAATGAGGGCAGGGATCACCTGGCCCACCCAGGGCAGAAAACCACTTAAACGTGTTCCTAAACCACAAACAATAGTGTGAGTGATCTGTGCCTTAAGGACATGTTCCTGCTGCAGATAACTAGCCAGAGTCTATCCCTTTGTTTTGGCCCATCCCTTTGTTTCCCGAAAGGAATACTTTTAGTTAATCTATAATCTACAGAAACAATGCTTATCACTGGCTTGCTGTCAGTAAATATGTGGGTAAATTTCTGTTCGTGGCTCTCAGCTCTGAAGGCTGTCAGCCCCGATTTGCCACTCCACACTCTATATTTCTCTGTGTGTATCTTTAATTCCTCTAGTGCCCCTGGGTTAGGGTCTCCACGACCGGGATGGTCTTGGCAAGTGGTGTACATATGTGGGGCTCGAATCTGGGTCAAAGTGTCACCGGAGTAACAGTTGGAGAACGTGGAACTAAGCTGGAGGACACCCGAGTACTCCAAAGCAATGCCCGTGGTGAGTAAGAAGGGGAGCTCGGAAGCATCAGGGTAACAATGGGACAAGTGTGGGCTCTGGTTCCTTCCATCTTGTAACCTTTTCACACTGATGATGAGGAGGAAGGAGAGTATAACGAAGTAACAGAAGAGATGACAGAGCAGGTTTGTTTGCCAACTAAAGCTAAAGCGGCAAAGGAGGAAGAGTCCATCCCTACCCTTCTGCACCCCCTCCTTATTTTGAAGAAAAAGAGTGACCTGACCTGCCAGATCTTTCTTTTCTGGAGGACACTGGGCGAAAAGTAGTTTCCCCAATGACTGTTCGAGCAGCACCTTGAGCAACGGCTCTCAGTTCTATTCAGGCAGGAATTCACCAAGCTAGACGAGAGGGTGATATAGAGGCTTGGCAGTTCCCTGTTAGGATACACCCCCCAGATCAACAGGAAAATATTATAGCTACATTTGAGCCTTTTCCTTTTAAATTTGGGAAACAGCATGAGGGGCCCGTCCCAGGCCCCTTTCCAAACCAAGGCATTTCCGGCTGAGGCCATTCCCTCACCCCTGTACAATATCTATCCCCCGCCACAGCCAGTAGTGCCACAGTAGATGTATGCTGCACAAAAGCTATGAGTCTTCTGCCTGGGGAACCCCTGCAAAAATTTCCAACAGGGGTCTGTGGACACTTGCTAGTGGGGACAATCGGATTACTTCTAGGTAGATCTAGTTTAAATTTAAAAGGAGTGCAAGTACATACAGGAGTCACTGATTCAGATTACAATGGGAAATTCAAATTGTTATAGCTACTTCTGTTCCCTGGAAATCACAACTCCTGATTGTGCCATATGTGGAAATGGGGAAAAGTGAAATTAAACGAACAGGAGGATTTGGAAGCACAAATAAACAAGGCAAAGCAGCTTACTGGGTGAATCAAAGTACTGATAAATGTGCTACCTGTGAAATAACTATTCAGGGAAAGAAATTTAAAGGATTGGTAGATACAGGAGCAGACATTTCAATCATTTCTCTACACCACTGGCTGTCCGCATGGCCAATTCAACCCACTCAATTTAACAGAGTTGGAGTTGGTAAAGCCCTGAAGTATATCAAAGTAGCTATATTTTACATTGTGAAGGGCCCAATGGACAACCTGGGACTATTCGATCAATTGTAACTTCTGTACCTATAAATTAATGGGGGAGAGATTTATTACAGCAATGGGGAGCACAAGTTCTAATTCCAGAGCAATTATATAGCCCTGAAAGTCAACATATGATGCATGAAATGGGGTATGTCCCTGGTATTGGACTAGGAAAAAATTTGCAGGGTTTGAAGGAACTGCTCCAAGCAGAAAGACAAAGTTCCCACCAAGGTTTAGGATATCATTTTTGATGGTGGCCATTGTTAAGCCTCCAGAAACTATACCTTTAAAATGGTTAACAGATAAGCCAATTTGGATAGAACAATGGCAGCTAAGTAAAGAAAAACTGGAGGCTTTAGAGGACTTAGTTACTGAACAATTAGAAAAAGGACACATAGCTCCAACATTTCCCCCTTGGAATTCTCCAGTTCTCATAATTAAGAAAAAATCAGGTAAACAGAGAATGTTAACTGACTTAAGAGCCATTAATTCAGTTATATAACCTATGGGGACGTTACAGCCATATGCAACTGAATCTAGAATTATTGACTTTAAATTTTTTGAGCCTGCCTAAAGGCCAGATGCTATCAGCAGCTGAACAATATCTACAGAAACCAGCTGCAAAGACAGAAGCAGAACAACTGGTTTGGTGGAGAGAGCTGATAACGAAAAGTTGGGAAATAGGTGAAATAATAACTTGGGGTAGAGGTTATGCTTGTGTTTCTCCAGGACCAAATCAACAGCCAATCTGGGTGCCATTGAGATATCTAAAGCGTTACTATGAGCCGGATACCCAGGAAGAGGTTTTGGGAGGATCCCAAAGACTCCCTGGTTGCAGCCATGTCAAGACTGATGCTGAGGAGGACCCCAACTGTCACGAGCAACACCTGTTGAACACAGCCACCTACCTGGGGACAGATCAAGAAGCTGTCACAGATGGTGGAGAAAAACCTGAGAAAAGCGGGACAACCAGTCACAATGAGTAATTTAATGATAGCTATGATAGCAGTGATCACCATTGTCATGAGTATTCCTTCAACAAGGGCTGACACAGAGAACAATTACACTTATTGGGCATATTTATCAATCTTGGCTGGCAACAATGCCTGGATGTGATCACTCTATGACACAGTTACACGTGCTTTCTGGTCTCAGTATTTATCATAATAATCTGCTCCTATAATTGAGGCATACTGCCCTCAAAAACCTACTTATAAACAGGATTAGACCTGGTCAGAAAAAATGAACGTACTTCTTTGGGAAGATTGCATTGCAGAACAGGCAAGGTGCTATGCAATGATTCCTATGGAGTCGTTATTGATTGGTCCCCTAAGGGGATGTTTAGCTTGAATTGCACCTCTCAGTCTGCCTGCCACAGCCACACTATGTTCAGCTGGTCTGAACAAAATGGTCAGATGGTAGAAATGATAAGTTATCTGGAAACATGGTGGTATAGTGGCACCTCAACCTCAAATGATATGGCCCACCGTAGGAGCTAAACATAAGGATTTGTGGAAACTATTAATGGCTCTTAATAAGATCAAAATTTGGGAAAGGATAAAAAAGCATCTAGAAGGACACTCTAGAAACTTGGATATTGCAAAATTAAAAGAACAAATATTTAAAGCATCCCAGGCACACCTGACCTTAATGCCAGGAACTGGAGTGCTTGGAGGAGCTGCAGATGGATTAGCAGCTATTAACCCATTAAAATAGATAAAAACACTTGGAAGCTCTGTGATTTCAATGATGATTGTGCTTTTAATCTGTGTTGTCTTTGTATAGTCTGCAGATGCGGATCCTGACTCCTGCAAGATGTAGCTCACCATGATAAAGCCACCTTTGCTTTTATTGTCTTGCAAAACAAAAAGGGGGAACATGTTGGGGACAGGCTCCCAAATCTGGCCATAAACAAAATCTCTGCAGCACTGTGACATGTTCATAATGGCTATGATGCCCACACTGAAGGTTGTTGGTTTACTGGAATGAGGGCAAGGAACACCTGGCCCACCCAGGGCAGAAAACTGCTTAAAGGTGTTCCTAACCCACAAACAATAGCATGAGCGATCTGGGCCTTAAGGACATGTTCCTGCTGCAGATAACTAGCCAGAGCCCATCCCTTTGTTTCACGTAAGGAATATTTTTAGTTAATCTATAATCTACAGAAACAATGCGTATCACTGGCTTGCTGTCAATAAATGTGGGTAAATCTCTTTTCATGGCTTTCAGCTCCAAAGGCCATCAGCCCCCTGTTTTGCCACTCCACACTCTATTATTTCTCTGAGTGTGTGTTTAATTCCTCTAGCACCACTGGGTTAGGGTCTCCATGACCAAGCCTGTATCAGGCTTCAGCTGATACAGATATATGTCAGGACCAGGTATAGAATTTGCATGTCTTTCTTCCATTTGGTGAATTCTCTTGCAATTTCTGTTTTTTAAGCCTATAGCAACCAGTATTCCCAGGAATTCTGAAAACCATTTACTAACCTGGCCTGAACCTGCTTAGCTGCTAAGATCAGGTGCATTCAGAGTGGCATGACCATATACCCTTTTATCTTTTTTTGTTTTTTTTCAATTTTGTTTTTTTGAGACAGGGTCTCACTCTGTCACTCAGTCTGGAGTGCAGTGGCATGATCATATCTCACTGTGGCTTCAACCACCTGGGCTCAGGTTATCCTCCCACCACAGCCTCCCCAGTACGTAGGACTGAAGTACCACAGGAAGAACTGTGACCTAAGAAAAAAAAAAGTGGGACCCGTGTAGATTATCTGCTGAATGTTATGGTCAAATGACTACTGCTGTAAAAAACAAAATCCATTAATCAAGAAAGTGAACTACCATTCCATGGAAGGTTCGTTACTAAGTAAAAATAAAACATGATATAAAATATCACATATCTGATATCAACTGCATAAAAAACATGTAAAAATAAAATATACTGATAGGGATGCATACCCAGGTTGTGAAACTATGAAGAAAATAAGAAAACAATAATTATCATTCGCAATACTGGCTCCATCAATATTTTGGTTCACTATGAAATTGTTTTATGTGTTTTGACCATATGTAATATTTTTAGTTTCTAGAGTGGAAACTCTGTGCAGAAATAACTATCAGTGCACATGGAAATACCAGCAACAACCTGTTGAATATAATTTTTAAAAAGACAACATAGCCTATTAAAACAAATTTGTATTACAGTTAATTTTCTTTTTAAAAATGTTTTTATTATTTTTGTTTTGTTTAGGGACAGGTTCTTGCTCTGTCACCCACGCTATGATGCAGGGGCATGATGACAGCTCACTGTAGCCTTGACTTCCCAGGCTCAAGCTATCCCTACCTTCCTGAGTAGATGATAATACAGGCTCCTGCCACCACACACGGTGAATTTCTTAATTTTTGTAGAGACGGGGTCTCTTTATGTTGTCCAGGCTGGTCTCAAACTCCCCGGCTCAAGCCATTCTCCCACCTCGGCCTCCAAAAGCAATTAATTTTCTTGAAGTTCCAAAAACTCTCAGAAAGGATATAAAATGATTATTATGCAAAAAGTACCCATGGAAAGATATCAATGGAAAATGTAATAAATGTAAAGATGTCATATGTCCTTAAACACACACTGATTATCACTGTGATGTAATCTCTCTGAAATACATCTAGTATTTTATTATATTCCATGAAATGCATAAGCAGGTTTGTTTTTCCATTGAAATTAAGAAAAACTACTTCTAAACACTGAAATAGAAGACAATGACTAAGAATAGCCAGGATAAGCTGGGTGTGGTAGCTCACACCTATAATCCCAGCACTTTGGGAGGTGGAGGTGGGCGGATCACCTGAGGTCAGGAGTTCAAGACCAGCCTAGCCAACATGGTGAAACCCTTCTCTACTAAAAATACAAAAATTAGCCTGGCATGGTGGCATGTGCCTGTAGTTCCCAGCTACTCGGGAGGCTGAGGCAGGGAGAATTACTTGAATCTGGAAGGCGGAAGTTGCAGTGAGCTGAGATTGCACCACTGCACTCCAGCCTCGGTGACAGAGCAAGACTCTGTCTCCAAAAAAAAAAAAAAATAAAGAATAGCCACGATGTTGTATAAAATATGACTAAGGGATGTTATGACATAAATGTTTGCATTTTCCCACTCCAAATCATACAGTGACACCCTAACCTGTAATACGATGGAATTAAGATGGCATCTCTGAGAAGTCATTAGAATTAGATTAGAGCATGAGAGTAGATCCCTCGTGAATGGGATTAGTACTCTTATGAGACACAGGATAGCTTGTTTTCTCTTTCTCTCTGTCATGTGAAAAAATAAAAAAATAGCTGGCCGGGCACGGTGGCTCATGCATGTAATCCCAGCACTTTGGGAGCCTGAGGTGGGTGGATCACTTGAGGTCAGGAGTTCGAGACCAGCCTGGCCAAGATGGTGAAACCCTGTCTCTACTAAAAAATACAAAAAATTAGCCGGGCATGGTAGCAGGCACCTGTAATCCCAGCCACTCGGAAGGCTGAGGCAGGAGAATTGCTTGAACCCCAGAGGCAGAGGTTGCAGTAAGCCGAGATCGCACCACTGCACTCCAGCCTGGGTGACAGAGCAAGACTCCATCTCAAAAAAAAAAAAAAGCCATCTCCAAACCAGGAAGCAGGCTCTTACCAGGCACCAGATCTGTCAGCACCTTGAACGTGGACTTCACAACTTCCAGACTTCCAGAACTGTCAGAAAGAAATGTGGATTCTTTTTTTTTTTTTTTTTTTGAGACGGAGTCTCACTGTTGCCAGGATGGAGTGCAGTGGCATGATCTCGGCTTACTGCAACCTCTGCCTCCCAGGTTGAAGTGATCCTCCTACCTCAGCCTCCTGAGTAGCTGGGACTACAGGTGTGCACCACCATGCCCAGCTAATTTTTTGTATTTTTAGTAGAGACGGGCTTTCACCATGTTGGCCAGGATAGTCTTGATCTCTTGACCTCGTGATCCACCTGCCTCAGCCTCCCAAAGTGCTGGGATTACAGGCGTGAGCCACCACGCCTGGCCTAGAAATGTTTATTCTTTAAGTCACCCGGTTTATGGGAATTTGATATCAAAGTCCAAGATGACTAAGATAGACAGGCACTAGCCCTAGAATACATCATAGCTTTGAGATCTATACTAATAAAGAGAAAATGATAATAACAGAGAGATGGAAATATAGACCAATGGAGAGGGTCTATGGGTACAAAAACACAGAAAGAATGAATAAGACTAAGAATTTGCAAGCACAACAGATTGACTATAGTAAAAAATAATATACTGTACATTTTGAAATAACTAAAAGAGCTGGGCATACTGGCTTATGCCTGTAATCCCAGCACTTTTGGAGGTGGAGGCAGGAGGATTACTTGAGCTCATGAATTCGAGACAAGCCTGAGCAACATGGTGAAACCCCGTCTCTATGAAAAATACAAAAATTAGCTGGGTGTGGTGGAACACACCTGTAGTCCTAGCTATTTGGGAAGCTGAAGCAGGAAGATCACTTGAACCTGGGAGGTGGAGGTTGCAGTGGTGTGGCTGGCTCACGCCTGTACTCCCAGCACTTTGGGAGGCTGAGGTGGGCGGATCACAAGGTCAAGAGATTGAGACCATTCTGGCCAACACGGTGAAACCCCGTCTCTACTAAAAATACAACAATTAGCTGGATGTGGTAGTGTGCGCCTATAGTCCCAGCTACTTGGGAGGCTGAGGCAGGAGATTCACTTGAACCCAGGAGGTGGAGGTTGCAGTGAGCCGAGATCGCGCCACTGCACTCCAGCTTGTTGACAGAGTGAGACTCCATCTCAAAAAAAAAAAAAAAAGACAAAGCAACTGACCAACATTCATGTTAAAATAGATATCAATCCAGGCACAGTGGCTCACACCTGTAATCCCAGCACTTTGGGATGCCAAGAGGGGACGGATCACTTGAGGTTAGGAATTCAAGATCAGCCTAGCCAGCATGGTGAAATCCCGTCTCAACTAAAAAAAAATAAAAAAATTAGCTGGGCGTAGTGGCAGTCACCAGCTACTCAGGAGGCTAAGGCACAACAATCGCTTGGACCCAGGAGGTGGAGGTTGCAGTGAGCCAAGATCGTGCCACTGCACTCCAGCCTAGGCAACACAGTGAGACTCTGTCTAAAAAATAAAGTAATATCAAAAGACAAAACAGACTCTTTGTGGAAATAAGACATGAAATCTGGGCAATATAGGAAGACCTCATCCCTACAAAAAATAACTAGCTGGGCAGAGTGGCATGGACCTGTGATCCCAGCTACTCGGGAGGCTCACGATGATTGCTTGAACCCAGGAGGTCAAGGCTGCAGTGAGCTGTGATCACACCAGTACACTCTAGCCTGGGTGACAGCAAGACCCTTTAAAAACAAAAAAAAACAACAAAAAAAAACCAGTCCTCCATCCTGCAAAGAACTATTTTTTTTTTTTCTTTCTTTCTCTGTTTTTTTTTTTTTTTTTTTGAGATGGAGTTTCACCGTTGCCCAGTCTGGAGTGCAGTGGCGCAATCTCGGCTCACTGCAATCTCTGCCTCCCAGGTTCAACCATTCTCCTGCCTCAGCCTCCCGAGTAGCTGGGACTACCGGCTTGTGCCACCATGTCCGGCTAATTTTTTGTATTTTTAGTAGAGACAGGGTTTCACCATGTTGGCCAGGATGATCTCGATCTCCTGACCTGGTGATCTGTGCGCCTCGGCCTCCCAAAGTGTTGGGATTACAGGCGTGAGCTACCACGCCCGGCCAGAACTGATATTTTGGGTACTCTTTGTAATTCACCAATCTACCATACTTTCTTGTGGAAATTATTTCATTTTTCTCCAGTTAAAATAGTAAACTTTCCCTATTTTTCTCCAGTAGCATTCCTAAAACTAGTCCCTATAACACAATTGGAAATCACCCACAACAAAAGGATACACCTGAGAAATGTACTACACTGTCCGTAGAGAAGAAAAAAACATATTAAGAAATGGAATATAAGACTAAATAGTGATTTTTTTTTGAGATGGAGACTCGCTCTGTAGCGCAGGCTGGAATACAATGATGCAATGTCAGCTCACTGCAGCCTCCACCTCCCAGGTTCAAGGGATTCTTGTGCCTCAGTCTCCCAAGTAGCTGGGATTATAGGCATGCGCCACTATACCCAGCTAACTTTTGTATTCTTAGTAGAGACAGGGTTTCATCATGTTGGCCAGGTTGGTCTTGAACTCCTGACCTCAGGTGATCCACCTGCCTTGGCCTCTCAAAGTGCTGGGATTACAGGTGTGAGCCACCACATCCAGCCATTTTTCTGAAATCTACCTCTTTCTGGCCTGTGTGTAAAATTTTCTTATTTTGCAAGCTCTAGTGAAAAATTCAATTTACAATTAATAAAAACCCTGAAGCTGCAATAAGTGAACAATTATTTACAAAAAGACAAACCCACAGAGGGGCAATGCTGACTAGAAAGAACACAGTGATGTTTGACTCAAGTGTCAGCACAGGCCATCCTATCACATGGGACATTTCTCTATGCCCATCCTGCTCACTGAAGTGCTGAATGACTATTTTCCAACAACACTGCACTGTGCCCCTGTGTGCCCCAAGTGCATTTCCTTTTTTTTTGTTGTTGTTTTTTTTTTTTTGTTTTTCCTTTCTTGAGACAGAGTCTCACTCACTTGCCCAGGCTGGAGTGCAGTGGTGCGATCTCCACTCATTGCAGAATCTACCTCCCAGGTCCAAGCAATTCTCGGGCCTCAGCCTCTGGAGTAGCTGGGACTACAGGTGTGTGCCACCACACCTGGCTAATTTCTTTTGTATTTCTAGTAGAGTCAAGGTTTCACCATATTGGCCAGGCTGGTCTCAAACTCCTGGCCTCAAGTGATCTACCCACCTCAACCTCCCAAAGTGTTGGGATTATAGGCATGAGCCACTGCACCTGGCCAGTGCATTTTCATTTACGTGGCTGAGGCAGGAGAATGGCATGAACCTGGGAGGTGGAGCTTGCAGTGAGCGGAGATCGTGCCACTACACTCCAGCCTGGGCGACAGAGCGAGACTCCGTCTCAAAAAAACAAAACAAAAAAAACGGGCCAGGCGCGGTGGCTCACACCTGTAATCCCAGCACTTTGGGAGGCTGAGGCGGGTGGATCACGAGGTCAGGAGATCAAGACCATCCTGGCTAACACAGTGAAACCCCGTCTCTACTAAAAATACAAAAAATTAGCCAGGTGTGGTGGTGGGCGCCTGTAGTCCCAGCTACTCGGGAGGCTGAGTCAGGAGAATGGCGTGAACCAGGGAGGTGGAGCTTGCAGTGAGCAGAGATGGTGCCACTGCACTCCAGCCTGGGCGACAGAACAAGACTCTGTCTCCAAAAAAAAAACAAAAATAGTTGATATTACAAATTGAAGAAGGAGAGTTGGTGTCTGGAAATTTTACAAAGGAACTGAAATTTTAGTATTGTACCGCAAGCTCTCCAGAGGTAGGCCAGGGTCACAGCGTGGAGGGTTTGAGATCTCGCTTCCTATATATTTGGAAAATGCAGAGAAGTACCAGTCAACTGGGGAGTGTTGAAAATTTTGAATAAGAAGTAATTAAACTTAATGCCTACAGTACTCTAAGATCTTCGCCAAGAACATGGAAATCAAATTCAAATGCTATTCATATAAAGTACTAACTTATGTGACAGTATGTGGCCTGAGAAAACAATAACAAGTTACTAATTTATTGGGAAATGAAATATGGGCTTAACCAGGTACAATTGGTCGAGTAACCTCTGATTATACAACCAAAAATTTTCCGCTGTATGGTCTGTGAAAATAATTCAAAAATTTAAGCTGTTGGAACTCTAAATTATCTTGAAGTTTAAAGTAATGTGATTCTGGAATTGAGTCACCTGACACTGGAAAGAGCCAGCTGGAACCCTCCCACACTTGACTACAGATTAACCATCAGACAGGCTTCACTATATCTGGACAGGCCTCATTATACCCGCTTCCTTTAGGAGTTTACACACAGCCACTGACCCACCTTCATGTTAAAACAGACATCAACCGACTGGAAACGCAGACTCTCTGTGACAATAAGAAACCAAATTACAAACAAGACCTAAGGCCATGCAAGGCAAGAGGTAAGTCAAATCTTAGAATTCATAAAATCTAAAGAATAGGTCTTTTGTTTTGGGTGGGATGAAATCATATGAGAAATACCAGACCCTCTTCACTTAAGCAATCCTTCCTACCGCCTCGAAGTTTTAGACAAAGCTTCACACTCTCCACCAACGGCCACCTACAAAATCTCTCAACCACCTGCACCTTCTAACCCCCCTTCCACAGGTCCTGCCCTTTCTGCCAAAGGAACTTACACCTTCCAGGCATTGATGCATGATTTTCCCTGCAATTCCTGTCCCCCTGAAATGAATAAAAACAAACTGTCTTGAGCCGCCTCGGGACCACTTACTCCAGGCCTCCTGGGGTTGTGTTTTCTTCAGCCGAGGCCTCCTATTCGGCTCTGAATAAACTTATTTATTTTACATCGTTTGGCATTTTCCGTTAACAAATTACAAGCCAGGACTGGGTGTTTATCATTCAGGAATCTCAAAGGAACTCTAATTATTAATATATATTTTTAAAACCCTATTCTGAGAAGCAAAACTCTAATTGTTAACGTGTCTCAGTTTAATTTTTAAGAGGAGAAAGGAGCTACTGGGGACCCCACAGTCCACCCTCCTCCTACACAAACCCCCACAACCGAGGCGGGATCCCCCCATGACCCTCGCGTAGTCCCCGCACAATCTGGGGAGACGCGGGGCAGCGGGCGCGGAGCTGCCCAGAGAGGGCTCTGGGAACTGGGTGACAATCACTGCGCAGTGATAGGACGAGACGCCCGGGTCCCGGCTGCCGGCCCAGCCCCACCGTGGGGCCAAGGGGACCAAGGGCCGAGCTGTCCCACGGGGAATCGGGTCCCAGACCCCGAAACAACCGGTTCCGGCCGGTTCCAACCAGCTCCTCCCCCGTCTCGGGACCCCTGGCCCCCAAGCTCACCATTTCTTGCCTTTCAGGTGACTCCCACGACCAGTGCGGGTCACAGCATAGGTGACAGAAGCTCTGGCAGAGGCACTTGAACCCTCTCGGAGGGGAAAACCAGGCTCCCAACCTCAGCTCGCCTCCCGCAGCCAGGGACTGAGGAGAGCAGGGCCTTCCCCTCCCCGATGGACACTTGGCAGGCCCCGCCCGGCGCCCCTGATTGGACGAAGCGCCGGGCCCCGCCCCCTCAGCCGTGAGTGACTTTAGAAGCCCTTGGTAACGGGGCTCTGAGAACCCGTTTGACCGGATCCAGCGATAGATTCTTTAAGCCAGAGGTCTGTAACCTTTTTAGCACCAGAACCGGTTTCGTGGAAGACAGTTTTCCTACGGGGGCAGATAGTTTCGGAATGAAACTTCCACCTCAGATCAGGCATTTTATCCTCATAAGGCGAACCCAACCTAGATCCCTCGCATGCGCAGCTCACAATAGGGTTCGGGCTCCTATGACACACTAATGCCTCTGCTGATCTGACAGGAAGCATATCTCTGGCGATAATGCCCGCTGGCTCGCCCACTAGCCGCTCACCTCCTGCTGTGCGGGCTGGTTCCTTACAGGCCATGGACCGGGGGTTGGGAACCCCTGCCATAGAGTACTGTTGAATAGAAACTTTAGCTCATCCGGCGTGGGGGTGGGGGGGGGGGTAGCTCATGCCTGTAACCCCACCACTTTGGGAAGCCAAGGCAGGCAGATTGCTTGAGCCTAGGAACTTAAGACCAGCCTGGGTAACATAGCAAAACCCCGCCTCTACAAAAAATCCAAATATTAGTCGGGCGTGGTGGTGCATGTTTGTAGTCCCAGCTACTTGGAAGGCTGAGATGAGAGGATCGCCTGAGCCCAGAGAGGTCGAGGCCACAGTGAGCTGTGATTTTACCAGCCTAGGTGTCAGAGTGAGACCCCGTCTCCGAAAAAAAAAAAAAAAAAAGGGGAATTGCAATGGAGTTTAATACACATACAGCCGGCTAAATGAAAGAGAGGAGTTTTATTTTTATTCAATTCTGCCTCCCTAAAAAATGGGAGGCTAGGTTTTGTTTTTTTTTTTTTTTTTTGAGACGGAGTCTCGCTGTCGCCCATGCTGGAGTACGGTGGCGCAATCTCGGCTCACTGCAACCTCCGCCTCCCGGGTTCAAGCGATTCTCCTGCCTCAGCCTCCTGAGAAGCTGGGATGACAGGCATGCGCCACCCTGCCCAGCTAATTTTTGTATTTTTAGTAGAGACGGGGTTTTATCATATTGGTCAGGCTAGTCTCAAACTCCTGACCTCATGATCCGCCCGCCTCGGCCTCCCAGCCTCCCAAAGTGCTGGGATTACAGGCGTGAGCGGCGGCACCCTGTCGAGGCTAGGGTTTTAAAGATAATTTGGTGAGCAGGAGGCTGGAAAATGGGGAATGCTGATTGGTCGCGAAAAGGATATCATAGGGAGTCTCAGCTGTCTTCTTGCACTGAGTCAGTTCTTGGCTAGGGGCCACTGGAGCAGGTGAGCCAGTTTATTGGTCTGTGTGATGCTAGCAAATTTATCAGAATGAAGGGTCTCAAAAATACCTCAAACACCAATCTTAGGTGTTACAACAATAATGTTATCCACAGGAGCAAGTGGGAAGGTTGGGAATCTTGTCTCCTCTGGTCGCATATTTCCTGAACCATAATTTCTAATCTTGTGGCTAATTTCTTAGTTTTACAAAGGCAATCTGGTTCCCAAGCAAGGAGACAATTTCTTTAGGGAAGCAGCAGTTATGACTTTTGCTTTAAAGCTAAACTAAACTCCTTCCAATATTAGTAAGACCTATATCCAGGAATAAACAAGGGTAGGTTGGAGGCTAAAGAAAAGATGGAGTTCGCTTAGATCTGATCTCTTTCACTGTCATAATTTTCTCACTGTTATAATTCTTGCAAAGGGGTTTTCAGATGTAGCGTCATACTTCTAGCTCCTGGCAACATTTATGTTGGAACTCATATACAGCAACTAAATCACTGGAACAGGATAATTGGTTGAGGATTTACTAACTGCTCCATCAGGTAGAAGTGGCACTCCTTACTGATTTAACTGAAAGCATTATTTCCTGAGCCATGGAGACTGAGGATAGCAATGATATATGATCTAAAGAAGTTCCCACTCTGCTGCTTCTCTCTAGTGAAGTCCTGCCAGACACCTTATTACTTCCACTGCCACTTTTTCCTCCTCCAAATGTGGCTAAGCAATTACTTCCCTTATGGAAGACTGTACAAAGATGAAAACATGGCTAGGTTGATGGGGTCACTCTGAGACAAGGTAGACTTATGTTATACTTTTTGCAAAAGTGACTTCAGATATGGAATCATAATTTTAGCTGCTGGCAGCAATGATGTTGGAATTCATATACAGACACTAAATGACTGGAAAAGGACAATTGGTTGAAGGTTTACTAATTGTTCCCTCAAGAGGAAGTGCCATTCCCTATTGATTTAATTGACAGCACTATTTCCTCAGCCATGGAAACTGAGTACAGCAATAATATGTGATCTAAAGAACATTCCACTCTGAGGGCCAGGTGCAGTGGCTCATGCCTATAATCCCAACATTTTAGGAGGCCAAGGCAGGCAGATCACGTGAGGTCAGGAGACCAGCCTTGACAACACAGCGAAACCCCATCTCTACTAAAATCACACAAATTAGCTGGGTGTGGGCTGGGCACGGTGGCTCACACATGTAATCCCAGCACTTTGGGAGGTCAAGGTGGGCAGGTCATCTGAGGTCGGGAGATCAAGACCAGCCTGACCAACATGGAGAAACTCCATCTCTATTAAAAATACAAAATTAGCTGGGCATGCTGGCGCATGCCTGTAATCCCAGGTACTCAGGAGGCTGAGGCATGAGAATCGCTTGAACCTGGGAGGTGGAGGCTGCAGTGAGCTGAGATCGTGCCACTGCACTCCAGCCTGGGTGACAGTGTGAGACTCTATCTTTAAAAAAAAAAAAAAAAGGCTGGGCGCGGTGGCTCACGCCTGTAATCCCCGCACTTTCAGAGGCCGAGGCGGGCGGATTACCTGAGGTCAGGAGTTCAAGACCAGCCTGGCCAACATGGCGAAACCCCGTCTCTACTTAAAATACAAAAAATTAGCCAGGCGTGGTGGTACGCACCTGCAATCCCTGCTACTCAGGAGGCTGAGGCAGGAGAATTGCTTGAACCTGGGAGGCGGAGGTTGCAGTGAGCCGAGATCGCACCACTGCACTCCAACCTGGGGGACAAGAGCGAGACTTCGTCTCAAAAAAAAAAAACGAAAAAACTTTCTACTCTGCTTCTTCCCTCTGGTAATGTTCTGCCAGGTACATTAGTACTTCCACTGACACTTTTTCCTCCTCCAAAGGTAGCTAAGCAATTGTTATTTCCCTCACGGAAAACTGAGTATAAATGGGAATATAGCTAGACCAATGAGGTCACGCAGAGGCAAAGGAGACTTATGTTGTTTATCAAGTTTTCTTTTCAGTAGCTTAATTTTCACTTCTATTTGTTTAATTTTTTATTTTTTTGGAGACAGAACCTCACTCTGTCATCCAAGCTGGAGTGCACTAGCATGATCTCAGCTCACTGCAACCTCTACCTCCTGGGTTCAAGCAATCCTCTCACCTCAGCCTCCTGAGTAGCTGGGACCACAGGCCCATGCCACCGTGCCTGGCTAATTTTTGTGTTAGTTTGTAGACACAAATTCTCACTATGTTGCCCAAGCTGGTCTTAAACTCATGGGCTCTAGCAATCCACCCACCTTGACTTGCACACAGTGCTGGGATTGATTACAGGCGTGAGCAACCATGCCCAGCCTTCATTTCTACTTTTTTATTATTTTAAAATTGTGTTTATTTATTTTTCTTTATTTTTAGAGATAAGAGCTTCCTACCTAGTCCAGGCTGGGGAACAGTGCAGCATTAAACTAATTCTCCTGACTCAGCTTCCTGACAAGCAGTGACCATAGACACATGCCACCACACCTGGATATTTTACAAAATTAATAGTACCTAAATATGGCTGGGCGCGGTGGCTCACGCCTGTAATCCCAGCACTTTGGGAGGCCGAGGCGAGCAGATCACAAGGTGAGGAGTTTGAGACCAGCCTGGCCAATATGGTGAAACCCCATCTCTACTAAAAATACAAAATTAACCGGGCATGGTGGCACATGCCCGTAATCCCAGCCGAGATCGTGCCACTGCATTCCAGCCTGGGTGACACAGCGAGGCTCCGTCTCAAGAAAAAAAAAAAAAGAAAGAAAAGAAAAAAGAAATTAGATGGGTATGGGCCGGGCACGGTGGCTCACGCCTGTAATCCCAGCACTCTGGGAGGCTGAGGCGGGCGGATCACGAGGTCAGGAGATCAAGACCATCCTGGCTAACACAGTGAAACCCATGTCTACTAAAAATTACAAAAAACTAGCCGGGCGTGGTGGCGGGCGCCTGTAGTCCCAGCTACTCAGGAGGCTGAGGCAGGAGAATGGTGTGAACCCAGGAGGTGGAGCTTGCAGTGAGGCGAGATCGCACCACTGCACTCCAGCACTCCAGTCTGGGCGACAGAGTGAGACTGTCTCAAAAAAAAAAAAAAAAGAAAAAGAAAGAAATTAGATAGGTGTGGTGGCTCACACTTGTAGTCCCAGCTATTCGGGAGGCTGAGATGGGAGGATCCCATGGGCCTGGGAGATATAGGCTGCAGTGAGCAGTGATCAAGCCACTGCACTCCAGCCTAAGTGACAGACGGAGACTGTCCCAAACAAAACAAACTAGGCAGAAAAGCTAAGGATAGCACCTTCGAATTTGTCCCTAAGTTGTCAAAGTCTTGGACCCGCACTGAAGGAATTCCCTGGTACTTAGACACTAGATAAAGCAGAAGTGAAGACTACACTCTAATTATCCTCCTTTGTTTTAGGTTTCTTCCTGAAGGACTTGTGAAAAGTCACTTCCTCTATCCAGGTAACGTTTTTCTGTTGACCCCCAAATTTTAAACAAAGCTTTTCTTCCCTAACCAATTGCAAATCAGAAAATCTTTAAATCTACCTATGACCTGTAAGCCCCAGCTTTAAAATATCCCACCCTTTCAAGCATAAACCAATGAGTAATCTCCATGTATTCATTTGTTATTTTGCCTGTAGCATCTACATTCCTAAAACTTACCCCTGCTTCTAAAAATCCCTGCCTGCAATCCAGTGGGGGAGGTCAGGATTTAAGACTTTGGCTGGGCACAGTGGCTCACGCCTATAATCCCAGCACTTTGGGAGGCCGAGGCAGGCAGATCACAAGGTCAGGAGATCAAGACCATCCTGGCTAACATGGTGAAACCCCGTCTCTACTAAAAAATACAAAAAAAAAAAAAAAAAAAAGACTTTATACCTGTGTGGTCCTCCTTGATTGGGACTCTGCAATAAAAGGCTTTTTCCACATGACTTCAAACCCCAGTGTAAATGCCTGGCTTTCCAGGGCAAGGCAACTGGATCACAGTTCTGTCCTCAACCCCTGGGGCTCTGGTCGCAAGGCTGGAAATAGACAGGCTTTCTCCCACATCTTTCTTACTTTCATATAGGAAAGAAGTAGCTTCCTTCTTTAAAATCAAAACTGTTTTATCCTCAAGATATGTACCTTCACGGACAGCACAAAGTTAACTTTTCAGAATATGTTTATCAGCCAGGTAGAGTGGCTTACAGCTGTAATCCTAGCACTTTTGGAAACTAAGGTGGGAGGATTGCTCACGGCTAGGTGTTCACAACCAGCCTGAGCAATGGAATGGGAACCTGTCTCTATGAAAGGAATGAAAAATGAGCTAAGAATGGTGGTACCTGTCTGTAGTCATAGCTACTCAGAAGGCTAAGGCAAGAGGATCATTTGAGCCCAAGAGTTCAAGGCTACAGGGAACTATGATTGTACCACTGCACTTCAACCTGGGTGACAGAGGGACACCCTGTCTCCCAAAACACACACACACACACAAATACATATATACATGTATGTATGTATATAAATATCCTATATATTTTACTTATGCATTTTAAATATAGTTACGTTAAAATATATATGCATATTTATATACAGAATATAAATATGTATATTTCATCTTATTTATTTATTTATTTATTTATTTTTGAGACGGAGTTTCACTCTTGTTGCCCAGGCTGGAGTGCAATGGCACAATCTCGGCTTACCACAACCTCTGCCTCCTGGGTTCAAGAAATTCTCCTGCTTCAGCCTGCCACACCTGGCTAATTTTGTATTTTTAGTAGAGATGGGGTTTCTCTATGTTGGTCAGGCTGGTCTCGAACTCCCGACCTCAAGTGATCTGCCTGCCTCCGCCTCCCAAAGTGCTGGGATTACAGGGGTGAGCCACTGTGCCTGGCCTATTTTATTTTATTATGTAATAGAGATAACATCTCACCATATTGCCCAAGCTGGTCTCAACCTCTTCAGCTTAAGCAATCCTCCTGCCTTGGCTTCCCAAAATGCTGAGATTACAGGTGTCTCTGCAGTGAGTCCTTCCATCTACTTCTGAGTCCCATCTAAGGACTTTACCTTATTGCTTACAACCAGAGTTTCTAGCCAGCATGAGTCCTTACATGCTTTTGAAGGATTGAGGCAGATCTAAAGGCTTTACCACATTGCTTACACTCATAGGGTTTCTCTCCAGTGTGAATCCTTTCATGATAGAGAAAAGAGTTGGAAGAAATGAAGGCTTTCCCACATTGTTTACATTTATAGGGTTTCTCTCCAGTGTGAGTCCTTTTATGATAGCAAATGGAATTAGAAGAAATGAAGGCTTTTCCACATTGCTTACACTCATAGGGTTTCTCTCCTGTGTGAGTCCTTTCATGCATCTTAAGTTGTGAGGCAACTCTAAAGACTTTACCACATTGCTTACATCCATAGGGTTTCTCTCCCGTGTGAGTTCGTATGTGCTTTTGAAGGACTGAGGCAGATCTGAAGGCTTTCCCACATTGCTTACACTCATCGGGTTTCTCTCCAGTGTGAGTCCTTTCATGATAGTGAAAGGAATTAGAAGAAGTGAAGGTTTTCCCACATTGTTTACATTCAAAGGGTTTCTCTCCAGTGTGTGTCCTTTCATGTATTCGAAGATCCTTGACAAAACTGAAGGCTTTCTCACATTTCTTACATTCATAAGGTTTCTCTCCAGTGTGAGTCTTTTCGTGATAGCGAAAAGAAGTGGAAGAAATAAAGCCCTTACCACATAGCTTACACTCATAGGGTTTCTCTCCAGTGTGTTTTCTTTCATGTACTCGCAGGTACTTGACAGATCTGAAGGCTTTCCTACATTGTGTACACTCATAGGGTTTCTCTCCACTGTGAGTCCTTTCATGATATTGAAAGGAACTGGGACAATTGAAGGCTTTACCACATTGCTTGCATTTATAGCGTTTCTCTCCAGTGTGACTTTTCTCGTGTCTTTTTAATGAACTGGGAGAAAAAAAGGCTTTCCCACATATGTTACATTTATGAGGTCTCTCTCCAGTGTGCATTCTCATGTGTGTTTGAAAGCTTACAAGATAAGAGAATGCTTTCCCACACTGCTTACATTCATAGGGTTTTTTTGCAGAGTGGATTATTTCATGTCTACGAACAGAACTGGGAAAACTGAATGCTTTCCCACACTGCTTACGTTCATAGGGTTTTTTTGCAGAGTGGATTCTTTCATGTCTACGAACAGAACTGGGAAACCTGAATGCTTTCCCACATTCCTTACATTCATAAGGCTTTTCCCCAGTGTGAGTTCTTCCATGTATTGCAAGGCTACTGGAATAACTAAAGGCTCTGAGGTGCCTATTAAGGGATGTAAGACCCATGCTGATGTCTCCACACACACTGCTTTCATATGATTGTACTCCAGGAGTTTTCTTCTTCAGTGTGTCATCTGGAACCTGTGTCAAAACTTCTCCATGCTGATGACTTTCTTTACTTTCAGAGAGTCTCTCTCCTATAAGTCTTCTGTGAACAATGAAAGCACATTATAATGGGTTTATCACTAATTTTAATTCCTTTGCAAGTATTACACTTGCATTTTTAACAGTGCCCAGCAAAGTGTAGGCTTTCTGTCCTGTCTGAACATGAATGGAACACATGCTGTACAAGATGGCCTAGCCAGGCCAGGCCTGGTGGCTCACGCCTGTAATCCCAGCACTTTGGGAGGCTGAGGCAGGTGGATCACGAGGTCAGGGGATCGAGACCATCCTGGCTAACATGGTGAAACCCTGTCTCTACTAAAAAATACAAAAAATTAGCCAGGCATGGTGGCAGGCACCTACAGTCCCAGCTACTCAGGAGGCTGAGGCAGGAGAATGGCGTGAACCTGGGAGGCGGAGCTTGCAGTGAGCCGAGATCATACCACTGTACTCCAGCCTGGGTGACAGAGCGAGACTCTGTCTCAAAAAAACAAACAAACAAAAAAAAGATGGCCCAGCCATATCTCTTATCAAAAAAGATAATATTGATAACAGGGATTTTAAATGCTTTATTTATTTATTTATTTATTTATGAGACCGAGTCTCACTCTGTCATCAGGTTGGAGTGCAGTGGCACCATCTCGGCTCACTGCAACCTCCACCTCCCAGGTTCAAGCGATCCTCCTGCCTCAGCCTCCCAAGAGACTACAGGCACGCACCACCACGCCCAGCTAATTTCTTGTATTTTTAGTAGAGACAGGCTTTCACCATGTTGGCCAGGATGGTCTCGATCTCTTGAGCTCGTGATCCACCCACTTCAGCCTTCCAAAGTGCTGGGATTACAGGTGTGAGCCACCATGTCCAGCTTTTACATGCTATTTTAAAGTAAACTATTTTATAAATATGGTCTTTGTCTTTTTGTCTGTTTGTTTTTGAGTCAGGGTCTCACCCTGTGGCCCAGGCTGCCCTCCAGTGATGCCATCATGACTCAGTGCAACCTTAGACTCCCAGGTTTGCCGGGCACGGTGGCTCACTCCTGTAATCCCAGCACTTTGGGAGGCCGAGGCAGGCGGATCACAAGGTCAGGAGATCGAGACCATCCTGGCTAACACGGTGAAACCCCGTCTCTAATAAAACTACAAAAAATTAGCCGGGCATGGTGGTGGGCGCCTGTGGTCCCAGCTACTCGAGAGGCTGAGGCAGGAGAATGGCGTGAACCTGGGAGGCAGAGCTTGCAGTGAGCCAAGATCGTGCCACTGCACTCCAGCCTGGGCGACAGAGCAAGACTCCGTCTCAAAAAAAAAAACAAAAAAACAAAAAACTCCCAGGTTCAAATGATCTACCATCCTGACCTCCAAAAGGGCTAGATTATACACATAAGCCATGTCACACTTTATATGTTTCTAGGGAAGCTTTTCTAAGAATAAATACATTGGAACTAGGTTTATTTCTTATGCTTGCTTCTTTTTAACATTTTCTTCCATTCTGTCTACAGAGACATTATTTTCTCTTGTAAGTGCCAGTTACCTTAGGTTTCTCCTAGGATTTTGGTGCTCATCTTCAATGTACTGGTTGTTCCACTTTTTTCCTAAAATGTGGACCCAGAAAAATAGTCCTGAATTAGTATAAAATTATTTAAAAAGTTACTTGATTCTATGTCATGGCTCATGGCACCTGTGCCTCATTTATCCAAAGTATTCCCTGACCGTATTCCGAATCACTCAACAGCACTAATGAGCTAGAAACACCTGTTCTTTAATTCACTGAGGGAAGTAATACTGTCATTCTTACCTATGGAGGCCAGGTTCCTCAAGCTTTCCTGCATCACTTCCCTGTAGAGATTTTTCTGGGAAGGATCCAGCAAAGCCCACTCCTCCTGGGTGAAGTTCACAGCCACATCCTCAAAGGCCACCGAATCCTGAAATATCCCACATGTGGACAGGAGGATGAGTGAGGCTGACAGCACTGGGTTCCTATACCCTGTTCCTAGGAGGTTCTCAGGATGCTGTGGTGTATGGACTCCAAACATTTATTCCATGACTTGGTCATCAGATCCCTTACTCTCTGTCTACACTCACTTTCTTCCATAAAACAATTTTGATGCTAGAATTGAACTCTGGATGGGGTAAAGCAACAGCAGAATAGGAAAAATGTGTGTTTCTGGTGAGTCCAGGGAGAAAGGCGTGCTGCCTGGACTGCCCTTAATGTCTGAAGTGTGGATCTGCAGCACCTGTCATAACAAACTCCTTTGAATTTCTGAGCAAAACAAATTTAATGTTAGCAGCCCTAAGGCTGCATATTCTTGGAAACGCCTGTTCACAAAGTTTAACCTTTGTGATGACTAGAAAGTGGGTTTTGTTCTGATTCCAGTAGCAGAAGCCAAAAACAAAAAAACTGGGTTTTGCAAGGGGCTTTATTAATCTAACTGATAAGAGAGTCTGGCCAGGCGCGGTGGCTCATGCCTGTAAATCTCAGCACTTTGGGAGGCAAAGGCAGGCGGATCGCCTGAGGTCAGGAGTTTGAGACCAACCTGGCCAACAGGGCAAAACCCTGTCTCTACTAAAAATAATAAAATTAGCCAGGCATAGTGATGGGCTCCTGTAATTCCAGCTACTTGGGAGGCTGAAGCAGGAGAATCACTTGAACCCATGAGGCAGAGGTTGCAGTGAGCCAAAAATGTGCCACCACACTTCAGCCTGCGTGACAGAGCCAGACTCCATCGGTTAAAAAGAAAAAAAAATTCTAATTGATAAGAGAGTCATAACTAACTAAAACAAAAACTCACGAAAAGAAACCTTTCTGGGAAACCGTATGTGGATAGAAAAACCTAAACTGGGCTGGACACAGTGGCTCATGCCTATAATTCCAGCACTTTGGGAGGCCAAGGCGGGCAGATCACCTGAGGTCAGCAGTTCAAGACCAGCCTGATCAATATGATGAAACCCTGTCTCCACTAATAGATAATCCCAAGTGTTGGTAAACCACAAAAATAAAGACACACACATGAAAGGCTAGATGGTTGATCCATACATACACTCTACTGGCATTATCTTTCAAATTGGAATTTATCCATAATCTATAACCCAGTGACTTTTCCCCCAATATGTGAGAAATTTATGTTCCATTTTCATATGGCAAAGAAAACCAACCATGACATTGTCACCAAGGTCAAAAACTAAACTGTAAACCCAAATCCCATTAAGCAGTGAAATGCATAAGTAAACTGGGCGACCCATGACTCAACACAGTGGCATGTTTGCAACAGAATGAGGCAAAAAGTCAGAAACAAACCCTTTTGGTATGACATGAAAGGTACATTAATTGCAATACTAAGTTACTGGAAACTCCAAATAGCCAAAATTCTACTTTGTGATAAAAGAAAATATGGCAGGCCTGGGCCGGGTGCGGTGGTTCACGCCTGTAATCCCGGCACTTTGGGAGGCCGAGGCGGGTGGATCACGGGGTCAGGAGATTGAGACCATCCTGGCTAGCACGGTGAAACCCCGTCTCTACTAAAAATACATAAAACTAGCCGGTCTTGGTGGCGGACGCCTGTAGTCCCAGCTACTGGGGAGGCTGAGGCAGGAGAATGGTGTGAACCCAGGAGGCAGAGCTTGCAGTGAGCCAAGATCGAGCCACTGCACTCCAACCTGGGCGACTGAGCGAGACTCCGTCTCAAAAAAAAAAAAAAAGAAAAGAAAAAATATGGCAGGCCTGGCACAGTGGCTCACGCCTGTAATCCCAGCACTTTAGGAGGCAGGCGCGGATGGATCACCTGAGGTCAGGAGTTCGAGACCAGCCTGGCCAACCTGGTGAAACCACGTCTCTACTAAAAATACAAATATCAGCTGGGCGTGGCGGCAGGTGCTTGTAATCCCAGCTACTTGGGGGGCCGAGGCAGGAGAATCACTTGAATCTGGGAGGTGGAGATTACAATGAGCCAAGATCGTTCATTGCACTCCAGCCTGGGCAACAGAGCAAGACTCTGTCTCAAAAAAAAAAAAAAAGAAAAGAAAAGAAAGAAAGGCTGGGCGCGGTGCCTCAGCACTTTGGGAAACTGAGGTGGGCAGATCACAAAGTCAGGAGTTTGAGACCAGCCTGGCCAATATAGTGAAACCCCGTCTCTACTAAAAATATAAAAATTAGCTGGGCGTGGTGGCAGGCACCTGTAGTCCCAGCTACTCGGGAAGCTGAGGCAGGAGAATCGCTTGAACCCAGGAGGCAGACGTTGCAGTGAGCCGAGATCACGCCACTGCACTCCAGCCTCGGCGAGAGGGAGCTCCATCTCAAAAAAAAAAAAAAAAAAAAAGATAATACAGCTACAAAGAATAACAAAAAGAAGGCTGGGTGCAGTGGCTCATGTCTGTAATTCCAGCACTTTGGGAGGTGGATCACCTGAGGTCAGGAGTTCAAGACCAGCCCAGCCAAAGTGGTGAAACCCCATCTCTACTAAAAATACAAAAATTAGTCAGGTGTGGTGGCAGGTGCCTGTAATCCCAGCTACTTGGGAGGCTGAGGAAGGAGAATCGCTTGGACCCGGGAGATAGAAGTTGTAGTTAGCAGAGGTGGTGTCACTGCACTCCAGCCTGAGTAACAGAGCCAGACTCCCTCTCAAAAAAAAAAAAAAAAGAATAACAGGCTGGGCACAATGGCTCACACCTGTAATCCCAACACTTTGGGAAGCCAAGGCGGGTGGAGCATGAGGTCAGGAGTTCAAGACCAGCTTGGCCAACCTAGTGAAACCCCGTCTCTACTAAAAATACAAAAATTAGCCAGGCATGGTGGCGCATGCCTGTAATCCCAGATACTCGGGAGGCTGAGGCAGGAGAAGCACTTGAACCTGGGAGGTGGAGGTTGCAGTGAGCTGAAATCATGCCATTGTACTCCAGCTTGGGCAACAAGAGCGAAACTCCGTCCCAAAAAAAAAAAAAAAAAAAGAATAACCAAAAGAATCAAAATTTTGACCACCTTTGTGTGCCATAGTTAGGTGACATCAAAGAAACACACCACAACTGCCCAAGGACTATTCATTTTCCAGGGTGGTGTTCCCGAGTATATTCTTACTGACATGGCATCCAATTTTAAAACATCCAATTTTGGCCGGGTTCAGTGGCTCATGCCTGTAATCCCAGCACTGTGGGAGGCCAAAGCAGGCAGATCACCTGAGATCAGGAGTTTGAGACCAGCCCGGCCAACATGGTGAAACCCTGTCTCTACTAAAAATACAAAAATTAGCCAGGTATGGTGGCATGCGCCTGTAGTCCCAGCTACTTGGGAGGCTGAAGCAGGAGAATCGATTGAACCCAGGAGGCGGAGTTTGCAGTGAGCCGAGATTATGCCACTGCACTCCAGCCTGGGCGACAGAAAGAGACTCCGCCTCAAAAATAAATAAATAAATAAGAAGCAATTAAACCGAACTTGCTATAGAACACTAAGCCCCTTCACAAGCATACTGAAGTCAAATTCAAATCCAGTTCACATAAATTTCTAATCTGTGGCCTGAGAAAACAATATCACTAATGACTAATTTATAGGTAAATGACGTTTAGGCTTAACCAGGCACAATAGGTCAATTAATCTCTGATTACATAACCAAAAGTTTTACCTGTACAGACTGTGAAAATAGGTGATTCAAAAATTTAAGCTGCTAGAACTCTAAATTATCTTGAGGTTTAAAGGAATGCGATTCTGGGGTTGAGACACCTGACAGGCAGGGTAACAGAGCCAGCCAGGGAACTTTCCATTCCCTGATTACAGATTAGCTTGCTTTCTTCCTATATTGTTTTGTGAAATATTTTAAATGACCGAAGCAAGTCATGAAAGACCCCTTCCCTCTTAAGGATTGATTTCATTATAGACTAACTTCCCTCTTACTTTTCTCACACAAAGACTTCATGGCCATCACATCTTCTGAAGCTGGAAATGTTAAATTCATTTTTTTAAATAGGAAAAGAACTGAAAACCGGCCGGGCGCGGTGGCTCACGCCTGTAATCCCAGCACTTTGGGAGGCCAAGGTGGGCGGATCACGAGGTCAGGAGATCGAGGCCATCCTGGCTAACGCGGTGAAACCCCGTCTCTACTAAAAAATGAAAAAAAATTAGCTGGGCGCGGTGGCGGGCGCCTGTAGTCCCAGCTACTGGGGAGGCTGAGGCAGGAGAATGGCGTGAACCCGGGAGGCGGAGCTTGCAGTGAGCCGAGATCGCGCCACTGCACTCCAGCCTGGGCGACAGAGCGAGACTCCGTCTCAAAAAACAAAAAAAAAAAAGAAAGAAAAGAAAAGAAATTAAAACCTTTTGCGAAGAAAATTTTAAAGTCCTGGGCCGGGCGCGGTGGCTCACGCCTGTAATCTGATACAGGAAAATCGCTTGAACCTGGGAGGCGGAGGTTGCGGTGAGCCGAGATTGCGCCATTGAACTCCAGCCTCGGCAACAAGAGCGAAACTGCGTCTCAAAAACAAAAACAAAAACAAACAAACCTGTACTAAATTGTATAATTAATCTAGTTGTATTAATTAGTTGTATTAAATTAGTTGTACAATTAAGTTAGTTGTACTAATTAGTTGTATTAATTGTACAATTAATTTAGTTGTACTAATTGTTGCGATAATTAAATTTCTTCGTTTTTTGCCTATATAAGAAGGAGCTTAACTTTTTTTTTTTGAGACAGAGTCTCATTCTTTCACCATGGCTGGAGTGCAGTGGGGCATTCCACTGTAATCCCAGCACTTTGGGAGGCCGAAGCGGGTGGATCACGAGGTCAGGAGTTCGAGACCAGCCTGGCCAATATCATGACACCCCCGTCTCTACTAAAAATACAAAAATTGGCCGGGCGCAGTGGCTCACGCCTGTAATCCCAGTACCTTGGGAGGCCGAGGTGGGCGGATCACAAAGTCAGGAGGAGTTCAAGACCAGCCTGGCCAATATGGTGAAACCCATCTCTACTAAAAATACAAAAATTAGCCAGGCGTGGTGGCTGGCGCTTGTAGTCCCAGCTACTCGGGAGGCTGAGGCAAGAGAATGGCTTGAACCTGGGAGGCGGAGGTTGCGGTGAGCCGAGATGGCGCCACTGCACTCCAGCCTGGGGCGACGGAGCGAGACTCCGTCTCAAAAATATAAAAATCTGGTAAAATAAAAACAGGTCTTTTGGGGAAGGGAGTGGGGACTGGGATGGAATAACGTGGCAGATAACAGCCCTCCTTCCTACAGCCTCCAAATTTTAGACAAAGCTTTACACACTCTCAACCAACTGCCACCTACAGAATCCCTCCACCACCTGTGCCTTCTAACCCCGCTTCCATGTGTTCTGCCTTTCGGCCGAAGGAACTTACACCTTCCCGGCACTGATTCATAATTTTCCTGCAATTCCTGTCTCCCTGAAATGAATAAAACCAAACTGTCAGGAGCTGCCTCGGGATTGCTTACTCCAGGCTTCGTGGGGTTGTGTTTCCCTCAGCCGAGGTCTCTCCTATTCGGCTCAGAATAAACTTATTCTACACGGTTTGGGTTTTTCCGTTACCAAACCACAAGCCAGGACTGGGAGTGTCTCATTTATTAATCGCTGTTTGCTAAAATAAACTCTCATTTTTTAACAGTGCCTCAGTTTAATTTTTAACTGGAGAAAAAAAGGAACTGGGGACCCCACAGCCCACAGCTCCTCCCACACGAACCCCACACCCGAGGCGGGATCCCCCCATGACCCTTCCGTGGTCCACGCACAATCTGGGGAGACGCGGGGCTGCGGGCGCGGAGCTGCTCAGAGAGGGAGCCGGAGCCGGGGCCGGGGCCGCAGTCGCCGCGCAGGGACAGAACAGGACGCCCGGGGTCCCGGCTGCCGGCCCAGCCCCACCCAGCGGCCGAGGGGACCGAGGGCCGAGCTTCGCCAGGGGGACTGTGTCTGGACCCCAGAGTCGCTGCAGGGGGGCCCGGGCCTCGCCACAGCGGGTTCCTCTCGGTTCCACCCAGTCCCTCCTTTCGCCTTGGGACTCCCCAGCACCGCATGCTCACCATTTCCTGGCTTCCAGGTATTCCGGCGTCCTCTCTAAAGGTCCCGCGAACAGTGCAGGTCACAGTGTAGTCGACAGAGCAACAGCAGCTACGGCGGAAGTAACTGGTCCCTCTCGGAGCAGGAAAGACCCAGACCTTAACTAGCGCGAGCAGCCCTAGGAGTGAAGAGAGCTGGAATGCAACCTCCCCTTCCCTGGAGGACAGTGGCAGGGCCCCGCCCTAGCGCCCCTGATTGGATAGGGGTCTAGACTCCCCCCCTTCTCTGAGTGACAGCAGAAGCCCCGGGTAACCGGGCGCTGCAGAGCCGAAGTGACTGGTTCTGGTCACACTTTCCAAGGTCAGCTGCCTCCCTCCCTCCCACCTTTACAAGTTCCCTCCCACCTTTACAAGTTTGCCTTCGGCCAAACTTGCTCCGAACTGCTAGAAGGGGCACTGTCGTCTTCCTCACTCCGTGGGCTGTCCCTGCTCCTTCATCCTGCACGGGACACAAGTGTGCAGGGAATTCCAGATTCAGTATCCACAAAAGGTGAAAGACATTAAAATATTTTGCCCCAAGATATTCCCCTGCCAAAATATATTTCTTTGACAATTTTGAAATGGCTGCTGCTTGGCCAGCAAACAAAAGGTGGCCTTGCAAAACTGTCTTTTGAGGGGGAAATTTACATTTGTAGAGAATCTCCGTTAATGAAGCACTACCCGCTCCCCCATTCTTTTCCTTTCCCTGATCTAAAAGCTATTGAGAGTTTGACACCTTTAAAAGTCTGAAGAGAGGTAGCACGTGGTGGCTCATGTCTATAAATCCCACCACATTGGCAAACTGAGGCGGAAGGATCCCTTGAAGCAAGGAGTTTGAGGCCACCATCATCAACACAGCGAGATCCGTTTTTTTTTTTTTTTTTTTTTTTTTTTTTTTTTTTTTTTTTAGACAGTCTCGCTCTGTCGTCCAGGCTGGAGCACAGTGGCACGATCTTGGCTTACTGCAACCTCTGCCTCCCAGGTTCAAGCGATTCTCCTGCCCCAGCCTCCCAAGTAGCTGGGATTACAGACATGCGCCACCACGCCCGGTTAATTTTGTATTTCTAGTAGAGACGGGGTTTCTCCATGTTGGTCAGGCTGGTCTCGAACTCACGACCTCAGGTCATCCGCCCGCCTCGGCCTCCTAAAGTGCTGGGATTACAGGCGTGAGCCACCTCGCCCGCCGATCCCTGTCTTTATTATTTAAAAATTTTTAAATTGGCCGGGCGCGGGCCGGGCGCAGTGGCTCACGCCTGTAATCCCAGCACTTTGGGAGACCGAGGCGGGCGGATCACGAGGTCAGGATATGGAGACCATCCTGGCTAACACGGTGAAACCCCGTCTCTACTAAAAATACAAAAAAAAATTAGCCGGGCCTGGTGGCGGGCGCCTGTAGTCCCAGCTACTCGGGAGGCTGAGGCAGGAGAATGGTGTGAACCCGGGAGGTGGAGCTTGTAGTGAGCAGAGATCGCACCACTGCACTGCAGCCTGGACGACAGAGCGAGACTTCTCAAAAAAAAAAAAAAAAAAAGTGGCCGGGCATGGTGAGACCAGGTCTCTACTAAAAAGATAAGTAAATAGATTAGGGCCAGGCACCGTGGCTCAAGCCTGTAATCACAGCACTTTGGGAAGCCGAGGCGGGTGGATCACTTGAGGTCAGTAGTTCAAGACCAGCCTGGCCAACATGATGAAACCCCATCTCTACTAAAAATACAAAAATAAGTCGGGTTTGGTGGCATGATGAAACCCCATCTCTACTAAAAATACAAAAATAAGCCGGGTTTGGTGGCACACACCTGTGATCCCAGCTACTCCAGGGGCTGAGGCAGGAGAATTGCTTGAACCCAGAAGACGGAGGTTGCAGTGAGCAGAGATTGCACCATTACACTCAAGCTAGGTGACAGAGCAAGACCCTGTCTCATAAAAAGGAAAAAAGTCTATTCTCTGGGGGAGACATCATCTACATAACAGTACACCTCTAGCCAAGCCTCTTCCTTTCTCATCTACTAAGTTGTCTTGCTGCTAAACCTAATTTACTGACCTCAAGTCGCTATATAGTCTTCTCTGTTTTACAGCCGGGTGGGTCTTCATTCTGAAGGTTCCCATGTATACATGTTAAATACATTTGCATGCCTTCTTTTCTATTAATCAATCTGCCTCAGATCAATTAGTTTTCAGCAAACCTTTAGGACACCAAGAGTCTGTCACCCCCACAAAGCCATCCCCTTGTCTCAGGGCAGGAGAGGAACCAGGCCAAGCATGACTGCTCCAGGAGGGAGAGACAGATATCCTGCAGTGGGGCAGGAATCGGGATGAGGCATGGCCAAGGTTTCCTCACATACACCCATCTTCTCCTCACAGTGTGGAAACTCTCCCTCCTCTGCACACCGTTTTCATTAGGGGGAAACTCTCACCTGGAGTCAGTTTAATCTTATTACCGGAAAGAGGTACCAATCCAGACCCCAAAAGAGAGTTCTTGGACCTCATGTAAGAATAAATTCAGGGTGAGTCCATAAAGTAAAAGCAAGTTTATTAGAGAAGCAATGAAACAAAAGAATGGCTACTCCATAGGCAGAGCAGCAGCATGGTCTGCTTGACAAAGTATACTTATAGTTATTTCTTGATTATGTGCTAAACAAGGGGTGGATTATTCATGAGTGTTCTGGGAAAGGGGCAGGCAATTCCCAGAAGTGAGGGTTCCTACCTCTTGTTATACCACATAGGGTAACGTCTGGATATTGCCATGGTATTTGTAAACTGTCATGGCGCTTGTGGAAGTGTCTGTTAGCATGTTAATGCATTATAATTAGTGGATAATAAGCAGTGAGTACCGCATGAGGTCACTTTCTTTTCTTTTTTTTTTTTTTTTTTTTTGAGACAGAGTCTCACTCCCTCGCCCAGGCTGGAGTGCAGCAGCACAATCATAGCTCCCTGCAGCCTCTCTGCGTTCCTGCAGCCCCTGCCTCCCAGGCTCAAGCAATCCTCCCAGCTCAGCCTCCTGAGTAGCTGAGACTACAGGCACAGGCCACCACAATCAGCTAAGTTTTGTATTTTTTGTAGAGATGGGGTATCACTGTGTTGCCCAGGGTGGCAGAGGTCACTTTCGTCGCCATCTTGGTTTTGGTGGGCTTTGGCTGGTTTCTTTACCGCATTCTGTTTTATCAGTGGGGTCTTTATGACCTCTATCTTGTGATACCAGTCCTGCCGACCTCCTAGCTCATCCTGTGACTAAGAATGCCTAATCACCTGGGAATGCAGCCCGGTAGATCTCACCCTTATTTTACCCAGCCCCTATTCAAGATGGTTTCACTCTGCTTCAAACACCCCTGACATTCTGACTTAAATATAGTCAACTTTATAAACCCTTTGTTCATAACACAACCCAAACAATTTGTTCTCTGAGGCTGACCTTCACAGATTTGCTTCATATATATCAATTACAGTCTGTCCCCAGCGACCCTGTGCATGCCAAAACCAAAACACTGCCCAGAAAATAGCTCCAGGCTTCAGAGGTACAACCCCAGATAGGACAGAACCCCCGAGCGCATCCGCACGTGGGTCTCCTGCCTTCCAGGGCTCTGCAACTTCCCAGAATCCACACTCCTTCTGGAGCTGGAGGCCACCTTCAAGGGAGGGCGGGCTCCGGGGGAAGCCCCAAGCGGAGCCCCCTTTCCCTCCTTTTGCAAACTCCAGACTGGCCTCAGCGGAGAGTCATTGGCCTCCGGCTCTGCTGCCCCCTGCAGGTTATTCAGCCGCTTCTCACCCCATTGATAGTTCCTAGAGACAAACACCCTCAATCCCAGTATGTGAAGAAGACACCAGCAGAGTCTCTGCTTTCCTCCTGTGGTGTGTTTTGTTTTGTTTATTTGTTTGTTTGTTTGAGACGGAGTCTCGCTCTGTCGTCCAGGCTGGAGCGCAGTGGCGCGATCTCGGTTCACTGCAAGCTCCTCCTTCCGGGTTCACGCCATTCTCCTGCCTCAGTCTCCCGAGTAGCTGGGACTACAGGCGCCCGCCACCACGCCCGGCTAATTTTTTTGTATTTTTAGTAGAGACGGGGTTTCACCGTGTTAGCCAGGATGGTCTCGATCTCCTGACCTTGTGATCCGCTCGCCTCGGTATCCCAAAGTGCTGGGATTACAGGCGTGAGCCACCGCGCCCGGCCTCCTCCTGTGTGTTATGTATGACATAAGGAAAAACAGGCTGGGTGCGGTGGCTCACGCCTGTAATCCTAGCACTTTGGGAAGCCAAGGCGGGCAGATCACTTGAGGTCATGAGCTAGAGACCAGCCAAGGCAACATGGTGAAACCCCGTCTCTATCAAAAATACAAATAAATTATGGCCAGGCCCGGTGGCTGACGCCTGTAATCCCAGCACTTTGGGAGGCCAAAGCAGGCAGATCATGAGGTCAGGAGTTCGAGACCAGCAGCCTGGCCAACATAGTGAAACCTCGTCTCTTCTAAAAATACAAAAAATTAGCCAGGCACGGTGGTAGGCGCCTGTAGTCCCAGCTACTTGGGGGGCTGAGGAAGGAGAATCCCTTGAACCCAGGAGGCAGAGGTTGTGGTGAGCCGAGAACGCGCCACTGCACTCCAGCCTAGGCAACAAGAGTGAAACTCCGTCTAAAAAATATATATATACAAAAAAAACCAAAAAATTAGCCAGGCGAATTGCTTGAACCTGGGAGGCGGAGGTTGCAGTGAGCCGAAATGGCGCCACTGCACTCCATCCTGGGCGACAGAATGAGACTCCATCAGAAAGAAAAGAAAGGAAGGAAAAAAGGAAGGGAAGGGAAAGGGAGGGAATGGGAGGGGAGAGGAAGGGACAGGAGGGGAAGGAAGGGGGTCGGGAGGGGTGCGCAGCCCAGGAGGAGAATGAAGGGGGCCAGGGAGGCTTAGTCAGTGGGCGGTGGGTGTGTGAGTGTGTGCCCTGTCAGCCTCACATTTTGCAAAGGATCAGAATTCAGTTGTGAGTTTATGAAAGGGAAAAGCAGGGAATGGCCATTCTGGAAAACACACACTTCAAAGAAATGGGCTCAGTTCTTTCTTGCTCAGATTTTGAATGACTCATTTTCACAACCCCAAACCCTCTGCAGGTCACATTTCCTCCTCTCATTTTGGTCTTGGCCTGAACCCTACCTGCTCTCCTTGCACCCTTGTTCCCAGACCAAACCAAGGATTGGGCTGCTTATTCTCTGTGCCCAATAACGAGATGCAGACGAACGGGGTTTCACCCTGTTAGCCACAATGGTCTCGATCTCCTGACCTCGTGATCCGCCCGTCTCGGCCTCCCAAAGTGCTGGGATTACAGGCGTGAGCAACCGCTCCCGGCCAGAAATTCTTAAAAGAAGCATTTTGCATCTATTCTCTCTGTGGGAGTCTTCATCTATGTTGTGGGTGAGTGGCTACTATCTGGGCCAGTGGCGCAAGGGTAAAAGAATTTACCAAGACTGGCCGGGCGAGGTGGCTCACACCTGTAATCCCAGCACTTTGGGAGACCGAGGCAGGCGGATCACCTGAGGTCAGGAATTTGAAACCAGCCTGGCCAACATGGCGAAACCCCATCTCTACTAAAAATACAAAAATTAGCCGGGCTTGATGGTGGCGGACGCCTGTGGTCCCAGCTACTTGGGAGGCTGAGACAGGAGAATGGCGTGAACCTGGGAGGCGGAGCTTGCGGTGAGCCGAGATCGCGTCACTCACTCCAGCCTGGGCAACAGAGCAAGACACCATCTCAAAAAAAACCACAAAAAAACAAAAACAGAATTTCTTACTTTTTTTGTTTTTTGGTCTCACTCTGTTGCCCAGGCTGGAGTGTACTGGTGCAATCACAGCTCACTGCAGCCCTCAACTCCTGGGCCAAAGTGATTCTCCTGCCCTGGCCTCCTAAAGTGCTGGTATTACAGGCCCCAGCCACCTTGCCTGGCCTCTTTCCAGACTTTTTTTGTTTTTGTTTTTTTTGAGACGGAGTTTCATTCTTGTTGCCCAGGCTGGAGTCCAGTGGCATGATCTCGGCACACTGCAACCTCCGCCTCCCAGGTTCAAGTGATTCTCCTGCCTCAGGCTCCCACATACCTAGGATTACAGGCGTCCGCCACCACGACCGGCTAATATTTTGTATTTTAGTAGAGATGTGGTTTCACCATGTTGGCCAGGCTGGTCTCGAACTCCCGATCACAGGTGATACACCCGCCTCGGCCTCTCAAAGTGTTGAGATTACAGGCGTGAGCCACCGCGCCCAGCTTTCCAGACTTTTAAAGGTGTCGGACTCTCAATTTCTCCCGGATCATGGAAAGGGAAAAGGGGAGAGGGGGCATGGCTTCACTAATGGAAATACTCCATAGACGCAAATTTCCCCCCCCACCCCCCCCCACCCCCGCCCCACCAGAAGATAGCTGTGCAAGGGCAAAGCTGTAGCCATTCGAAATTGCCAAATAAATATATTTTGGAATAAAACATTTTAATTGCTTTCACCTCTATTGAACATGGAGTCTGGAACTCCCTGCACACACTTATGACACTGTGCAGGTCCAAGAAGCAGGGACAGACCATTGACAGAGCCACTTCTAGTAATTAAGACGAGCAAGTTTGGCCGAAATGCAAATTTTCAAAGAGCAGGGCGCAGAGAGGGAACTTGACCTTGGACTGTGGCTCGAAGCGGTCAGTCCTGCTCTGCTTGGCCCTGTTAACCAGGTCTTCTGCTGTCACTCAGGATGCAGGGGGCGGGGCCTGGCGCTCCACCCAATCAGAGTCGCCGAGGTGGGGCCCGGCCAACTGTTTATCAGTGGGTCGCATTGCCTTTCGCCTCAGTCTTTGGCTCCTCCCACCGGGTGAGGTTGGCACCCCATTTTTCCTGCTCTGAGAGGGACCGGTTGCCACCGCCATACTTCTGTCGCCCTGTCGTCTGCGTTGTGACTGCTTTGGACGTGGGAGTCACCTGAAAGCCAGGAGATGGTGAGTGTGAGCCCCCGCTGGGAGTCCCGAGACGTTGGGGGGGTAGGCGGAGGCTGGTTGGAACTGGCTGGAACCGGCTGTGCCGGGACCCGGACCTCCCCGCAGCGACTCCGAGGTCTGGGGCCCGACCCCCCCTGGCGCAGCTCGGCCTTCGGTCCAGTCGGCCGCCGGGTGCTGCTGGGCCGGCAGCCGGGACCCCTGGGCGCCCTGTCTCGTTGCCGCGCGGCGACTGCGTCCCTAGCCCGGGAGCCCTCTCTGGACAGCTCCGCGCCCGCAGCCCGGAGTCTCTCCATATTGTGCGGGGCCACGGGAGGGTCATGGGGGCAATCCCGCCTTGGGTGTGGGGCTCGTGCGGGAGGAGCTGCGCTGTGAGGCCCTCAGTGACCCCTTTCTCCTGTTAAAACTTAAACAGGCCCGGTGCTGGGAATAGAGGCGTGAGCCACCGCGCCTGGCCTAGCGTGGAGAACTTGTGACAGTGGATAAATGTTTTCCCTGTTATCTGTGGCTTAGAGCTTGGCAACTGCTGTCATGTTTTTGTTCACATCATGATCAATGTGTACTAGATGCTTTGTTGTTTTAACCGCCTGAGGGGTTCTTCCTGCCTGTGCTGCAAATAGAAAGACCAGGGCATTGCAGTAAAGAAAATGTTTGACACGAGATGGACCACGCAACGCCGAAGACGAAGACGGAGATGGAGTTAGCACTCAAATCAGTCTGCCCGAAGGCTTTATAGTTAGAGATTTTTCTTTAATATTTTTTCTTACAATTTTTTTTTTTTAAGACAGAGTCTCGCTCTTTTTTGCCCAGGCTGGAGTGCAATGGCGCGATCTGGGATCACTGCAACCTCTGCCTCCCGGATTCAAGCGATTCTCCTGCTCAGCTTCCCTAGTAGCTGGGGTTACAGACGCGCCACCACGCCCTGCTGATTTTTGTATTTTCAGTAAAGACGGGGTTTCACCGTGTTGGCCAAGGTGGTCTTGAACTTCTGACCTCAGGTGATCCGCCCGCATCGGCCTCCCAAAGGGCTGGGATTACAGGCGTGAGCCACCGCGCCCAGCTAAAAATTGTTTTTTAAACAAGGTCTCACTCTGTCGCCCAGGTTGGAGTGCATGGCGCGATCACGGCTCACTGCATCCTGGACCCACCTGAGCAGCAGCTCAGGTGATGGTGCTGCCTCACTCTCCCGAGTAGCTGGGACTACAGGTGCAGGCGGCTAATTTTTGTATTTTTGGTAGAGATGGGGTTTCGACATGTTGCCCAGGCTGGTCTTGAACTCCTGGGCTCAAGCGATCTGCTCACCTCGGCCCCCCAAAGTGCTGGGTTTACAGGCGTGAGCCACCGAACTCGGCCAGGGGTTTTTCAAAGGCAGATTCGGGGAAGAGGTGGTGGGAAATGGTCCTCCTGAGTGCTGAGTTGCTTCTAGAGGAGCAGGGTTGGTGGGCCTGAGTGGAGCCATGGGTGTCAGACAAGCAAAAAACCTGAAAACACTTATCTGCAGAAGTGTCTTGGGACCAGTCTATACCGTAGCAAAATTCAGTCTCCTCATCACTCCCCACTCTATTCCCCCAGCCCCGACTCATGGTTTTTCATTAGTTTTAGGAAGGCAGTGTTTAAGGAAGAGCTATTATCATTTAAACTATAACATAAATGTCTTCTTTTTTTTTTTTTTTTTTTTTTTTTTTTGACGGAGTCTCCCTCTGTCGCCCAGGCTGGAGTGCAGTGACGCGATCTCGGCTCACTGCAAGCTCTGCCTCCCAGGTTCATGCCATTCTCCTGCCTCACCCTCCCAAGTAGCTGGGACTACAGGCACCCGCCACCACACCTGGCTAATTTTTTGTATTTTTAGTAGAGACAGGGTTTCACCGTGTTAGCCAGGATGGTCTCGATCTCCTGACCTCGTGATCCACCCTCCTCGGCCTCCCAAAGTGCTGGGATTACAGGCGTGAGCCACCATGCCCGGCCAAATGTCTTCTAAAGTTAGCTCAGCCTAAGCCTAGGAATAATTAAGGCAGCTTGAAAGATAAAGGCAAGAGGAGCAGTTGGCTAGATCTCTTTGACTGCGATAATTTTTTCAGTGTTATAGTTTTTGCAAAAGTGATTTCATTATCAGGGAAATAGTAATAAAATAATATTGTCAACTTAAAAATAATGAGATTTCCATAAAAAATTAACTGGGTGTGGTGGTACACTCCTGTAGTCCCAGCTACTCCGGAGGCTGAGGCAGGAGAATCGCTTGAACCCGGGAGGTGGAGTTGCAGTGAGCCGAGATCGCACCACTGCACTCCAGCCTGGGCTACAGAGTGAGACTCCCTCTCAAGTAAAATAATAATAATAATGAGATTTCCCTGGAGGCCAGGCAGTCAAGGCTGCACCGAACCGTGATCACACCACTGCACTCCAGTCTGGGTGACAGAGTGAGACCCTGTCTCAAAAATAAGAAAATTAGGCCGGGCACAGTGGCTCACGCCTGTAATCCCAGCGCTTTGGGAGGCCGGGTCGGGCGATCACCTGAGGTCAGAAGTTCGAGACCAGCCTGGCTAACATTGTGAAACCCCGTCTCTACTAAAAATATAAAAATTAGCCGGGCGTGGTGGTGGTGCATCTATAATCCCAGCTACTGGGGAGGCTGAGGCAGGGGAATTGCTTGCACCTGGGAGGCGGAGGTTGCAGTGAGCTGAGACCACGCCATTGCACTATAGCTTGGGCAACAAGAGCGAAACTCTGTCTCAAAAAAAAAAAAAGGCCAGGCACGGTGGCTCACGCCTGTAATCCCAGCACTTTGGGAGGCTGAGGTGGGTGGATCACAAGGTCAGGAGATCGAGACCAGCCTGGCACACACGGTGGAACTCTGTCTCTACTAAAAATACAAAAAATTAGCCGGGCGTGGTGGTGGGCACCTGTAGTCCCAGCTATCAGGGAGGCTGAGGCAGGAGACGTGAACCCGGGAGGTGGAGCTTGCAGTGAGCCGAGATCACGCCACTGCACTCCAGCCTGGGCCACAGAGCGAGACTCCATCTCAAAAAAAAAAAAAAGAAAGAAAGAAAGAAAATTAAAAATTAATTTAAAAATAGCCAGGCATAGTGCCTCATACCTACATCCTAGCACTTTAGGAGGCCAAAGTGGGTGGGCGAGGGGTTGTGGGATCCTTTGAGCTCACGAGTTTGAGACCAGTCTGGGTAACATGGTGGAACCCCATCTTAACAAACTGCTTAAAAAATAGCCAGGCATGATGGTATGTGTCTGTAGTACCCAGCCACTTGGGAGGCTGAAGTGGGAGGATGGCTTGAGCTGAGAGGTGGGGGCTGCAGTGAGGCATGATCATGCCACTGCACTTCAGCCTGGGCGACAGAGCAAGAAACTGTCTCAAAAAATAAAAATAGAGATTCAAAAAATATGGTTAAAGGCTGGCGCGGTGGCTCACGCCTGTAAACCCAGCACCTTGGGAGGCTGAGGCAAGGCAGATCATGAGGTCAGGAGTTCGAGACCAGCCTGACCAACATGATGAAACCCCGTCTCTATTAAAAAAAAAAAATACAAAAATTAGCCAGGCGTGGTGGTGGGCGCTTGTAATCCCAGCTACTCAGGAGGCTGAGGCGGGAGAATTGCTTGAAACCAGAAGGTGGAGGTTGTAGTGAGCCAAGATCGTGCCACTGCACTCCAGCCTGGGCAACAAGAGCGAAACTCCGTCTCAAAAAAATAAAAAATAAAATAATTTAAAGTTCTAATGGCTTCAGGTTGGAATTATTGACTTCCACAAATGTGTGTATTGTCTGAAAGGATTAGATACTTTTGCTTTCCATTTTGTGGTACGAAATGCAAATGCCTTGTAATTTCCTTTCCATGTGTAAACCTGAACCTGAGTTTGAGGAATTTTGCTAGATTCTTCAAACATTGGGTATTTTCTCATTGAATCAGGCCTGAGCCCAGTGACTGCAAGCTAAGGTCAATCAGAAGCCTGCAAAGAGAGGTCATTGAAAGCTCACTTGTTTCTTGCTGGGGAGCCTCTCCTGCAGTGTCCCAGCTGCTCACACTGACCCAGCTGCTCACACTGACCATGGGAGGAGCCCTTTATGCTGAGAGAATCTCAGAGCCCTGGAAAACTGAGGATCCACAGGCAGATGCAGCGGGTCAGCGATGCCCTTCTGAGGCTAGTTGTTATAAGGTTGTTTCTAAACATTTTTAATGAGACAGATGTGGATTTAGGTAAGGAATGACTTTTCTTTTTATTCTTTTATTCTTTTTTTTTTTTTTTTGAGACCAAGTCTTGCTCTGTCACCCAGGCTGGAATGCAGTGGCGTGATCTTGGCTCACTGCAACCTCTGCCTCCTGGGTTCAAGCAATTCTCCTGTCTCAGCCTCCTGAGTAGTTGGGATTACAGGCGCCCAGCACCACGCCCGGCTAATTTTTTGTATTTTTAGTAGAGACGGGGTTTCACCATGTTGGTCAGGCTGGTCTCAAACTCCTGACCTCGGGTGATCCACCCACCTTGGCCTCCCAAAGTGCTGGAATTAACAGGGGTGAGCCATTGCACCCAGCCAGGAATGACTTTATTCCAAAGGAGAATTGAAATAAGGAAAAGGGACAAAGTATAAGATCTGTAAGCATCTCAAAGTTAGCCCAAAAATGAATTTTTTTTTTTACAGAGAGGAGAAAACAAGGTTAGGAAGAAGGTGAGAGTGGGAGGTCAGGATACAATTTCATTCATTAATAATTTGTATTTTAGGCCAGGTGTGGTGGCTCACGTCTATAATCCTAGCACTCTGGGAGGCCGAGGTGGGTAGATCACCTGAGGTCAGGAATTTGATACTAGCCTGACTAACATGGTGAAACCCCGTCTCTACTAAAAATACAAAAATTAGCCAGGCGTGGTGGCGCATGCCTGTAATCCCAGCCACTCAGGAGGCTGAGGGAGGAGAATCGCTTGAACCCAGGAGGCGGAGGTTGCAGTGAGCCGAGTTTGCACCAACTGCATTGTAGCCTGGACAACAGTGAGACTCCGTCTCAAAAAAAAAAAGAGGCCAGGCGCGGTGGCTCACGCCTGTAATCCCAGCTCTCAGGGAGGCAAGAGGTGGGAGGATAGCTTCAGCCCAGGAGTTCGAGACCTGCCTGGGCAATATAGCCAGACCCCGTTCTCTACAAAAAGGAAAAAAAAAAGACCAAAAAAAAAAATAAGTGTTTAAAAAAAAAAAGAAAGAAACTGAAGCATGTGTGGTCATGCCACACTGAACACATCTGTTCTCTGTAGCTAAGCAGGGTAGGGCCTGGTTAGTAAATGTATAGAAAATGCCTAGGAATACTGGCTGTTGTATGCTTAAAAACAAAAAAAGAAAAGATTTCACAAGATAATTCACCAAATGGAAGAAAAACTTCTATATTGAATATCTGGTCCATCTTCTTCTTCACATAGGATGGGGGATGAATTGGTAGCCAGCACTCTGAGGCATCCTGGCCCATTACTGCAGGAGGTGAACTCTACCCTGTAATCCTCTCTGGCAATGGTGCACCCACAGTCTCCAATCTCATCCCGTTTATAGGGTGACAACAAGAAGTGGTCATCAGGAGAGAAATCTGACCTGGTGTTTTGGATGTTTGAGTAGGAGGTACTCTCAAGAAATCCATCTTCCTCCCCACCGGAAGAGAACTTCTTATCACTAATGCATTGCAGACATATGAATTAGGGTCTCAAGTCTAAGTCTTTATTCCTTGTAAAGAGAGATTACACTGAAAACCTGGTAAAAATTTCAAGGAAGGTTTTATTCAGCACAATTGCAATATATGTTGAATAAAGCCTTATTTTTTGCCTATATGTTATAGGACAATTTAATATGGGAAAGAAATTGAACTCAACCTGAATGCATCAACAAGACAATTATATCTAAAGAGTAAGCTACCATAGAGGATGGAACTTAGTGAGGTGTCAAGAGTTGGGGAAGAGAATATTAATAAATTATCATAGGTGAGGGAAACAACTTGATTAGATGTCAAGTTGGGGGGGATTCTCTCTAAACTCCCTTATTAGGATTTAGCTATAACTGGGCTCTGCAGGACAAACACAAAAGCTAGTCAGGAAGCGGGCTCTGAGGAGCCTCACTGAAGTATGGTCAAGGAAGGAGTCCTTGAGATCCTCCCAGCCTAGTTCTTGCTAGGGCTGATGATAAATCCTTAAGTTTCTGGTTTCCTCCCCACATTCCAAAACACTCCCTCACTTCCCCTCTCCACTGGACATCATTATCAATCATGTGTCCCCCATGGTACATGTGAAACTGCTGTGGTATTTTAATTGCTTACCATTTTTTTCCACAATGCAATAAGTGGTGGGTATATTCAACCCATTTTCCATGTGCTCCGAGAATACTCTTGTCTCTAATCCTAATGTAACATCATATACGTTTTTGTTATATTAGGATTAGAAACAAGTTCTGTTTAGAAATTTTATTTTCACCTTGAAAATCAATCAGATTTCCTTCAGCTTTAAAGAGTATGCTTATGTAAAATTCAATGAATGCTGGCAGCAAGCTGCACTTTTTTTTCTAAATGGGAAATGGGTTAAAAATGTATTACTTTATGAATACTATTCATGAGAGGAAAGCACTCAATAACCACTAAAAACTACATTGTATAAATCCTTGTGCCTGATGACTCCCGGTCCACTGAACTTCTTTTCATGATCTTCTTGGCCCTTTCCATTTATCTTGCAGGAATGTCATTCAGATACTTTCCCTATCTTTCAATCAATTAGGTTTTTTTTTTTTTTTTTTTTTTTTTTTACTTGGTACAATAATTTATTATTGTAAAAAATATTAACATTTATTAGCTTTAGGAATTTTACATGTACTGTCGAGTTAGTTTGACAAATCTATATAACTCGTCTAAGATGAATAATACTGTATTTTTGTGACTGGCCTTTTGCAATCAGTATAGAATCCTGAATTTTTTTTCTTTTTTTTTTTTTTGTTTGAGATGGAGTCTCACTCTCTCACCCAGCCTGGAGTGCAGTGGCATGATCTCGGCTCACTGCAACCTCTGCCTCCTGGGTTCAAGCTGTTCTCTGCCTCAGCCTCCCAAGTAGCTGGGATTCCAGGCACCCACCACCATGCCCGGCTAATTTTTGTATTTTTAGTAGAGACGGGGTTTTACCATCTAGGCCAGGCTGGTCTTGAACTCCTGACCTCGTGATCCACCCTGCCTCGGCCTCCCAAAGTGCTGGGATTACAGACATGAGCCACTGCAGCCAGCCAAATCCTGAATTTTCATGCTTTTTGTAGCATGGGACAGAATGTTATTTTGTAAGACTAAATACTATCCCATTGTAAGTACATGCATACCACATTTTCTTTATCCATTTAGCCATCAGTGGACATTTGGATTGATCCATCTCTTGGCTATTGTGAACAGTGGTTTTCAAATATTTCTTCAAAGATCCAACTTTCAATTTATATGAATTGAATATAAATAGACCCCGAAATGGGTTGCTGGAAGAAAATTTTTTTTTTTGCTAGTTTTTCAGGCACCACCATACTGTTTTCCATAGAGATTGAGCCATTTTGCAATGCTTTGGTCAGAGCACATGGGATCCAATTTCTCAACGTTTTTTCCAAACTTTATATTTGAGGTGTTTGATTTTTCTTTTTTCTTTTTCTTTTTTCTTTTCTTTTTTTTTTTTTTGAGATAAATTCTCACTGTTGTTGCCCAGGCTGGAGTGCAATGGCACGATCTACGCTCACTGCAACCTCCGCCTCCCGGCTTCAAGCAATTCTCTGGCCCCAGCCTCCCGAGTAGCTAGGATTACAGGCACCCACCACCATGCCTGGCTAATTTTTTGTATTTTTAGTAGAGACAGGGTTTCACCATGTTGGCCAGGCTGGTCTTGAGCTCCTGACCTCAGGTGATCCACCCACCTTGGCCTCCCAAAGTGCTGGGATTACAGGCGTGAGCCACCGTGCCTGGCCTTGATTTTTCTTTTCTTTTTAGTTGAATGTAAAAATTCATTATATTTTCTGAATATTGAGACTTTTCCAGATATATGACTTGCCAATATTTGCTCCAGTGTCATGGGGTGCCTTTTCCATCTGTTTATGGTGTCCCCTCATAGACAGAACTTTTAAATTTTGATAAATATTTGCCTTTTTGTTAGGAGTGGGTGCACTGGAGTTTTTATCCCTGCACTTTGTCTCCATTCAGCCTTCAGCATTTCATCAATTACAATTTAAGTTTTCCTACCACAGTCTTTTTTTTTTTTGAGACAGAGTTTCACTTTTGTTGCCCAGGCTGGAGTGCAATGGTGCAATCTCAGCTCACCGCAACCTCCGCCTGCCAGGTTAAAGCAATTCTCCTGCCTCAGCCTCCCGAGTACCTGGGATTACAGGCATGCACCACCACGCCCGGCTAATTTTGTATTTTTAGTAGAGACAGGGTTTCTCCATGTTGAGGCTGGTCTCGAACTCCTGACCTGAAGCGATCCGCCCGCCTCAGCCTTCCAAAGTCCTGGGATTACAGGCATGAGCCACCGCGCCCGGCCCACAGTACTGTTTTTCACAAAATTTCTATTCATGAGTTTTTTATTTAGATAGTTCTGCCTCTCTTATCAGTTGGGTTGGTTGAACCCCCTGCAAAATCCAGTTTTTTTTTTGCTTTTGTTGTCTGCTGCTTCAATTAGAATAAAATCCCCCTTCCAGGTAATCTTCAATGGTTAAACTTTGTGAACAGGCATTTTCAAGGACATACAGCCTCAGGACTGCTAATGTTAACATTTTTCTGCATGTGAATTTAGAGGACTGTGTTATGACAGGTGCTATAGACCCATGCTACAAACAGACATTTAGAGCAGCCCAGGCAGCGCACCTTTCTCCCTGGATTCCATGAAAAGACACATTTTTCTATTCTGCTGTTCGTTTATTGCTTAGTTCTGTTCCACCATCAGAATTGCTTTATAGAAGAAAGTAAGTATAGACAGAGAGTAATGGGTCAGATGACCAAGAAATAGAATAAATGTTTGGAGTCCACAGCATCATGGGAACTTCTTAGGAAGAGGGTATAGACCCCCAGTGCTCTCAGTCCCACCCATCCTCCTCTGTACATGTGGGATGTTTCAGGACTTGGTGGCTTTCGAGGATGTGGCTGTGAACTTTACCCAGGAGGAGTGGTCTTTGCTGGATCCTTCCCAGAAGAATCTCTACAGAGAAGTGATGCAGGAAACCTTGAGGAATCTGGCCTCTATAGGTAAGAATGACAGTTTAACGTCCCCCAGTGAATGAGACAAGTGTTTCTAGCTCATTAATGCTATTCCTTGATTTGGAATATGTACAGGCAATACTTTGATGAATAAATGAGGTATGGCTCTAATGTCCCATGAACATAGAATCTAATCATTTTTTCATAATTTTATTTTAATTCAGGATTATTTTTCTGATTCTGTATTTTAGGAGAAAAATGGAAAGACCAGAACATCGAAGATCAGTACAAAAATCCCAGGAATAATCTAAGGTGATTTAAACTCACAAGACAAAGCAATGTCTCTCTAGAAAATCTCGGAATGCGAGAATATGTTAAGAAGAAGCAAATAAAGAAAATATGCCTAGCATTACATTTATTTATTCTTAAAATATTCACTCTAAAAACCTACATTTAAATGTGACGTAGGCTGGGCACAGTGGCTCACACCTGTAATTTCAACTGTTTGGGAGTTGGAGGTGGGAGGATTGCTAGAGGCCTGGAGTTTGAGAAGAGCCTGAGCAAAATAGTGAGACTTCATCTCACACAAAGAACTAGCTATACATTGTGGCATATACCTGTAGTCCTAGCCACATCGAAGGCTGAGGCAGGAAGATCACTTGAGTCCAGGAGTTCAAGGGTGCTGTGAACCATGATGATGCCACTGCACTCCAGCCTGGGCTATATGGTGACCCTGACTCAAGAAAATGATATAGAAGTTTAGTATTTGTAAAATAGTCTACATGGAAATATTATGAAGAATTCTTATATGGTGTTTTTCCTTTTTAAACATATGATTTTTAAAAATAATATGTATAGATAGGCCATCTTGTAGCCATGTGGTCCAGTCACCTTCCAACAATTTAGACAGGGTAGAAAGCCTACACTTTCCTGGATAATGTTGAAAATGCAAGTTCAGCGGGGAGGGATAGCATTAGGAGATATACCTAATGCTAAATGACGAGCTAATGGGTGCAGTACACCAAATGGCACATGTATACATATGTAACAAACCTGCACATTGTGCACATGTACCCTAAAACTTCAAGTATATTAATAATAAAATAAAATAAAATAATTAAAAAAAAGAAAATGCAAGTGCAATCCTTGTTAATAAACATCAAATCACTTATAAACAAACCTTCAATAATGTGTTTCTCATTTTTCACAGAAGTCTTCTGGGGGAGAGAGTTGATGAAAATACAGAAGAAAATCGTTGTGGAGAAACTTCTAGCCAGATTCCAGATGACACACTGAATAAAAAAACTTCTCCTGGAGTAAAATCATGTGAAAGCAGTGTGTGTGGAGAAGTCTTCATGGGTCATTCTTCCCTTAATAGGCACATTAGAGCTGACACTGCACACAAGCCATCTGAGTATCAGGAATATGCACAGGAGCCATATAAGTGTCAACAACATAAGAAAGCCTTCAGATGTCACCCCTCCTTTCAAATGCAAGAAAAGGCTCATACTGGAGAAAAACTCTATGATTGTAAAGAATGTGGAAAAACTTTCATATCCCATTCAAGCATTCAAAGACACATGATAATGCACAATGGAGATGGACCTTATAAATGTAAGTTTTGTGGGAAAGCCTGCCCTTGTCTCAGCATATATCTTATACATGAACGAGTTCACACTGGAGAGAAACCATATGAATGTAAACAATGTGGTAAAGCCTTTAGTTATTCAACTTCCCTTCAAATACATGAAAGAACTCACACTGGAGAGAAGCCTTATGAATGTAAGGAATGTGGGAAAGCATTCGGTAGTCCCAATTCCTTTTATGAACATAGAAGAACTCACACTGGAGAGAAGCCATATGAATGCAAACAATGTGGAAAAGCCTTCAGATGGTTCCATTCCTTTCAAATACATGAAAGAACTCACAGTGAGGAGAAGCCTTATGAATGTACCAAATGTGGGAAGGCATTCAAGTGTCTCAGTTATCTTTGTAGACATGAAGTGACCCACTCTGGGAAAAAGCCCTATGAATGTAAACAATGTAGGAAAGCATTATCTTATCTTAACTTTCAAAGACACATGAAAATGCACACTAGAATGAGACCTTATAAATGTAAGACATGTGGAAAAGCCTTTGATTCTCCCAGTTCGTTTCGAAGACATGAAAGAACTCACACTGGAGAGAAACCTTATGAATGCAAGCACTGTGGTAAAGCCTTCAATCGTTCCAGTTCCTTTCACTATCATGAAAGGACTCACACTGGAGAGAAACCCTATGAATGTAAGCAGTGTGGTAAAGCCTTCATTTCTTCCACTTCCTTTCGATATCATGAAAGGACTCACACTGGAGAGAAACCCTATGAGTGTAAGCAATGTGGGAAAGCCTTCAGATCTGCCTCACACCTTCAAATGCATGGAAGGACTCACACTCAAGAGAAACCCTATGAATGTAAGCAGTGTGGTAAAGCCTTCATTTTTTCCACTTCCTTTCGATATCATGAAAGGACTCACACTGGAGAGAAACCCTATAAGTGTAAGCAATGTGGGAAAGCCTTCAGATCTGCCTCACACCTTCAAATGCATGAAAGGACTCACACTGGAAAGCAACCGTATGAATCTAAACAATGTGAAAAAACCTTTGGATCTGTCAGAAACCTTCAAAGTCATGAAAAGACACACACTGGAGAGAAACCCTATAAGGAATGTGGAAAAGCATTCAACAATTTCTCTTCCTTTCAAATACATGCAACGATGCACAGAGGACAGAATGCCTATGAATGTAAAGAGTGTGACAAAGCATTCACATCTGCCAAGATCCTTCAAGTACATGCAAGAACACACACTGGAGAGAAACCCTGTGAATGTAAGGAATGCGGAAAAGCATTCAATTATTTTTCTTCTTTGCATATACACAAAAGGATGCACACTGGAGAGAAACCATATGAATGTAAGGATTGTGGGAAAGCATTCAGTTTGCCTGGTTCCTTTCGTAGACATAAAAGGGCTCACACTGGAGTGAAACCGCATGAATGCAAGGAATGTGGCAAAGCCTTCACTTCTTCTGGTTCCTTTCAGTGTCATAAAAGGATTCACACTGGAGAGAAACCCTATGAGTGTAAGCAGTGTGGTAAAGCCTTCATTTCTTCCACTGCCATTCGTAGACATGAAAGGACTCACACTGGAGAGAAACCCTATGAGTGTAAGCAATGTGGAAAAGCCTTTATTTCTTTCAGTTCCATTCAGTACCATGAAAGGACTCACACTGGAGAGAAGCAGTATGAGTGTAAGCAATGTGGTAAAGCCTTCATGTCTTCTACTGCATTTCAGTATCATGAAAAGACCCACACTGGAGAGAAACCCTATGAATGTAAGCAGTGTGGGAAAGCCTTCATTTCTTCCAGTAGCCTTCGATATCATGAAAGGACTCACACTGGAGAGAAACCCTACGAATGTAAGCAGTGTGGTAAAGCCTTCAGATCTGCCACTCAACTTCAGATGCATAGAAAGATTCACACTGGCGAGAAACCCTATGAATGTAAGCAATGCGGGAAAGCCTACAGATCTGTCTCACAACTTCGGGTGCATGAAAGGACTCACACTGTAGAGCAACCCTATGAATATAAGCAATGTGGGAAAGCCTTCAGATCTGCCAAGAACCTTCAAATACAGACAACAAATGTAAACAATTAAATGTTTATAGCAACTGCATACTAACATGTTATTCTGTATTTTTTTTTTCTTTTTGAGACGGAGTCTCGCTCTGTCACCCAGGCTGGAGTGCAGTGGCGTGATCTCAGCTCACTGCAAGCTCCATCTCCTGGGTTCATGCCATTCTCCTGCCTCAGCCTCCCGAGTAGCTGGGACTACAGGCGCCTGCCACCACACCTGGCTAATTTTTTGTATTTTTAGTAGAGATGGGGTTTCATCGTGTTAGCCAGGATGGTCTCAATCTCCTGACCTCGTGATCCGCCTGCCTTGGCCTCCCAAAGTGCTGGGATTACAGGTATAAGCCACCGCACCCGGCCGTTATTCTCTATTTTTTGTTGTTGTTTGAGATGAGTCTTGTTCTGTTGCCCAGGTTGGAGTGCAGTGGCATGATCTTGCCTCACTGCAAGCTTCGCCTCCAGGTTCAAGCAATTCTCCTGCCTCAGCCTCCTGAGGAAAAAGATGCCTGGGATTACAGGTGTGCACCACCAGGCTTGGCTAATTTTTATATTTTTAGTAGAGATGAGGTCTCACCCTATTGGCCACACTGGTCTTGAACTCCTGACCTGAAGTGATCCACCTGCCTTAGCCTCCCAAAGTGCTGGGATTACAGGCATGAGCCACTGCACCCAGCTGTTATTCTCTATTTAATTAATTGAGAAGCCATAATAAAATATCTCAGTGCCATCATGCATTAGATCAAGTTTATGTTACCACATTACTTTTTGGACATTGTGAGTCAATATTACCAAGTGGACAAAATCCCAGGCATCTTTTTCCTCATGTAAATTTTAATTTTCATGCTTATATACTTAGAACATTTATCTTGGTCCTAATTTTTTGTTCATTCATAATACCAAAAGTTATCTCACGTTCTTCAGAGTGACTTTGTGCCAAAAACCCGCAGTGGCATACCTGTTGTCAAAGAGGGTATAATTCACAAAAGGACTTAGACTAGAGGAAAACCCTATGAATGTAAACCGCGTGGGAAAGCATTTTCTGATCTGAGTGGCGTTGAAACCCACATGGTATTGCACACGACAGATAGGCCTGTCTCCCCATTCATTTCTTTCTTTTTTTTTTTTGAGACGGAGTCTTGCTCTGTCGCCGAGGCTGAGAGCAGTGGTTCCATCTCTGTTCACTGCAACCTCCACCTCCTGGGTTCAAGTGATTCTCCTGCCCCAGCCTCCCAAGTAGCTGGGATTACAGGTGCCCATCACCACGCCCAGCTAATTTTTGTATTTTTAGTAGAGACGGGGTTTCACTATGTTGGCCAGGTTCGTCTCGAACTCCTGACCTCAGGTGATCCACCTGCCTCAGCCTCCCAAAGTGCTGTGCATACAGGCGTGAGCCACTGTGCCCGGCCTTCTCCCCATTCATTTTCAAAGACATAAAAGGATACACAATAAAGAGAGACCCTCTGAATGCAAGCAATATAGAAAAGCATTCCCTTGTATCAGATCCTTTTGTAGCCATGAAATAACTCGCTTAAGAGAAACCCTGTAAATGAAGGGAATGTGAAAAGCATTCCTGAAATGAAGCAATTCATACTATTAATATGTGAGAGAAATCCTATTAATATAAGAAATTGATTGCTGTGCACAGTAGCTTACCTGTAATTCCAGCACTTTGAGAGGCCAAGGCAGGTGGATCACTTGAGGTCAGGAGTTCAATACCAGCCTGGCCAACATAGTGAAACCCCGTCTCTACCAAAAATACAAAAATTAGCCAGGCGTGGTGGCACGTGCCTGTAGTCCCAGCTACTCAGGAGGCTGAGGCAGAAGAATCACTTGAACCCAGGAGCTGGATGTTGCAGTGAGCCGAGATTATGCCACTGTACCCCAGCAGAGTGAGACTCCATCTGAAAAAAAAAGCGGGGGGCTGGCACGGTGGTTCACGCCTGTAATCCCAGCAGTTTGGGAGGCCAAGGCGGGCAGATCACCTGAGGTCAGGAGTTCGAGACCAGCCTGGCTAACATGGCAAAACCCTGTCTCTACTAAAAATACAAAAAATTAGATGGGCGTGGTGGCACATGCCTGTAATCCCAGCTACTCGGGAGACTGAGGCAGGAGAATTGCTTGAACCTGGGAGGTTGCTTGAACCTTGGCTCAATGCAGTGAGCCAAGATCACAGCATTGCACTCCAGCCTGGGCAACAAGAGTGAAACTCCATCTCAAAAAAAAAATTGAGGAAGCATTCAGTTGTCCCACTTCCTTTCAAACACAGGAAGAGACACTAGAGAGAAACCCTCTGAGATAACTGAGTGTTGAGTTAAGAAGAGAGGCCTGGCCAGGCACGGTGGCTCACGCCTGTAATCCCAGCACTTTGGGAGGCTGAGGCGGGCGGATCATGAAGTCAGCAGATCAAGACCATCCTGGCTAACACGGTGAAACCCTGTCTCTACTAAAAAATACAAAAAAAACTAGCTGGGCGTGGTGGCGGGTGCCTGTAGTCCCAGCTACTCAGGAGGCTGAAGCAGGAGAATGGCGTGAACCCAGGAGGCAGAGCTTGCAGTGAACCGAGATCGCGCCACTGCACTCCAGCGGCGACAGAGCAAGACTCCATCTCAAAAAAAAAGAGAGAAGCCTGTGACAGGACAATAAAATCTAGAGATGGAGTTGGAGGATGTCATGATACAATTCACCAGTGTCCTGTCTTACATGCAATTTCAAAGGCAGACAAGAGGAAGTCATCAGTCACATTTTAGAGGCACCAAACAGGTGCCACATCCATACAGGCTGACTCCCTGCTCCCAGCCCATTTTTTTCTGAATCTTTGGCTTGCCAATCAAGAATGTCCTCAAAATTTGCTCAGAGGTATGGGCCTTTGGGTAAAGGTGTCTTCAGAAGCTTCACATTAAAGATCCATCAGTGGTTAAGGGCAAATTGAAGAGAAATAAAGACTAAGATGTTTTTTTAAAGACTGAAAGAATAGAATAATGAAAAAGCTCCATCTGTAATACGGGTTTTCTTTGTCTTTTTTTTGAGACAGGGTCTCGCTCTGTCACCCAGGCTGGAGTAGAGTGGCATTATCTTGGCTCATTGCAATCTCGGCCTCCTGGTTTCAAGTGATTCTGGTGTCTCAGCCACCTGAGTAGTCAGGATTACAGGTGCACACCACCACGCATGGCTAAATTTTTGTATTTTCAGTAGAGATGGGGTTTCACCATGTTGAGCAAGCTGGTCTTAAACTCCTGACCTCAAGTGATCCGTCCGTCTTGGCCTTTCAAAATGCTGGGATTATAGGCGTGATCCACTGTGCCTGGCCAGGTGTTTCTTTAGGTATAATGTCTTTACCAGAGAGCTAATGCAGACTGTCATGGGTGAGATTGTTCTCTGATGTTCAACTCCCCTACTTTGTATATTGAGTCAGTATGAGATGTGATTTGTTTGGCAAGCACCTTTGTTCCTGCTGTTACTGACCCTTATCTTGTAGCCTCACAGCTACTATGCTTTTGTCCAGTCCAACTAGATAGGAGCTTCTTCCTCTGCTGCAGTGACTGGTCTCACCCAGGACTTTCCGGAAGGTGAGAATAAGCACCTTCCTCCTCCCAGGAAGTGTTGAGTGTTTCCTGTGTTTCATTTCTGAATGTAATGTCTCCATTTATTTTCAATTATGTTTGATTATATTTGATTAAAAACAATACTTTTTTTGGCAACCAAGATTTCTGTACGTGTGTCATAGAAATAGTTCAACTTCTCCACAACTGTATACTGACAAACATTATTCTTTCTTAATTAATTCAGTAGCTCTATTAAAATATGTATTAGATCAAGTTCATAATGTTGCCAAGTTATTGGTTGGACATTGTGAGTCAGTATTCCCATGTGAATAGAATGCCAGGCATGCTTTTTCTCATGTAAAAAAATTTTACTTTTTATACTCACTCATATCCTTAAATTTTTTTTTTTTTTTTTTTTTTTTTTTTTTTTTTTTTGAGACGGAGTCTCACTGTGTCACCCAGGCTGGAGTGCAGTGGCACGATGTCAGCTCACTGCAAGCTCGGCCTCCCAGGTTCACGCCATTCTCCCGCCACAGCCTCCCAAGTAGCTGGGAATACAGGTGCCTGCCACCATGCATGGCCAATTTTTTTGTATTTTTTTTAGTAGAGACAGGGTTTCACCATGTTAGCCAGGATGGTCTCAATCTCCTGACCTCGTGATCCGCCCACCTCGCCCTCCCAAAGTGCTGGGATTACAGGCGTGAGCTACCGCGCCTGGCTATCCTTAAATTTTTTATCTTAGTCCTAACTTTTCTTTTTTTCTTTTTCTTTTTTTTTTTTTTTGAGACGCAGTCTCGCTCTGTCACCCAGGCTTGAGTGCAGTGGTGCGATCTCCACTCACTGCAACCTCTGCCTCCTGGGTTCAAGCGATTCTCCTGCCTCAGCCTCCCGAGTAGCTGGGGTGACAGGCGCCCGCCACCACACCCGGCTAATTTTTGTATTTTTAGTAGAGATGGGGTTTCACCATGTTGGTCAGGCTGGTCTGGAATTCTTGACCTTGTGACCCACCTACCTCAGCCTCCCAAAGTGCTGGGATTACATGCGTAAGCCACCACGCCCAGCTTCTTAGTCCTAACTTCATTCACTCATTCTACCAAAAGTTAACTCAATGTTCTCAGTGACATCTTGCCAAAGACCACCAGTACCATACTTGTTGTCAAAGAGGGTGTAATATAGTAATAAATATGACCAAAAGCCATAAATGACAGTGAGATATATGAGAATTACCAATGAGTCACATTACTGAAAATTTTTTTCAGTTTCAGTTTGATAATTTGAAATATGTTTTCTTCTATACTATTTTGAGACATGGTTACAGAGTGCCCTTGTTTTGTCTTGATCCATCCTGGTCACCGAAGAGCATTGTCTCACATTGCAGGTGTATGACATGTGTCTTTCCAATGGCATAAGACTTGGCCTTGTGGCCGGGCATGGTGGCTCATGCCTATAATCCCAGCACTTTGGAAGGCTGAGGCAGGTGGATCACCTGAGGTCGGGAGTTCGAGACCAGCCTGACCAACATGGAAAAACCCCGTCTCTACTAAAAACGCAAAAATTAGTCGGGTATAGTGGCACATGCCTGTAATCCCAGCTACTTGGGAGGCTGAGGCAGAAGAATCACTTGAACCCAAGAGGTGGAGGTTGCAGTGAACTGAGGTCATGCCATTGCACTCCAGACTGGGCAACAAGAGCAAAACACCGTCTCAAAAAGCAAACAAACAAAGAAAAGACTTGGCCTTCTGGTGAGAGGAGGTAGCTCCTGGACTTCTAGACCCATTTTTGCCTTATCTTTTTTTTTTTTTTTTTTGAGCTACTGAGTAGCTGGGATTACAGGCACTCGCCACTACACCCAGCTAACTTTTATATTTTCAGTAAAGACAGGGTTTCATCATGTTGGTCAGGTTGGTCTTAGACTCCTGACCTCAGGTAATCCACTCACCTTGGCCTCCCGAAGTGCTGGGATTACAGGCGTGAGCCACCACGCCTGGCCAAAAAATATGCATATTTTAAATATGCATATTTTATTTTTGTATTTTTTCACAAAGGAAGGTCAAATAACAAAACAGGAAAAATCCTTTAAGTTAAATGAACTTTAAATTTTCCTCAAAAAAACTTATAATTCACATCTGACCCAACAATTAATCATCCAGTTTTGGTTTTTTTTTTTGTTTTTTTTTTTAGACAGAGTCTCGTTCTGTCGCCCAGGCTACAGTGCAGCGGCGCAATCTCGGCTCACTGCAACCTCTGCCTCCCAGCTTCACGCCATTCTCCTGCCTCAGCCTCCCGAGTAGCTGGGACTACGGGCACCCGCCACCATGCCCGGCTAATTTTTTGTATTTATTAGTAAAGACGGGGTTTCACCGTGTTAGCCAGGATGGTCTCGATCTCCTGACCTTGTGATCCACCCGCCTCGGCCGGCCAAAGTGCTGGGATTACAGGCGTGAGCCACTGCGCCTGGCTCATCATCCAGTTTTTGTTTTGTTTTGTTTTTTTGAGATGGAGTTTCGCTTTTGTTGCCCAAGCTGGAGTGCAATGGCACGATGTTGGCTCACCGCAACCTCTGCCTCCCAGGTTCAAGCGATTCTCTTGCATCAGCCTCCTGAGTAGCTGGGATTACAGGCCTGTACCACCACACCTGGCTAATTTTGTATTTTTAGTAGAGATGGGGTTTCACCATGTTGGTCAGGCTGGTCTCAAACTCCCAACCTCAGGTAATCCGCCCACCTCAGCCTCCCAAAGTGCTGAGATTACAGGCATGAGCCATAGTGCCCAGCCTATCATCCAGTTTGTTTGCAGTATCACAATGTTTTATTCAGAAACATTTACTAATTTTGGGCCAGACACGGTGGTTGTTCAGGCCAGGGTATAATGGTGGGATCATAGCTCACTGCATCCTTAACTCTTGGGCTCAAGTGATTCTCTCGCCTCAGCCTCCAACATATGTGGGACTACAAGCATACACCACCATGCCCAGGTAACTGTTTTTTTTTTTTTTTTTTTAAGATGGAGTCTGCACTGGCACGGTCTCTGCTCACTGCAACCTCCACCTTCTGGGTTCAAGCGATTCTCCTGCCTCAGCCTCCCAAGTAGCTGGGATTACAGGAAGCTGCCATCATGCCTGGCTCATTTTTGTATTTTTAGTAGAGATGAGGTTTCACCATGTTGGCCAGGATGGTCTCAAATTCCTAGCCTCAAGTGATCCATCCACCTCGGCCTCCCAAATTACTGGGATTACAGGCGTGAGCCACCATGTCCTGCCAAATTTTAAAAATTTTCTGTGGAGATGTAATCTAACTGTGGTCCCAGGCTGCTCTTCAACTTTTAGCCTCAAGTAGGTCTCCTCCCTCAGCCTCACAGTGCTAGGATTATAGGCTTGAGCCACTTCAAACAGCCAAATTTAACTTTTATTGTGGTGTTGCAAGGAATTTTGTATGTCCTTTCTTCTTTTTTTCTTTTTTGAGACGGAGTCTGGCTTTCTCACCCAGGCTATAGTGCAATGGTGAGATCTTGGCTCACTGCAGCCTCCATCTTCCAGGTTCATGTGATTCTCCTGCCTCAGCCTCCCAAGTAGCTGGGATACAGGTGGCCAACACGTCACCTGGCTAATTTTTGTATTTTTAGTAAAGACATGGTTTCACCATGTTGGCCAGGCTGGTCTCGAACTCCTGACCTCAGGTGATCCACCCATCTGGGCTTCACAAATTGTTGGGATTACTGGCATAAGCCACCACACCTGGCCTTTGTATATACCTTTCTTGTATTACTTTGACCATGGTAGGACATATACAATAGGCAAATGATTAAAAGGCCAAGGTGGGCAGATCACAAGGTCAGGAGTTTGAGACCAGCCTGGCCAATATGGTGAAACCCCGTCTCTACTAAAGATACACAAATTAGCCGGGCGCGGTGGTGGGTGCCTGTAATCCCAGCTACTCGGGAGGCTGAAGCAGGAGAATCCCTTGAACCTGGGAGGTAGAGGTTGCAGTGAGCCAAGATCGTGCCAGTGCACTCCAGCCTGGGAGACAGAGCAAGACTCCATCTTAAAAAAAAAAGGTTAAATTTAATTTTTGACAATCACTTTAACACGCAACTCAGGTTTATATGGAAAAAGAACTATGACCACTCGTGAACAAGTAACTGGTAAGTAAGATGGAATTATGGCTTCTGTGTGATACTCTATTGTTAGGCAAGCACAAGCTCTTTATAAAAGCCCTCATATATGTAAATGCGTCAAACATCATGTGACTACATTACTTGGTTTCCTAAGGACAGTTTATTATTCCTTTATCCCAGTATAATTTTGCATAGTCATCACTCTGCTTGTTATGGGTATCTATGCTTAAAGAATAAATATATATGAGTATCTACACATGAGCTAAATGAGGTTTTGTAAATTGAATGATATTTTTAGGAAAGTGTTGGACTTTGTCAATTACTATGCCTGATATCAATGTGTCTTACCTGACTATATCACTCCTAAAAATTTCACTGTGGGCCGTGGTCCCTGGATTTCCTGAGGATTGATTGCCCATCCCCATTGCTGTAGACAAGCACACAATGGTATAAGACTTTTCTGTAACACATTACAGTCTTCAGAGGTTAACGTGATGTCATCAGTATAATGAAACCAGGGCCAGGTCAGATGGCTCACGCCTGTAGTCCCAGCAACTCAAGAGGCTGATGCATGAGAATCACTTCAGCCCAGGTGTTCAAGGCTGTAGTGAGGTATGACTGCATCACTGCACTCTAGCCTGAGTGACACAGCAAGACCCACCCTGTCAAAATAAATTAGATAGATAGATAAAATAATAAATAATGAAATAAAAAATATATATGTAATTAAACCATGAAAGATGACAGGAATGGGAACAAAGAGAAGCCTCTAGCCAACATTCTGTGACAAATCCTAGGACTTTGGCGATAACCCTGGAGCAACCCTTGAATGGCAGCTGACTCACCAGGGCATCTTTCTGGACTTCCATGGATTAAAACACACTCCACCATAGCATCTACTAATGTGACAGTCTTCTCTTTATTTTGGGGGACCAGTAAGTGGAGAGCATAACATGAACCCTTTTATTCTAGTAGCAGCCTGGCAGGGTAAAAGCAAATTGTGATTATTTAGAAAGAGGAATGCTGAAAAAAACATTAGCTAAATCTAACGCACTGTGATGCATCCCCAGCACGGACACTATGTGATCAGCTACCTGAGTAATAGGAACTACAGGATATATGGATGGGGTTACCTTGGTCGATTCCTGGTAATCTACAGTCATCCACCAGGTACTGTTTGGTTTGTGTTCAGGCCAGAGAGACTGTTAAAATGAATTTGAGCTGGGTGGATAATGTGTCCACTTACCAGTTCCTCAATAGTTGCACTTATTTCATTTTTTTTTGAGACGGAGTCTCATTCTGTCACCCAGGCTGGCGTGCAGTGGTGTGATCTCGGCTCATTGCAAGCTCCACCTCCCGGGTTCACGCCATTCTCCTGCCTCACCCTCCCGAGTAGCTGGGACTACAGGCGCCCACCACCGTGCCTGGCTAATTTTTTTTTTTTTTTGTATTTTTAATAGAGACGGGGTTTCACCGTGTTAGCCAGATGGTCTTGATCTCCTGACCTCGTGATTCACCCACCTCGGCCTCCCAAAGTGCTGGGATTACAGGCGTGAGCCACTGCACCCGGCCTAGTTGCACTTATTTCATCATGTCCTCCACAGCCCCCCCACCCAAAATAATTTGTACTATTTATTTATTTATTTATTTTTGAGATGGAGTCTTGCTCTGTCGCCCAGACTGGAGTGCAGTGGTGCTATCTCGGCTCACTGCAATCTCCTCCTTCCAGATTCAAGCTATCTACCTCCTGGGTTCAAGCTATCAGCCTCCCGAGTACCTGGGACTACAGATGTGCACCACCACACCCAGCTAATTATTGTATTTTTAGTAGAGATGGGGTTTCGCCATGTTCGCCAGGCTGGTCTCAAACTCCTGACCTCAGGCAATCCACCCACCTTGGCATCCCAAAGTGCTGGGATTACAGGCGTGAGCCACCGAGCCCAGCCTAATAATTTGTACTCTTTAAACTTGACAACTCGCCTAGGAGCAGAAAGCTGTTCAGGTTCCCATTTTGCCTGTCCCTGAGAACAGCCTTTACTACAGCACGTTCAAGCTGAATTCTCCCACTCAAGTTTGCAAAGTCTTTCCTAACAGAATATCCATGCCTAAAATGTTTTCTAAAATAGGGGTAATAAATGCCATATATGGGTTGGGGAGCTTCCCCAATACCTAGATGTATTAAAGTCCTTTTTATCTGGGTCGTTTGTCCTCCATAATCATCAATGGCAGGCCACTGACCAGGATTTGTTTCTGGATTTCCGGAGATGAAAGTACATTCCACCCTGTAATAGGATTACAGACTATTACTAAGGTAATAATCTTGTTTTTATTTGGGGGGCAACAGGAAATAGTGAGCTTGATATGGGACCTCTGGTTTCCCCCTATTGCTTGAACATGGGGTTGACCTTGCCCCAATCCTAATCTCTGAGCCATGGTGGAATCCACTCCTGGTAGAGTGGGACAATCAAATGAAAGATTGAGTCATCTTCCTCTTCTTCCATAGAGGCAGAAGGGAAGAGATGAAACTGCAGTTTAGGCTGTAGTTTCTACCATAAGGGTACTAATAAAGTCTTAGGTTGTTTGTCTGTTTCTTTTCAGGGTGTTTCTGCCCCCAACAAATTATGCCACATTTACTCATGGGTGACTCCTATTGGTCCCTTTCCCTATCTCCCCTTTTCTTTCTGTTGATTTTTCTTTTTTCCCTTTGTTAGCCCTTGTTGGATTACCGAGTTTACCCTGTTCCTGGGTTTCTAAATTTCTCCAAATCTGCAGTGCTTCTCCCACATCATATACACATTGTCCCACTATAGGACTCGAGAAAGATAGCAAAGGGCCATGCCATTCCTCTGGTGCACCCTGTAGCATTTTTTTTTTTATCTGGGCGGTACAAACTGCTTTACTGGTCCCATGGAAAGCCAGTCCTGGATGGCTTGCCTCCTTCCTCAACCTCCAAGAAGCCCCAGGGTTACAGAATCACCATGTTCATATGCACACTGTGCAGTAACAGACCAATACGCTGAGACAGCAAGATTTGCAGCACAGAAAGAGTTTAATGATCATGGGGTGACCCAGCAAGCAGATGAGAGGGGCCCTCAAATCCAACTCCTCAAAAAGTTCTGGGCTGGATTTTTTGTTTTTTGGACTAGTCAATTGAAGCAGTGGGAATGGAGAAGAAACAAAGACATCTGTAACTGGTTGTGATCAATTAGTTGTAAACACCACTGCACTTGGACCCACACTAGGCTGGGATTTTTAAGGGGATTGTGGTGTGCAAAAGGCTGAAAAATTGAGGTCGTTGATTGTTTGAAGTATAGGCGACGAAATCATCAGGATGTGAAAACTACCTTCTTTGGTGAGTCATCTACTACTGGGGTCCTTCAGAGCAGCTGAAGTCAGTAGTTTCACTGTTATGCAGGACCTGAAATAATATCTCAAAGGGAAAAATTAACATTTTTTAACGTTCAAGTTTTTATCTATAGAGCAGTTAAGGGGAATTATCATCTAGGGTTTCAGGATTCTAGGACACTAGGCATCAAACAACTATGAAGGGGGCCAGGCATGGGGGCTCACGCCTGTAATCCCAATACTTTGGGAGGCTGAGGCGAGCGAATTGCTTGATTCCAGGAGTTTGAGACTACTCTGGGTAACATAGTGAGACCCCATCTCTATTTCAAAAAAATAAAAAAAAATTTGGCGGGGAGGTCAGAGAGCAAGCTGACCTAATAATTAATGCTGAATGTGCAGCAAGCTTTGTTTATTTCAGTTTTCTCCCTCCCTCCATCATTGATTAATTTGACAAAATTTAAAGGGACGGCTTCATCAGCGCTTCTTCCATTGACTGCCAGGAAGTCATCTCTTCTGGTAAATCTTCAGTAGGCCAAGCATCTCTTATGGCTAGAATGATCTAGTCCATAAGGGAATACCATCACACTCTGTGTCCCACAATTAGATGATCCAAGTGGTCCGGGGAATCCCCAGGTAGGATGGTTTCATTTTTTTTTTTTTTTTTTTTTGAGACAGCGTTTCACTCTGTTGTCCAGCCTGGAGTGCAATGGTGCAATCTCAGCTCACTGTAACCTCCACCGCCTCCCGGGTTCAAGCGATTCTCCTGCCTCAGCCTCCCAAGTAGCTGGGATTACAGGTGCCCACCACCACATCCAGCTAATTTTTTGTATTTTTAGTAGAGATGGGGTTTCACCATGTTGGCCAGGCTGGTCTTGAACTCCTGACCTTGGGTGATCCACCCGCCTCGGCCTCCCAAAGTGCTGGGATTACAGGTGTGAGCCACTGCACCCGGCCTTTTTTTTTTTTTTTTTTTTTGAGACGGAGTCTTGCTCTGTCGCCCAGGCTGGAGTGCAGTGGCGCAGTCTCAGCTCACTGTAACCTCCACCTCCCATGTTCAAGCAATTCTACTGCCTCAGCCTCCCGAGTAGCTGGGACTACAGGCGCCTACCACCACACCCGGCTAATTTTTTGTATTTTTAGTAGAGACGGGGTTTCACCGTGTTGGCCAGGATGGTCTCAATCTCCTGACCTCGTGATCCATCCACCTTGGCCTTCCAAAGTGCTGGGATTACAGGTGTGAGCCACGCCCGGCTTGGTTTCATTTTGTGGCCCAGGCTGGAGTACAGTGGCCTGATCCTAGTTCTCTGCAGCCTCGGACTACTGGGTTCAAGTGATCCTCCCACTGCAGCCTCTTGAGTAGCTTGGGACTACAGGCACAGGCCACCTTGCCAGGCTAATTTCTCTCTCTCTTTTTTTTTTTTTTGGTTGCGCTCTTGTTGCCCAGGCTGGAGTGCAATGGCACGACCTCAGCTCACAGCAATCTCTGCCTCCCAGATTCAAGTGATTCTCCTCCCTCAGCCTCCCAAGTAGCTGGCATTACAGGTATGTGCCACCATGCCCAGCTAATTTTGCATTTTTAGTAGAGACGGGGTTTCTCCATGTTTGTCACACTGGTCTGGAACTCCCGACCTCAGGTGATCCACCTGCCTCGGCCTCCCAAAGTGCTGTGATTACAGGCATGCATGAGCCACCGCGCCCGACCTTCTTTTTGTTTGTTTGTTTATAGAGGCAGGGTCTCACTCTTTTGCCTAGGCTGGTCTTGCTCTGGTCAGGCTGGTCTCCAACTCCAGCTTCAAGTGATCCTCTCCCCTTGCTCTGGTCAGGCTGTCTCCAACTCCCAGCTTCAAGCGATCCGCTCCCCTTGGCCTCCCAAACTTCTGGGATTACAGATGTGAGCCATGGCAACTGGCCTTCCAGGTATTTATTGACAGGTTTTGCAACGTCTAATTGTTCTGCAGCAGTATATCACTTGACAATGAGAGTCCCCTGCACCCCTTCACCCCATGTTGCAGAAGTTGCTGCGCTTTCCCCTTTTGTTTGCATAGTGGGACAAGCATGTCAATGATCCTCATCCTCCTCTTCATCAATGACTTCTTTGTCATCAGTCTTCCTCTTCATAAATTGCCAAGGAATCCAAGTTCTCACATCTCAATCGGGCTTACTTATGACAGTAGCAGCTATCATAAGTCTGCATCAGCTCCCACAGCTCCAGGCTCCATCAAGACTGACTCCTTTTTCTTCCCCACAGTCATTTCCCAGAAGCCCCCAGCTCTGCTTGCCAGGTGCCTTAGGCTGTACAGCTGCACTGCTGCTGAGCCCAGGCAGCTATCTGTCCCTGCAGCCCCTTCCCCAACCCATTCCCAGCCCAGCCCCACTCCACCACTGGTATCTCTAGTGTCCCTGACTGCTAGTGCCTCAGCCACCGCCGCCACCGCGATTTGGAAGTCTTTTAGTGCAGTTAAATTATCTTAGTTTTTTATCTCCCACTTTATATGTACATACAGGAGGAAAGCTGGGATTCTGCTAGTGTCTTATTCACACAGTGGGATTGTAGATGTTGGTCTCGTGGAAGTGATCAATAGGGGAGAGAAGTAGGTGAATAACCTGCAGGGGGCAGCAGAGCCCAAGACCAGCCTGGAGCCTGCAAACGGAGGGAAAATGAGCTCCCTTGGGTGTTTCTGAGCAGCTCCAGGAGTGGATTCTGAGAAGCTGCAGAGCCCTGGAACACAGGAGACCCAAGTGCAGATGCATTTGGGGTGGGGGACAGGGGGCATGCAGAGGGGGAGGTGTTCTGTCATTTCTGAGGTTGGACCTCAGGAGCCTGGGGCCATTTGGAGGGCAGTGTTTTTGGTTTTGGCATGCATAGAGTCACTGGCTTCAGGTTGTAATTTGTACATATGAAGAAAAGCTGTGAAGGTCAGTGTGAGAGAATTGTTTGGAACATCACCTGGTGAAAGGGTTTATGAAGTTGACAGTTTATTTAGGTCAGAAGCTTAAACTGACTCCAAGGGATCGTCTCCTGCTGTTGAAAATGAAGTTCTGGAAGGAGGGAGTGTTCCCATACTGCGAGGAGAGTTGGTAGATGTGTGAGGAAGCTTTGTCCATGCCTTATCCCCTATTCCTGTCCCCCTCGAGGACATCTGTCTCTCTTTCCTGGTCTAGTCGTGCCTGGCCTGGTCTCGGTTCCCCTCCTGCTCTGAGGCAAACAGATCGCCTCATCAGACACTGAGTCTGGAATTCCCTGCATACACTTGTGACCTGATGCAGGAGGAAGGAGCAGGGAAAGCCCATTGAGTGAAGGAGAGGTCAGTACCCTTTCTAAAGTTCAGGAAAGAGGCCAGGCGCGGCAGCTCACGTAATCCCAGCACTTTGGGAGGCCGAGGCGGGCGGATCAGCTGAGGTCAGGAGTTCGAGGCCAGCCTGACTAACATGGTGAAACCCTGTCTCTACTAAAAATAACAAAAATTAGCTGGGCGTGGTGGCAGGTGCCTGTAATCCCAGCTACTCAGGAGGCTGAGGAGGGAAAATCGCTTGAACCCGGGAGACAGAGGTTGCAGTGGGCCGAGATCGCGCCATTGCACCTTCAGCCTGGGCGACAAGAGTGAAACTCCGTCTCAATTAGTTAATCAATCAACCAATCAATCATATATATATGAAGTTCAGGAAAGTTTGGCGGAAATGCAGATATCCAAGAATCAGGGCACAGGGAGGGAGGTGGGCCTTAAAGAGGAAGTGAATAGAACCAGTCTGGTTCTGCAGAGCCCCGTTATCCCGGGATTCTGCTGTCGCTCAGGGCTCTGAAGGCGAGGCGGGGAGCACGGTCCAATCAGGAGCGCCGGGGCGGGGCCCTGCCAACTTTTTTTGGGGAAGGAGACGGCTGCACGCCCGCGGTCTCTTTGTTGCTGTGCTAACGACCGTTGGAACCCTCTTTTCCGGCTCTTGGAACGCTCGGCTCTGAGAGGCTCCAGGTTTCTCCGCCAGAGCTCCTGTCGCTCTGTCACTTGCGCTGTGTTCCTCTCTAGTCACAAGAGCCTTGGGGAAGACAGTTGGAAGCTCAGACATGGTGAGTGTGTAGGGCCAGGCGTCCTGAGACGGGGGCGAAGGACTTGTTAGAACCTGCTGGAACCGGCTGTGGCAGGACCCGGGCCTCCCCGCGGCGACTCCGGGGTCTGTGGGGCTGGGCCGGCAGCCGGGACCCGGGGCATCCTGTCTCGTCCCTTCGCAGCGACTGCGGCCCCGGCCCCGGAGCCCTCTTTGAGCAGCTCCGCGTCTTCAGCCGCGGGTCTCCTCAGATTGTGCTGGGCCATGAGGAGGATTATGGGGGGAATCCCGTCTCGCGTGTAGGGTTCTTGCGTCAGAAAAGCGGTGGTCTGTGGGGTCCCCAGTCGTCTTTTCTCCTCTTAAAAGTTAAAATGGCCGGGCGCGGTGGCTCACGCCTGTAATCCCAGCACTTTGGGGAGGCCAAGGCAGGTGGATCACCTGAGGTCAGGAGTTCGAGACCAACCTGACTAACATGGAGAAACCCCGTCTCTACTAAAAATACAAAATTAGCCGGGCGTGGTGGCGCGTGCCTGTAATCCCAGCTACTCGGGAGACTGAGGCAGGAGAATCGCTTGAACCCGGGAGGCGGAGGTTGCGGTGAGCCTAGATCCCGCCATTGCACTCCAGCCTGGGCAACAAGAGTAAAACTCCGTCTTAAAAAAAAAAAAAAAAGAGGCACTGATAAAAATTCAAGAGTTTGTGCAAATGGGAATTCATGAATGAGAATCACGCAGTTATGGTTTGTGGTTTGTTACCAGAAACATTTGGAAATATTGCAGTTGAGTTGGATTTCAGTGCCCTTAGGTAGGACCTTAGTGCACTACACACACTTCAGTCTGTTTACTTGTTTAAATTTTTTCAGGCTGTCCACATGGACTGGTTTCTCCCTCCATTTTCCAAATCTGTGGGATGCAGGGTCTCACATCCTCCCTGCTATGACCCCAGCCTAACTCTTTAAAGGCTTGCGGTAGCATCTTACATTTTCAATTCCCTTCCCACATTTCCAAACATTAACTCCCCTTCTCCAATTCACAGTATTTTCAACTATTTGTACTTTTTTTTTTTTTTTTTTTTTTTTTTTAAAGATGGAGTCTCACTCTGTCACCCAGGCTGGAGTGCAATGGTGTGATCTTGGTCGCTGCAACCTCTGCCTTCTGGGTTCAAGCGATTCCCCCAGAGTAGCTGGGATTACAGGCGTCCACCACCATGCCCGGTTAATTTTTGTATTTTTAGTAGGGTTTCACCAGGTTGGCCAGGCTGATCTCGAACTCCTGACCCCAAGTGATCCACCCGCCTCGGCCTCCCAAAGTGCTGGGATTACAGGCGTGAGCCAGCGTGTCCGGCCTATTTGTTCTTCATTGTACAATATATTTATCCTTTCCTTCAAATAGATGACGTATTTTAATGGCTTATTAATTTTTTTTAACAGAGAAATATGATTCCACAGGACAATGAAAACCCACCCCAACAGGGTGAAGCAAATCAAAATGTATGTGGGGTACACAGTGCAGTGGGGAATGACACAATACAATGTTGATGAGAAACCGTCATTGAGCACATCAGTGAGCAGGATGGCAGTGGGGTTTTGACAACTACAAGTGTCATATACCCACCAGTTTTGTTTATGGTTTTGTTTTTGTTCTGAGACAGGATTTCACTCTTGTTGCCCAGGCTGGAGTGCATGAGTGACTTTTAAAAATATTTCTATTTCTGAACATTTCACATAAGAGGAAAGTAGAAAATAACCTCGTGACACTCCAGTGAAAAAAAAACCCTTGTTCCTTTCCTCCTATTATCTTTCCTTAGGGCACAAACACCTGCTCAGAATATCTTGCACTTGAGGTTTTGTTACCTGAAAGAAGGTTGTGAGTGTGAGCTGTCCAGGTCCTTGGCATTTTGAACAAATAATTGAACAAAACTCACTAGCAAAGTAACTAACGAAACACTGGAAGGAAGCAAGGAGAGGAAAGCAGAGATTTATTAAAGGGAGAACGCACTCCAAGATGGGAGTGGGCCCAGCAAGTGACTCAAAGGCCCAGTTACAAAGTTTTCTAGGTTTTAAGTACTCTTTTTGAGGTCCCTTTTGGCTACCCCTTCTCTTGATGTAGGATTTGGTCCTGGATGAAAGATTTGATCCGTGGCTAATTAAAGGCTGAGGTTAATTGGTGCCCTATGCAGATACACTTTTCCTTTCCATCTGAGAAGGTGGAAGGGGAAGGGTTGTAGAGAGAGTAGTCTTTGATCTCCTGGGTGAGATGGGGTTTTTCCTTTTGGTTTAGCTTTTGGAAGTTGGCGTTAATTGGCCTTAGGTTCCCTGCCCCCGACCCAGGTGTTTTCCTTTTGATCCAGCTTTGGGAAGTCAGCACGAATTGGCCTTAGATTCCCTCACCCCAGACTTTGGTGTTTTTCCTTGATTCAGCTTTAGGAATTCGGCACAAATTGACCTTAAGTTCCCTGCCTCCAGACACCCTGTTCTCTTGCCTCAGTTCCCCTTTGGAAACTTTGTGGAGTGATGTGTCTTCAGGAGCCGCCTCCTAGCTTTCCCTGGTATTGGGTTTTAGAACTGCCTGGGACTACCCCAACATGCCCACACTTGCCATGTCTCTAGGAGGGTTTAGAGAGTATCACCCCAGGGGTCACTATTCTCACAAGTTAGCATGTGGTATGGAGGTGGGGCCTCCAAAGGGAGCCACTGAATTTTCCGGGGTGAAAGGAGATGACTGGTACACTCTTCATCTAGTTAGCCAACTCCCTGCCATGCTCAGCTTTTCTCCAACTCCAGTTTCCATTACTTTGAAACATGTGGCTGGTCAGCCAGTGGGATGGTACTATTGAAGGAAAAGAGAAATGATTCCTGTCCTCTGGATTCTCTCAGACTAGTGAATGAGAAATATGATTCCACAGGACAATGAAAACCCACCCCAACAGGGTGAAGCAAATCAAAATGTATGTGGGGTACACAATGCAGTGGGGAATGACACAATACAGTGTTGATGAGAAACCGTCATTGATCACATCAGTGAGCAGGATGGCAGTGGGTTTTTGACAACTACAAGTGTCATATACCCACCAGTTTTGTTTTTGGTTTTGTTTTTGTTTTGAGACAGGATTTCGCTCTTGTTGCCCAGGCTGGAGTGCAGTGGCTCGATCTCGGCCCACTGCCGCCTCTGCCTCCTGGGTTCAAGCAATTCTCCTGCCTCAGCCTCCTGAGTAGCTGTGGTTACAGGTGCGTGCTACCATGGCCAGCCGATTTTTGTATTTTTAGTAGAGATGGGGTTTCACCATGTTGGCCAGGCTTGTCTCGAACTCCTGACCTCAGATGCTCCACCTGCTTTGGCCTCCCAGAGTGCTGGGATTACAGGCATGAACCACCACACCCGGACCAACAGTCTTATTTATTTATGTATTTATTTATTTTTTGAGATGGAGTCTTACTCTTGCCCAGGCTGGAGTGCAATGGTGTGATCTTGGCTCACTGCAATCTCTGTCTCCCGGATTCAAGTGATTCTCCTGCCTTAGCCTCCCAAGTAGCTGGGATTGCAGGTGCCTGCCACCACGCCCGGATAATTTTGTATTTTAGTAGAGATGGGGTTTCACCATGTTGGTCAGGCTGGTCTCGAACTCCTGACTTCAGGTGATCCACCCGCCTTGACCTCCCATAGTGCTGGGATTACAGGCGCGAACCACTGCGCCCGGTCTATACCTACCAGTCTTACACAGAAGAGTTTCACTGCCCTAAAAATCTCTTGTGCTTCGTGTAGTCATCACACTCCCCTCCCTCTCTTCCACTAACCCCTTAATCCCTGGCACAACCGATGATTTTATTGCCTCTAGAGTTTTGGCTTGTCCAGAATGTTATGTACTTGGAATCATGTTGTAAGTAGCCATTTCGTCCTGTTCGTTTCATGTAAAAATACACATTTAAAGTATCTTTGTGTCTATGTGGCTTGATAACAGATTTATTATTTCTTTATTTTACAAAATTTTAAAGAGATGGGGTTTCACTGTGTTGCCCAGTGTGGTTGGTGGATCACGAACTCAGAAGTTTGAGACCAGCCTGGCCAACATAGTGAAACCCCGTCTCTATAAAAATACAAAAAAATTAGCTGGGCGTGGTGGCAGGCACCTCTAATCCCACCTACTCAGGAGGCTGAGGCAGGAGAATCTCTTGAACCCAGGAGGCAGAGGTTGCAGTGAGCTGAGATCGCTCCATTGCACTCCAGCCTGGGTGACAAGAGTGAAACTCCGTCTCAAAAAAATAAATAAAAAATAAAAATTACATTTGGCCAGATTCCTGTGATCTCAGCACTTTGGGATTTACCCTATACCTATTTGGGCACACAAATCCTGTAACTGGGGGTAACCCCCTTAGGGAGTGAGGAGAATCATGGAAGTTAGGAGTGGTAATTTATTACATATGTAGATAATAATGTTTTGTGTATATTAGGTTAAATAGTATAAATATTGTAATTGCTAGATTTACATAAATTGATAGGTTGGGATTGTGAGAGAAGGATTAGATGTTAAAATTGTGATTATTCAATTTATTGTGAGCAATTGCCAAACAGGCCAAGATATTTCAGAGCTGTGTTTGGTTAAGGTCCCGTTATCCAATCTCCCATAGTGTTGCAATCTCCCATAGTATATTTAAGTCTGTTGATGGGTAGACTTGAAATAAAATGGAGATTGGTGCTAGTTTTTGTCATGTAAGGACAATTACACTTGATATTAGTGAGACCCCTTGCACTACTTCAGAAGTGAAAGGGGGATAGTCCTAATTTTATCACCAGTGCTATGATAATTATAAGGGATGCTATTTGGTTTAGAGCTTTTGTGATTGTTCATTGTCTGGAGTATATCATATTGTTGATGATAGCTACTAGGATCTACTAGTATTAGAGATGCAGTTGCTTATGTAAGGAAATACTTTGGTGGTGGCTTCTGTGGAGCAGGCACTTTTCAGTTAGAATGGGGATAATGGCTAGCATATTTCTAACCTCATTCAGATTAGGAGCCAATGTAAGTCCATTATCATAATCAGAGTCTCTGTGAAAATAATGTAAAGAGAATAGTGAGGAGATGTAGGGGATGAATTCGAATAGGAAGGATAGAAACTGACATTTTCAAGGTATGGGCTGGGTAGTTTATTTAGCTTACCCTACTGTAGGATATGGTGTCCTAGGTACCATGGAGAATCTGGAATTCTCAGGAGTGGGTTCAGTTCTAGTAATAAGAGAGTTTAAACCTCTATAATTTATTCTATTAAAATAACCATTCTATCATACATATTTTTTATGTTTGTGGTGGGATACTAGATATTAGGATGGGCATTGAGATATATCATACACACAGGACTCATGTCTGGGGTAAACAGTTTTTTCACAGAAGATGCTTAAGTTGGGCATTTGGTCGGTGGGGACCCACTCGGGTTCAACATGCGTATTGGGAAGTGTTATTTCTGTTTGGGGCCCATCTACCCTGGCCGTGGCATGATGTTCTTCTGCAACAATTACAAGGTGTTCAGATTTTGTAAATCTAAATGTCATAAAAACTTTAAAAAGAAGTGCAGTCCTCACAAGTTTAGGTGGACGAAATTATTCCGGAAAGCAGCTAGTAAAGAGCTTACAGTGGACGATTCATTTGAATTTGAAAAACATAGAATTGAACCTATCAAATATCAGCAAGAGCTATGGAATAAAACTATTGATGCAATGAAGAGAGTTGAAGAGATCAAACAAATGGCAAGCTAAATTTATAATGAACGGATTGAAGAAAAACAAAGAGCTACAGAAAGTTCAGGATATCAAAGAAGTCAAGCAAAACATCCATCTTACCCTAGCCCCTTTTGCAGGCAAAGAGAAGCAGTTGGAAGAGAAAATGGTACAGCATTTACAACAGGATGTGGACATGGAAGATGCTTCTTAAAAATCTCTGTAACCGTTTCTTTATGTATATTTGAAAAAGCCCCTTGGAGAATCAGAACTGCTAAATTCTTAGTTTATTTTTTACATAAGGTCACTTAAATGAAAAGTGATTAAAATATATTTTTCCTACGTTACTATCTACAAGACATCAGATATTACGGATGTTAGATTGCATCTCAGTGTTAAATTTTCACTGATAGATGTACTTATGTAAAAATCATGAAAATTATGCTTATAACTATAGAAGTGAATTGTGGATTTAAATGGTTATGCTGTTTGGATAATGGCACACTGGCAGCATTTGTGTAATAACTGATGGCAAAAATTCATGGCTAGTGATGTACAAAATAAAATATTACGTGGAGTAAAATAATTCACTTTAAGTTATAGAAGGGGAATACAACAAGGAACTAACAATTTGTATGACAGTGTCAAATATTATTTTGATTTTAGTATTTACTGTTTTGGTTTATTTGCATCTTAGAAGAGCATAATGGCATTGTTTGATGAAGCCTCATTATGCTGGACTGTTTTGACCTGTTTAATTGTTCTGATAGGTAGTTGTGGATATTGGGGATGAGAACTGAACAATCTTTGCCTGAAATGGCACTGCTCTCTAGAATTTCCACTTTGGAGAATACTCAGAACTTGTGATTCCTGGTAGAACAACTTTATTTTTCTAGACTAGCAACGATCTAGAAGCAGAGGAATCTCATTGCCTTTTAAAATCTATTATGTGGTTTTCTTTTAAAAAGCTCTTGTTTTTGGAAAGTAGAATTTAGGGGAAAATATCTGTTCATTATTTGCATGTAAAACCAGTTTAAAAGTAAGAAAAAAAAAGAAGATGCATAAGTTGATCATACCAAAATCATGGGTATGATACCTGAAACCTGAATTCATCAGAATAAAATTGTTTTTTTCATTTTTCTTTTTTTTTTTTGAGTTGGAGTCTCACTCTGTCGCCCAGGCTGGAGTGCAGTGGTGTGATCTTGGCTCACTGCATGCTCCGCCTCCTGGGTTCACGCCATTCTCCTGTCTCAGCCTCCCGTGTAGCTGGGACTATAGGTGCCCACGACCACGCCTGGCTAATTTTTTGTATTTTTAGTAGAGACGGGGTTTTGTCGCGTTAGCCAGGATGGTCTCATTTTCCTGACCTCGTGATCTGCCCGCCTTGGCCTCCCCAAGTGCTGGGATTACAGGCGTGAGCCCAGCCTTTTTCTTTTTCTTCTTTTTTTTTTTTTTTTTTTTTTTTTTTTTGAGATAGAGTCTTGCTCTGTCGCCCAGGCTGGAGTGCAGTGGCGTGATCTCGACTCAGTCCAACCTCCACCTCCCGGGTTCAAGCAATTCTCATGCCTCGGCCTCTCCAGCAGCTGGAATTACAGGCACGCACCACGATGCCTGGCTAAGTTTTGTATTTTTAGTAGAGACGGGGTTTCACCATGTTGCCTAGGTTGGTCTCGAACTCCTGGCATCAAGTGATCTGCTCGCCTTGGCCTCCCAAAGTGCTGGGATTACAGGCGTGAGCCACCGTGCCTGGCCTAAAATTGTTAATAGAAGTGTTTTAGTAACAAAATTGTGTATATTTCTAGTGTGAATATATCATGTAATGCTCCTAGTAAAATGATAGTAGTTAGGGCATTTATTATATTAATATTACTGTATTCTGCAATGAAAAATAGGGATAGTAGACGTTGAAGGCCAAGACTAGTTCTGATTTGCCTTCTTTTGAGTGGAATGGGGCTCAATTAGTTTCCACTAGCATTGAAATGAATCCTACTATGGCCAGGGGCTGTGATGATAAAATTATCCAAATTCTTGTATGATAAGAGTTGATAAAGCGAATGACCCACTTATCAAGAAAACTAGGCTGGGCGCGGTGGCTCACACCTGTAATCTCAGCACTTTGGGAGGCTGAGGCAGGCGGATCACGAGGTCAGGAGATCGAGACCATCCTGGCTAACACAGTGAAACCCCATCTCTACTAAAAATACAAAAAATTAGCCGGGCATGGTGGCGGGCGCCTGTAGTCCCAGCTACTCGGGAGGCTGAGGCAGGAGAATGGCATGAACCCGGGAGGTGGAGCTCGCAGCGAGCGGAGATAGTGCCACTGCACTCTAGCCTGGGCGACAGAGTGAGACTCCGTCTAGAAAAGAAAAGAAAAGAAAACTGATAGAGTAATGGCTAAGGCAACTTTTTTTTTTTTTTTTTTTTTTTTTGAGACAGAGTCTTGCACTGTCCCCTGGGCTGGAGTGCAATGGTGCAATCTTGGCTCACTGCAACCTCTGCCTCCCAGGTTGAAGCGGCTCTCGTGCCTCAGCCTCCCGAGTAGTTGGGATTACAGGCATGTGCCACCACACCCAGCTAATTTTTTGTATTTTTAGTAGAGACGGGGTTTCACCATGTTGGTCAGACTGTTCTCAAACTCCTGACCTCAGGTGATCCCCGCCCCTGCCCAGGCCTCCCAAAGTGCTGGGATTACAGGTGGGAGCCACTGTGCCCAGCGTAAGGCAACTTCTTATGGGATTGTCTGGGCTACTGCTTGGAGTGTGCCAATTAGTGCATATTTTGAACTGGATATTCGTCCTGATCAGAAAATGGAGTAGATGGCTAAACTTGATGTGGCTAGAATAAATAATATTCCTGTATTTATATTAAGAAATGGAGGTTAGGGAGAGGGATTCATATGCTAGGGTCAGGGCGAGGTAGGTGTGATGGTATAAAGGAGGATGGATGGATGGCGTTAGTGGTTGTAGTGGTTCTTCTTTTTCTTTCTTTTTTTTTTTTTTGAGATGGAGTTTCACTCTTGTTGCCCATGCTAGAGTACAGTGGCGCAATCTGGGCTCACCACAACCTCTGCCTCCCAGGTTCAAGCTATTTGAGATGCTTGTTTCCTGGTGCTGTAAAGAAATAGCATTTGAACATACATTTAATTTTTTTAGGAGGGCCATTTTAATACTTTCTGCAGAAAGGGTGCATTTGTTAGCAGTTTTGTTATGAGAGTATACTGAACAAAGGAGATAGGGTTATTTATAACCTGACTCGTCCGCTTTACTGCTGTGTTTGGTTTACATTGGCTGAAATGGGACCTCATATTTTGTATTTGTTCTGATTGGCTAGTAACTTAGAACTTTTTTTTTTTGAGGTGGAGTCTTGCTCTGTCACTCAGGCTGGAATGCAGTGGCACCATCTCAGCTCACTGCAAGCTCCACCTCCCGGGTTCATGCCATTCTCCTGCCTCAGCCTCCCGAGTAGCTGGGACTACAGGCACCCGCCACCACACCCGGTTAATTTTTGTATTTTTAGTAGAGACGGGGTTTCACCGTGTTAGCCAGGATGGTCTCGATCTCTTGACCTTGTATCTGCCCACCTCAGCCTCCCAAAGTGCTGGGATGACAGGCGTGAGCCACCATGCCCAGCTGTAACTTAGAACTATTTAAAGAGGCAAAGGCAGAGGAGAATAAAGGAAGGAAGAAGTAACTCGTGGAATGTTGAGAAAGGAAAAACACGTTTAAAGAATAGGAACAGGCTACGACTTAATGTTTGGTTGGACCAGTATAAGCATGCCAGGGCAAGTATTTAGGCTAACTTGTGGGAGTTAAGAATATAAAGTTGCCAAGACCAGCTCGGTCGGGGAGACCCTAACCCAGCTGCGCTAGAGGAATTAAAGACACCACACACACCAAAATATAGAGGTGTGAGGTGGGAAATCAGGGGTCTCACAGCCTTCAGAGCTGAGAGCCCCGAACAGAGATTTATCCACATATTTATTAACAGCAAACCAGTCATTAGCGTTGTTTCTATAGATATTAAATTAACTACAAGTATCCCTTATGGGAAACAAAGGGATGAGCCAAATTAAAGGAATAGGTTGGGCTAGTTAACTGCAGCAGGAGTATGTCCTTAAGGCACAGATAGCTCATGCTATTATTTGCGGCTTAAGAATGCCTTTAAGCGGTTTTCCACCCTGGGCGGGCCAGGTGTTCCTTGCCCTCATTCTGGTAAACCCACAACCTTCCAGCGTGGGCGTTAGGGCCATCATGAACATGTTACAGTGCTGCAGAGATTTTCTTTATGGCCAGTTTTGGGGCCAGTTTATGGCCAGATTTTGGGGGGCCTGCTCCCAACATGTCCCCTTTCTTTGATTTGCAAATCGACAAAATCAAGGGCAGCTTTGTCACAGTGAGCTACTTCTCACAGGAGTCAGGATCCACGTCTGCAGACTATACAAAGACAACACAGATTAAAAGCACAATCATCATTGAAATCACAGAACTTCCAAGTGTTTTTATCCATTTTCAGCTCCTTTAAGCACTCCAGTTCCTGGCATTAAGGTCAGGTGTGCCTGGGATGCTTTAAATATTTGTTCTTTTCATTTTGCAATATCCAAGTTTCTAGAGTGTCCTTCTAGATGCTTTTTTATCCTTTCCCAAATTTTGATCTTATTAAGAGCCATTAATAGTTTCCACAAATCTTTATGTTTAGCTCCTACAGTGGGCCATATCATTTGAGGTTGAGGTGCCACTATACCGCCATGGTTCCAGATAATAGGAACTCTTGCCGTACTTCTTATCATTTCTACCGTCTGACCGTTTTGTTCAGATCAGCTGAACATAGTGTGGCCGTGGCTTGCAGACTGAGAGGTGCAGTTTAAGCTAAACATCCCCTTAGGGGACCAATTGATAATGATTCCATAGGAATTGTTGTGCAGCACCTCTGCCTGTTCTGCAATGCAATCTTCTTAAACAAGTACATTCATTTTTTCTAACTGGGTCCGATCCTGTTTACAAATAGGTTTTTGAGGGCGGTATGCCTCAATTATGGGAGCAGATTTATTATGGTAAATACTGAGACCAGAAAGCATGTGTAACTGTGTCATAGAGTGATTACATCCAGGCATTATTACCAGTCAAGATTGATAAATATGCCCAGTAATTGTTCTCTGTGTCAGCCCTTATTGAAGGAATACTCAAGGTAGTGGTGATAACCGCTATCATAGCTACCATTAAATTATTCATTGTGACTGGTTGTCCCGCTTTCCTCAGGTTTTCTTCCGCTGTCTGTGACAGCTTCTTGATCTGTCCCCAGGTGGGTGGCTGTGTTCGATGGGTGTTGCTTGTGACAGTTGGGGTCTTCCTCAGCATCAGTCTCGACATGGCTGCAACCGAGGGGTCCCCGGGATCCTCTCGGAGTCTCTTCCTCAGCATCTGGCTCATGATAAGGTTTCAGGTGTCTTGATAGGACCCAAATCGGCTGTTAATTTTGGTCTGGAGAAACACAAGCATAACCTCTACTCCAAGTTATTATTTTACCTATTTCCCAACTTTTTGTTATTGAATCTCTCCACCAAATCAGTTGTTCTGCTTCTGTCTTTGCAGCTGGTTTCTGTAGATGCTTTTCAGTTGCTGATAACATCTGGCCTTTGGGCAGGTTCAAAACATTTAATGTTAATAATGCTAGGTTCAGTTGTATCTGTGGGGTTCCAGATTCTCTATTTCCCCCTTTCTGCTTTTGCAACTGCTGTTTTAGGGAAAGATTCATTCTTTCCACTATGGCTTGTCCTTGAATTGTATGGGGTGATAGTAATGTGTTTAATATTCCACATAGAGAAAAATGTAGCTAGAGCTTGGCTAGTATAGCCTGGGGCATTATCTGTTTTAATAGAAGCTGGAATGCCCATCACCACAAAACACTGCAAAAGATGTTGTTTAACACAGGCGGAAGACTCTCCTGTTTGGCAAGTAGCCCAGACAAAGTGAGAAAAGGTGTCCACACATAGATGTGGGCACCAAATGCGGGAATATGTGTGACATCCATTTGCCAAAGAGAGTTAGGTTCCAATCCTTGAGGATTAACTCCTCCTGTAAAAGATGAGGAATGTACCATTTGATAAGTTTGGCATTGCTGGATAATAGCTTTAGCTTCTTTCCAGGTAATGCTGTATCTGTGTTTGAGACCAGAGGCATTAACATGGGTTAAATTGTGAAAGTCTCTAGCATTAGGTATTGCAGTAGCGATTAGGCGATCAGCCATTTGATTCCCTTCAGTCAAAGGTCCTGGAAGAGGTGTACAAGCCCTAATGTGAGTGATGTAAAAAGGGTGCATTCTACTCCTAACTGCTGTTTGCAGTTGGGTAAATAAAGTCATCAGTTGTTCATCTGTATGAAATCGTAACTGAGCATTTTCAATTAACTGTGTGGAATGAACCATGTATGAAGAATAAGAAATCACATTAATAGGCATATCAAAAGCAGTCAATACCTCACTTACAGCTACAAGCTCTTGCTTTTTGAGCTGAAGTATAGGGCATCTGGAAAACTTTACTTTTTGAGCCAGAACAAGAAGCTTTACCATTACTAGACCCATCTGTAAAACAACAAAAATGCTTAGCAGGCTGCAGGTTGTTTACTGCAGGAATTGTAAATGTAAACCGTTCACAGTTTTGCTCAGCTAAAGGGATAGTAAAGAAACAGTCTTTTAAATCTATGACTATTAAAGGCCAATTTTTTGGAATTATAGTAGGAGAAGGCAATCCTGGCTGTAATGCTCCCATAGGTTGTATAACTGAATTGATGGCTCTTAAGTCAGTTAACATTCTCCATTTACCTGATTTTTTTCTTAATTATGAAAACTGGAGAATTCCAAGGGGAAAATGTTAGAGCTATGTGTCTATTTTCTAATTGTTCAGTAACTAATTTCTCTAAAGCCTCCAGTTTCTCTTTACTTAGCGGCCATTGTTGTATCCAAATTGGCTTATCTGTTAACCATTTTAAAGGTATAGGTTCTGGAGGCTTGACAATGGCCACCATCAAAAATGATATCCTAATCTTTGGCGGGAACTTTCTTTCCTCTTGAAGCGGTTCTTTCAAACCTTGCAAATTTTTTTCTAGTCTCATACCAGGGACATACCCCCTTTCCTGCATTGTGTGTTGACTTTGAGGGCTATATAATTGTTCTGGAATTAGAACTTGTGCTCCCCATTGTAATAAATCTCTCCCCCATAAATTTATAGGTACAGAAGTTATAATTGGTTGAATAGTACCAGTTTGTCCATCGGGCCCTTCACAATGCAAAATATAACTACTTTGATATACTTCAGGGGCTTTACCAACTCCAACTATGTTAAATTGAGCAGATTGAATTGGCCACGTGGACGGCCAGTGCTGTAGAGAAATGACTGAAATGTCCGCTCCTGTATCTACCAAACCTTTAAATTTCTTTCCCTGAATAGTTATTTCACAGGTAGGATGTTTATCAGTAATTTGATTTACCCAATAAGCTGCTTTGCCTTGTTGATTTGTGCTTCCAAATCCTCCGGTTCATTCAATTTCACTTTTTCCCATTTCCACATACGGCACAATCAGGAGCTGTGCTATGTGCGCTCTCCTGGCTTTGCTTTCCAGGGAACAGAAGTAGATACAACAATTTGAATTTCCCCATTATAATCTGAATCAATGACTCCTGTATGTATTTGTATGCCTTTTAAACTTAAACTAGACCTTCCTAAAAGTAATCCTATTGTCCCTACTGGCAAGGGTCCACAGACTCCTGTTGGGACCTTTTGCGGGGTTTCCCCAGGCAGAAGGCTCACAGCTTTTGTGCAGCATAAATCTACTGCAGCACTACCAGCTGTGGCGGGGGACAGACATTGTTCAGGGGTGAGGGAATGGCCTGAGCTAGAAATGCCCCGGTTTAGAATGGGGCCCTCATGGCATTTCCTGAAATCGGGTTCCCTTCTTTATCAAACTTAGCATGACATTGGTTAGCCCAATGTTTTCCTTTTTTACATTTTGGACATATTTCAGAATCAGCCGTTTTCTTTTTTCCCCTATCTGGCGGCCTGACTCGCTGATTTTTTTCTACATTCTTTTTTAGTATGACCATGCTTCCCACAGTTAAGCTCCAGGAAGTGGACTGTTTCCTTTATCCACTCTCAGTCCTGCCATTGCCTATGCCAACAAAGTAGCTTTATGTAGATCACCTCCAATACCATCACAGGCCTTGATAAAATCAACTAAATGTGCTTTCCCTCTGATAGGTCACAGAGCAGCCTGGCAATCGGGATTAGCATTGTTGAAAGCTAATAACTGCAACACTATATCCTGAGCCGCCAAATCTGCAATCATCTTTTTAAGAGACTCCTGTAACCGAGCTATAAAATCAACGTCTGGTTCTTTGGATCCCTGTTTTATAGCACTAAAGGAAGGGTATTGTTCTCTACCTGAAGTGATTTTTTTCCAAGCTCTAATGCACACTCCTCTAAGCTGTTCTATGGCATCATCCTGCATGACCAGTTGTGCATCTAAACCAGCCCATCCGCCAACCCCCAAAAGTTGGTCTGCAGTTACATTAATTTGAGGTTGGGCCTGGGCATTGCGAGCAGCCTGAATGGAAGCTGCATCTGCCCACCAAGTTTTAAATTTTAAGAACTGAGCAGGAGTTAGACAAGCTCGAGTAAGAGCATCCCAGTCAGTAGGTATCATCCGACTGGAAACAGCAACATTCTTAAACAGTCCCATTATAAAAGGAGAACCTGATCCATACTGATTTATAGCTTTTTAAAATTCTTTGAGTAATTTAAAAGGAAAAGGCTCAAATGTAGCTGTAATATTTCCCTGTTGATCTTGGGGGGTGTATTCTAACAGGGAACTGCCAAGCCTCTGTATCACCCTCTCCTCTAGCTTGCTGAATTCCTGCCTGAATAGAACTAAGAGTGGTCGCTCGAGGCACTGCTCAAACAGTCACTGGGGCAACTACTTTTCGCCCAGTGTCCTCCAGAAAAGAAAGATCTGGAGAGTCTTTTTCTTGAAAATAATGAGGGGGTACAGAAGGGTAGGGATGAACCTCTCCCTCCTTTCCTGCTTTAGCTGGCAAATAAACCTGGTCTGTAACCTCTTCTGTTACTTCATTATTCTCTCATTCCTCCTCATCATCAGTGTGAAGAGGTTCCAAGGTGAAACGAACCAGACCCCACACTTGTCCCATTGTTACCCTGAGGCTTCCGAGCTCCCCTTCTTACTCACCACGGGGATTGCTTTAAGAGTACTCGGGTGTCCTCCAGCTAGTTTTCCGTTCCAACCATTGCTCTGGCGACCCTTCAGCCTGCATTCAAGCTCCCACGAATGGACGCCACTTGCCGAGACCAGCTCGGTCGGGGAGACCCTAACCCAGCAGCGCTAGAGGAATTAAAGACACCACATACACCAAAATATAGAGGTGTGAGGTGGGAAATCAGGGGTCTCACAGCCTTCAGAGGTGAGAGCCCCAAACAGAGATTTACCCACATATTTATTAACAGCAAACCAGTCATTAGCATTGTTTCCATAGATATTAAATTAACTGAAAATATCCCTTATGGGAAACAAAGGGATGGGCCGAATTAAAGGAATAGGTTGGGCTAGTTAACTGCAGCAGGAGCATGTCCTTAAGGCACAGATAGCTCATGCTATTATTTGTGGCTTAAGAATGCTTTTAAGCGGTTTTCCGCCCTGGGCAGGCCAGGTGTCCTTGCCCTCATTCCAGTAAACCCACAACCTTCCAGCGTGGGCGTTAGGGCCATCATGAACATGTTACAGTGCTGCAGAGATTTTGTTTATGGCCAGTTTTGGGGCCAGTTTATGGCCAGATTTTGGGGGGCCTGCTCCCAACATAAAGTATATTGATTTTTTTTTTTATTATGGCTAGTATATATTTAAGCATGTTAGTATAGGTTTTTGAATAAATTTTGTTTTTAAGAGAAGTTATAATTTAATTAGATGGGGAGGAAAGTCTTTGAAGAGGAACCTCTACTTTACTTTTTACAAAGCGATTCTCCTGCTCGGTCTCCCCAGTAGCTGGGATTACAGGCATGTGCCCCCACGCCTGGCTGATTTTGTATTTTTAGTAGAGACGGGGTTTCTCCATGTTGTTCAGGGTGGTCTCAAACTCCTTACTTTGGATGATCTGCCTGCCTCAGCCTCCCAAAGTGCTGGGATTACAGGCATGAGCCACCATGCCCAGCCTGTAGTGGTTCTTTAATGAGCAGCTTTATTGCTTTGGCAAAAGGTTGGAATAATCCATATGAGCCTATGATGTTAGGTCCCTTACAGAGTTGTATGTAACCTAAACTATTCATTCAACAAATGTTAAGATTGCTATAGTGAGAATGGTGGGAAATAAGTAAGAGAAGGTTAATTATAAACTTATTGTTAAGAAGAAGGATTAGTTTATTTTGACTAGTACGTCTTAGTAAAAATCATTTTGAGGTTATATTTTGCTCTGAGGTCACCTCAACTAAAATTTTTAGTTCGTTGGATACAATGTTAATACCTGTTAGGTTAATTATTGGGTATATGGACTAATAAATTTAAGTTCCTTAGAGTCTTCTCATCATATTTAAGTATTTCTGCCTCTTCACAGATAGGTCAATTGCACTGATTAAAAGTAAGAGACAGCTAAACCCTCATGTGACCAGTCTTGCAAGTCTCTGTTTCTGGAACAAATGATTATGCTATGCCTGTACAGTCAAGATAATGGCACCATTAAACATGTCACTGGTCAGGCAGTGCCAGTTTTTGGTGATGTTTTTGGTAAACAGGCAGGGTTTGGTTTTGCTGAGTTCCTTTTGTTTTTTAAAATCTTTCCTTAGTGCTTGCCTTTGTTGGCTTAACAATTTGGAGAAAATAATTAGTTTATAGGTTTGCTTAGTTATATTGAGTTGTTTGTTAACTGTCAGTGGATCATCCAAATATGATGGTAACTATGCATTTTTATACATATTTTATTTATTTGAGACAAAGTTTCACTCTTGTTGCTCAGGCTGGAGTGCAGTGGCACCATCTTGGCTCCCTGCAACCTCCGCCTCCTGGGTTCAAGCAATTCTCCTGCCTCAGCCTCCCAAGTAGCTGGGATTACAGGCATGCGCCACCATGCCCAGCTAATTATGTATTTTTACTAGAGATGGGGTTTCACCATGTTGGTCAGGCTGGTCTCGAACTCTTGACTTCAGGTGATCTGCTTGCCTCGGCCTCCCAAAGTGCTGGGATTACAGGCATGAGACACTGTGCCCAGCCTTTATACATATTTTATAGTAGGTTATAGAAGTTCCCTTGTATTCCTGATTATTTCTATTTTGAAGGAGTGTTGAGGTTTGTCACTTTTTTTTTTTTTTTTTTGCATGTGTTTAGATTGTGGTTTTTGATGTTTCTGTAACTATTGTGTATTGCATCAGTTGATTTTTGAAATGTAAGCAATGTTGCTTCCATGAATTAAAACCCACTTTGTCATGGGGTACAGATGTTGTCATATATGGGTGGATTCTCTTTGCAATTATATTGCTGCGGCTTTGTGTGTTAACATTTAAAGAGATATTCATGTATAGTATTATAGTCTAGCATTATAATATGCATATATATACACGTTTATATACATGCACACATAAAGTATATATAGTATATAGTCTAGTTATGATAGATAACTGGTAAATATTATATATAACTTGTAATGTGGTATATAGCTGTTGTATATAAATGGCATTATAGTAAACAACTTAAAGTAATATTACATTATAGTATACAAAATTTATATAGTTTTAGTCTCCAGTGTATAGTGGGTTTCATTTCTATGTCAGCCTGCAGAATTATTCAAATACCCTATTCTCATCCTCCCATGAGAACAAAGGATAATCTTACCCTCTTGATGCTACAGTGTGCCATTCAAAAATATTCATGATCATGGATTTAGGAAAGATTCTATGATGTGACAATACAAGCACTAGGAACAAAGAAAAAGTATGTAATTGAGACTGCATTGAAATTTTAAACTTTTTTGTGTTTCAAAGGACACCATACCAGCAAGACATTGAAAAGCAACAGCCTGAATGCACCTGATTTTTTTTTATCTCAGTTACTACCAGGATTGGGTCTGGTTATTACTTCTATGAGAGTAATACTGGGAATACCAAGTGCTGTACACTTTAAAAAAAGAGAAGGGGCCGAGCACCGTGGCTTATACCTGTAATCCCAGCACTTTGGGAGGCTGAGGCGGGAGCTCAGGAGTTCAAGACTGCCCTCAAGAACACAGTAAACCCCATGTCTACCAAAAATACAAAAAATTACCTGGGGGTGGTGGTGCATGCCTTTGGTCCCAGCTACTCATGAGGCTGAGGTAGGAGGATCATTTGAGCCTGGAAGGTGGAAGTTACAGTGAGCTGAGATGATGCCACTACACCCCACCCTGGGCTACAGAGCAAGACTCTGTCTCAAAACAAGGAAGAGAAACTTGATGAATTATCATGGGTTGAGGAAATGGAACTTGATTGAATATCAAGTTTTGGGGGGATTCTCCCTGAACTTCCTTAGAAGAATTTTTGATGTAACTGGGCTCTGCAGGAGAAGGACAAAATGGGTCAAGAAGAGGGCCTAAGCAGCCTGACTCACATTTGGTCAAGGAAGGAAGAAGTCTGTAAGACTCCCGTAGCTGGCTCTTTTTAGGAATGACATCCCTAAATATTTGGTTCCCTCGCTATATTCCAAAATACCCGCTTTCCCTCTCTAAAGGACGTCTTCAATTATGGATCCACCCTGACATATTTGAAAGAGCTGCAGTATTTTAATTGTTTTTTATTTTCCCACAGAGTCATATATGACTCTATTTAAAATTTTATTATGTTGGCTGGGTCCATTGGCTCACGCCTGTAATTCCAGCTCTTTGGGAGGCCGAGGCGGGCGGATCATGAAGTCAGGAGATCAAGACCATCCTGGCTAACATGGTGAAACCCCATCACTACTAAAAATACAAAAAAAAATTAGCTGGGCGTTGTGGCAGGCGTCTGTAGTCCCAGCTACTTGTGAGGCTGAGGCAGGAGAATGGGTGTGAACTTGGGAGGCGGCGCTTGCAGTGAGCCGAGATCGTGCCATTGCACTCCAGCCTGGGCAACAAGAGCGAAACTCCATTTCAATAAAACAAAACAAAAAAACCCACAAAAATTAGCCAGGCGTGGTGGTGGGCACCTATAATCCCAGCTACTTGGGAGGCTGAGGCAGGAGAATTGCTTGAACCCAGGAGGCGGAGGTTGCAGTGAGCCAAGATTGTGCCATTGCACTCCAGCCTGGGTGACAGAGCAAGACTCTGACTCAAAAAAAAAAAGTACACCTAATAATTCCTGATGTTAAGCACCTTTTCATGTGCGTTGTGGTCATTTGGATTTATCTTGGAGAAATGTTATTGGAATATATTGCCTATCTTTTTTTTTTTTTTTTTTTTTTTTGAGACAGAGTCTCCCTCTCTTGCCCCGGCTGGAGCACAATGGCACAATCTTGGCTCACTGCAACCTCCGCCTCCCAAGGGGCTGGGATTACGGGTGTCTACCACCACCCCCAGCTAACTTTTGTATTTTTAGTGTAGACGAGGTTTCACCATGTTGCCAGGCTGGTCTCCAACTACTGACCTCAAGTGATCTGCCCGCCTCGGCCTCCCAAAGAGCTGGAATAAAGCTGTGAGCCACTGCACCCGGCCCATTGCCCATGTTTTGATCAAGTAGTTTTATACTTGGGACAGTAATTTATTTATTTATTTATTTTTTTGAGACGGAGTCTCACTCTATCGCCAGGCTAGAGTGCAGTGGCTGGATCTCGGCTCACTGCAACCTCCACCTCCCAGGTTCAAGCAATTATCCTGTGTCAGCCTCCCCAGTAGCTGGAACTAGCTGGAACTACGGGTGTGCACCACCACACCCAGCTAATTTTTTGTATTTTTAGTAGAGACAGGGTTTTACTGTGTTAACCAGGCTGTCTCGATCTCCTGACCTCGTGATCCACCCGCCTCGGCCTCCCAAAGTGAATTTATTATTTTTAATGACTATAAAATAAAATTACATTTTATTAGCTTAAGCAATTTTAAGTGTACAGTTTACTTAGACAACTCTGTGTAACTTATCTAAGATGAATCATAATCTGTTTTTTTTTTGTGACTACCATTGTGTAATTTCTATAGCATCATGAATCTTCATGTATGAAGCATGGGACAGGGTGTTATTTTCTAAGATTAAATAATATTTCATTGTATATAGATGCGTACCACATTTTTGTTATGCATACAACCATCAGTGGACATGTGGATGGATCCAGCTCTTGGCTATTGTCCACAGTGGTTTTCAAATATGTCTCCATGATCTGGTTTTCTATTTTTTTTTTTTTTAATTCAGTATAAATAGACCTACAAGTCAGCTACTGGAAGATATGGTAATTTTTTTTTTTTTTTTTTTTTTTTTGAGACTGAGTCTCACTCTGTCGCCCAGGCTAGATGGAGTGCAGTGGTGCAATCTTGGCTTACTGCAACCTCCACCTCCCAGATTCCAGCAATTCTCCTGCCTCAGCCTCCCAAGTAGCTGGGATTACAGATGTGTGCCACCACACCCAGCTAATTTTTGTACTTTTAGTAGAGACGGGGTTTTGCCATTTTTGCCAGGCTGGTCCCAAACCCCTGACCTCAGGTCATCTGCCCTCCTTGGCCTCCCAAAGTGCTGGGATTACAGGCATGAACCACCGTTCCTGGCCATAATTTTGTTATTTTTAAAGGCACTATCATACTATTTTCCAGAAGGGCTGAGCCATTTATAATCCTTGGGACAGAGCACATGGGTTGCCTTTTCCCTCTGTGAATGGTGTCCTCTCATAAACAAAAGTTTGTTTTGTTTTTGTTTTCAGACAGAGTCTCGCTCTGTCTCCATGCTAGAGTACAGTGGCACGATCTCAGCTCACTGCAGCCTCCACCTCCTGAGTTCAAGTGATTCTCACGCCTCAGCCTCCCAAGTAGCTGGTGTTACAGGTACGTTCCACCACACCCAGCTAATTTTCTTATTTTTAGTAGAGACGGGTTTCACCATGTTGCCCAGGCTGGTCTCAAACTCCTGGCTTCAAGTGATTTGCTCGCCTCAGCCTGCGATAGTGCTGGGATTACAGGCATCAACCACCATGCCTGTTCACACAAACGTTTTCATGTTTGATAAATATTTGCCTTTTTGTCACGATTTGGCACCCTGGGGTTTTTACCTCTCAATCTTGTTGACATTCAGCTTTGAGCAATTCAGTTACAATTTAGGCTTTACTACCCGAGCAGAGATTCCCAGAATCGTTTCTTCTCATGAGTTTGGTTTTTTTGTTTTTTTGTTTTTTTTTTAGTTATTTATAACTGTCTTATTAGTTAGATTGATGGACCCCTCGCAAAATCCAGTTTTTTGTTTGTTTCTGTCACTGGTATTTAGAACGAAATCTACTTTCTAGATATCATCAAAGTTTAAACTTGGGAACAGACATTTTCAAGGATACACAGCCTCAAGACTCCTCGTGTTAACTTTTTTCTGCATGTGAATTCACAGGACTTTGTTACAGCAGCTACACTACAAATAGACATTAGGGGCAGCCCAGACAGCACATCTTTCTATGTGGATTCACCAGAAACTCATACATTTTCCTATTCTGCTGTTGCTTTACCCCATGGTTAAATTGTAGCATCAGAATTGCTTTATGGAAGAAAGTGAGTATAGGCAGAGAGTAAGAGGTCTGATGACCAAGTCATGAAATCTTTGGAGCCCACAGCATCATGAGAACTTCTTAGGAATAGGGTATAGATGCCTGGTGCTATCAGTCTCACCCATCCTTCTCTACACATATGGGATGTTTTAGGACTCAGTGGCCTTTGAGGATGTGGCTGTGAACTTCACCCCAGAAGAGTGGGCTTTGCTGGATCCTTCCCAAAAGAATCTCTACCGAGAAGTGATGCAAGAAACGTTGAGGAACCTGGCCTCTATAGGTGAGGGTGACAACATTACTCCCTCAGTGAATTAGAGAAGTGTTTCTCATTCATCAGTGCTGCTGAGTAATTTGGAATATGGGCAGGCAATACTTTGATGAATAAATGAGGCATGGTTGTAGTGTATCATGAACATAGAATCAAATAATTATTTAATAATTTTATACTAATTCAGGCCTGTGTAACTGTGCCTGTATTTTAGGGAAGAAATGGAAAGACCAGAACATTGAAAATGAGTACAAAAATCCCAGGAGCAACCTAAGGTAATCTGCATTCACAAGACAAAGCAGTGTCTCTAGAAAATTTTAGAATGGGAGGAAATGCTAAAAAGAAGGGAACAAACAAAAAAGCTGGGTTCCATTGTATTTATTCTTAGAATATTTTCTCTAAAAACATGCATTTATTTGTGACATAGGCTGGACACCATGGCTTATGCCTACAATCAGCCCTTTGGGAGGTTCAGACCAGAGGATTGCATGAGCCCAGGAGTCTGAGGCTGCACTGAGCCATGATGACATCATTAGACTGTAGCCTGGGTAACAGGGCAAGATTCTCACTCAGAAACAAAATTAAAAGACAAAGAGTTTTTGTATGTGTACAGTAGTTTACATGGAAATATTATTAAGCCCCATATCAATATTTTTAATAATAGATATGGCTGGGCTGTCTTGTAGACCATGTGGTCCATTCATGTTCAAACAATTCAGACAGAGTAGAAAGCCTACACTTTGCTGGATAATGTTAAAAATGCAAGTGTAAGACTTGTGAATGAATATAAAATCACTGATAAACCCATTAAATGTGCTTTCATTTTTCACAGAGGTCTTATGGAAGAGAGACTCTTTGAAAGTGAAGGTCATCAGCATGGAGAAATTTTGACCCAGGTTCTGGATGACATGCTGAAGAAGAAAACCGGAGTAGAATCATGTGAAAGGCATGTGTGTGAGGTCAGCATGGGTCATTTATCCCTTAATAAGCACACCAGAGCTGACACTGGACACAAGCCATATGAGTATCAGGAATATGGACAGAAGCCATATAAATGTACATACTGTAAGAAAGCCTTCAGCTGTCTCCCCTACTTTCGCAGACATGTAATTGCACACACTGGAGAAAAACCCTATGAATGTAAGGATTCTGGGAAGGCATTTAGTTTTTCCATTTCTTTTCATAGACATAAAAGAGCTCACTCTGGAGGGAACTCCTATGAATGTAAACAATGTGGAAAACCCTTTGGATGCGCCTCAGTACTTCAAATGCATGCAAGGACTCACAGTGTAGAGAAACCTTACAAATGTAAGAAATGTGAAAAAGCATTTAATAACTTATCTTCCTTTCAAATACATGAAAGAATGCACAGAGGAGGGAAGTATCATACCTGTAAGGGTTCTGGGAGGACATACCGTTTTTCTGGTTTCTATCATAGACATAAAATGCCTCTTGCTGGCGGGAAGTTTTATGGATGTAAGAAATGTGGGAAAGCCTTTATTAGTTTCTGTGCCTTTCGATACCATCAAAGGACTCACACTAAAGAGAAACCCTATGCCTGTAAACAGTGTGGGAAAGCCTATATTTCTTACACTTCTTTTCAATATCATCAGTTGAATCACACTGGAGCGAAACGCTATGAGTGTCAGCAATGTGGCAAAGGCTTCAATTTGCCCAATTCCATTCGATATCATGAAATGACTCACACTGGAGAGAAACCCTATGAATGTAAGCAATGTGGGAAAGCTTTCAGATGTGCCTCAAGCCTCCGAATACATGGAAGGACTCACACTGGGGAGAAACCCTATGAATGTAAACAGTGTGGTAAAGTCTATCGTTATTGGAGCGGCCTTCGGGTGCATGAACTAACTCATATTGGAAAAAAGCCTTATGAATGTAAGGAATGTGGGAAATCATACTATAGTTCTGGTTCCTTTCTAAATCATAAAAAGATCCACACCAGGGAGAAGCCTTATGAATGCAAGGAATGTGGGAAAGCATTTGGTAATCCCATATCCTTTCAAAAACATGAAGGGAGTCACAGAAAAGGGAAGCCTTATGAATGTAAGGAATGTGGGAAGGTATTCAGTTTTTCCAGTTCCCTTCAGAGACATGAAAAGACACACACTGAAAAACTCTGTGAATGTAAACAACGTGGGAAAGGATTTTTTCGTAGAAGCTGTCCTAGACACATGAAGATACACGCTGGAGAGATACTTCATAAACGTAAGATACGTGGAAGAGTCTTTCATTCTCCTGGTTCATTTCAAACACATGAAAGATCTCACACTAGAGAAAAACGCTATAAATGCAAGCAATGTGGAAAACCCTTCATTTATTTCAATGCCTTTCAACGTCATCAAAGGAGCCACAGTGGAGAGAACCCCTATGAGTGTAAGCAATGTGGGAAAGCCTGTATTTCTTCCACTGCTTTTCAGTATCATGGATTGAGTCACACTGGAGCAAAACGGTGTAAGTGTAAGCAATGTGGCAAAGGCTTCAATTTGCCCAGTTCCATTCGATATCATGAAATGACTCACACTGGAGAGAAACCCTATGAATGTAAGCAATGTGGGAGAGCTTTCAGATCTGCCTCACGCCTACGAACACATGAAAGAACTCACACTGGGAAGAAACCCTATGAATGTAAACAGTGTGGTAAAGTCTATCGTTACTGGAGTGGCCTTCGAATACATGAACTAACTCATATTGGAAAAAAGCCTTATGAATTTAATGACCATGGGAAATCATTCTATAGTTCCAATTTCTTTCTAAATCATAAAAGGGTCCACACTAGAGTGAAGACATATGAATGCAAGGAATGTAGGAAAGCATTTGATAATCCTACATTCTTTCAAAAGCATGAAGGGAGTCACAGAAAAGGGAAGCCTTATGAGTGTAAGGAATGTGGGAAGGCATTTGCTTTTTCCAGTTCCCTTCAGACACATGAAAGGACACACATAGGTAAAAAATGCTACGAACATAAACAACGTGGGAAAGGATTTTCTCATCTTAGAAGCTTTTCCAGACACATGAATACTGGAGAGAGAGCCCATAAATGTAAGATATGTGGGAAAATCTTTCATTCTCCCAGTTCGTTTCAAACACATGAAAAATCTCACACTAGAGAGAAACGCTATAAATGCAAGCAGTGTGGGAAAGCCTTCATTTATTTCAATGCCTTTCAACGTCATCAAAGGAGTCACACTGGAAAGAAGCCCCATGAGTGTAAGCAATGTGGGAAAGCCTATATTTCTCCCGTTTCTTTTCGGTATCATCAATTGAGTCACACTGGAGCGAAACGCTATGAGTGTAAGCAATGTGGCAAAGGCTTTAATTTGCCCAGTTCCATTTGATATCATGAAATGACTCACACTGGAGAGAAACCCTATGAGTATAAGCAATGTAGGAAAGCTTTCAGATGTGCCTCAAGCCTCCGAATACATGGAAGGACTCACACTGGGGAGAAACCCTATAAATGTAAACAGTGTGGTAAAGTCTATGGTTATTGGAGCGGCCTTCGAATACATGAACTAACTCATACTAGAAAAAAGCCTTATGAATGTAAGGAATGTGAGAAATCATTCTATAGTTCCGGTTCCTTTCTAAATCATAAAAAGAAACTACACTAGGGAGAAGCCTTATGAATGCAAGGAATGTGGGAAGGTATTCAGTTTTTCTCGTTCCCTTCGTAGACATGAAAGGGCACACACTGATGAAAAGCCCTATGAATAAACAACGTGGGAAAGGATTTTTCATATCTTCCATGGAGCTTTGAATGCATGAAAAGACACTACAGAGAAACGCTAAATGTAAGGGGTGTATAAAACCATTTAGTAATTTCTCTTCCTTGCTTATACATGGAAGGATGCACACTGGAGAGAAGCCATATGAATGTAAGAATTGTGGGAAAGCCTTCACATCTGCCAAGAGCCTTCAAAATCATGGAAGGACACACACCGGAGAGAAACCATGTGAATGCAAGCAATGTGGCAAAGCTTTAATTTGTTCCAGTTCCTGTCGGAGACATGAAGAGACACATTCTGTTAATATGCATTCAGTTATCCCAATTCCTTTGAAACACAGAAAAAGAGTAGGGAAAGGACTTCTGAGATAACTGATTTCTGAGTTGAGAAGAGCTACTTGTGAATGGACAATTAAATCTAGATGTATTTAGATAATTCTGATACAGTTCATCTATAGCCAATCTTTTTTTAAATTTTTTTATTTTTTAGACGGAGTCTTGCTCTGTTGCCCAGACTGGAGTGCAGTGGCACGATCTTGGCTCACTGCAACCTCCACCTCCTGGGTTTAAGCAATTCTCCTGCCTCAGCCTCCCAAGTAGCTGGGATTACAGGCAACTGCCATCACGCCTGGCTAATTTTAGCGATGGAGTTTCACCATGTTGGCCAGGCTGGTCTCAAACTCCTGACCTCAAGTGATCCACCCACCTCGGCCTCCCAAAGCGCTGGGATTACAGGCATGAGCCACTGCGCCCTGCCACCTATAGCCAATCTTAATGAGATTTCATAGGCACAGACAAGGAAGGTTATCAGTCACATATTAGAAGCACCACACAGGGAGAGCAGTGTGTGGCCACATGCTTCAGCCCATTTTTTCTGATTCTCTTGCTTGCAAATTAAAAGTATTCTCCAAATCACTTGACTTCCCTTTTCTCAGAGTTGTAGTTCTCCAGAGATGTCGCCAGATGATTCACATTAAAGGTATATTTCCAGTTGACTTTTTTATTTCAGATATTAGTAAATGATTACCAGAGAACTAATTCAAACTGTCATGGTTGGAAATACTCTGATGCTTAACTCCCTAATCTATAGAGTGAGTTAAGGTCTATGCTCTCTGCAAGCATTGTTCTAGTGGCAGTGACCCTGTTCATGATTCACCTTGACATTTCCTATTCTGCCCTGAAAACCAACTAGATGGGAGTTTGTTTCTTTCCTGCATTGTGTAGTGAGTGGTGTCACCCAGGACTTTTATGTAAGAAAAAGCACCTTGCTCTTAATCCAGGAATTTTGAGTGTTTTTTGTAATGCCTCAGTTTATTCTTATTTATGGTTGATTATATGTGATTTAGAACACTTGCTATTTATGTCTGATCCCACAAATCACTCACTTTATTTGCAAAGCACCAAATTTCATGTAAGAGGTGTAGTAATTGGGAATGTGAAGCTAAGTTACATTCTTTCTCTTTATTTACATGTCTCCCTTTCTATAGGCTTCTTTTTTTTTTTTTTTTTTTTTTTTTTTCCTTTTTGAGACGGAGTCTCTGTCACCAGGCTGGAGTGCAGTGGCGCAATCTTGGCTCACTGCAACCTCCGACTCCCTGGTTCAAGCAATTCTCCTGCCTCAGCCTCCTGAGTAGCTGGGATTACAGGCATGCACCACCACGCCCAGCTAATTTTTATATTTTTAGTAGAGACAAGGTTTCACCATGTTGGCCAGGAAGGTCTTGATCTCCTGACCTCGTGATCCTCTCACCTTGGCCTCCCAAAGTGCTGGAATTACAGGTGTGAGCCACTGTGCCCTGCCTCTATAGGCTTCTTAAACCTTTTACTCAAGGCATATGTCAGACCCTGGTCAAAGTAATACAAAAAAGGTATATACAAAAATTGTGTTAACTCCAAAAGGTGGAATGTAACTCTTTGAGAACCACTCCAATAAGTAAACTCAGGTATTATACACATACAGGAAGGAGAACTGTTGCCACTGGTGAATTGTTCGTAGCTTTCAGTCTCCTCATGGGTATTCATTTTTAAAGAAAGTCTCTGTCACCCAGGTTGGAGTGCAGTGGTGCAATCATAGCTCACTGTAGCCTTGAACTCTTGGGCTCCTCCAGCCTCAGCCTTCTGAAGTAGCTGGGACCACAGGTGCTTGCCACCACACTTGGCTAATTTTTGTATTATTGGTAGAGATGAGGTTTTGCCATGTGGCCCAGGCTGGTCTTGAACTCCTGTGCTCAAGCAGTCTTCCTGTCACAGCCTCCCAAAGTGCTGGGATTATAGGTGTGAGGCATTGTGCCTGGCTCTGCCTCAGCCTCTTCAGTAGTTGGAAGTACAGGCACAGGCCACCTTGGCTAGCTAATTTTTAAAATTATTTAAAAATTTGTCTTTTAATAGCTTTTGTAGACAGAGTCTTACTCTGTCATGCAGGCTAGTGTGCAGTGGCGGGATCATGGCTCACTGCAGCCTCGACCTCCCTGGGCTCAGGTGATCTTCCTATCTCAGTCTCCCAAGTGGCTGAGACTACAGGCATATGACACCACACCTAGATAATGTTTGTATTTTTTGTAGAGATGGGGTTTTGCCTTGTTGTTCATTCTGGTCTCAAACTGTGAGTTGCTAACAATCCTCCCACCTTGGCATCCTGCAGTGCTGGGATTACAGGCTTGAGCCATGGCACTTGGCCTCCCAGGTAGTTGTTAAAAGGCCTGGCCTGAGGCCAGGCGCAGTGGCTCACGCCTGTAATCCCAGCACTTTGGGAGGCTGAGGCAGGCAGATCACCTGAGGTCAGGAGTTCGAGACCAGCCTCAACATGGAGAAACCCCGTCTCTACTAAAAATACAAAATTAGCCGGGAGTGGTGGTACATGCCTGTAATCCCAGCTACTTGGGAGGCTGAGGCAGGAGAATTGCTTGAACCTGGGAGGCAGAGGTTGCAGTGAGCCGAGATCGTGCCATTGCACTCCAGCCTGGGCAACAAGAGCAAAACTCCGTCTCAGAAAAAAAAAAAAAAAAAAAAAAAAAATGCCTGGCCTGCCAACGGTTCGAGTGGCCTCTCCCCCAACCCATCCACAGTCTCTCCCTTCGGGTACCACTGCGAATTTGCAGGGGGTAACAGAGGCTGAGGCCAGTATGGAGGCTGCAGAGGGAGGAGCTCCCATGGGTGCTTCCTGGGTGGCCCAGGCTATTCTGCAAGTGGCCTCCAGCTGCTTAGAGCAGCTCCAGAAGTAGTGTGGATTCTGATAAGCCGCAGAGCCCTGGAAAGCAGGAGAATATGTGCAGATGCCCTTGGCAGGGTACTGTCCCTTCTGTGGTTGGACCTCTGGAGCCTGGGGCCATATTCGGGAACAGTGTCTTGGTTCTGACATGCATAGGGTCCCTGGGGTCAGACGGTATATATGAAGAAAATCCTCATCTGGCTGTTCAGCTATATCCTTTGTAATGTCCTTTATAATATATAGGTGAACAAAAAATTAAACTGAGGCACTGTTAAAAGTCAAACAGTTTGAGGCCGGGCGCGGTGGCTCACACCTGTAATCCCAGCACTTTGGGAGGCCAAGGCGGGCGGATCACGAGGTCAGGAGATCGAGACCATCCTGGCTAACACGGTGAAACCCCGTCTCTACTAAAATACAAAAAATTAGCCAGGCGTGGCTGCGTGCGCCTGTAGTCTCAGCTACTCGGGAGGCTGAGGCAGGAGAATCACGCCTGGGAGACACAGGAAGACTCCATCTCAAAAAAAAAAAAAATTACATTCAACGAGTTGTTGCTGGTAATTCAACATGCACTGAGATTTATTTCTTTATAGAGTTTGCATTGTAGAAACTGAAAATATTGCATATGTACCAAATATATAAAACAGTTCACAATGAACCAAAATACTGATGGAGCCGGTATTGTAAATTATAATTTCCTTATGTTTCTTCATAGTTTCACAACCTGTATATGTTGTGTGTGTGTGTGTGTGTGTGTGTATATATATATATATATTTTTTTTTTTTTTTGAGACAGAGTCTAGCTCTGTCACCCAGGCTGGAGTATAGTAGTTAGTATAATCTCGGCTCACTGCAACCTCCGCCTCCTGGGTTCAAGCGATTCTTGTGCCTCAGCTTCCAGAGCAGCTGGGATTATAGGCACGCGCCACCACACCCAGCTAATTTTTATATTTTTTGTAGAGATGGGGTTTCACCATGTTGGCCAGGCTGGTCTCGAACTCCTGGCCTCAAGTGTGCCCACCTTGGCCTGTCAAACTGCTGGAATTACATGTGTGAGCCACCACACCTGGCCTTATCTATATTTTATTTTTGCATTTTTAAATGGAATTGATATCCAATATGTGACATTTTATATCAGATTTCATTTTTATTCAGTTATGAATGTTCCATGGAATGTTAGTTAATTCACTTTTTTTTTTTTTTTGAGATGAGGGAGTTTCGCTTTTGTTGCCCAGGCTGGAGTGCAATGGCATGATCTCGGCTCACTGCAACCTCCCGGGTTCAAGCAATTCTCCTGCTTCAGTATCCCAAGTAGCTGAGATTATAGGCACGCGCCACCACACCCTGCTAATTTTGTATTTTTAGTAGAGACCGGGTTTCTCCATGTTGGTCAGGGTGGTCTTGAACTCCTGACCTCAGGTGATCCGCCCGCCTTGGCCTCCCAAAGTGCTGAGATTACAGATGTGAGCCACCACGCCCGGCCACTTTTTTATTTAATGGATTTTATTATTTAAAGCAGTGGTGGCCGGGTGCGGTGGCTCACGCCTGTAATCCCAGCACTTTGGGAGGCCGAGGTGGGCGGATCACGAGGTCAGGAGATCGAGACCATCCTGGCTAACACGGTGAAACGCCGTCTCTACTGAAAATACAGAAATTAGCCGGCGGTAGTGGCGGGCACCTGTCCTAGCTACTTGGGAGGCTGAGGCAGGAGAATGGCGTGAACCCGGGAGGCGGAGCTTGCAGTGAGCCGGGATCGTGTCACTGCACTCCAGCCTGGGAGACAGAGCGAGACTCCGTCTCAAAATAAAAAATAAAAATAAATAAATAAATAAATAAAGCAGTGGTCGTTTAACCAAAACATTGAGCAGATAATCCACAGAGTTCCCATGTTCTTCCCAGCTCATAGTTCCACAGATTTTCTTGACTGTGTATAGCATGTGTTATAATAGATGACAATAATAATTGAAGGAGCAATATATTAACTAAAGTCCATCCTTTCCAGTAGGATTCACTCTTTTTGTTCTATAGTTCCCTTGGTTTTGACAGCTACATGTATCATATATCAACCATCACAGACTTCTACAGAAGAGTTTCACTGCCCTCAAAATCTTTTGTGCTCCCTCTAATCAACACCCTACCCTCCCTCTCTTCCCCCAACTCCCTTAATGCCTGGCACAACTGATAATTTTACTGCCTCTAGAGTTTTGCCTTGAGGTAGAATATTTTGCCAGGATACCATATATTTGGAATCATGCTGTAAGTAGCCATTTCAGACTTGTTTCTTTCATGTAAATATGTGCATTTGAGTTCTCTCCATGGTTTTGATGCCTGATAACTGATGTATTCTATTATTTATTTTTATTTTATTATTTATTTATTTATTTATTTTTTGAGATGGAGTCTCGCTTTTTTGCCCAGGCCGGAGTGCAGTGGCGCTATCTCGGCTCACTGCAAGCTCCGCCTCCCGGGTTCATGCCATTCTCCTGCCTCAGCCTCCCGAGTAGCTGAGACTACAGGCGCCCGCCACCACGCCCGGCAAATTTTTTGTATTTTTAGTAGAGATGGGGTTTTACCGTGTTAGCCAAGATGGTCTCGATTTCCTGACCTCGTGATCCACCCGCCTCGGCCTCCCAAAGTGCTGGGATTACAGGTGTGAGCCACCGCGCCCGGCCTTATTTTTTTTTTTAAAGGATTTTATGGATGGGGGTTATCTCTGTTTTGCTCAGGGGTTTTCTGGAATTCCTAGTCTCAAGCAATCCTCTTGCCTTGTCTTTCCAAAATAGTTAGATTACAGGCATGATGCAATGCACCATGCCTGGCCACTAATTTCTTTCTTTCTTTTTTTTTTTTTTTTTTTGAGACAGAGTCTTGCTCTGTCACCCAGGCTGGAGTGCAGTGGCACGATCTCGGCTAACTGCAAGCTCCACCTCCCAGGTTCACGCCATTCTCCTGCCTCAGCCTCCCAAATAGCTGGGACTACAGGCACCCACCACCACTCCCGGCTAATTTTTTTTTTTTTTTTTTTTTTTTTTGTATTTTTAGTAGAGACGGGGGGTTTCATCGTGTTAGCCAGGATGGTCTTGATCCGCCTGCCTTGGCCTCCCAAAGTGCTGGGATTACAGGCGTGAGCTACTGTGCCCAGCCACCTGGCCACTAATTTCCTTTTTTTTTTTTTTTTTTTTTTTTTGAGATGGAGTTTCACTCTTGTTGCCCAGACTGGAGTGCAGTGGCGCGATCTTGGCTCCCTGAAACCTCTGCCTCCCAGGTTCAGGTGATTCTCCTGCCTCAGCCTGAGTATCTGGGATTACAGGCGCAGGCCACCACATCTGGCTAATTTTGTATCTTTAGTAGAGACGCGGTTTTGCCATGTTGGTCAGGCTGGTCTTGAACTCCTGACCTCAGGTGATCCACCCACCTCAGCTTCCGAAAGTGCTGGGATTACAGGTGTGAGCCACCGCACCTGGCCACTAATTTCTTTTTTTTTTTCTTTGAGACAGAGTCTCACTGTTTTTGCCCAGGCTGGAGTGCAATGGCACAATCTCAGCTCACCGCAACCTCCGCCTTTTGGGTTCAAGCAACTCTCCTGTCTCAGCCTCTCAAGCAGCTGGGATTAAAGGCATCCATTACCACACCCGGCTAATTTTTTGTATTTTTAGTAAAGATGAGGTTTCACTATGTTGGCCAGGCTGGTTTCAAACTCCTGATCTCAAGTGATCCACCC